>NC_089590.1:97698888-98325602 GCF_019320115.1 Miscanthus floridulus | reverse complement strand
TCTGGCCGGCGATGAGCGAAACGCCCCTCAGGAGTTGATACGACCACAAGATCTGTTCCAAATCGCACAGGACGACTGGTCCGAGCCGGTCGGATAGATCTGTCGTGGAGAGCTGTTACCTGCTCGTTAGGTTGGGTTTGAATCGTACTTACCAGAGCCAGGGTTTCAGCGAGTTGGATGCCGACCCGGTCAACGGAATCGAGCAGGTCGGTGTTGTCGATCTGCTTCCCTCTGTAGCGGGGAAGCGGACGACGGGTTGTTGGCGTGGCTGTAGGCGTGGTCGGAGCCAGATGTCCCGTGGTCGGAGCTAGGTCCATCGTGGTCGGAGCCGTGTTCACCGTGGTCGGAGCCGTGTTCACCGTGGTCGGAGCCGTGTTCACCGTGGTCGGAGCTGTGTTCACCGTGGTCGGAGCCGTGTTCACCGTGGTCGGAGCCGTAGCCGATGCAGGTGAAGTAGTCGTCGGCGCAGGCTGAATCCATGCCTCCCCCGTGGCCATGGCGATGGAGTCGTCGGAGCTGGTGGTCCAGGTGATCTGGCCAACGGTGAACGTGAGGCCGCTGGGCGTAGCCATGGAGCCGGAGATGATGACCATCTTGTTTGTTTGGAGAGCAGTACGCACACCCCCTACCTGGCGCGCCACTGTCGACGAAATATGGTCGGCAGTCTACCTAGGGGTATGCCCAAGGTAGTAGATTATCGGCAGACAGATGCGCAAGCCCCAAACAAGACGGTGACGCAAGACAGACACGAGGTTTTATCCAGGTTCGGCCGCCAAGAAGGCGTAATACCTACGTCCTGCGTCTGATTTGTATTGCTGTATGTCAATGAGAGATATTTTTTAGAGGGGTCCCCTGCCCGCCTTATATAGTCTGGGGGGCAGGGTTATAGATCTGGAAACTAATCCTAGTCAGTTACAATTGCCATATCTGGCCGGATAAGGATTCCTATTCTAACCGACCAGGATCCTGCTTGGTCGCCAAATCCGTCTTGATTCCTTGTGCGGGACTCCGATCAGGTTAACCGGGCCGCACGTCATCTTTCGGGTGGACTGAAACCATCGATCCGGGCTAGCCCAAGCTTAGCCGTAAGGGTATAGGGGTTAATACCCCCACACTTGATGAAGAGGCTTCTTCTTGACCCATTTTACGTGACATTTCAAATGCCACTATCTTACCAATGACTATGCCCGAGGTCATAGTGCTCAAGTCCTCCATGTTGTGAAGGATGGTGATGATGCTTGCATATTTCTTTTGTGGTAGCATGGAGATGATCTTTCTCATGATGTCTGCATCATCTAGCTTTGTTAGTCCTATTGAATGGAGCTCATTGATAATTAGATTCAAACAAGAATACATATCACGAACAAGCTCATCATCATTCATTGTAAAGGAATCATAATTTTGTTTAGCTAGACAATGTTTTTGCTCACGGACATTTGATGTGCCATCATGGAGCTCTTGAAGTTTTAACCAAATTTCATGTGCCGTATTTAAAGTGAACACTTGGTTGAACACATCCATACTAAATGATTCAAACATGCAATTTTTAGCTTTAGCATTGAAATGAATTTCTGTCGATAGAATATCATCGGCAGTCCACTGAGGGGTATCCCGTGATGGTAGATTTGTCGGTGGGGGTGCGCGTTATCAGAAACCAAATGGTGACACAAGATGCAGAGACAGCGATTTAGACAGGTTCAGGCCGTCTGATCGACGTAATACCCTATGTCCTGTGTCTTTGGTGTATTGTATTGAGATGTAGTAGATAGATCTACGTATATCTTGTCCGCTAGGGAACCCCTACCTCTCCTTATATACTCTGGAGGAGGTAGGGTTACAAGGTAAGTATCCTATTTGGTACTATACAATGTCTTGCGGTGCACGCCGAGCAGCGCCATGCACACCATGATCTTGTGGGCTAGACCACCTCCGATGGTGCGGCCTATGTCTTGGGGGCCATACCCCCATAGCTAGTCTCTGAGCCTGACAGTAGGTGACATAGTCACGTGGTGCCAGGGTCATAAAGTAGAAGACCAGCCGAGCAGGCAGCCAGTCCCCAGGCATAACCTCAAGATGAGAACAAGCACATTCACCACAAGGTGAAGTGTGCCCACTGAGTCCTCGAGCCTGCTGGAAGATGAAGAATGAATCTTGTAGCAGGGTCAAAGAAAAAGAAGTCTGAAAGCTTACCAACATCGTCTGACGTGTGCTATCAAGACCCTAGACATGCTGCCCAAGATCAGCACCCCAATCCGAATAGCATGGAGCAACTTGATAGCACACCGACGAGACATAGCAAGATCCGAGCACCAAGGGAGCACCAAGGAGCGAGGAGTCCCTAGCGTCGCTGGCGATGACCGAGCACCAAGGAGTGAGGAGTCCTCGGCGTCGCTGGCGACGTCCGAGCACCGAGGAGCGAGGAGTGCCTGGCGTCGCTGGTGATGTCTGAGCACTAAGGAGCGAGGAGTCCCCGGCGTCCCTGGCGATGACCGAGCACCGAGGAGCGAGGAGTCCCCAGCGTCGCTGGCGATGATCGAGCACCAAGGAGCGAGGAGTCCCCGGTGTCACTGGCGATGTCTGAGCACCTAGGAGCGAGAAGTCCCCGACGTCGCTGGCGATGACTGAGCACCGAGGAGCGAGGAGTCCCCGACGTCGCTGGCGATGACCATGCACCAAGGAGCGAGGAGTCCCCGACGTAGGCGGCGATGTCCGAGCACCGAGGAGCGAGGAGTCCCCGGCATCACCGGCGATGACCGAGCATCGAGGAGCGAGGAGTCCCCGGCATAGGCGGCGATGTCCAAGCACCAAAGAGCGAGGAGTCCCCAACGTCGCTGGTGATGACCGAGCACCGAGGAGCGAGGAGTCCCCGGCATTGCTGGTGATGTCTGACCACCGAGGAGCAAGGAGTCCCCAACGTAGGCGGCGATGTCCGAGCACCGAGGAGCGAGGAGTCCCCGGCATCACTGGCGATGATCGAGCACCGAGCAGCAAGGAGTCCTCGACATCGCTGGCGATGACCGAGCACCGAGGAGCGAGGAGTCCTTGGCGTAGGCGGCAATGTCCGAGCACCGAGGAGCGAGGAGTCTCTGACGTCGCCGGCGCTGACCGAGCACCGAGGAGTCCTCGGCATAGGCTAGTGTGTAGCTGAGTCTCCAGCCCTAGCTAGCCCATAGTCCATAACGTCGAGCGCGGAGCCTATGCACGTGTAGGAGGAATAGGCATCGCTAAGGAGCCACTGCCGACCACCCATAATGTAGAGCGTGGAGCCTGTAGCATGTGTAGGGAGGAGCCAGAGACTGGGCCATCTCTGAAGGCGTCCGAGCATCAACAGGACTATTTGGGGGTTTGGAAAATCGTTTGGAGAGAAAATATGGAGAAAACAGTTCGGAGAAACATTACAGCGATATATGGAGACTAGAGAATATTTAGAAGAATATTAAAGCATGACTTAGCTTTGGACGGAGCGTCTGGTCGGCGGCGTATGGCGCTATCGGGTCGGCGAGAGGATGGATGTCTTCAACCTGGTCGGCGAATCTACCCCTCAGGGCATGTTGGTAAGCGGCGGCGGCGTTGGTGAACCCAAAGGGTAGAGCCACAACTCTTGGAGTTTTCTGAGCAGCCTCCGATAGATCTGGATCGGAGGGTGGTCGGTGCTGAACCAAAGTATCCAGGGCCAATTTGGCGACAGAAAGGCAATCGGCGAGCTTCAGGCTGACCCGATCGATAGATTTGATCAGATCGTCGTTGTTGACCTGCCTCCTCTGGTAGCGAGGAAGCAGGCGACGAGTTGTTGATGAAGGTGACCTCGGATGTGGTTTCGAGATCGGATCTACTATTGTGGGGGCTAATGTAGCCAGCGATGAATCGTTGTCGTGGACCGGCATGGATCTCCACGAGATTGATGATGAGAACACGCTGTTGTTTTGAGGTCCATCTGGCTCACCATGGGATCAAGCGCACACCCCTACCTGGCGCGCCAACTATCGACAGAATATCATCGGTAGTCCACCGAGGGGTATCCCGTAATAGTAGATTTGTCGGTGGGGGTGCGCGTTATTAGGAACCGGATGGTGACACAAGACGCAGAGACAGCGATTTAGATAGGTTCGGGCTGTCTGATCGACGTAACACCCTACATCCTGTGTCTTTGGTGTATTGTATTGAGATGTAGTAGATAGATCTACGTATATCTTGTCCGCAAGGGAACCCCTACCTCTCCTTATATACTCTAGAGAAGGTAGGGTTACAAGGTAAGTATCATATTTGGTACTATACAATGTCTTGCGGTGCACGCCGAGCAGCGCCGTGCATGCCTTGATCTTGTGGGCTAGACCACCTCCGATGGTGTGACCCATGTCTTGGGGGCCATACCCCCACAATTTCCTTTTCTTCACTCTTCGTGGGTGTATCGGGATTCTTAATGGGTTTCATCCCACCACGAGTGACTCTCCAAACACCCAAATCAACCGCCTTAAGGTAGCAAGTCATTCTAGCTTTATAATAGGGAAAGTTAGTGCCATCAAAGTGCGGAGACCTAGAGGTATCCATCCCAACCACTCTAAATGGTGTCGGCTCAATGGCGGTTAAGCCAAAGGTCCAAAATGAGCCCACCGGCTCTGATACCAATTGAAGGGACCATGACACCTAAGAGGGGGGGTGAATTAGGTGACTTAAAATTCTAACTCTAAACTATGGCCTCTTTTTCTAACCTTAGCAAAATCTATGCAAAAGATAAACTATCTAAATGTGCAACTACGGTTTTGCTAATATGTTGCTATCTCTACCGCAAAAGGAGTAATACAATCAATATAAATGCAGAATCTAAAGAGCAAGGTAGAGATATGCAAACTCCCATCGACGACTCTGGTATTTTTGCTGAGGTATCGAGAAGCGCGCAAGCTTCCCCCTAGTCCTCGTTGGAGCCTCTCGCAAGGAATCCCTCGCAAGTGCCAAGCACCTGGTCAAATAACTCCGTGGATAGCTTCGGGCCTTCCCCACACACAAGTGGGTCTTTGATGTGCCTTCCAGCAAGCCTCTTTCGGATGCTCCCCATCGTCTTCACTATCAAGTTTCTGGCCAAAACGCCGTGGGCCTTGTTCCCTCCGATACACGGTGGTGGCCACATCACAAATGCGGTTGGTGTAATCTCGCAAGACTACAAGCTCCTCCGATGTACAACAATAGTGCACAAGCATCGAGTGGTAAGAGGTATGCAAACCTCACTAAACACTAGACCTAAACCTAGAGCAAGCGCATAAGTGGTGGTCTAATCAACCTAAGCACTTCTCAAAGCACCGACGCTAATAACCTAATGTAACTCTAAGCACTATGCAAGTGGAGATCACTAAAATGGTGTATCAACACCCAAGATATGTTTCCTCAGCTCCACACCATTCATTTTGTCCTTTTGGGGTTGTATTTATAAGCCCCACTGAGAAAGTAGCCGTTGGGGATGAAATAATGCTTTTCTGCTACTGACCGGACACTGATCACGTCCTGACTGGACGTGTCCGGTTGTCCCAACCGTTAGAGCTACGATCAACTGATTGGATGTTGCCAGCGTTCGATCACATGCCATCGGACATGTCTGGCCGTAGTATCACCGCTCTGGAACCTTTCTGTACTCGACCGGACTCTGTTGTCTTGTGTCTAGTCGGTTTGCCGCCAGCGTCCGGTCTAGCGTCCGATCACTGCTACTGACGCATGTTTGCTGAGCCTCTTGATCGGAGCGTTCGATCACTTTCTGCTAGCGTTCGATCTAGCATTCGGTCACCTCTGTGAGCTCGTTTCTTCATGATCTTGCGTTCGGCTTGGTTCCTATCTTTGTGCTTGGACTTTGCTTGATATCTTGAGTCTTCTCTTGTGCTTCTAGGGTCTTGCTTAAGGTGTTGATCATCAGATCATCACATCGCCTTCGTCCAAGTCACGTCTTGCACCCTATTAGACTACAAAACAATCACTTGTAAATTCATTAGTCCTATTTGGTTGTGTTGGTCATGAAACACCAAAATCCAAAGTAAATGGGCCTAGGGTCCATTTTCCTTATAAAGTGCTCTCTAACACAAATATGCAAGATGATACAAATCAAGCTAGTACAAATGGCTCTTATGACAATGAACAAAATCAAGTGGCTAGTACATCATCTCAATCCAATAATCAATCAAGTGTAAGCGATCAAGTTTCAATACTCCAACCAACCAATATTGCAAGAGATCATCTATTGGACACTATCATTGGTGGTATTTCAAGAGGTGTGCAAACTAGATCAAGATTGACTTTATTTTGTGAGCAGTTCTCATTTGTGTCATCCATTGAACCAAAGAAGATAGATAAAGCATTGAAGGATGTTGATTGGGTGAATGCTATGCATGAAGAATTGAATAACTTCACAAGAATTTAAGTATGAGAATTAGTAGAGAGACCAAAGGGACACAATGTGATTAGAACCAAATGGGTCTTTAGAAATAAGCAAGATCAAGATGGGATAGTAGTAAGGAACAAAACAAGATTGGTAGCACAAGGATATACACAAGTTAAAGGTCTTGACTTTAGAGAAACATATGCCTCGGTTGCTAGATTCGAAGTAATTAGAATCTTACTAGCCTATGCTTGTGCTCACAACATCAAGCTCTATGAAATAGATATTAAGAGTGCATTTCTCAATGGTTACATCAATGAAGAAGTATATGTTGAGCAACATCCTAGTTTTAAAGATGATAAGAAGCCCGACCATGTGTACAAGTTGAAGAAGGCATTGTATGGCTTAACGCAAGCACCTAGAGCATGTATGAGAGATTGAGGGATTTCTTACTCTCTAAAGGGTTCATGATGGGCAAGGTTGACACCACTCTTTTCACCAAGAAGATTGGTAAAGACTTATTTGTGTTGAAAATCTATGTTGATGACATCATATTTGGATCAACCAATCAAGATTTTTGTGAAGCGTTTGGAAAGATGATGGCTAATGAGTTTGAAATGTCCATGATTGGAGAGTTAAGTTACTTTCTTGGTCTTCAAATCAAGCAATTGAAGAATGATACATTTGTGAGTCAAGGCAAGTACATCAAAGACATGCTCAAGAAGTTTGGCATGAGTGATAGCAAAGCCATTAGCACACCAATGGGAACAACTGGCAACTTGGATAGTGATACAAGTGGCAATATTGTGGATCAAAAATTGTATCGGTCTATGATTGGAAGCCTATTCTATGTGACCGCATCAAGGCTGTATGTCATGTTTAGTGTATGCATGTGTGCAAGATTTCAAGCTATGCTAAGAGAAAGTTATTTAAAGGCTACAAAGAGAATATTGAGATACTTGAAGCATACACAAAATGTTGGTTTGTGGTATCCCAAAGGAGCAAAGTTTGAGCTAGTTGGTTACTCCAACTCATATTATGTAGGATGCAAGGTTAAAAGGAAGAGCACCTCAGGCCATGTCAATTGTTGGGAAGATCACTAGTTTCATGGTCATCAAAGAAGCAAAATAGTGTTGCATTATCAACCGCCAAAGCCGAATACATATCCGTCGGTAGATGTTGTACATAAATACTTTGGATGAAGGCCACCTTGGATGATTTTGGAATCAAGTTTAAGAAAGTGCCATTGCTATGTGACAATGAGAGTGCAATCAAGTTAACCAACAACCCGGTTCAACATGCAAGAACAAAGCACATTGATGTCCGCCACCATTTCATAAGAGATCACCAACAAAATGAAAATATTTGCATTGAGAGTGTGGACACCAAAGATCAACTTGCCAATATATTCACCAAGCCGTTAGATGAGAAAAGGTTTTGTAAGCTAAGAAATGAGTTGAACATATTGGATTTCTCAAATATGTGTTGATGTAACCCCCCACTCATATGACATGCCTCTCCTTCAAGCAATCCAAGGTAAAAGTTGATTGTCATGGCATACATCCTTACTAAGAACATGATTAGTGCATTTAGTCATCTTTCACATTTACTAGGCTCATTCATGAAAATCAAATAAATTCGATGATTGTATGGTATCACTATTTCTTCTATGCTTGACTTGATCTAGTGGTAGTATATGATAGATTTGTGGGCTTGTAAATCTAGTGTTTGATCTAGAAAATGAGCTCTAAGTGTTTAACTCAACATGGTACAAGATAACCCTTATTTGGAGAGTGAAGAAGCTTGTCCTTGGATCAAGCTGAGTTAAATATCTTTGGCAAGTATTCTAGATTGAACCATATTTGGGAAAATGATCCTCACCCCCATTGATTGACATTGATAATCTCAACATATCTACATTTTGAGCCTTTGTGGTCATTGATGACAAAGGGGGAGAAAAACAAAGATATAAGTGATAGAGGAAGAAATAAAAATATAAGTGATAGGGGGAGAAATAGTGAAAATTGACATAGGAGGAGAGATATGGCAAAGAAGGGGATCAATTAACATTTTAAGCGCACAAGTTGGGGGAGCAAGCTCATAAACTTGGTGGATGCATTTGAATGTGTATTTCATATGTTTGCTTGCATGGCATAAGTTTTAAATATCAATATCTATGCTTGTGTGGTGTATGCTAGTTGTAGGTTTGAATGATGAAATGAAAAACTAGCATGCTTAGGTTAAGAAACTAGACTTATGTTCATATCATGAAAACTAGACCCTTACTTCTAATGTTGATCTCATGAGGTATTCTAGTTTTTATGTATGTCTAGTTACTCATGGTGCTAAGGATGGTATATTGGTGCACTCCAATTGGTATCACGCTTCAAAGGCCCATCTTTTATACCTTAGCATCATTTGGTAGACATTGTCTCCTATATTTCATATATAAGCATATGTGCAAGCTACAATCTAAACTCTTAGCACATATGAACGGGGAGCAATTGCTACCATATGGGATTCATGAAGCTTGCCCATATCCTTTTACACATTGTAAATATACTTGGACAAGCAATATGGATTCAATTACATTTCAATTCATATTTTTGTGTAAGGGTTGTCATCAATTACCAAAAAGGGGGAGATTGAAAGCTCTAGTTTGGTTTTGGTGAATTGATGAAACCCTAAGTGCTAACCTAGTTTATCAAAGTAATTATGAGATAGGTAGCACTACTCCAAGTGATTAAGCAAATGAAGATCATAACATGATGATGGTGATGGCATGGTGATGATCAAATGCTTGGACTTGGAAAACAAGAAAGAAAACAAAAAGCTCAAGGCAAAGGTGAAATTTAATAGGAGCTTTTCGGTTTAGTGATCGAGACACTTAGAGAGTGTGATCACATTTAGGATAGATAGTCATACTATTAAGAGGGGTGAAACTCATGTTAAAAAGCAATTATCAAAGTGCCATTAGATGCTCTAACTCATTGCATATGCATTTAGGATCTAGTAGAAAGCTAACATCCTTGAAAATGTTTGTGAAAATATGCCAACACATGTGCACAAAGTGATACACTTGGTGGTTGGCACATTTGATCAAGGGTGGTGAAGTTCAGGGTCAAAAGGAGTAGTTTCATATTGACCAGACTCTGCCTTGGGCACTAACCGGACTCTGACCCTGTGTTCGGTCAGTGGTGTGTAGTGAAGGTCACCCTCGGTCCTTTGACCGAACACTGAGACAAAATAGGATCGGACACGCTGGGGGTGCATCCGGTCAGGTGATGACGTACGCTGACAAAAGCATCTAACTAGGCTAGAAACGATCGAACTCTGGTCCACGTTCGGTCGCCTATGATTGGACGCATCCGGTCAAGAAAAACCGGTTCTGGAACCTTACTGAAAACGACCGGACTCCAGTGATGGAGCGTTCGGTCACTTTGAGCAGCGCGTTCGGTCGCAACTTAACATGTGGCACAAAGCAGACTAGCCGTTAAGATCAAACGCTTAGCATTTGAAGCTGATGACACATGGTGATCATCAGAGGACCGGACGCTAGGGTCCTACGTCTGGTCAATCCGACCGGTGCGTCCAGTCACCCTAACTTTTTAGGGAACAGAGAGCCAATGGCTCTATTCATGGAGGCTCTCTATTTAAGCCCCATTGCTGGCTCTAGCTCACCCTCTTGGCTATTTGCATTGACATAGCAACCTTGTGACCTTAGCCAAAGCCCTCCCACTCATCTCCATCATTGATTCATCATCTTTGTGAGGTTGGAAGAGAATCTAAGTGCATTGCTTGAGTGTTTTCATTTAGAGGCACTCGGTGTTCATGTTTTGCTGCAAGATTCGCTTGTTACTCTTGGTGGTTGCCACCACCTAGATGGTTTGGAGCAGCGAGGATCATCGAGCGGAGGTTGGTGATTGTCTCCGGCTCCGATCGTGATGATTATGAGGGATTCTTGATCTTTCCCCAGCAGAGAGCCAAAAGGTACTCTAATAAATTGCTCATGGCTTGTGTGATCCTCATCTTGTGTTGGTTGTGCGGCACCCTATTGAGGGTTTGGCGTGTGATGCCAATTAGCGCGTGAACCTCCAAGTGAGTGAATCGCCACAACAGGGACTAGCTTGCCGGCAAGCAAGTGAACCTTAGAAGAAAAATCATTGTGTCTTGATTGTCTCCTTGGTATTCATTGGTATTCACTCATTGGTTACTTGCCACGGTGGTATACCTCTCTACCACTCTCTTGTATTTCATTATACATTCACTTGGATAGAGCTAGTGATAGTTAAGACTAGATAGTGTATCATTTAATTGTATTACTCTCACTGGGTTGATCATCTAGGTGTATATTAGTGATATAGCTTTGTTGTGATATACTAGAAATCATAGAAAATAGAATTGAGTAGGTGGCTTGCAACCCCAAGTATAGTGCTAGCGCAAAATTCGCTTCACCATCTTATTAACTAATCATTTGTCTTAGTGTTGTTGTAGAAATTTTAATAGGCTATTCACCCCTCTCTAGCCATTAGGACCTTTCAGAGGAGCACCAGGCGTGCGTGCCACACTTCGACCACTCATCGCCAAGAGAGGGTGATGGTGTCTTCTTCTTCCTCCTCCTCCTCCGACGACGATGATGGTGGAGAGGAGAACGTTGAAGGTGCTAGTGGAGCTGTTGGTGGGGATGATGTCGATTGGGACACCATCTAAGAGGATGAGGAGTGAGTATTGGTCTTTCTTCTTTTCTTCTCTTTTTGGTGCTTTATGCCAAAGGGGGCGAAAATTAGAGGGGTCAACAACTTTTTCGATGCCATGGAGATGAGTTTGCTGTAGTTAGAGTCATGTTCGTATCCGTTTAGAGTAGTCTTCATTAGGTGAGAGCTTGAGAGTTCATTAGAAACTCTATTTATGTAATAATGCTACTTAAGTACTTTATATATATGTGGGATATGGGCATATATTAATCTATGCTGCCGTTTGTGATACAATTGTGCTAGAATTATATCTTTATATGTGTTACATATTGTGTGGTGCCTGTTCTTATCTATGTTGTTATAGCAAGTGCGGCAGTGCCGCACCCTACTGCAACAGCAAACCATGCGCACAAACTATAATTTGCATCATGGTTTACATACCTGACACAGTATGCAGTACCCTATAGGAGCATGGATGTAGGGGGGCCCCATTACTTTCACTAAAATGTGAATCTTGGTTTCTTATGCCAATTTAAGAATTCAATTATCTATTCACATACTTAGGGGGAGGCTCTACACCCATGGCTCGAAAATCTTAGTATTTATTTCATATCTTTTGTAAGCTCTAATTGGGTTATCATCAATCACCAAAAAGGGGAGATTAAAAGTCCAATCAAGCCCTAATTGTGGGTTTTGGTGATAATGACCACACAATTAGAGAACTAATAAGATTTATCAAGATGAAAAGCAGGGAATTTATAATCGAGGATGCTACACAAAACGGAGGAGCCCCCAATTACAAATGTAGATGGCTTCAAACTCAAAGAAGGTTTAAATTCTTTTATATTTTGAATTTAAGTATAGGAAAAGTCATACTATAAAGGGGACACAATGCTTAAGCTAATATGTGCTACCAAGTGCTCAAACAACCACATGCATCCTTAGATTCACAGCTGTCGGGTATCGATATTAGGGATACCTAAAGCAAGGAAGTTAGCACCCATGTTGACTTCCCCGGATGGCTCAAGACATATTAAAAGGTCTCGCTCAACCCCAAGGCCACGGGCTTTGTCTCGCCCGACCTTGAGGCCATGAGCTCTGTCTCGCCTGACCCCTTAGGTGCGGGCTCTGTCTCGCCCAACCCCAAGGATGCGGGTTCTGTCTTGCCCAAGGCCATGGGCTCCGTCTTGCCCGACCCCTTGGGTGTGGGCTCCATCTTGCCTGACTCTAAGGACATGATTTCTATCTCGTCCAAGGTCGTGGGCTTTGTCTCGCCCGATCTCAAGGATGTGGTTCTATCTCGTCCGACAGGGACCCATACCACCGCCAACCACTCTAGGTCCAAGCATATGGGCCTAGGTCAAAACTCTGATGCTAGGGAAGAGACTAATATGCCTTGATGTAACCTGTGGCCATGATGGGCCATACCTAGGGATTCACATCAAGAATAGTGTTGGGTGTGCCGGTGCTATTCTGCCTAATCCTCGTATGGACGCTGACAGGCGCGTTAGTTCACCATGATGTCTGTCGGGATGGAGTGGAATGCCATGACCGGCAGATGATGCCTACGTATGGCGCCAGTGATGAACAGGGCCATGATATGGAGCCATCTCTGTTGACATCTACAGGATCAGCGGGACTCGCATGAAGGAGAAGGAGGACCCGACAACCCTAGAAGCCTTCTTCTCTCACTCGTTATTCTCCTTTTTCTCCTTTGTAACCCGCACTTTCTCTTCGCCTATAAAATAGGAAGTAGGGCACCCCATGAAAAGGGGAGACCCTGGGGAGATCTAGACACAAGAGCACACGGCTGAGCGACAAGCGAGCTCTTAGCACCCGTTCACTCCTTCCACCAGAGACTTGGGATCATCTCCCTCTCTCGCCTATTTGTAACCCCTACTGCAAACCAAGTGCCGGTAACATGAGCAGTAGTGAACTACATGTAGGGATGTTTAGCCCAAACTAGCATAAACCCTTGTGTCCTCCGAGCACACCATCTGAGCCAGATGAGCAAATACAAATTTACTCATTGGTGGTTCGAAAACACCGACAACAGCCAAGACAGTCTATAGTCACTATTACCCTTGTTGTCTGTTGACACGAAAATTTTGTTCTATGTTGAGGGCACACGAGCAAACTGGAAGGGTCTACTGGATAGGGCTAGAGATCCACCTAGCTTCAGCACAGGGATGGTTGATCCTACGCACTCCTCCCAAGACGTGCCAGTTAATTTGACCCTGTAATTGACAAGGACAGAAAGCTAATCAGTAATTTAAGACAAAACATGCTGGTGTTGCCAAAAAGCTAATCAGTAATTAAAGAGTCGATTCTAGCATACTCATAAGAATAAATCAATTAAGGCTCATGAAATTATGGAAGGTAAATCGGTTATCGCTCAAGATAGATCTTGTTATTTAGACAAACATTAATCAATGGCAAAAGGATGTCAACAACGATTAATTTATGCTAAGCCAATGACTGCAAGTAACCGAATCCCTTTTTATATAAAAGTAACAACTCATCATCAATTAACCATTTAATAAAGATAAATCTAATGAACATATTAGATCTCATCTATCGCTATGACCAGTGAGGCATGAGGCAGAATCATGCAGGTCGTAGAAACAACAATAGGTTCGATGACCCTAACTTATTACTAATATCAGTGGGGCATGAGGCAGAATCATACAGGCTGTAATACAATAATAAGATCATGGGGCTAATACACCTTTCAACCTATCTTTACTTAAACGGTCTTGTTATGTGAACTGTTCGTGAAAGCACTCGATATCGGCTAAAACAGCCGATTCAGGCATAGCGCACAGTTAATATCATGCCCTATAAGGAACAAATCTACGGAGTAACGATCCCCACTCCATGGTGCTAATAGTGGGGTGTGAGGCAGAATCACACAGGCCGTGATAACAGGCCATGAAACGATTTTCATTAGCCAATAGATCTACTCAAGACAAAACATGCCTTAACCGCATACTATGCGCGATCAAGATTGACATAAAACGACTGATAAAACATAACTCATCGTTTAAAGTGTGGATTAGATCAAATTCGGATTAACAAACGATGGGTTAAAAAAGGATATAAGGCTGATCCAGATCAATCCCAATCGGGCAAAGTGATATTGCAGTAATCAAATAAATAACGAAAGCAATAAGCAATATCGGTAACTTAATGAATCTATCCGAAGGAATGCCACCCTTAGATAGAGCTGATAACTTGACCTTAATCTAGTTTGAGCAGTGGAGGTCGATCAGATCGAGGCAGGCTTACTTTAACTAGATAAGAGTCGATGACTAGCTTATACCAGAGTCGCAGTAGAGGTCGACCGAATCGATGCAGCCGTACGAACAGAAGTATAAGCCATGATGGTACTTATAGACAAGCAGTGGAGGTCAACCAGATCGATGTAGCTGTACTTGCTAAAGAACTCACCGAGATCTACTCTACTGCTACTCCTAAGGGGTGGCCAGAGCCAAAAAAGTAAGTAACTTGTATTTGATTGATTGTGTGTATTTTTGCAATAGCCGAGGTCCAATATTTATACCTAGAACCTACGCATGAATCCTACTTAAGCATGACTCATTACAATTTCTTGGCCTAAGAGAAAACATTCATAATTTAAGATAATTTGTACTCTAATCTTTCCCTTTTATAGAGTCCAACATGCTTTGTCCCGGCGCCGATCATAGCCTTTGTCGTTATCTGCTGGCGCTATCTGAAGAAAGCCAATTCTAGTGTTGCATTTGAATCAACTGATATCGATCTGCACGTAATTGATTCCTTGCTGACATGATCTTAGGAGCTTTTGAGTCCCTGCGATTCTTCTTCTAAATTTTGGTGTAAACACATGCCCCCCAATTTTGGGATAAAAGTAATTTTATTCCAAAATTATCACGTCTGTATTCCTGATAGGTCTATAGTCACGGGTAGAGAATCTTGATATGGGGTCTACTATTTGTCCCCATCTATGTCAGCTCATGAGCCCATGCTTCAAAACTTTTACGAGAGCATAATTGCTTCATGAGCACTTGGATTCATCTTTCTAGGCTAGCTATAAAATGTCTATCCGACCCTGGTGAGAGCAACTCAATAATTCAGCTATGTCTCTCTTCCATCTGCCCCCTCGAGTGCTTCTGACTCTACCGGACCCTCCATGGTCTATCCTTTTGCTATGAAGATCCTAAGCGGTTAAAAGAATTCTTGTGCATATGGTGATTGTGTCGCTCATTCTAGCGCCTTATTGAGCAAGAGGATCAGCTACTACAGTTAGAAGAATTCTTGTGATATCACCTGAGTCTTCTCTCCATGCTCGTAGAGTTGTTCTAGTGTTTGCAAGGGCTAAAATGTGCGGACACCTTCCCCTTGTTTGTTCCACCAAACGCCCACTAGGAAAGCCACAGGCTTCTTTCCCATAGTTTCCCAGTCACCGAGAAATCAGCTGGGCATCTGTTAGGCGAGCGGCCTTTCCCCTTCTCCTAGCATAATTTTATCAATGGGCCGATGTAACTCGGTTCATGATGACCTTTGGCCTTGTGGGGACCCAGCCTCCCTTCAATCCAAAGAAGCCTTGGTGGGTTGATCTCTAGTCAATGTAAATTATTTGTATCCATCCCACGATATTTTATAATTTAGGGAAGCAATAAGTCCAAATATGTTATCTCTTCGTCATCTATCCCCTGAATTCCCAGAGTGTCGATCTGCTTCTGTATCTGATTTCAATTTCACACTCCCACCGAAATCTATCTTCTCGCCTTCCTGGGCTATATATACTGGCCATGACTGTGGATCGAAAAACAACCCACCTTGTCCCAAACCTTCTACGTCCTTAGTATAGTTCCTATTTTTCCATAGGTTTGAGATCATGGAGAATAGCAAGAGGTTTGCTAAGGAGGCCCTCAACGGATCTACATCATCGTGCCAATGCCTTCATCGCCAAGAGGGTGCAACTTGGGATGCTCCCATCGTTCCAGAGTAGAGGGCCAACTCTGCTCAGCCTTTAGGGTCATCTTCAGCACCAATTCACTGCCAACTCCTCTACTACCTGAGGAGGCAGATCGATAATGATGATCTGCTGGCTTCCATCGATCGGACTGACCAGAATCTAGCCAGCCGCCTCTCCCTTGCAGAATTGGCTTTGGCCATGATTCAAGGCCGATCACACCCTGAGGCCAGCCTGGTGGGGGAAAGGTTGGTCAGGGCTAAAACCAGAATCATGGGTGAGACGTTTACCACAATTTTTTGTCTTCTTCTTAATTTTGCCCTTAAGATTTCTGATCATTCTTTCCTTAAATCTTTTAGATCTAACTGCTCAGTTGGAAAGCCTTCGATTAGCTGTGGATCACGTGGCAGGATTTGTCAATGCCAGGGGTGTCGTTCCAGTGGTTTGCTTGCATGACATCCCAAACCGTGTTAGGAAGGTCGCTCTTCATGGCGTTCGTCATGGTGCTGCCATGGCATTGGCTGCTGCATAAGCCCACCCTGGCCACAATCTTCGTCTTCTTCCCCATAGTTTTCTAGACGCGGTGCACCCTGGGGATCATGAGCGCTTGGTTGAGGATTTCTCTAGCACCGCCAACTCTGTAGCCTTCAACACCCTGGCCGATGATATAGTAAGCAAAGTGTTTTTCGGCTCGTAGCTTGTAATAGGTGATATTTAGCAAACAATTTCCTCGTCTTGAGTGATTTTCCTTTATTTCATACTTCATATTATACACATCACTTCGTCCGTGTTTGCTTTGCTCCTATAGGCGATACACATTATATCAGCTTTTACCCCTTCAGGTTTATTTTTGCACTAGAGGCGATACCTTTCTGATATCGGCTATTAGAGCTGACGACCGAATAAATTAGTTATTAAGTATTAATCCAAATGCTAGGGTAATATTATTTAGATATTTTCCATTGATTGCTCGGCCAAATTCTTCCTCTCCTCTTAGTGTTTCCAAAATATAATTATTACCAGGCTCACAACGTTTGATCCGATAAGGTCCTTCCCAGTTAGGTGGCCATTTGTGGAATTTACTGTCCTTTGACCTGATCAGTAATTTCACTTTCCAGACCAAGTCTCGTTTAGAAAATTGCTTAATCTTGACCTTTTTATTGTAATATTTTGCAACCCTTAATTTATTGGCTTTGATATTTTCAAGAGCACGCAGCCGAAGACAACTCAAGTCCTCTAAGTTATCTATCATAAGATTCTTGTAGATATTGACTGATAAATCATTTTGCAATGTAACACACCTCGATCTAGTCCGAACTTCCTAAGGAAGAACTATATTATGGCCATACACAAGTTCATAAGGCGACGTTGTAATTGATCCATGACAGGTCATCCTATATGCTTATAGTGCCTCATTAAGCATTGAATGCCACTTCCTTGGCTGTTCCTCAATCTTTTTCTTGATTAGCTTAATCATAATCTGATTGGACGCCTCTGCCTAGCCATTAGCTTGAGCATAGTAAGGAGAAGAATTTAGTAGCTTGATTCCCATACTGGCAGCAAAATCTTTGAATTCTTCTGATGTGAACATTGTCCCTTGATCGGTAGTTATAGTTTGAGGAATCCCAAAACGATACACAATGTCCTTCCTAACAAAATAAATCATATTCTTTGAGGCTACCGTCCTCAAAGGAATTGCCTCAACCCATTTAGTGAAGTAATCTGTTGCTACCAATATGAATTTATGTCCTTTGCTTGAGGGTAGAAAAATCTATCCAATTAAATCAATTCCCTAACCTCAAAACGGCCAGGGCTTGATTATTGGATTCATGGCCGACGCATGCGATTTGTAGACATTACCAAAACATTGACAATCCTAGCACCACTTGTAATATTCGAAACAGTCTTCTAATATCGTTGGCCAGAAATATCTAGTTATGCGAATAATCCACTTCATCTTATAAGCCGATTGATGGGCTCCACATATCCCTTCATGCACCTCGCCCATCAACATCTTAGCTTCCTCTTGGCTTAAGCATTTGAGCAACACCCCATCGACTATTTTATAATATAGCTGATCATCTAGTAAAACATGCTTAGTCGATTTATACCTTAGCTTTTTGGTAACTTTTCGTGTTGGATTCCTAAGGTAGTTGGCTATTTCAATTCTCTAATCATCACTCAAGGCCTCACTACTCAAGACCTCTTGAAACACTCGATAGCCTGAAGTGCTTTGAGCTAGACAATTAGCTTCTTGATTTTGTGCTCTCGGAATATGTTGAAAAGAGACATGAGGAAATTCTTTCAGCAACCTTTGACATTTATCATAATATCTCCTCAAAGTATCTTCTTTGCACTCATATAGGCCGATCAACTGATTAATAATTAACTATGAATCTCCAATACTTCAATTGCTTTGGTCTTTACTTCGTGAAGAAGTTGAAGTCTCTTAAGAATAGCTTCATATTCTGCTTGGTTGTTGGTAATCATTGGTTCAGTTTGAAAAGCAAACTCAAAACTTGCCTCTCGAGGCAAAATGATAACAATACCAATGCCACCACCTTGCTTGCATGATGATCCATCAAAGAATAATGTCCAAGGCACCGACTCTACATAATCAATGCTTGGCTTATGATGCTGGGTGATAAAATCGGCCATTATTTGTCCCTTGACTGCTTTAGCCAATTCGTACTTCAAGTCAAATTCCGAAAATGCGAGAATCCACTTTCCCACTCTCTCATTCAGTATTGACATTAATAACATGTGCTTAATCAAAACAGCCTTGGAAACAACCGTACACTCGATCGATAATAAGTAGTGTCACAACTTAGTGCAAGAGAAATATAAGCACAAGCATAACTTTTCGGTAGGAGAATATCTTGTCTCTGGATCTAGTAGTCTTCTACTTAGATAGAAAACAACTCTCGCTTTTCCTTTAAATTCTTGCATCAAGGCCGATCCAATTGTCTTGTCATCAGCCGATATGTATAATTTAAAAGGCTTACCTTGCTGAGGAGGAACCAGCATAGGTGGACATTTCATGTATTTATTTATTTCTTCAAACGCCTTTTGTTGTATGTCACCCCACTTAAATTCTTGATCATTTTCAACTTCAACAAGGGATAAAATGGCAGGATCCTTTCTGTCAAATTTGAAATAAATCTTCTGATCAAATTAATCTTACCAAGCAGAGATTGCAACTCTGTTTTACTAGTCGGGAGAACTGCATCATCAATTGCTTTTATACTTTTTTGACCAACTTTGATTCCTCTCTCGTGGACCATAAAACCCAAGAATTATCCAGCTAACATTTCAAAAGCACACTTATTAGGATTCACCTTTAGATCATGTTTTCTTATGCATTCTAGCGTCTCCCACAAATCAGCTAGATGCTCTTTGTACCCTTTGGATTTTATCATCACATCATCGATGTAGATTTCAACAATCCTACTGATCAACTTATGAAAAATATAATTCATTGCCCTTTGATAAGTTGCACATGCATTCTTTAGACCAAAGGTCATCACAACCCACTCGAAAAAATCGATTGCACTGGGGCACCTAAAAGCGGTCTTTGCTATGTCTTCCTCAGCCATGAAAATTTGGTTATACCCTGCATTGCTGTCCATGAAGCTAATAACCTTGTGCCTAGCTGCTGCATCTACTAACATATCAGCTATCGGCATTGGATAACCATCCATGAGCGTGGCTTTGTTCCGATCCCTAAAATCGATGCAAACTCTTAACTTTCTATTCTTCTTATACACAGGGACAACATTCGATATCCACTCTGCATATCAGCATGGTCGGATAAACTTTGCTTCCAGTAACCTTTTAGTCTCCTTTTTGATATCATCAAGCATGTTCAGGTTGAATCTTCTTGGAGCCTGTTTAAATGGCTGATATCCAGGTTTGATTGGCAACCGATGGTCAACAATTGACCGCTCTAGACCAGGCATCTCATAGTACTCCCAAGCAAAATAGTCTTTAAATTCCTTTAACAAATCAACTAACTCTCATTTATACTCAGGGTCCAACTTGGCACTTACATATGTCGGCCTAGGTCTATCTCTAGAACTAATATATACTTCTTCTAATTCATCGGCCGATGTGAAATGATGTCCCAATTTGCCATCTGTACCATCTATTGGATTATCCATTAAGACAAATTTTCAAAGCCGACTGCTTGGATTGACTATTGGCTTTCATCATTGACTCTAATGAAGCCTCCTTCCCATAATTTGCTAGAAAAGCATTCAAAGTCTCCTAGCTCCCAAAAGACTGGATCAACTGTTGCGATACTTACAGACTCATCAGCATGAACCAGTTCGACATCATCTCCATGCCATTGAATTAACACTGATGCATGGTCAATGGTACACAACAGTTCACATGAATCCAATCACGACCAAGGAGTAAACTGTATGACCCTTTTCCATTGATGACGAAGAACAAGATGAGCAGAGTCTTATTTCCGATTGTCAGTTCGACGTTTATTGCCCCTCGGGTCTTAGAAGCATTACCTCCAAAATCTTTAAACATCATATCAGTCTCCATCAGATCTCCTAATCCTTTGTCAAGTTTATGAAAAGTGGTGTAAGGCATGAGATTGATAGAAGCACCTCCATCCACCAACATCTTGTTCATCGGCTTTCCATCAACTAAACCTTTCACATATAAAGCTTTTAAGTGCCGATGTTTGACTGGTTTATCAAATATTGCTTGTTGTATAACCGTCAACTTGGCAACTATCTCCTCATACTCCGATTCATTGAAATCCAAATAAACTTCTCGATCTACCGGAGCTCTGAACTCTGATGGCAACAGGAAAGCCATTTGAATATTAGCCGATAGTTGCTTTCTATCGGCTGTTTGCTTAGCACACCAAACTTGAGGTTTACTGGATGCCTGAGCCTATTCCAACTTTTTATTCCTTAGGCATTGCACCCTTCTCTTCTGGCTTCTTGTCAAACCTCCTGGACACCATTGGCCTTCCTACCAAACATATTCTCTTTCGTTGCCTTCTTCTTCATAATCAGCCCAATCTTGATCAACAACTCTTTTTCCCAGTCGATTATGAACACTTCTATTTTTTAAGCGTCAATCCATGTTATTATAGTGATATGCATCTTGAGCATGGATAGACTGGTGGTTGGCTTGATATTGCCTAAACTCCCAATACTGATCGCTGCACTCTGGACAGTTACTCCTGGTAGGCAACTTCAAACCTTCATTCCAGCGATGTCTGAAGAAAGGTTAATTCCAATGCAATTCAGCTTGCTTTCTTTCATACCTCTCTTTCTCCTGTTGACACTAGTATTTTTGCTTTTCTGACCAATGCTGATAATTCTTTTCCTTCTGTTGCTGTCATTTATTCAACAGAATTCGAGATGTAACCCATGGCTTTGTCGCCCCTTCTTTCGATGTTTCTCCCTGCTCATATCGGCTCTTTTGCTTATCTCGACGTCTTTTAATTTCCCTGTATTCGTCGACCGATATTTGTCTCTCGGGATCGACTGTTCTAGCTTCTTTTGATTTGGTTGATGTTAGGACCATAGTCTTTTCTTTGAGTAGCCTAGCATCGACCATGTTTTGATCTCCTGGGAAAGGATTATCATCAACTTTCATTTTCTGGGGCGTATCAAATTTGAGCCTTCCTTGCTGAATAGCCCTCTGTATATGCTACCGAAAAATTCTGCATTCATTAGTGGAATGAGAAGTAGCGTTATGGAATTTGCACAACTTCTTATTCTTCAATTGATCAGGGGGCAACATAACATGATTATCGGGCAACTTGATCTGTCCCTTCTCAAGCAAGAAATCAAAGAGCTTGTCTAATTTGGTGACATCAAAGTCATAGCTTTCCTCGACTCCTCTTCCCTAAGGATTTAGCACCATTACTGTCTTTTTGCTTCAATTCCATTCAGCCATAGCAACCTCTTCTTCTTCATCTTTATAGCCATCATCGACTAAGTATGGATTATAAGCTTCGACCACTGTGGTACTATTCTAGAATCAGGTATCTCTATGCATACTCTAGAATTGGCTATTGAGCACTGCCACTCGTTGAGTCAATTGACCCAAGTTGTCAAATTCTTGTCCCAGCAGTTTTTCTTTCCACATTGGCATCATTCCTTGAACGTCTAAAGCAGCTAGCTGATCATCAGTCAAGTTTAATGAAAAGCATAAGTTTCTAGTCTCTTAGAACCTCTAAAGAAACTTAGTGCCTGATTCATTAGTCTTCTGTGTTATAGTTGTCAAATCGGTAATCTTCCTTTCTCCAGTCCCAGTATAAAAATATGTATGAAATTTCTTTTCCAGATCAACCCAATTGGCAATGGAGTTGACTGGCAGTGATGAAAACTAAGTGAAGGCTGGTCCTAACAGTGATAGGAAGAAGAAACGAACTCGGTGGGCCTCCTCAACTGATGCCTCACCCAATTGTGTAAGATACCGACTAACATGTTCTATTGTGCTTGTACTGTCTTAGCCAGTGAACTTATCAAACTCTAGAAGCCTGTAACTTACAGGAAGAGTGACCAAATCGTACCATTCTAGATATGGGCGTTGGTACAAAAAGGTTAGCCCTTTTGGCTTTAGATTGAACTAATTATTCATCATCTCGGTCACCTTTAGCAACAACTCGTCAGCATGTGAATTTGGATTTCTCTGCACCTGCTAACCCATCTGTGGATTGAAATCCCATGTGCCCTAATACCCTGGATTTGGAATCATGTGAAGGGTGTTATAATCTGTACCATAATGATACCCCTATGGAATCTCTATCTACTAGGTCCTTTGCTGGTTTGCTGTTTGAAGTCTCTGATTGTAGACATGAGGATCTATATCTCTACAGATCCTTTGAATTGATGGTGCTATTTTTGAGCTAACGACGGTATGTGGCCTGATGTGCCAAAATTAATCACCTGGTTCTGACCTTGCCCCGCTGGCTGTTGCACATGCTGCACTAACGATCCAGAATTATACTATGTCTGATTCGTAGTAGTACCTTGAGCTTGTTCAGATAAACTCTGAACTACCTGACATCATCATTACCAGCTGGTGCTGCTTCTTGATGACAGGTACCGACTTGATTAGTCTCTTAGGTCGACGGATGTGGAATATTGTAATAAGCCAACCTAGCTTGACCAACTAGAAACCCATGAATCGCCTCTTTCATGGCGTTATGGAATGTGTCCAAGAAAGCTTCATTATGGCTTGATATGGCATCATGAACAGATTTGTTTACAATTTCCGTAAAGAAACACATATCTTCAGCTTCAACTGTATCTGTCTGCTCATGTAATAGAACTCTTGGTAGTGGATATTTCTGAACAATTGTGTTGTCACGTGTTTTGGTGTAGGACAACAAGCACTTATTCTGAAATTCTTCTATAGCTTTGTCGATGACATCTTTATCTCCATCAGGTAGATCTTCATAATATACCATAAGGATGTCGTTGTTGTTGTGAACCGCCATGATGATTGTGATGTCCCACCGGGCGTGCCAAGAACGTGTGTTGACACAGAAATTTTGTTCTGTGCCGAGGGCACACGAGCAAGCCGGAAGGGTCCGCTCGATGGGGCTAGAGATCCACCTAGCTTCAGCGCAGAGATGGTCGATCCTATGCACTTCTCCCGAGATGTGACAGTCAATTTGACCCTACAATTGACAAGGAGAGAAAGCTAATAAGTAATTTAAGATGAAACATGCCGGTGTTGCTAGAAAGCTAATCAATAATTAAAGAGTCGATTCCAGCATATTCATAAGAATAAATCAATTAAGGCTCATGAAATTATGGAAGGTAAATCTGTTATCATTCAGGATAGATCTCGTTATTTAGACAAACATTAGTCAATGGCAAAAGGATGTCAACAACGATTAATTTATGCTAAGCCAATGACTGTAAGTAACCGAATCCCTTTTTATATAAAAGTAACAACTCATCATCATTTAACCATTTAATAAAGATAAATCTAATGAACATATTAGATCTCATCTATCGCTATGACTAGTGGGGCATGAGGTAGAATCATGCAGGCCGTAGAAACAATAATAGATTCGATGACCCTAACTTATTACTAATATCAGTAGGGCATGAGGCAGAATTATGCAGGTCGTAATACAATAATAAGATCATGGGGCTAATACATCTTTCAACCTATTTTTACATCAACGGTCTTGTGACGTGAACTGTTCATGAAAGCACTCGATATCGGCTAAAATAGCCGATTCAGACATAGCGCACAGTTAAGGTCATGCCCTATCAGGAACAAATCTACCGAGTAACGATCCCCACTCCACGGTGCTAATAGTGGAGTGTGAGGCAGAATCACACAGGCCGTTATAACGGGCCATGAAACAGTTTTCATTAGCCAACAGATCTACTCAAGACAAAACACACATTAACCGCACACTATGCGCGGTCAAGATTGACATAAAACGGCCGATAAAACATAACTCATCATTTAAAGTGCGGATTAGATCAAATTCGGATTAACAAACGATGGGTTAAAAAGGATATAAGGCCGATCTAGATCAATCCCAATCGGGTGAAGTGATATTGCTATAATCAAATAAATAATGGAAGCAATAAGCAATATCGGTAACTTAATGAATCTATCCGAAGGAATGCCACCCTTAGATAGAGCCGATAACTTAACCTTAATCTAGTTTGAGCAGTGGAGGTCGACCGGATTGATGTAGCCTTACTTGAACTAGACAAGAGTCGATAACTAGCTTATACCAGAGTCGTAGTGGAGGTCGACCGGATCGATGCAGCCATACGAACAGAAGTATAAGCCATGATGGTACTTATAGACAAGCAGTGGAGGTCGACTAGATCGATACAGCCATACTTGCTAAAGAACTCACCGAGATCTACTCTACTTCTACTCCTAAGGGGTGGCCGAAGCCAAAAAAAGTAAGTAACTTGTATTTGTTTGATTGTGTGTATTTTTACAATAGCCGGGGTCCAATATTTATACCCGGAACCTATGCATGAATCCTACTTAAGCACGACTCGTTACAATTTCTTAGCCTAAGAGAAAATATTCCTAATTTAAGATAACCTGGACTCTAATTTTTCCCTTTTTGTAGAGTCCAACATGCTTTGTTCCATCGCCGATCATAGCCTTTGTCGTTATCTGCTGGCGCTATCTGAAGAAAGCTGATTCCAGTGTTGCATTTGAATCAGCTGATACCGATCTACACGCAATTGATTCCTTGATGACATGATCTTGGGAGCTTTTGAGTCCATGTGATTCTTCTTCCAAATTTTGGTGCAAACATTGTCTTGCGTGGTGCGGCACACCGCACTTGAGTCATGTCACAAGGAAGTTAGCGCCCATGCTGACTTCCCTGAATGGCTCGAGATGTATTAAAAGGTCTCGCCCGACCCTAAGGTCACGGGCTCCGTCTCGCCTGACCTTGAAGCCGTAGGCTCCATCTCACCTGACCCCTAAGGTGCGAGCTCTGTCTCGCCCGACCCCAAGGATGTGGGTTCCATCTCGCCCAAAGTTATGGGCTCCGTCTCGCCTGACCTCGAGGCCGTGGGTTCCATCTTGCCCAAAGTCACGGGCTCTGTCTCGCATGACCCCTTGGGTGCGGTGACCGTTGGGGGCTGGGGGTATATATACCTTTTCCCTTCCTCTCCAATGGCTATGTGCCTCTTCTTCCTCACTTCAGCACACCCAAAGTAGACAAGGAGCTCTCTCTCTCTCTCCCTCCATTGTTGACCTCAAGCCCCCAAGCAAATCCATTGATTTCCCCAATAATCCTTGAGGGAAAAGGGTCCTAAACTCGATTAGAGAGCAGCTCCATTGATTCCCAACTCTAAAGAGCACTTGGTTTATGTTTTGGCTGGCAGTTGTGTTTGTTACTCTTGGAGCTTGGCTCCTAGCTAGCCCATGGAGCTTGCCAACTTATGTGGCAGCCCTAGGAGGTTTGTAACCATCTCTTGAAGCTAGTAAACTCACCTCTCATCTCAAGAGTTAAGTCTCTTGACTTAAGAACAAGGAAGGGTTGGAAAGCCCTAAGCCTTAGTGGCTAACCTCAACAACGTGGAGGTAGGCAAGCCTTGGTGGTAAGCCGAACCACGGAGTAAATCATTGTGTCACTTGTGCTTGATTTACATTACTTGCATTTTATATTGTTGGTTGAGGTGATTTCTAGGGTTTCTAGTCGATCTACTTGTGTGTGGTGTTCCTACCACTTCTAGCTCTTGATCTATGATTATTATACCTATAGTAAGCTAGAAAATTTCTCCGATCTAAGTTTTTGTTCATGGATTTTGAACTGTGACTCAAAGTTGTCTGTAGGTGTGGCAGTACCGCTGTTCTGGCCTGATAGTGCCACAGTCTGGCAGTGTCGCCCTCTAGAGCGGCAGTGCCGTAGGGTGAATTTAATAAAAGTTTGAGTGTTTGTTTTGATAGGCCTATTCACCCCCCTCTAGGCCAACCAGAGATCCTACAACTTGGCCAAGAATTAATGTCTAATTCCAAAATTATCACATAACTTATCAATTCTAATGTTCTTGAACTCTCTACCATTGTCACTTCTAATGCTCTTGATGGTTGTCTCAAATTCATTGTGTATGCCCTTGACAAATGATTTGAAAGTTGTAAATACATCAATTTTATCCACTAGAAAGAATGCCCATATGTATCTAATATAGTCATCCACTGTTACAAAGCCATATTTGTTTACACTAATGCTAGTGTATTGTGTTGGCCTAAACAAGTCTATGTGCAACAACTCAAATGCCTTGCTAGTGCTCATTATGCTCTTCTTAGGATGTGTGTTTCTAACTTGTTTGCCAGCTTGACAAGAGCTACAAAGTTTATCCTTCTCAAATACCACGTCTTTCAAGCTTCTAACTAGATCATGCTTAATCAATCTATTCAATTGTTTCATTCCAACATGACCAAGCCTTCTATACCATAACCAACCCATGCTAGACTTAGTGAACAAGCATGTTGACAATTGAGCTTCACTAGCATTGAAATCAATCAAGTATAGATTCTCATATATAAAGCCTTTGAAGATCAAATTAGAGCCATCTACACTTATGATCTCTACATCATCTACTCCAAATATGCACTTGAATCCAAGATCACACAATTAAGCCACGGATAGCAAGTTTAAGTTCAAGCTCTCTACTAGCAACACATTAGATATGCTCAAGTCATTAGATATTGCAATCTTACCAAGCCCTTTGACCTTACCTTTGCCATTATCACCAAAATGTTATCCTATCATAACCATCATTGCCATTGTTATTGATTGAGTTGAACATTCTTGCATCACCGGTCATGTGTTGAGTGCACCGACTATCAAGAACCCAATGTCTTCCTCCGGTTTTGTAATTGACCTACAAAAGAAGATAAATTCTTTTTAGGTACCTAAACTTGCTTGGGACTTAAAGCTTAGTGACCAAGCTTTTTGGCACCCACATGGCTTTCTTATTTGAGCCCACAATAGGTGTACCAACAAACTTAGCCTTCACTCCATTCATACCCTTGGTAAGCAAATAACAAGAATCAAACTTAATTGTGGATACATTAGTGTTCTTATTCTTGTTCTTGCAATATTGCTCTACATGCCCAACTTGCTTGCATCTATTGCAAAATCGACTATTGCCCTTCATAAAATTAGTCTTGTGAGTTGTAAAGGCTGCCTTGCCTTTCTTAGGGGTATAGCCTAATCTCTCTTTGTTGAGAGAAAATCTTTGGCCACCCAAGCACTTTAGCAAACGGACCTTACCACCATCGGCATTGCTTAAGACGCGAGTGAGCTCATTTACCTTCTTGAGGGTTTCATTCTCAACCATTAGTAAGGCATCACAAGTGAAACCATCACTACTAGATGAGGTGGAAGTGAAAATGCTATAAGAAGGGTTAGTGGGAGCAACAACAATAGGCTTATAGAAAGATTCATCAATTATATCATAAGTTAAGCCTATGTCACATTTTTCAATTACTTTTTCTTTTTGTTCAACAAGAGTGGAATGAGCTTTCTCATGCTTAGTGTGAGCCTTGCCAAGCTTCTCATGGGCATCCTCTAGCCTCTCATGGGATGCATTAAGCTCATCAAAGGCTTGCTTAAGGGCTTTTAGTTCCTTACGTAAGTCTTTGCATTCCCTTCTCTTGATGTCAAAGTGAATTTTAGCATCTTTAAGCATGTCAAATAGTTCATCTTTAGTTGGTTCACCATCATCATCACTATCACTTTCACTTTCACATCCATCATCATGAGATTATACCTTAGTGGTCTTAGCCATATAGCCATAAAGCAAGTTGATGGAGTGTCGAAGAGAGAAGGCTTCTCATTTATGGCAATGCTTGCAAGAGCCTTCTTTTTGGTGGTCTTGTCATCATCACTATCATCATCATCATCACTTGAGGAAGCATCGATATCCCAAGTGACCACATATGAACCACCCTTCTTCTTCTTCTTGAAGATCATCTTGTCCTTCTTCTCCTCCTTCTTCTTGCTCTTTTTGTCATCATCTTCATTCTCACTATTGTTGGGGCATTGAGCAACAAGATGATCCTTGCTACCACACTTGAAGCACCTCCTTGATTCATCCTTATTCCTTGATAATGACTTCTTCCTTATAGCCCGATAGCCCTTCTTCATCATGAATTTGTCAAATCTCTTCACAAAGAGAGTCATCTTCTCATCATCAATCTCATCAAAGCTTGAGTCTTCATCTTCACTTGATGTTTCTTGCTTTGCCTTGCCCTTGGATGATGATGTGGCTTTGAATGCCACACTCTTCTTCTTCTCATTCTTCTTGTCATCTTTTTTTCCTTGTTCTTCTCCTCTTTCTCATCATCATCTCTATATGTATCATCGGTCATCACAACTCTCAACACATAGTTTGGTGTCATGGTGTCTAAACCACTCCTCACTAGAAAAGTGACCAATGTGCTAAATCTTGATGGCAAGCATCTCAAGAACTTATGAGAGAAGTCCTTATCCTTCACTTCTTCACCAAGTGCTTTGAGATTATCGACAAGCACTTATAGCCTATGGAACATCTCCGGTATACTCTTATCTTCCTTCATCTTGAAGCTAGCAAACTTCTCCTTGAGCATATATGCTTTGGCATCCTTCACCGCTTGAGTGCCCTCAAATGATTCCTCCAACTTCTTTCATACCTCATAAGCCATTTCAATGTTCTTGATTTGCTCAAATATTCTCTCATCCATGGCATCATGAATAGCACTAAGAGCAATATCATTATTTTGGAGCAACACCTCTTCGATCGCGGAGAGAGCTTTCGGATTTGCTACCTCAATCTTAGTCTCTACCACCTTCCACATATTTCTATTGATTGACTTGATATAGGTGGTCATCTTTACCTTCCAATAAGGATAATTTGAGCCATCAAATTGGGGTGGCTTTCTTGGTGTTGTTGATTTGAGCTATTTTGACACCGAAGGTTGTTAAGCCTCAAATCACGGATAACCACTGCTCCGATACCACTTGAAAGGTTCTAATGGCTAGAGGGGGGTGAATAGCCTATAAAAATTTCTACAAACAACACTTAAAGCCAAGTGGTTAGATAAATATGAGGCGAAGCAAGTTTTGCAGCTAGCCTACTAAAAATACAAGCCACCTATTCATAATTCTAGTTTCTATAGTCTCTATGTCACACACAAGGCTAGGTCACTACCACTAGTTAGTGAGCTCTCAAAGACTAACTAAAGAGCCTCACTAACCAAACTAGATAAGACACAAGCTAGCTCTCAAAACTAGTTACACTAAAGAGCTTAGCTGCACTAGGAAAGTAAATACACAAGAAAGATAGTGAGTTATACCGCCATGGTGAGAGAAGATCAATCAATCGCAATGAATACCAAATGAATTCCTCAGAGACAAGATGACACAATGATTTTTCACCGAGGTTCACTTGCTTGCCGGTAAGCTAGTCCCTGGTGTAGCGATTCACCCACTTAGAGGTTCACACGCTAATAGACATCACACGCCTAACCCGCAATCGGGTGCCGCACAACCAACACAAGATGGGGATCCACAAGCTACGAGCAATCCACTAAAGTACCTTTTAGCTCTCCATTGGAGAAAGGTCAAGAACCCCTCACAATCACCATAATCGAAGTCAGAGACAATCACCTTCCTCCGCTCGACGATCCTCGCTGCACCAAGCCATCTAGGTGGTGGTAACCACCAAGAGTAACAAGTTAAATCTACAATGAAACACAATCACCAAGTGCATCTAGATGCAAGCACTCAAAGCAGTGCACTTGTATGCTCTCCAATCTCACCAAATGATGAATCAATCAAGTAGGAGTGGATGGAGAAGAGTAGCTCAGCTCTAAGGGATGAAAAGTATGCCAAGGTGCCAAGAGGGGGCACCCAAGGCCGGCCCTTTCACTTAAATAGACACCCCAAAGAGCAAATAGTTGTTGGGTCACTTAAGTGACCATCGAACCCATAGACATGGGCCGTCGGACTGTCCGACGCTAGGTCCGATGCCCTCTCGCATCTACTCATGTGCTGCCACACGTCCCATTCAAATGAAATCGACCATTGCCGCCAACGGTCCTCTGCCACGCGTTGATCACCACCGTCGGACCCAACGTCGGACCATCCAACGCCCTGAGTCCGACGCCCGTGAAATCTATGCAGAGAGAGTCCAAAACATGAAAAACCGTTGGATTCAGGTCCGACGCTCACCGTCAGACTCGGCTCATGGTCCGACGTCACCACATGTCACACCTTCGTGCGCTGCGCTCTTTCCCACGTGGAGGAACAGTGCGCTCATTCCGTCCGACGTTGTCAAATCCCTGGGTCCAACGCTTGGTTCACTTCTATGCGCGCTAGGGTTAGCCGTCGGACCCAGGGAGAGCCTAGTCCCACGCCCTGGAAAACCAGGGTGCCAACGCCCTATTTTTCACTCGAGACAAGCTGCGATCAGTTCACCCTTGTGCATGTGTGCCAACTCCAAGTATTCCACCACATATGTACGTGAGTTAGCAACATTCTAAGCCAATTCCAAGGGTGTTAGCACTCACTAGAATCTAAATGCATATACAATAAATTAGAATATCTAGTGGCATTTGATAACCGTATTTCACGATGAGTTTCACCCATCTTAATAGTGCGGCTATCTATCCTAAATGTGATCACACCCGCTAGGTGTCTTGATCACCAAAACAAAGAGCTCCTATCAAATATACCTTTGCCTTGAGCTTTTTGTTTTTCTCTTTCTTCTTCTTTTCCAAGCCCGAGCATTTGATCATCACCATGGCCATCACCACCATCTTCATGATCTTCATCCATTTGCTCCTCCACTTGGAATGTGTACTAACCTATCTCATGATCACTTAAAGTAAAGGTTAGCACATAGGATTTCATCAATTCACCAAAACCAAACTAGAGCTTTCATCCGTGGGAGGAGGAGGAGGCTGTGGAGGTCTCGCAACCAACCGCGGCCACCACCGCACAAGCCGCGGCCACGGCTCCGGCCACCTATGCGCCTAGCCAACTCCGCCTTGGACATCTCCGCCACCGGTCGTGGTCACCACCTCCGCAACGGTTGCGACGTCCTCTGGATCTAGGCAAGCTCCTCTCCGCTGTGGATCTAGGCGAGCTCCTCTGGATCTTCGCCGTCCTCCGCCCACGAACACGAACTCCTCTCCGCCATGTTCACCTTGGCATGTCCTCTCTCTGGCCGCAGACGCTTGGTATTGGTCGGTGGTGAGAAGTTATGATGGCCCCACCATATTGGGCGAGATGGAACTCCCCTTCATTTGAGGGACGGAGGAGTGTTTTTTTGGTGGCCATGAAAAAGAGGCTATTGGGGATTGCTGGAGAAGAAAAAGTGAGTCATCTTCTCCAATATGATAATTTTATGGGGATGAGAGGTGGGATTAGGGGACTGCTCGAGATGCTTTAACCATAGCAGAAAAGCACATTTTTTATACAATTTAAGAAGTTTGTAGAGATTTACTTGAAACTTTGGCCATAAATATTTATGTACCAATTCTTTAGGACCAGGGTTGAACCAATTAATGACTAAAATTTTGGCTTGTCACGATTTTGGTCGGGCAAGAATTAAGCCAACCCAGCAGGCCTTATTTAAGGCTACGGGCCTAAAATCCTAAGTCCTAAAGACCTAAACAACACGTGAACAAATTCGCAACTCGCATCGAACACAGAAGTTCAGATAGCAGGAGCAAGACCTGACAGATTGCCCAGGAGCCAGGAGTGGAAGAGGGAAGTTCAGGGGGGCTCACGAGAGAGCACTCGAAATGGTACTCGGAGGTCCTCGAGCGCGTTGCGGATGGCGTGCAGGCTCCTATCCACCTTGGTCAGGGTCGCCGCGACCCAGAGCTTGACGTACCCGAGGCCGGCGGGCTTGTCATAAAGCCCACAAGCCGAGCCGAAGTCGAACCCAGCTGGGATGGGCCAGGCCGAGCCTTGCCGGCCCGGACGCATTTGCTAACGAGAAGAGGAGAGAGGAGCAGCTTCTTGGAGCAAGACGGCTCGAGAGCTTTCCAGCTGCGATTCCATCAACGGCCGCCGGCCGCCGGCCGCCGCTGGTTTTCTTTCTTCTCGTCCAAGCCGCGCCAGCCGGCGCTTAAAGGCCTCGCGGCACGGTAGCGGCCTGCGCTCCCTCTCCCTCTCCCTCTCTCTGGCTTAGGCAAAGCCTCCTCCTGTTTGGATCGGCATGGAGAAGACGACGACGACGCCGCAGCCGGTCTGCGCGCAGGAGTCGCTGGCGCTGCTCAACTGCGTCGCCTCGCTCCCCTACGACCGGGATAGGTGCCTCGCCCTCGTCGACGCCCTCCGTGAATGCATCGTGCACAAGGTGCTCTTCACCTGCCTCACCTTACTTCCTCCCCCAAGCCCCTTTCCTCAAAACATCATCCTCAATTATACTGTTCAGCTTTCCTTTAATTATTAATTGTTTTGAGCGGCTGTTTTCTGCATTTTAGAGATGCATTTTTGTTGTTTTGAAAAAATTAAAGAGATGCATATTCGACGAGACGCTTACAGTTTAGGAGTACATCCTCCTTTTAGCATCTTTCAGCATTGCTGCTACCTGCTAGGATAGAGTTTGGGCAAGTATATGAGCATTGCTGACTACTGAAGAGGATCTACTCTACGAATGAGAAGTGAGCTACTAATTTTCCTAGCTGGTTTCGTCCATCTGCACCCATGAAGCACTTACTGTCATCTTTGAATAAGAGGTGGTAATAACTAATATGTTTTTTTTTAGAAGGAACGGCAAGAGGGTTAGCCAAGTCCCTAGAACACAGCTTAGCACAACTCTAAAAAGCCCGAAAGAAGAAAAGGAAAAAAAAAAGTACTTGGTGAGAGACCCTGGCCTACTAGCGACTGAAAATGACTCCAAGAAACCGAGAAAACCAAACGACTAACCCACTAATTTGAGTCTTGATTTGGGTGCATAGTCCAAATGAAACTGTTGGATTTCATCTAGCATCTTTGCATAGCATTGCAGTGGTTGCAAATCCTTTTTGTTGAAACGTTCTCCTATTTCACTCACTTCCAAATGTTCCACCAGAAGTAGATTAAAGGGAAAATTGGTTCTACAGCACCGAAAGAACTCCACTTCCGTAAAATAGTATTGAAAGACGTTCGTCACGTAAAATACCACCTGAAGACAGCACTGTTACCTCTATCTAGCATTGTGTCACGGTGGCACAACAACGTCGTGAAATCCACCTCCAAACGCCTGATAGAAACAAACGCTGGGTCCTACTCCTGGTCCTCCTCGGTTCGATGTGGAGCGCCAGAGCACCATCTCATGCTCCTCCTCGTTACTCTTAGAATAATCTACTGCTTCCTTTGTGTGAACACACAGCAAGGGGAATGCGGCGCTGAAAAGGCTCCCTGCTGTGATACTGTAGCAGATGCAGGTGCAGGCGCCGAACAGCTCACCTGCAGCACTGTAGCCACATGCAGAGGCCGGCGCAGAGTCAGCCCTGTATGTTATCTAGTTACTGTTACAGCACGTGCGCTGTACTAGGACTAGATGGATAGAGTTGTATAAATAGACTACCACGGCAACTCAGTAAAGAGAGTTCAGATTTACCATCTCTCATACAGAGCTTCGGCCAACGCTGGTGTCTTATACTGTGTGTGTATGCTCTGTTCTTCCTCTTCTTCAACCTCGAGCCATACTGTGTGGGGACGGATAACGCTTGTTCGTGGTCGGCTTAGCTAGCGGGTTCTCGGCAAGACTGATGTGTGGTTCACTCACCTGAGCCGGTGATTCTATGGGCCAACAAGTGGTATCGGAGCCGTACAAACGACGTCGCCAAACTAACTGCTGGCGATGACGGGCGGTTCGGAGATGGGTGACAACAGTGGCACTATTGTGGCTGTCCAGCCACGACCGGAGGTCGTTGTTCGCACGGTGCGGGAGGTCAGCAGCACTAGTTGGCCGACGCTGACTCGCACCAACTATGGAAGTGGTCGGTGACCATGAAGGTCAAGCTCAGAGCCCTGACGGCTCTGGAATGCTGTTGACAAGGGCACCGACAATGAGGAAGATGACATGTCAGCGTTGGAGGCTATCCTCGCTGCTGTACCGGCGGAGTACAGGGAGCCGTTGGGGGCGAAGAGCTCTGCTAAGGAGGCGTGGGAGGCTATTGCGGCGATGCGCGTCGGTTCCGACCACGCAAAGAAGGCGACGGCCCAGCTTCTGAAGCAGGAGTACGCCAACCTCAAGTTCAAGGATGGTGAATCGGTGGAGGACTTCTCCCTCCGCCTGCAGACGCTCATCAGCAAGCTGAAGAGCCACGGCGTCACCGTCGATGAAGAGGAGGCGGTCTCCAAGTACCTCCACTCCGTGCCGGCAAAGTACATCCAGATCGCTTCTCTCCATAGAGACGATGCTGGACTTGTCCACCCTCACCATTGAGGATGTGACAGGCCGTCTGCGGGCGATGGATGAGCACCTAGAGCAGGCGACAGCAACGAAGGACAACGGCAAACTGCTGCTGACGGAAGAGGAGTGGGCTGCTCGGAGGAACTCAGGAAGGCAGCCTCCTCCAGCCATGGTGGCGATGGCAAGCGCCGCGGCAAGGCTTCTTCGGAGAAGAAGAAGCAGGTCGACCCCAACGCCTGTCGGCGCTGCGGGAAGATGGGCCATTGGGCACGGGAGTGCCCAAATCGCAAGCTGGAGAAGAAGGCTGAGACTCATCTGGCGCAAGCTGATGATGAGGATGAGACCACTATCCTGATGGCGACGCTCTGTGCACTGCACGACGTCGAGGCTGAGGAGAAGGAAGAGGCGAGGACGGTGGAAGGACCTGGGAAGGCCCTGAAGACTATCAACCTCGACGAACCACGCGCCCAAGTCCACCTCGGACGTGTGGGCGCCGACCAGGAGCAGCGGTGGTATCTGGACTCTGGTGCCAGTAACCACATGACGGGCTCCAAGGCATCCTTCTCCGAGCTCGACGACGATGTTACTGGTACGGTGAAGTTTGGTGACGGCTCAAGGGTGGTTATCCAAGGGCGCGACACCATCATCTTCAGGTGCCAGAACGGTGAGCACCGCGCGCTAACGGATGTATATTACATCCCGCAGCTGCGTTACAGCATCATCAGCATTGGTCAGCTGGATGAGCGCGGTAGCGAGGTACTGATTAAGGACGGAGTCCTTAGGATCAGGGACCAGGAGCAGCGACTTCTCGCCAAGGTGAAGAGGTCCTTGAACCGGTTGTACCTGCTCGACCTGAAGGTAGAGCCGCCGGTGTGCCTGGCGGCAAGACACCGAGGAACTGTGGATGTGGCATGCCCGGTTCGGACATCTCAGCTTCGACGCACTTGGTCGGCTGGAGAAGATGGTTCGAGGGCTACCCCACATCAAGCTCGAAGACGAGCTGTGTGACAGCTGCCTGGCCAGGAAGCAGAGGAGGCTACCATTCCCAAAGGCGGCCAAGTATCGCGCGAAGGACGCTCTCGAGCTCGTCCACGGCGACCTCTGCGGGCTGATCACGCCTGCTACAAACGGTGGTCGGCGGTACCTCCTCCTGCTCGTGGATGATTGCAGTCGCTACATGTGGCTGCAACTCCTGACGAGCAAGGACGAAGCGGCGGTGGCGATCAAGAAGTTCAAGATGCACGTGGAGGCCGAGAGCGGCAAGCAGCTCCGCGTGCTGAGGACTGATCGCGGCGGCGAATTCACTTCGGTGGAGTTCGCTGCGTACTGCGCGGATCAAGAGGTGGTGCGACACCACACCGCGCCGTACTCGCCACAACAGAATGGCGTGGTGGAGCGACGGAACCAGACGGTGGTCAGCATGGTCCGATCCATGATGAAGGCCAACGGCATGCCGGCAAGGTTCTGGGGGTAGGCGGTGACCACGGCGGTGTTTATCCTCAACCGCGCTCCTACCAAAGCCCTGACGGGCAAGACGTCGTTCAAAGCTTGGTATGGGCGCAAGCCGAGCGTGTCCTTCCTCCGGACATTCGGCTGCATCGGCCACGTCAGGAAGACGAAGCCGAACCTCACTAAGCTAGAGGACAGGAGCACACCCATGGTGTTCCTGGGCTACGCGGAGGGTACCAAGGCGTACCAGTTCTACGACCCACGCGGAGACAAGGTACTTGTCTCGCGCGACGTCGTGTTCGACGAGAAGGCAGCTTGGGACTGGAACAGTCTGAGCACGGGGGAAGCTGGCGGCTTCACCAGTACCTTCGTCGTCGAGCACCTGGTCATCCACGGTGGTGGAGACGCTGGGGTAGAGGTGCCGAGCACTCCGGGAGGAGCGCCGAGCACTCCAGCGGCAGAGCCGAGCACTCCTGGGGTAGTGCCGAGCACTTCGGGAGGGATGGCGAGCACGCCAGGAGTGGCGCCGGGCGGTTCTGCAGTGGTGGCGACCACTCCAGGACGGATGCCGAGCACTCCCGTGGCGGGGCCAAGACGTCTTGCAGTGGTGCCGACTACACCAAGACTGAGACTGAGCACTCTTGTAGTAGTGCCGAGCACTGCAACTAGGGTGCCGAGCACTCCAGATGCTGTGCCGAGCACTCCGGCGGAACAGGGAACTCCGTCAACACTGATCGAGTTCGTCTCACCTTCAAGTAACATCACTGAGTTTGTGGATGCCTTCCACGAAGGTGAGGAGGTGCGGTTCCGCAGGCTGGACAACATCGTTGGCGACACAGGGCCCTCAGGCCTGGCGGGTAGGCTGCTCAATGAGGCAGAGCTGTTGCTCATCAGTGCAGAGGAACCACCCACGTTCGCGCTGGCCGAGCGGGACGGAAACTAGCGACGGGCGATGCTGAAGGAGATAAAGGCGATCGAGGAAAACAAGACATGGCAGCTCGTCGATCCACCTCCAGGCTACCGTCCGATCAGCCTGAATTGGGTGTACAAGGTCAAGCGGGACGAGCTCGGCGCCATTGTCAAGCACAAGGCGCGCCTCGTCGCCCGAGGCTTTGTTCAGCGCGATGGCATAGACTTCGAGGAGGTCTTTGCGCCAGTAGCGTGCATGGAGCCGGTCCGTTTGCTACTAGCCTTGGCAGCAGCAAAGGACTGGCGCGTCCATCACTTGGACGTTAAATCGGCCTTCCTCAACGGCGAGCTGGCGGAGACGGTCGTCGTCGGGCAACCTCCATGTTTCGCCGTCAAGAGAGAGGAGCACAGGTTGCTCCGACTGCGTAAGGCGCTCTACGGGCTGTGGCAGGCCCCACGAGCATGGAACGCCAAGCTTGACGCCACGCTGGACGAGCTTGGGTTTCAACGGTGCGCAACCAAGCACACACTCTACACGTGGCGAATGGGGGAAGGAGGAGCTCGTCGTTGGCGTGTATGTGGATGACTTAATCGTCACCGGCACGCGCACGGAGGACATCAACGGCTTCAAGCACGAGATGGCTGCTTGTTTCGAATGAGCGATCTCGACGCACTCTCCTACTACCTCGGCATCGAGGTGAGACAAGGGAAGGAAGAACTCACGCTCGGTTAGAGCGCGTATGCCTCCAAGCTAGTTGGAGCGGAGCGGCATGGCTGAGTGCAAGTCCATGCGTGACTCCGATGGAGGAGCAGCTGAAGCTGACGAAGGCCAGCGCCGCGGTGAAGGTGGATGCAACACTCTACCGGAGCATCGTCGGCGGTCTGCGCTACCTAGTCCACACGAGGCCGAACATTACGTTCACCGTGGGCTACGTCAGTCGCTTCATGCAGGATCCCAGAGAGGATCACTGGGCTGCGGTGAAGCGGCTACTACGCTACGTCAAGGGGGACGGTGGATCAAGGGATCATCTTTTCCAAGACCTGCGAGAGTAGGCTGCAGCTTCACTGTGTTCAGCGATGCAGACATGGCGGGGGACATTGACGAACGATGGAGCACCTCTGGCGTGCTCGTCTTCCTCGGGTCGGCCCCAATTTCATAGCTGTCGCTGAAACAGAAGGTGGTGGCACTATCTACGTGCGAGGCAGAGTACATAGCGGCGGCCACAGCGGCGTGCCAAGTTGTGTGGCTGCGCCGGCTGCTGGGCGAGCTGACCGGCATGGAAGCTCACCCGCCAGCACCGATGGTGGACAACTAGCCCGCCATCGCCCTCACGAAGTATCCGATTCTGCACGACCGGAGCAAACACATCGACGTGAAGTTTCACTTCCTCAGGGACTGTGTCATGGAGGGCAGATCGCCATCGAGTTCGTCGAAACTGGTCGGCAACTCGCAGACGTCCTCATCAAGCCGCTCGAACGTCTTCGACTCATGGAGCTGAAGGAGATGATCGGCATGGAGGGGGTACAAGAGATAGCAGTAGGATTAGGGGAAAAATTGTTAGAATAATCTACTGCTTCTCTGTGTGAACACACAGCAAGGGAAAGGTGGCGCCGAAAAGGCTCCCTGCTGTGATACTGTAGCCGCTGCAGGTGCAGGCGCCGAACGGCTTACCTGCAGCACTATAGCCACATGTAGAGGCTGGCGTAGAGTCAAACATGTATGTTATCTAGTTACTGTTACAGCATGTGTGTTGTATTAGGACTAGATGGATAGAGTTGTATAAATAGACTACCACGACAACTCAGTAAAGAGAGTTTAGATTTGCCATCTCTCATACAGGGCTTCGGCCAACGCTGGTATCTTGTACTGTGTGTGTATGCTCTGTTCTCTCTCTTCTTCAACCTCGAGCCATAGTGTGTGGGGACGGACAACGTTTGTTCGTGGTCGGCTTAGCTAGTGGGTGCTCGGCAAGACTGGTGAGTGGTTCACTCACCTGAGCCGGTGATCCTGTGGGCCAACAGTTACCAACGGCGGATGCTCAGGCAGAATTCCAAAGTTGTCGCTGGGTCGCACGAGGTGGCCGTCGAGGAGCGCGACAAGCTGGTTACAAGCGAGACACGGTGCGGCGAGTGCGGATTGGTAGCGACAGCGACAACCTCGCCGGCCGACATGGGTAAGGACGGACCTCCGGAGGAGGCGGCCAAGGCCAAGAATTTGGCGCCGACGCTGCAGTCGTTCGCGTCAGTGTTCGCAGACGTGGCGGACGTGGTGCTCATGGTTCTTGCGAGCTCTTGCGTTCTCGAGGGAGTTGAAGCTATCCTACAGGACACCGGAGCTCCGAGATGGACTCACGCGCCGCAGAGAACGACCACGTAACAGAAGAGAACGTCATGGAGGTGGAGTGTCGGGACCTGGACCATGGCAATGGCGCGCTGGGCTCATCGCCACGGGTGCGAGCTCTGCATGTGGTGCATGCCGAGAACGGACACCAGCTGCACCTGAACGAGCGCTGCGCTGCCTCTTGGCCCGCACTGCCGTGGCTGGCAGCGAAGCTACCCCCTACGTGCGCCCCTAGCCCAAGGACGACGCCACCGCACGGGCCTCCTCGAGCGCGAGGCCGACCACACTTGTGGACCACAATTATCAGCACGGTGCATGCCGCTCCGCCATGCCCCCAACATGCATGCACAAGCAAACCACAGGCGGTGGCATTGGCACGGGTGCATGCATGTGCAGCGCCGGCCTGGCTCACCTAGGAACGGCATGATCCAGTTGCCGAGCTCCAAGAAGACGAGATTCCGCGTGTTCTGGTAGTCGAGAAGTAGGAGAGGAGAGCAAGTTGAAGATGCGGCTGGTGATAAAAAGCATCACTGGACGTGGACATGCCGTCGCCTATTGCGCCCACCAGGCCCAGCACCATGAGCACCACGTCCGCATGCATGAACACCGGCAAACGACGGCAGCGCCGGCGCCGAATTCTTGGCCTTGGCCGCCTCCTCCGGAGGTCCGTCCTTACCCATGTCGGCCGGCGAGCTAGGTCGTCGCTGTCGCTGCCACTCCGCACTCGCCGCACCGTGTCTCGCTTGTAACCAGCTTGCCGCACTCCTCGACGGCCACCTCATGCGACCCGGCGACAACTTTGGAAATCCGCCTAGCATCCGTCGTCGGCAGCGAAGGAGGAGCATGAGCTGGTGCTGGCGCTCCACATCGAACAGGGGAGGACCAGGAACCCAGCATCTTTCAGGCGTTTGGAGGTGGATTTCACGACGTTGCTATCCCACCGTGACAGAATGCTAGATAGAGGTAACATTGTGTCTTTCAGTGGTATTTTACGTGACGAACGTCTTTCAATGGTATTTTACGGAAGTGGAGTTTTTTCGGTGCTATAGAACCAATTTTCCCTAGATTAAATGCCATCAAAATATCTTCTCTCATTTTTGTCAAACTTGATCCGATATTTATGCCAAAACTTATGGAGGGGACCTGTCATGTTGACCGTGTTGAGATTAGAAAAAACAAAACCACTGTTTAATAAATGCCCATGCCTCTTTTGTAAAAGGGCAATCTTTACAAAGGTGAGTTGGAGTTTCCGGGTTAGATCTGCAAAGCTTACAGATCGCATCATTGGGCCATCCCCGCTTGCTTAGATTGTTGGCCATGTGGATCCTTTTGTGGAGTGATGTCCAAGCGAAGAACCAACATTTTGGTTCTGTTTTAGCTTTCCACATCGGCTTGATTTTGATTTTACTGTAGGTCCCTTCAAATTGAATTTTATAAGCACTCTGTATCACGTATTCTCCATCTGTAGTCCACCTCTATCGAACCTCATCCTCTACTGTCTGGTCAAACTGAAGTTTTTCCCAAAATGTGACGTATTCTGTGATCTTAGCTTGTGTTGTTAGTGCGGAGATATGTTCAATCTATTTGTAGGTGGTAATACAGTGAGCAGTCAGTTAACGACCTCAAACTCTTTTTCTTTTCTGAATGGAATGACAGGACTTCCAAGTATGGTGGCTAAGTGAATTAACATTTTTGTGCTCAATATTTCTTGATAGAAAATATGGTGACCCATGCTGCCATGCTAATTGAAGCTTTAGCTAGTCACAGTCTTTTTGTCCATTTAGATAGCCAGTTATTTCTACTTAGTTTAGAGTTTACTTCATGAGGGTTCTGCTTAGAGTTTATTCCCTTTGATGATTTTGTAATGTTTACTAAAGTTGGCCCCTTACAAGTGCCAGTGTCTTGTTGACATCTGTTTTCCGGTTATTTTCCCTGATGATCATGTCGAAGTCAATATCCAAAATGTAACTGGACAAGATAATTGCCCCTAGGGCAGTTGGTACTTGGTAGTTGATTCTGAGTAGTAGCATGCTTGAATTTGGTCGACAAATGATTGTGGGGCTGTGCCCTTAGTGGGGCTGTGCCCTTAGTGACTCCTAAAAAATATATATGGCTGGGCCCTGCAGATATCTATCTGTTTTTAGAAGAAATATGGAACAGGTAATGCCTAATGTTATTTTAGTTGCAACCAGATAATTCATTCAGAAGCTGAAACTACTTTGTTGCTGTTTGTTTCTGTTAGAGTATATGCAAACTAATCCTATTCTATTCAACCAAAAATCTGTCCTTTATAGTATAGATTTTTTTTTTTTGAAGCTGGCTCTCCTCCCTGTTGCTCGTAAGAAGAGCTGATGAGATTCATTACATCCTTTGCTCTGTTGTCGGAATGCAGAGGGTGAAGAAGTTTTCGCTGGCGGAACCAATCTCCACCACATCCCACTGAAGCTCCAAAGAGCGACCCGAAGCCCTGAGCATTCGGCAAGGAGAAATCTCTCTATGTTTAGGAATCTACTATCATCTCTTAGGAGTTCTGTGATCTGGCGCGATTGGTAAGATTAAGGATGTTAATGTAGCGTGAGATATGCCCTTTTGAATCCATGGCAGATGTACTTGTGGCACAACTAGCCAATGTGTTGAACAGAAACGTTATCCACTCAAATGACACATTTTGAGCAGTTCATGATTGCTATTTTAATAAGAAGAGCAGCAGTGCAGCACCATGCATTCAAGGTTTTCGGGCATTTTGCTGTGCTGTTGCTTGACTGATGAATGTTATGCTGGCCCAATGCGTACTGCTTGCATGAAGAGCAAATGTGATGTGGCACTATAATAATAACTCAGTTTCCATCACCATTGTCCCCAGATAGCAAGAACAGGTTTTTGGTATGGTGCCTCTCTTGCGTTCAGAGATCAGAGGGCAGAGATGTTTTCTTTTAGAAGCTCTGATCTGAAGCCGTGTGTGCAGTGTGCTCTGCTCGCTGTTGCTACCTCGGCTCAGCTCCTACCCTCTCTGGCAATGGCAAGTATATATTCCTGGTCCGGGTTCCAAGCAAAACCACGTCATCTCTCCTACTAGGTCACAGCACAGCAGTACGCGCCGACGCAGAGAAGCAGCACGCCGTCGCGAGCTTGCCACGTGTCACGCCCGGACACGCGCACGCGTCGCTCTCTCTCCGGAGGCGCCGTGTCGAGCGGAGCGGTCCACCATCTTCGGTTTCCTTCTTCCCCGCCCTCGAGAATTTCTCTGCTATTTCTGCGCCCTTCCTCCCTCCGGCCCCGGCCTCGCGGTCCCTTCCCCCGCCTCCGCTCTCACCGCGGCCGGCCAGCCATGGAGCAAGGCCAAGGGACCCCGGGGCGCCGCCGCCGCCACCGCCTGCGACGGAACGCGACATCGGCTTCACCGAGCGGGCCGTGGCGGCGGCCGGCGCCGCCGTCGTATCCGCCGTCCTCGTCAACCCCCTCGACGTCGCCAAGGTACGCCGGTGATCCCCTCGTTGCCTCTATCGCTTCTAGAGAAGAGAATCTTGTCGGGTGCGTGACAAATTATTCATCTTTGCCCACATGATTCGTCACTGAATTGAGTGGATTGGAACCTACTACCTCTCGCGGAGAGATCTTCAGGCTGCTTCTGCTATTTTGCTTATGGGCTTGGAATGTGTACGGATACTGATGTCCATTCGGTCCTCGTTTCCTCTTGCAGACGAGGTTGCAAGCACAAGCTGCTGGAGTGGTTTATAGCCCGGTAAGCGTGGCTCACAATTCAATGGATGATACTAGTGCTTCCAATGCGAAACTTTCCAGTGCCTTCTCTTCAAAAAAAATAATAGGGTGAAACTATACTACGTAGTTGTAAAGCTGAAATCATATAGAGAATCTCTTTGGATCCATTCAACAAGTATTGCAGGTTTTGAACAGTACAGAGAAATCACTTTTCTATCGATTCTTGTAGTTCAAATAATTCTGTCGAGTGTGTTCCAGAAAATCATCTGCCAGATGAATTGTGCACGTGCAAATATTTATTTTCTCTAAAATAAATTGCTCAGATATGGTCAGATTTTAGGTGCAACCCATCATGCAGCACTGGTGGAATCAATGGTTAGGCCCGTCCAGTCCTGAATGCTTTCAGTACAGAGGAACTATGGACGTGTTTTCTAAAGTCACTAGACAGGCAAGTTCTTATTGAGCATATCTCTTCATTGTGCTCTTCTCTTTTCTATCTATCACCTATTAAATTAGCATATCTGCAGGAAGGAATTTTTAGACTATGGAGAGGTACAGGTGCAAACCTGGCATTGGCTGTACCAATGGTAAATTCTTTCAGCTGATCATGTTTTTACCCTGTAATATCAACTGTAATATATTACAGCATACCAGGCAGTGATGCATATTGTATCAGCACATGTATTGCATCTGGAACTTCATTTAACCACACTTCCAGCGATCCTGATTCATGAATATTTTGTCTCTCTCCATGTCCTATTTGACTTGTACTCTAGTAAAGTAAACATCACAGACTTGTTTTCATATTTTGAAGTATCCTTATGTGTTTTTAGTAGGCACGCCGTAATAGCTTATTTTATTTTATGTTTGCTCCTTCAGGTTGGAATATATATGCCTTGTTACGATTTATTGCGCAATCGGATTGAAGAATACTCAGACCGCAATTGTCCCAAGCTTAGACTATATGCTCCTCTTATTTCTGGCTCTATTGCACGATCATTGGCATGCATAGCTTGTTCCCCTATTGAGTTAGCAAGAACACGTATGCTGGTCAGCATCTTGGACTTTCTTGCATGGTTGTCTATTAGCATTCAAGTTAAAATAACACCTCACTTCTGTTCTTAATAGCCAAGGAAAGAACTCAAATCCTAAGTTGACAATATACTTCAGTTAATAATGCGAGAACTTGGTTTCTGTACTTATCTGGGTAGAACATATTTTTGCCTCCCATTCTGTATAGAAATGTTTGCTTGTTTTTTAATTTAGGCCTTCAAAGCATCAAATGTTGGAGGGAAGCCCCCTGGAATGTGGAAGACCTTGATAGGTGTGCTTTCATCGAGACAAAACATCAGGAGCCCTGAAAACGGTATGTACCATGCTACTCCACTGTTTTTTTAGTTGCAATTGACAATGCATACAGTTATTGTCATGATATTTAAAAGATGCAAACACTGATTCATCGAAACTTGACTCACATGGACCGCATTGTCTGCACAAATGCATACATATGAAACTTTGAATGAATTGCAGCATTTGTTTTCATTTATCATGTAATATTGAGCTATGTTCTTTGGAAATTGAAAATAGTTCGAGGATACCACCTTCCTATGGACTGGTCTGGGAGCACAACTAGCACGTGATGCCCCCTACTCAGCTATATGTTGGACAGTTCTTGAACCAGTGAGCTACTACTCTACTTAAGTTTTCTATGCTATACCTTAGCTTAAGAAAGTTTCAGACTTAGCAAGACCTGTTGGAACTGTTTGAGAAAAAGAATATATGGCTTGTTGTGACAACCTTAATTTTCATCTTCCAAATGCTACTTGTACAGATTAGAAGACATGTGACGCGACTATTCAGTGATCAAAGCAATGCAGCAGTAATATTGGGGGCAAACTTTTCTGCGGGCTTCATTGCTGGGGTTATCTCTGCTGGTGCTACCTGCCCTCTTGATGTTGCCAAGACACGCAGACAAATAGAGGCAAGTGTAGGGATTTGGGCTAGATTCTCTCTATTCCATGTTCAGTTTTTTCTGACTTCTTCTACTTACTTGTTTGGTTTGTCTTTGCATTCTAAGTAACTTGGAGTCAGCTAGTGACAACAACTTACCGATGAATCCTGCATTCTGATGACAGAAGGATCCTGAAAGGGTATTAAGCATGAACACAAGGCACGTGTTGCTTGAGGTTTGGAGGTATCTACCCAACCTTTTTTATTTTCTGTTAGCAGCGACACACATTCAGTTGCCCCCTGTAGAAGATTGACAGGGGATCTGTTCATAAGAAAAAGTTTAACTAAGATCTTGGTTTGCAAATAAATTCTCAAGTCCTAGTTTGGTTGCCAGTCAGTGCCATTGTTGTCATGGTATCGCTGGATGGTGCAAAGCTGAATCATATCATGAACATAAGTATCTTGTTAGGCAGGCATTTCAAGTGCAAGCGTATTCGCTGTCTGACAACTCTGTAGATCTCCAGCTTTAGTTCTTCCAGAATTACTGCACAAACAAATGTGAATAAGGGTGTGTTTAGTTCGCGAAATGAAAATTTTTGGGTGTCACATCGATGTGTCGGAAGGATATCAGGAGGGGTTTTTGGATACTAATAAAAAAACAAATTACAGAACCCATCAGGAAACTGCGAGACGAATCTAATGATACTAATTAATCGGTCATTAGCACATGTGGGTTACTATAGCACTTAAGGCTTTTCATGGACTAATTAGGCTTAAAAGATTCGTCTCGCGATTTTGCCGAGAACTGTACAATTAGTTTTTTTTTTCGTCTACATTTAGTACTCCATACATGTGCCTCAAGATTCGATGTGACACTTTTGAGTGAAAATTTTTGGAAACTAAACAGGCCTAACACTTTGTATACCGTTGCAGGAAGGAAGGTCTGGAAGGTCTGTTCAGAGGTGCAGGCCCTCGAATGGCGCGAGCAGGCCCGTCGGTGGGCATCGTCGTCTCCTCCTATGAAGTTATGAAGCACATCATGCACAGGAAACATGCGGTGCAGACCTATGATTTGCTAAACAAACGAGATTAACACACCGTGTACTGTACATGCTGTACTCTGCTAATGACACGAGTCTGCTTTACGTTTGCCTGACTTCCTGGTCAGGATCGGAAGAAGAGCTAGGATTAGGAATGTCTGCTATTCAAATAAATACATTTTTACAATAGTCCTGTTTAAACTTATTACTTATTTCTTCTTAAACGTTAGATAAATGTTACTCCCTCCATTCCATTCCAAATTCTTGCTACCTAAGATCGGATCTTGGTAAACGTGGGTAGGATTAGGAATGGAGGGATTACCTGCCAATGAGGCCATTTATGCAACTACTACAGATCGGAATCGCACAAGCACGAACGTGACTGAAATAAACTGAACTGCCTCTAGCGTCAGAGCACTGTACTGATTCAGATATGATGTTCTGATGTGCCCCTCCCTTGTCAATCTCTCTTGACTTGGTCAAACATGACCGCTGACAAAGTAGAGATGGATGATTCATAGCTAGAATAACACTTATTCTTGCGATTGGGACACAGGGTGCAATTGATAATTTGAACCGTTTGATTGGACTGCGACGGTTAAGGCCTTGACATGTCACATTACAAATTTACAGTGTCGTGTGGCATCCGAATCCCCAACATAGGCAGTCACAGAGCCAAGAAAACACAGCCAAGCAGGCAATCTTCACTTCTTCAGCTAACCATGTCGACAGGTCACAGGACCAGCCGCACTGTATCATCCATTCAGATCCAGTGTAACAGGCAATGGAGGGGAAAAACACATTCTCTATGGACTATATATAGCACTAGAGAGCTCACAGCAGCTACACATTATTCACCGTAAGAATCAGCGGGAGAAAAAATTATCAGCAAAACAAAACTAGAAAGAACTGCTAGAGACTGATGCCTACAGAAGGCTTGGTGCCATACAAGAACATCTAATTCTGACCTAAGAGTGAGGCATATTATACAGGTGCAGGGCAGGAGCAGGGAGCATGGCTGGACAGTCAAACTCGAGGGAAGCGAGAAGGTCCTCTTCGTCGAAGGAACTCTGGGATCTCCACCATGCTGCCTTCTGCAGAGGACGGGCGTCGGCCATTCTCACCTTGCTGGCCACCCTTTGGTTGCAAGCAAATGTGAGAACAGGTCATGACATCCAAGTTAGGGGGCCCTAGTAATTGTTCGACGAGAGTTACCTTAGAAGCGCGACCTTCTGGTTCATCCTGCCGTTTGAAGCCAGTAGCTATCAAGGTTATGCTCACCTGCATGGACAAAACTATGTGAATAAGAATTTTTTCCAACAAACCCCAAATGACGAAGTAAATCTCATTTCTCATTTCCCAGAACTGAGAGCATTTTCCACGAAATCCCAAGATATAGGAGTTGTTTTTTGCATATTGGGTATACCTATACTGAAACAAACTGAAGACTTACTTGCCCACTCAGTGACGGGTCTATGACAGCGCCAAATATCAGATTAGCATTTGGATCAACAAGGTCGTAGATAATTTCGGCCGCAGCATTTACCTGAAACAACAAAAATACAAGTAGCTGTGATTTCTCAATCTGTGCATATAAAACATTAATAGGAGTTGATCATGAATTTTTTTTCCAGTCTTTTGAAACATGAAAGGGCAAGCAAAGTCAAATGCAAAGCATGCTCAATTTTGTCATGTTAGCTAGATGTATGGGGACTACACAGGTTAACAAAATTCAAGTCAGAAAACAAATCTACACTGTGAGGACAAGACTAGAAAATGGCTGGACCAAACCTCAAACAAAGTCAGGTCAGTTCCCCCAGTGATATTCCACACAATGCCCGTAGCTCTTTCAATTCCAATATCAAGCAGTGGCGACTGGATGGCATTAAGAGCAGCATCCCTTGCTCTTGACTTTCCTGAAAAAATTGAGTGGCATGAAACATGAGCTTACAGGTATAATTCAACCGACATAAATGACCTTTGCATGTATATAAGTACAAAAATTGCAGTGTAGCGCCAAGCAACCTAAACTTAAATCATTGCTCTCAACATGACAAGTATCATCAATAGACATATTTTCGTGCAAATATCAAAGTGGTTCTCATGAAAATTTTCAGTAGCAATATCCAGGCAATTAACTTTGCATATTAGCTGACACTAACTGCAAGTGGGAGGAAACATTCAATGCTGTTTAGTTGATGCCAAAGGGAAAATAAAATTTGGAAGCTATACCAAACCTAAAAGATTCAAGTTATGATAGGATATGAAGTGCTCTTACACGAGTCTTACATACTCTGTTCAACACCAAACTATACCAACAGACTTCTTTCTCTAGCAATGCTTCTCCTACCTTATTGAATCAGAAATTTTGCCAACAAGCAGGGTAAATAAAACAGAATTCTAGCTTGCAGAATGAATGGAGTTAGATCATACGGTACTAATAAAATAAAAGCTTATTCCTAATGTAATACCTGTAGCAGTCCCTATACCCATCAAAGATGACCCTGCATTTTGCACGATAGCACGCACATCAGCAAAATCAACATTAACCAATCCAGGAACCTGAAAAAGGAGAAGAGGTAGTTAACCTTTTGTAAATTAAATATCTCTGAAATGCTCAAATATAATATCTTGAATTTCACTTGTGTAACTTGGTGATTTAAAACTGAATATCATCACCATATTTACCGTAATTATATCAGATATGCCACGAATGCCTTGGCGAAGAATATCATCAGCCAGATTAAATGCTTCAGTTACAGGTGTATTTGGAGAAACAGCAGACAATAGCTTATCATTTGGGATGACAATTAGGGTGTCCACACTATTTCTCAGTGCTGCTATTCCTTCCTGAGCTTGAACTGCCCGTCTCCTCCCCTCAAACGAGAAAGGCGTTGTGACAATGCCAACGGTAAGTATACCCATGGACTTGGCGATACCAGCAATTACAGGAGCACCTCCAGTTCCAGGTTCCTCCACCCATTCCAGCCTGCAGTATGGATCAAAACAGCATTGTCAAAACTCAGGTGCCTAATGATTTCACATGTGAAGCCAACTATCAGTTAGAATTTTACCGTCACAAAAACCATGTCAGCACCAAAAAGAGCTTCCTGAATGGACTCGCTGCTCTCCTTTGCTGCATTCATCCCAATATCAGGGTTTCCCCCAGCGCCCAGGCCTCGAGTCAACTCCTGACCAATCTGCAGTCTATTGTGGGGGAGCACAGGAGACATTCTTATGGCCTGCACATCAGTGTTCACGATCCAAAACTCAACACCGTTCATGGAGCTCTCAATCATCCGATTGACTGCATTTGATCCCCCACCTCCTACTCCAACTACCTTGATCTTAGCCTCGTTGTAATCATTCCGGTCCGGCGGTGCCCCCGGACCCTCTAACAGACTCCCATCAGAGGAACCTTTCATTGGCTCAACCTCAACACTCTTCTCGCCACGGAGCAGAGATACCTCCGGATGAAGTTCAAGGAAAGAGTCTTTCTTCTTGAAAGAGTTGGCACTCCGGGGGCTTGCACAGCACCGGAAGTGACAGTGGCCCAAAGCTCGAGCACTTCTGACCACCCTACCAGGCGCAGCCTTGCAGTTCCCAACATCTTTTATCCATGTAGAAGACGGTGGACTGAGCTGTGTGAAGCACGGCAACTGTGTAGCCATCTCAACAAGGTAAAATGGCCAGGTAATCGGTGCACTTCTCCTGGGGTATCAAATAATGGGCCTCAGAGTCGAGTTGTCAGCTGCTCATATCTACAGTAAAAATTGGGACCAAAAGAATTAGGCAATTATACAAAAGACAGAAAATGGGAACCAAAAACAATGAAATGCATGACATCAATATAAAGGGGGTTCAAATGTTGTAGATGTGGATATTTGCAAGACAATATCAGCGAGAACATATGTTTCACCGAAAGGTGATGCACTGATGATAAGTGTATATACATATAAATATAGAGAGAGATTCAAATTTCGCCCAAAATACAAATAACAAAATGTATCAGAGGACAAGACAATTAAGTACAAAATGAATCATGTCCACAAGGGCAAGATAACATAGGCTAAGCAATTACGAAATTATACCACATTGAGAGTGAACGGATTTACACAGTACAGGCCGGATATAGCAGGAGGGGCGGACCCGGTAAATAACCAAGGTCGGTAGCCTGTAGGGATAGATAATCCACTTGCAGTGGGATCGGATCAGATCCGAATCCGAATCGCTTGAGCTAGGGTTTGCTGAGCGCTCGGTTTCGCTCAGCAGGAACGGAAGAGGCAGGGTGGCGGGCGTACCTGGTGGGCGAAGCGCCCAAAGGTGGAGACTTTGGGCACGCACGGCTCCTAGCGGGCGGCGGCGGCGGTCGCCCAGTCGTCGCCACTAGTGAGTGGCACGGGAGAGGCGAGAGAGAGAGAGAGAGAGAGAGAGAGAGAGAGAGAGCAGGTGCAGGGGAAGAAGGATCTGGGGCTTTCGCAGGTGAGGTGAGGTGGTGGAGTGGGCAGTCTTTGAGAATGAACAGCCGAACCGAATCTGGGGAATCTGCTGGCACTTTGGTTGCTCAACTGGTGTTGGGTGGCCGCCGGCTAAAAAAAACAAAAACGAGCCCAACCTGGCGGAGTGGCGGTGGTTATACGTGACTGGAGACTGCCTCCCTCTCGGTCGCATCGCAAATGCAAACAGGCTATTCCGTAGCATTAGCCGAAGCTGCTATTTGCATCGCCGTTCATTTGCGTCTTACGTACGGTCAGGATTCTTTCGTATAGGGCCTGTTTGGTTGGGTGCTCAACCTTGGTCTGGTCTACTGGAGCCAACTTAGACTTATTTAGTTGCCTGTAGTTGGGCTTTAGCCTGGCTAAAGCTAGCCACCCTACGCCGCTTGGCCTGGCTCCCCATGAACGAAATCTTGATCCGTTTTCCTACCGTCAGGCTTGGCCGGGCATAGGTTCCGCTCCCGTCACCTCCCTTTGAGTCATCTTCCCTCCCTCCGGTGCCGTGCGTTCTCCACCGTCGGCAACGAGCGTCGCCCTACCCCGCCGTCGCGAGCGCCTTGCTCCACCTCTGGCCCTCCACGCCCTCGCTGCTGCCGTTCACGCCCACAGTCGGCCCTCGCAAGTCGCGCGCCCCCAAGTGCCCTGCTCCGCCGCCGTGAACATGCCCTCCCCAACGGTGGCCACGAGCGCAAGCCATCCCTGACGCTGCACTCATGCACGTCCGCGCGCGCCCCCGGTGGTCACGCCGCCCTCGGCAACCTCGTCCATGGATCTCGCGGATCCTGGAGGCCAGGGTCGGCGACCGGTGCCTGTGTCAGGAGCGGCATCGTCGGGGGAGGGGTCGCGGGGGCCTTGGGCGCCGCCGCGGGAGAGCCGTTGGGCGCCTGCGCGTGGCGGCCACGGTGAGGAGGGCGTCCATTGTCGTGCTGCTGCCGACGGCGGTCATGGCGGCAACCGGCACCGGGGACGATTCCGGCGGCTATAGGCGACGCGAGCAGGCCAGGGTGGTGCGCAAGGGAGAGGCGAAGCTGCGTGCAAGAGGAATCGGGCGGAGGTGGCGTTGCGACGACGAATTTCTCCAGCGCATGGAGATTGCCGGCGGTGAAGCAGAAGGTGCTCCTGTAGTGACTAACAACACATCTTCCTCTCTCCCATTCTCTCGATTTTGCAAAATAACTTGATGATCATCTTTATGCAAAGTTGTTCATCGATCTGAGATCTCTAATATTGATTAAAGGACCAACATAAAAAACTTATTGGTTTCAATGATTCTAAGTTTTTAAAACAGGAAAAACAAATGGAAAACTGAATTCAAACTTGATAAAATAGGCTACAGGGGGTGAAGATACCAGGAAGTATATAAGGTGATTTTATTCAAGCCAGGTCGGAAAACCAAAAACACTAATTCTAAATCAGCCTTAGATTGTCCATACGACCAAACATGTTGGCTTGATGAGACCAAATCCAAAGTCTACCCAGACTTTAATCCGAGACAGGCAGTGAACCAAACGGTCCCGTAGGAGACGTACCTCGTAGTCCTCGGCCCTATCGACGGAACGCACCGTCTCGTCCGGGGGCATCTGCAGTGGCCGCCGGAGCCAGCAGGCCCAGCCGCGTGGTCCAGCGCGCAGGTCGCCCTCCGGTGCCGGAAGCGGACACGGATCCCTGATCTGTCTCCATCAGGGGACAGCGAGCCTCGGAAGGACGCGGTTGGCGGACGGCGAGGCCCACCCAGAGTGGCGAGCCTCCACCAAGGGGCGCGGCCGGTGTCGCCTTCCTCTTCCTCTTCCTCGTCCGCGCGGGTGTGCCACTCGACTTCCTCTCTGGGAAGCCTTCTTCCGTTCCGTGTAAGCATCAAGCTCTCCCTGCATCCCTGACCGATCGGTTCATCCACCCACTCGCTATTGGCTACCTGTTCGATTATTGATTGGTGGCGTGATCGCCCGTGTTCTTGTTTGTTTGCTTATTGTTCACATACTGTGAAATTTGTGTCTGCGTGCATGGGAGAATTAGTTTCCTCAAACCCATGTGTTGAGAATATGGGTTTATTTGTCCATACCTGATGGCAATTTGCATTACTATTATCTTTCGGTACACCACTCATAGTTAGTTTGTTGTGAATATCTTTTGTAGAGTATTGATCATGTCAACTATCAAATGGAGTATAGGACAGAGTGGTGCCAATGTAATGGTACTAGCACGTAGAGAGATGATGATATGTTCTGCATAAGGATCTGCATCAACAGCTCTATGTATCCGTGGCTAGCTGGATTATAATTTACACCAAAATACTTACATATAGTTCCAGTTTCAGTAGATTGAATAAGGGCTCTAGTTTTTTTAGTAGTTCATGACCTCTTATTCAATCTACAACTACACATTCTATGATATTACATATACACCATGCCTTTTTCAGCAAAAGAACAAGGATTGTTTCCTTGTATGTAGTAGAGACAGGCTTGTAACTCAAAAAAGCTAGATATTCAGTTTGCGAAGAAATTGCATTCATAAAATATTCATGAAATAAGAAGAGAAAAACAATGACTCACAAATTGGTTTTTTGGTTTTTTATATACACTAGCAAATATGCACGTGCGACACGCACGTGTTTCTAAAAACTATTTTAAATGCAATGGAAATGTTAATTGAATTGTCGATATATAATAAAGGTAGATGGCAAGCGCTTGCTCGATTTGATTGGGTCGTTTAGAACAAGGTTCAAATCGTTTTTTTCGTTAGTATGCCTCAGCTGCATATATCGCTGCACTACACCTTTTAAACAGCTCGTGTTGCCACTATCTTATCCTATTTCCATAATTCCGTCAAAACCATCATCGTATGGGTGGAGAACCCGTCGTAGTCTCAGTTGTGCTACCAAAGGTTTTATGAAGGTCGGAGAAGAGAGCACTTATATTGGAGTGAGCTTACTACTTATATGTTTTTAGCAGTTATTCTTTCCATAGTCGGCTACTCAACGTTTACTATTGACACGTACAAATAATGTGAGGGATTATGACTTTTTAATGATGTAATAAGATTATGCCTAAATGAACAGATATAAATAAAGGATGCAAAATAATTATGAATTAAATAATGTAGCATTAATTTATTTATAGTAGGTCCATCTAAACATAACTTTATGTTTTTTTCTTTTTGCCCCATAAATAACGTAACTTTATGTTTCTTTCCTTTTTGCCACATAAAGTAGAGGATAAAGCAGAGTCTATAACATTACATATACACCATGCCTTTTTTAGCAAAAGAACAAGGATTGTTTCCTTGTATGTAGTAGACACTAGTAGAGAAACAGGCTGTACGCCATGTTCTCAACCCTCTTCAGTTCCAGTTTTAGAACCGGGAGCACGAATCCAGGATTAAAGGGCCCATCCTTTAGTCCCGGTTTCGCGTCCGGGACTAAAGGTCTATCTTTAGTCCCGGTTGGTAATACCAACCGGGACTAAAGAGGCCTTCCAGCCTAGCCACGTGGGCCGGACCTTTAGTCCCGGTTGGTAAATCGGGACTAAAGGTTTTCTTTTTTTCATTTTTTTGTTTCTATTTTCAATTGATGATTCATTTTGGTTTTCGAATAGGTTTTCGAATACGCATTCTACGCTGCTAATAATATACGTATTCTACACGTTTATAATGTTCGAACATTTTGTACAAACTAAAATATTAAACTAACGTATATATTACATGCATATATATATTGTATGTTATTTTATGTACATATAACATGTATATATATATATATATATATATATATATATATATATATATATATATATATATATATATATATATATATATATATATATTACAAATAAAGCTTGCATTGTATATTCTATCATATTCTTGGCATAACAAATTCACTCCATCTGGTTTGGCTTCCATGTTTTGTTCACGTCATTGTAGAACTCGCCGGCGGGGTTTAGAACCTGATCATTAAGAAATCCTGCTATGATCTCTTGAATTGCTTTCAGTTGGTCACGTCGTATGACTTTTTCCTTCAACCATAGAGTCTTCAATAAAAGTTAAAGGAAAAGTATTTATATATATATATATATATATATATATATATATATATATATATATATATATATAAAACACGTGATTACTTATATATATGAGCAATAAAAGAAATTGTGAATATATGAATATATTTATATAACGTACTTTGAGGTTCTCTTTAGAAGTTCTTTTTTAGTACGCCATGATGAACTCACAAACATAGTATCCGCAGTAGTTGTTCTCCTGTTCTTGTCTCAGAACCCACTTTTACGAGAAAAAAGATCCGGTGAATTGAAAGCATGCATGGTGTTAATTGAATTATATATATATATATATATATATATATATATATATATATATATATATATATATATAGTGTGTGTGTGTGTGTATGTAGCTAGTACTTAGTTTGTGTGCGATTACATCCAGTGGCGCTTTGCAATGTTTCATGTGGTGTTCCTCAATGAAACTTTTTCAAACACTGCGTCTAATAAAATAAAAAATTAATTTGGCCTTTAATAATTGTTGCAGTTAAGAAATCGGGGTATATATAGTTGCTAGAGAGACCAAATTACCCTTGGATAATATCTATCATGTCTTGGCACTCTATTTGCTCTTTTCTTAATGAGTCTAAGATGCTCAACCGACTATTGGTCATATCGATGCTCTTTTCATTACAGGACTGATGTCGGGGGCATCCACAAGGGCCTAATACCAGACAGAAAAGACACTTAAAACTTCAATCATCACCAGAAAGCAAATCAATGATGATTATCATCGATCAAATAGCTATTAGTAAGCAATTTTAGTTTAGTACATAGTGGGCTGGCCAAGCAGAACCCATTGACATAATTATCAAGAAATAATAAACAATTGTCATTTTTTATCCACAACAGCAAAGCCAAAATTCATTACCAAGAAGCAATGAAATTACAAGCGCTTTGTTCAATCACACAACAATGCATAGAAACGATATTAAGTGCCTGCGCCTCTGATCACAAAGGGTTCGGCCAGCTAGGCAAACTTTCCCAAATGACCTACCTAAAGATTATCAGGAAACTAATAAAGAGGCCATAGTAGACAAATTCAACAATGACATATATTGAGATCATCACATCAATACAGTATCTTGCTTAATGCAAGCATGTCGGTATTCATTTCTAAAAGGGCAAAAAAAAAACAAGGCAGATCACATTGCTATCAACAAATTCGAAAACCACTAACTGCATCTCGCGGATCTATCACAAGAACGAGGGCCAAACCTGGATAAGACGTGTCGTAATAGAGATGCTATGGCCTGCGGATCTTGGAGAAGACACCTCGAAGAACCTTGAACCGCTTGGGGACGAGGACGACGCGAGGACTGCGCTGGCCGGCCGGAGAAGAAGCGCGCGTGCGCGTGGGGTCGGTGACAGCGTGCACGCGTGACGAGGCGAGGCTAGGGTGGTCGCCTGGGGGCGGCGGCGCTGATGGATCAGATCGATCTAGTGGAGAAGATGAGGCGACGGAGAAGAAGGCTCGACGGCTACAGGATCCAGTTGGAGAAGAAGGCGGCGGAGATAGAGAGGAAGAGAACTAAGGGAGAAGGGTGTGGTTTATAAAGGGGACCTATAGTCCCAGGTGATGGTTAGAACCGGGACTAGTCCCGGGTGATGGTTAGAACCGGGACTAAAGGTCTGACCTTTAGTCCCGGGTGTAGCCACGGCCCGGGAGTAAATGGGATTTTGGCGGGCCGCGAAAAGGCAGCCCATCTTTAGTAGTCCCGGGTGATGGTTAGAACCGGGACTAAAGGTTCTTTAGTCCCGGGTGATGGGTATAACCGGGACTAAAGGTCTGACCTTTAGTCCCGGGTGGTTGGTCCACCCGGGAGTAAAGGTGGGCTGCAGCTTGGCATCCCGCTAGTTTGTAGAAGTTTTTTCTTTTTTATATATTTCTTTTATATAAATATGCAGAGAGTTGTTAATTGCCTAGTAAATAAAATATTAGCAAAAAAATTACAAAAAGAATTCCGGGACCTGATTTTGCATTATTGTACATAAGAAAAATCTTTAACCTAAACTCTTTTGTTTTACCGTATAAATATTTAACATAATGTAAATAATTATAGGAGCATACCACATAATCTTGGCAGGGATTTTCTTCGTGGGACGTTCGCCCTCAACATCATCAGGGTCATCTCGCCTGATCTTATACTGCGATGCATGACATACCGAGCATGTATCTAACTTCTCGTACTCCTCGCCACAGTAGAGGATGCAATCATTAGGACATTCATGTATCTTCTGGATTTCTAATCCCAAAGGGCAGACTACCTGTTTTGCTTCGTACGTAGTGACGGATAATTCGTTATCCTTCGGAAGCATCTTTTTTTTGGATTTTCAATAACTCCCCAAATCCCTTGTCAGATACACCATTCTTTGTCTTCCATTGCAGCAATTCCAGTGTGGTACCCAACTTTTTCTACCCCGCATCACAAGTTGGGTATAGCAATTACTTGTGATCCTCTATCATGCGCTCAAACTTGATCTTCTCCCTTTTTACTTTCGTATTCTCTTTGTGCATCACGAATGGCCTGACCAAGATCATCAGCGAGCTCATCTTCTGCCACTACCTCTTCTTCAGCTTCCCCTATTACAGTATCATTAAAGGCACCATGTTCAGCAATAATATCATCATCGTCCCATTGTTCTTCTTCACCTTCTTCCATTACAACCCCGGTTTCTCAGTGCTTCGTCCAACAAATATAGTTTGGCATGAAATCCGACTTCAACAAGTGTGAATGAAGACTCCTTGAGCTAGCATATTCCTTCAAATTCTTACATATGGCACATGGGTAGCACATGAAACCATCGCGTTTGTTTGCCTCGGCCACACGTAAGAAAGAATGCACGTCCTCAATGAACTCTTGGAAGCGACGATCAGCATTATACATCCAATACCGGCTCATCTGCATTACATGACATACATATCATATTAAAACCTAGAACATAATTAGTTAATTATACGATATGCATGTCACCACACAAGGTATTAATTTATGAAAGTCTCGCTACAATGTAGATAATCCCAACTACCACTAAAAAAACTAAAGCTAAAATGCACTTCAGCAGCATAAGGATTTCGCGACCAATCCCAACTAAAATAGACAGATCAAGCGTTTGTTCAACATCTATGGGCTTCTTCCTCAGGATCACTGCCTCATCAGCCGCCGTAGCCGCCTGTGCAAGAGAGTTTTGCACGTGTTCAACATACTCTTCCTCCTAGTACCAGCCTGAACATCCAGTGCCATCCCACTAAAATTAAAACAAAAAAATAGTACTTTAATCACAATCATCATGAAAATAAGTATAAATTAACCATAATCATCAAATGCGACAAAATAACTCACATTGCGATCCGGACACTTGTAGAAGATACGGCCCTTGTTGGGACACTCCTTCCTCACCCGGTACTCCATCACAATCTTCTCCTCACACTTGCCGCATGCAATGAGAGGGAGGTTCGGCCTCAGTCGCTTTGGAACCCAATGAGAGGCCGAGGACCCGGAAACAGTTGCCATCTACTCTCTATACTTATTTTTTATATAATATAAATTTCTCGTTTTATAAACAAATAAAATTAAAAAAACTCTAAAATTCTCTATATCTCTAAACCATGAAGTGTGCTATGCATGCTAGAAATGAAAGCTGAATACTAGTTTTGAATAACTACTTTAACCTTCCTTCATCCAAATATGCAAACTTTAAAGTGATTTTGAGCTTAAATGGCTTATAAATAAAAAAATTCCACCATCAAAAACCACATATATCTAGTCCACAAAATAAGATATGCTACTGATGAAACATCAGAGTATAAAGTTGGTAACCTTTAGAACCGATGACGAAGAAGAGAGGCCGACGATGAAGCAAGAACACTGAGCTCAAAGTAGCTCGGCCTCGGGGAGGAAGAAGGGCTATATAGGAGGGGAACTGTAGTCCCGGTTGGAGACAGCAACCGGGACTAAAGGTCCCTTTCTAGTCCCAAATAGAGCCTCCAGCCGGGAGTAGACTTTTACTCCCGATTGGATGAACCAACCGGGAGTAAAAGTTAACCTTTAGTCCCGGTTGATAGCACCAACCGAGGCTAAAGGTCACCTGCAGCAAAAGCCTACCGCAGTAGCCGTTGGGCAGGGACCTTTAGTCCCGGTTGGAGCTACAACCTAGGACTAAAGATCTCTCTAGTCCTGGGCACGAAAAATATCGAGACTAAAGCCAAATTTCGAGCTGGATCAAAGGTCGTTTCTCTACTAATGAGAGACAGGCTTGTAACTCAAAAAAGCTAGATATTCAGTTTGCGACGAAATTCCATTCATAAAATATTCCTGAAATAAGAAGAGAAAAACAATGACTCGCAAATAGATTTTTTTGGTTTTTTATATATACTATCAAATATGCCCGTGCAACACGCACGTGTTTCTAAAAACTATTTTAAATGCAATGAAAATGTTAATTGAATTATCGATATATAATAAAGGTAGACGACAAGCCCTTGATCGATTTGATCGAGTCATTTAGAATAAGGCAGTGTTCGCCTAAACGGCCGATTAAACGGCCATTAAATGGTAAATGGTGGTAAACTGTTTTGTTTAGGGGGTAAACGGAAATTAAACGGTTGACCGTTTGAACGGTAAAAAAACGGGAAAAATAGTCTAAACGGCCTAAAACGGAACGGAGATAAACTGTATTAAACGGGCTAAACAGCTGTTTAAATGGCTGTTTAGGCGAACACGAGGTAAATCTAGTTCAGTTTTGTATGGATAAATTTGTATACTTAAGTTTATTATATTTATAAATGTGTACACTTGATATGTTACATGCATAAATATCTATATTTGGTTCTTTTCACATGCATAAATATATATACATACCAAAATAATTGATTTTTACTCGGATAAATATGTATAAATGCTAGAATACTTGATTTTTTTGCATGCACATATATAATTATATGTATTTTTTTAAAGTACAAAACCGTTTAGACCGTTTAACTTCGTTTAAACACCGTGTAAACGGCCTAAACGCTAAACGAATAGCGACCGTGTAAAGACCATTTACCGTTTAAGAAAACATTGGAATAAGGTTCAAATCGTTTTTTCGTTAGTATGCCTCAGCTGCATATATCGATGCACTGCACCTTTTTAAAAGGCTCGTGTTGCCCCTGTCTTTTTCTATTTCCATAATTCCGTCAAAACCATCATCGTATGGGTGGAGAACCCGTCGTAGTCTTAGTTGTGCTATCGGAGGTTCTGTGAAGGTCAGAGAAGAGAGCACTCATATTAGAGTGAACTTACTATTCATATGTTTTTAGCAGTTATTCTTTCCATACTTGGCTACCCAACGTTTATTGTAGACACGTACAAATAATGTGAGGAATTATGACTTTTTTAATGATGTAATAAGATTATGCCTAAATGACCAGATATAAATAAAGGATGCAAAATAATTTTGACTTAAATAATATAGCATTAATTTCTTTATATATAGTAGGTCCATCTAAACATAACTTTATATTTTTTTCTTTTTGGCCCCATAAACAACGTAACTTTATGTTTCTTTCCTTTTTTGCCCCATAAAGTAGAGGATAAAGCACATGTACATGATTTTTTTCTATTATTTCTTACAAACATGTTAAGATTTTTTTTCACCTTTTTTTGTTATACATTATTTGGATTTAGGGGATTGTATGTCCCTCACGTGTGAATTGTGTTGTTTTACGTGCTTTGGTTTTAGTTTCACCTCATGTTGTAGCTGGTTCATTCACAATGTGGTACTATAAGTAATACAAGGCTTAGAAGGACCAGTGCTCTATTGGGCTGCCTAATGCGACTGCGACTGGCCCATGAACTAAGGAATTCAATTTGTAATTTCTAATTATATGAAAAAAAACCGAATCTAGGGAAGGTCAATCCGTTATTTTTGGATGTGGAGCACATTGGAAGAGGCTCGGTAGTCGGCATCTTCTCACGTGTTAGTTTTTTCTTCCTATTTTGTCATATAACAAACAAAGTAACATGTGTTCAGATTTTTATTATTTTCCTTTTAATTGCTAATAACAGGGCTAGACTTAAAGCTTATGCATCGCACGTAATTTATTTATTAGTTGCATTAGGAAAAGAAAAAAGGAAACGTTATCAAGACGAGCGATGGCTCCTTTGCATGCACAACCTTCCTTTTTTTTTCCCTTTCCGTGTCTCTTTCTTTTCCGATTATATTGTATCCTTTCTTTTTTCCTTTTATAAATTTTAATTTATTTTACAAATGCATATATACATTGAAATATTTATGTAGAGTTTTAATTATGTTTGATATATTAATAAACAACTAAAATATTTATTAATAATTATGTTATATTTTGAGTTTCTTTAAACCAAATCTCTACGTGCAGTCCTACTAAAATAGTTGATATATCAGAATACAAATTGACACTGGACACGTACGTACGTTGGGAACATATGTACGTTAATTGGGCACCTATACTTGTGTGGCACGTATATGTCTAAATAAACTCATATAACACGACTTGTATATCGAACGGTTGTTATAGAGGAAGAGTAAGATCATGTATGACGGATGACTCAATGTAACGAAACTCACGTGCCATGATACAATCATATATGATATAAAAAACTCACATGATATTTATCTTCTAATAATATTAATATTGGGCGAACCGCGAACTAATCTCTAATAGTGATGGTGATCTAACTAATCATCCTAATACACAAATAATTTATTGATAAGTAGTAATTATGTATGCAGTTTTTTTAGAAAAGAAATAGATGAGAATCAGCACAGCCGCAACAAACCTGATGGTGGCCTCTATGCCTTGCACGTCCCCGTCGGCCGCTCGGCGTCACGCCACGTCGGCATGCCGGAGTCCAGTGGTGTGCGTGCTATCGATTTGTTCTCAGTTCTCCACAGACCATTGGATCAGGGACGACGTGGTACGCAAGACGGATCGATGCCTGGGCTGGGACAGTACTTCAGTACTTGGGCGAGAGCGCGGGGCGCTAGGCAGGAAAAAAATTGGGTGGAAATCCGCTACTTGGGCGAGCGCCCATGTGGAAACCCATGGCATCTCATGCATACATGCTATAAATAGTTGCCATATGTTTATTCTCACAGATTCAATGGCGCATGGTGGTGTTGGAAAAGCAGCGACGTGGGAGACCACGATCAGAGCATGCGGAGTCTGCGGGGAACTCTTATAGATGCGTTGTTGGATCTTTAAGACTGGATACGTGGCAACTATTTATAGCATATATGCAGGGAGGCATGGTGGATACAGTTTCCACCCAATTTTTCCCGCTAGGCAGCGGGCGGCGGCGCGGTTTCCTGCGGGGCACTAGGCAGCGGCGGTGGCACAATTTCCTATGTGCGCTGGGCAAGCGACGGCGGCATGGTTTCCTACGTGCGCTAGGTGAGCTGGCGGTGGCGGTGGCGGTCGCGACCACAGCGTGGCCAGTCGAACCAAGTAGGCTGCAGACTAGATTTCGTGGGTTGCTATTGGGCTGCCGAATATGTGGACTCGTGGAGTATCAGGCCTGATACGACGGTGGGAGCCACGGCAAGAAGACCTTCCGGGTCTTCTTTCTCGTCATATAACACAACGCCTAGATCAAACGGTTAGGAGAAATCTTACGTTTTACATGTAAGATCTCGGATGAAGGACGGTTTAAATAACGAGATGTCTAGATCGAACGATTAGTAGCCTTTGGTACAACTGTCGACAGCAAAGATTCCGAGTAGCTTAAACAGCAAGGTGCATGAGCACGTTGTTAATAATCAGTAATGATGTTAATCTATCAGTTCATGTACGTATAATCAGTAATGATATTAAGTGAATTACGCGGGATATATTATACAGTAAATACTCCCTCCGGTTCATTTTATCTGGCGTAAGTTAGAATAACACGATCTACTAGATTACACTTTGATCATTCATTTGTTTTATATTATATTATTTATACTTACGAACTTATAATCGTTGGATAGTATAATTCCTTACAAATCTAATCATTTATAGTTTGTATTATAATAGTTAAAAATTATAAGCCTAATTATTAGTCAAAGTTTTTAAAGTTTGAATCTTGATATGCGTGTATACTAGATAAAATGGACCCGATGCAGTATCGTTTATTATAATTGTTCACTCGGAACTAATACTGTTGCCTTTTTCATGGCATAAATATTGTATCTATAGGATTTGAACATAAGTCTCATGTACGCTGCTATCGAAGGAAAATAGTAGTACAGAGACTATAGGATAGGCTAACATATTATAATGAACAGGAAAATTATAATTATACACTTAGCCCGTTTTATCCTTGGAATTGAATTCATTCTAATAAATTATAATTTAGGCACATATTAAATAAGCTAATATGATTGTATGTGCAATATATTTATATACTATTGTTAGCCATGCAAGAGAGATGCTTATATGTTGCATTTCTACTATAGGAAAGCGAGTTAAAGAGCGTGCAATAAGTTGGAGGATAGAGAATCAATTTTCATCTTCCACCTATAAATTTGAGATATGCTTATATGTGAATTTTAAAAAAGTTATCGAATCTATATCTCAAATTCTAAGCTAAATAGAATAATCCATAAAGTGGATTTCAATTACCCAAAATGAAGGGATCCAAATGGTCCCTTAGTGTTTTTCAATAAAAAAAAAGATCTCATATTTACCAGCCGAAGACGAGGAAGAGGAGGGGAGGCCACTGACACCATCGGTGAAGAGGAAGACAAGGCAGAAAAATTGGGAGAGATATCTAGGGAGTGGAGGGGTCGGACGACGCCCTATTTTTAGGGCCCGCCGTGGGTCGCCTCCGCCGCATGCCAGAGGGCGGCGACGGCAGCGACGGCCGGAGAGGAGGCTCAGAGGGAGGGGGGGGGGGGGGGGGGGGGGGGGGGGGGGGGGGGGGGGGGGGGGGGGGGGGCGAACGCACCCCGAGTCGCCCCAATCTAGGAGGCTCCAAATGCCCCTTTGGCCGTTCAACCTCTTGGATGATATGGTTATTACATGTGGTAGATGTGTATCTTTTGCAACAGAAGATGATCTTTCTTGTGCTAATGTCTTTTTGCAGGACCTCTTATAGGTGGTATGATCGATCGTTTCCCATGGCGACTTTTCTTGATCATGACTACTTCAAAAGAAGGATAAACATTGTCGGCACTTTTCTTTGCTAGAACTTTTCTTTGCCAATCCAAAGCTGATATGATACTATAGGATAGGTGGTATGCAGATTTTCTATCAGCTCTGATCGTTTCTTTTCAAAAATCACAAACTCAAGGCTATATGTCTCATCTGATCCAATGAATGGTATTTTATATACCTATGGTGAATAGCAGTATAAATATGGGCCTGATTGGCATAGCATATGGACCATATGCAGCATACCATTATCCTGCGTTAGACAATGCAATTTGATGTTGTTTAGTTCAACTGGATATGGAGTTGTATACTACTATGCGCGTGATTGGTTCCCTGCATAACTGGTTAGCCTAGTTAGGGGAGCGCAAACTTGTTTGTTTAGTTGGCTGCATTAGCCATGTTCAGGTAACCCCCTGCAAATCACAATGTATCAGACTCACCGAGGCAGTGAATAGAGTGAAATATGAAACTCGTGCGGAGGGTGGAGTAGGGCTGCAAGGAGGAGCTGGCACCGGCCAATTGTGTCACTTCCACCATTCGTTCGTCGCTCGCTTTCTGCTGCTTGCTACCCCGCTGCCGATCGCCGGGCGAAGTGCATCAGGCGCCTAGGCGGAGCGCGAGCGTCGGTCCGGTGCGAGCATGCAGCACCGGGCGGCACTAGCAACCAGGTCACACCAGGTGGGAGGTTGGTTTGGCCTGTAAGGCCATTTTTCTTTGATAGGTTGTATCCAATTCAGGCCATACGTGTCAGATGATATTTATGTAAATATATTATCAGTTCACACTCAAAATTGCAACTCCGGCTAATTCTAGGAAAAATGCTTTAGCCGGTTTTGAAACTTTCTTAAAATACGATTTGGACTTTACCATTGAATTCCTCTCATCGAGATGATCAGAATGCATATATAGAAAGCCAAATTTGAAATCCAGATGAGGAAAATAAGTTTCCCGAAAGATCAACCTCGGAGGCCAAAGCGGTAGAGCGAGTTTGAATTGTACTTTGATAGATTCTTAAGAGATTTTGACACACCCCACTCCACAAATATAAGGGCCATGGCCAAATTGAGGGGATCCAATGGCACCAAATTGATCTATGGTTTATCTCTTTACTATTGTATGCCTCTTATCCCTTAAACCCTACTTTTCTAACCACATATGTTGTTCTATAAGCATTTCGATGCTATGGACATTCTAAACGGCCTTGATGACCCTAGAACAACCCTAGATACGACGAGCTTCTTCGTGGAAGGCGTTTCTAGGTTCTTCATGATAGATGTACCGAAACCGACTAAGCTGATTTTCTCAGCTTTACTGTGAATCAATCCTCGAGCTATCCAAACAACCCTCACATAATCCAGGCTTGCTAGCCCTTTGGGTGTGGGACCAAATTTGTATCAAGACACCTTTTGACAACTTCGTTGGGGAGGATTCAACGATCCATTAGATCGTTGTTGCCGCAAAGAGTTCGTCATCAAGGGTTTGTAATCTACAAATTAAGTTATGTATTGCACTATGAACCTGGATAATTGCTGCGCGTAGTGGCTAGCACAGATCGCTATCTAGGGATGATCGGATTAATTAGGTTAAATCGAGAGTTGATCATAGCATGGTAGCTTGATCTAGGTTAGTTAATTAGAGGGTCCTCATAGATGTAGTGTTTGGTTGTACACATGTTTGGTTGCCTACACTGGAAGCTAGGCTGCATATAGGAATACACATATGGTGTTTGTTAGCTTCATAACAAGTCTTCTACTTCAAGAGGTTCAACGACAATGGATGTGGTGAAACGCCGTGGTTCCCTCTTCCCTCCCCCTCCGCCCCCCCCCCCCCCCCCCCCCCCCCCCCCCAACCAAGTCCAGCGAGCTCGAGGTGCAGGGCGGGTGCAAGCCCTACACTTGCGCAACCTGCATCTGCATTGGCTAGTACACATCTGAAATGTGTGTACATCGATGCAGGTCGAATGGTGCTATAAGGAGCCTGAGTCAGTACACGTCTTTATACATGCAACCAAACACTTTGCAGCTCACTAGTCTAGATAGCTCTTATTGTATGCAACCAATCAAATCTTATATACTCCCTCTATTAAAGAAGAATGCAATTCATGTATGAATCTCGACAAGCATTTGTTGAAATTCATACTAAGAATTGCATTTTTTTTTCTTGGGAACAGACAGAGTATACATTTAGGAGTCATCCAAAAGAAGGTACATAACAGAGTTTGTCAAAAGCCAGCGCAAGACGAAAGAAAAAAAAAAGCATTCGGTGCTTCTGGATCTCATCTCATCTGCATGCTTACGGGAATGAGTAGTCAATGTTTTGAAATGTCCCGGTGGCATTGGTCAGAGATTTCAGCTTACGGGACTGACAACTCGATCCAGCGTTGCGTTGATTGATTAAGTCAACAGAAGTATTAACAAGAGCAGACCCCGCAGACGCAGAGCAGAGCAGAGCAGAGAGTCTCATTTAGGATTCTTGCCTTGCGTGTATATATATAACTAACAGCACACATCACCAGAGTTTTCATCCTTGATAATGACAGTCAACGTTTTGTTCATTGAGGTAATAAGTCAGTCTCATGCCAACACATTGTTCATCTAGCTTGATTTTATGCATGCCTGCCGATGACCTTTACTTATAAAGCCTACCTGTACCATCAGTAGATTGCTGTAAAATCATCCTTCTCCCAAGTAACCAGCAGAGATAAATCAGATCATGTAGAGACAGACAGACATACGTACACTATTTTGCTATTTTACACGTGGGTGTAGAATAAAATTCAACATATATACATGCTGGACAAATAAAGGAAACACTACTGGTCAAAGATCTGCTATATATTGAGGATCCAGTAGTAGAACAATATGGTGTCGGCGTCAAAAGGAAAACGAGCCCATGCCAGCCCACAATGCATGTTTTGTGTGAGTTAAATAATAATAACAAGCCCGCTGCAAGCAAGAAATCATAATAATACAGATCGATCGATGTCGGCACACGGCACGCATGCACCGATCGAGCTACGTCTCTCGCCATTTAATTCGTCGTACTTTTCGTCGCATGATCTGGCTTATTAGCTTTCTCAGTGGAAAATGCATGCAACCCACAGGCCACAGGCTATGATAAAAATGATCATACTATAGCTTTCTATAAACAAAGCAAGCATACATATCATGTGTGTAACATAACTCTGGTGGGTGAATTGAAGGTTACATATAAGAGTAGAACACAGACAGAGCTAGCTTGAAGCAAAACCAAGAGAGGGCGCCAATACTAGTATGATTTCATGATCTGTGTTTTGATATGAATTTACGATCCGTGCTCATATGAGTGAGAACTAGGCAAATTAAATACACAGATGTGGCAACAGTTCAAATCCGAACTTATTAGAGCACTCCAATGAGATGGCTATGGTAATTTCCATGTCATTAATTAGAATGTCAAACAAACAAAAGAACGATATTATATTGAAGATAAAGAGGAGAGAGAAGAAGATTGTTTTTTTTATACAAGAAACTATATCTATATGCCGAAAACCAAGGTAGTAATAAGATATGTAATAAGCAGATAATAGATAGAAGTTAGTAGATTGACTGAAAAAAAAATATTTTATATAAACCATCCATTTGAAAATATAGTTGTTTGGTTCTCGCCCTAACAATCACGTCTGGGCTAGACATCAACGCCAATGCCGCGGGTCAGATGCTAGTACCTAGCGGAGCTTTTGTCACAGAACCGTCTGAATTAGCACGCTTCCGGAGATGCTCGTCTCCCACTAGACACTAAGCACTTCGAAAGCAAGATACTTCGAGCAGTTCCGTCGAGCACACCCTAAAGGAGAACTTGAATAATCCATGTTTTTCCTCTATGATCCAATAATGAGAACGAGTTTATAATACTTAGTGCATTTCATACAACCATAGTTGTTAGAAATACATTATTACAGTACAAAGTTTAGAGTGTGGAATTTAAACAGCGAAATTACAATAAACATCTGACAGGAGAATACAAGGATCCATCTGTGCCCATCAGAAGAATCCTCCACACAACAGATACTCTTTAAGTTGCACCTACAACAGGGGTAAATAAACCCTGAATATACAATATACTCGCAAGACTTACCCGACTAGTGAGAATAATTTTCCGACTCCAAAGGATATGAGGAGCTTTATGGTTTGCTGGGTTTCCTTTTTGTAAAAAGCCATACTAGTAGTGAATCCTTAGGTATATGTTTTATTAGCAGTTATGATTAGTTCATTAGCTAACCCTTGTATGTAAGCACATGTTCTACTTTCAAGCAAGAGTTGAGCAAATATATTCATTTCACCATCTTTCATCTTTTAGTTCTTACTATGGTGCTAGACTGTAGCCAAGCCGTACCGGATTACCCAGCGATTCGTGAATCAATGTGCCCAGCTGGGTACCCTAAAAACACATGCCCCGCTTGTACCCCAGGCACAAGTAGGACCAACCCACCACTCTCCTGTCAAGGGGTCTAGGTCCCCGTCCAAACTTGGACTCCAAGCCCTCACACATGAGTCCCAGACTCAGTGTGGTGCTTAGACCTCCACCATCCCCACCTCCAATCAGTCGGTCCGGAAAGAGCCGGAACCCACGACAAGAGAGCAACGAGTCTTCTCTGCTCCCATAAATAAGTATGTGCTCGGGATAATAAATCTGTGACTTGCCTAGAACACAATGCAACGAACGGTCCTTAACCGACACGGACATGGAAAACAGTATAACCAAGTTATGCCCTGTTCACCGTGGGACACAACCTCTTTCACCCACCAATACCCATACCATATCCCTGCCCGGTCTCCATTTTTTCTTTCACCATTTTATCATGAGAGTGATAATCATAATCACCTATTGCGTGTAACGGCAGGTTACTCACGCTACCGAAAATCCTAAGCATAGCAGCTACTCGCACCTATACTAGTAGGACTCATAGGACAGGTATATTTATGCAGGTGGTTTTCATAAAATGCCTATAACGTAAATGCACATCACAAATATATATATATATATATATATATATATATATATATATATATATATATATATATATATATTCAATGCTTATTCAAAATAAGGGTTATGCACCGAGGCTTGCCTTGGGCAGGCGCGGTGTCAGCTCAGTCAGTTAGTGGCGGCTCTGGGACCTCCTCCTGCACGAGGATCTCTTCCACATACTCTTCAATCACCTCCTCGTACTTCTACTCGTTCGCGGTCATGAACTCCACCAACTCGTTTTCTACATGCATGCAATGACAATGCAACACACAATATTAAGGCAACAATAATTCTTAAAATAAGAATACATCTACCAAGCCACTAAGCTAGCTCTAATGACTAAGATACCAAGCTAATCATCATTCCCATCAAACCAGCAGGGTTTCGTCTACAAGTGCTACTTAGCAACTAAAATACACTCTTTACTCTTATTAAGGATTTCCTATATACTACAACAAGGAGTACTTAGCTACCATATTTCTCAATATATTCTAAGGCTACAAAAATTACAGTGAGTACAAAATAATACAATGAACCTACTGTAAAAATTTCATGGTTAAAGCTATTACCAATTTGCCACAAAAATTCCCACAAATATTAATCTAAATAATGCTAAGCTTTCCTAAATAAATTAATGGACCTAACATACTCACAGATAAATGCAAACTAACTATATCAATAGATAGATCACATTTTGATGAACCTAACAAATTTTGTTTCACTATTTTTGGATACCTACATGATTTTATATGATTTACCAAAGTTTTAGGTTAGAACTAAAATAAAAACCTATTTCTACTCTCCACGAAAAAGATAAACTCAATTCGGCCCAACGCGCGTGCGCGCGCAAGCGCGCGACGACCCATAGGCGCAGCGCGGCCCACGCGTAGAGACGGCCCATGACAAGAAAGTCCACGTGCGCTGGTACTCTTGCAAAAACACCCTTGAGCTACCGGCAATTCCACCCGAGATCCGCAACACTATTCTTACAGACTGCGACTTTGCAACAAAACCCTCGTGTGGGGGGTACGACCGTAGATACCCATGGCAGACCACATGGGCTACGCCTCTAGGGGCGGCCCAGCCCATAAGACGAAGCCTTGCGGGATACGACTCTGCTCGGCGCCTACTACAAGACACCGAGAAGATATCCTGAAGATACTACAAGATCTGTTAGGATACGTATGATCCCATGATTCCTGTTATCTGTTATTACTTTCCGGTTATCTCTTAGATCTAACCGACTTGTAATCCTGCCCCTAGACTATATAAGGTGGGCAGGGACCCCCTCCAAACTCATGGAATATCATACGATAGCCAATATAAACCAACAGAACACAGGAGTAGGGTATTACATCATACTGACGGCCTAAACCTATCTAACTCGTGTATCTCTGTTGCCTTCTTGTTCTTGATTACACGCCTATCTACCGATCAATCTACCTTCGTGGGATACCCCTCGGAGGACTACCGACGATATTCTGTCGACAGTTGGCGCGCCAGGTAGGGGTGTGCGTGTTGTTTCTATATCGAACAAGATGGTACGTTCCACAGGCTCTTCATCCCTCCCGCAGCCCGGCCAGATCTTTATGGCCGGATCGATCTCATAGATCATCAACGCTGACAGAGTCAAAGAGCTCATTGAGCCAGTGCAGATCGATTCTACGCCAATCACCCCAACACCTGCGACTGCAGATCCAATCCTGAAACCGCCTCCGAGGTCACCTTCATCGACAACTCACCGCCCGCTTCCTCGCTACCAGAGGAGGCAGATCAACAACGATGATCTAATCGCATCCATCGATCAGGTTGGCCAGAAACTCGCTGATTGCCTCTCCATCGCAGAATCAGCTCTAAACACTCTGGTTCAGCGCCGACCACCCTTCAATCTAGATCTGTCAGAGGCTGCTTAGAAAACTCCAGGGGTTGCGGCTCTACCATTCAGGCTCACCAACATCGCTGCCGCCTACCAGGATGCCCTAAGGGGCAAGTTCGCCAACCAGGTTGGAGATGTCCAACCTCACGTTGACCAGATCACCGACCTACTCGCCGACTAGCTCCCACTGACTGTCAACATGCTACACGTAAGCTGATGCCCTGGAGTATCCCTCCAAACCATCTTGGAGGAGAATCCAGACTCTGAGTATGAGGGCTCTACGAAGACTGTCGCCGAGACCACCGCCAAACTACTTCCTCTCCCTCCTTTCCATGGTGGCGCAATCTTTAATGTTAGCGTCGACAGCCCCCCGCGGGAAGGGGAAACTGAGGAGGACCGCGCCGCCCGCGTCAATAGGAACATCAATCGTGCGCAGCGCCGAGCAAACAAGGTTGCCCTTGCGATGGCCGAGCAACAGGTTGACTCGCAAGGAAGGCCACTCCAACACAACCTCGACGATGAGTTTGTTCGTGTTGACGGCCACGATGTCTATAAGATTCCAAGCACCAATCTGGTAGGGGCCACCAATGAGCTCGCATGGCTCTTGCAGACACCAGAGGTCATCAAGGTCACCGCCATGCTTAAAGCGGCACACCATCAGGTCAACGAGATCCACCAGGATCAGAGACCTTCATACTCCACAACCTCGATTCACCGATCAGCTGCACCAAGATCCGATCGCCGTCCAAGTCGCTTCACCGACCAGCACCACGACGATAGGCAACCCCTCTAGGGTGGAGCTAGGGGCAACCGCATTGAACATCACCGCCAACACGACTAGGAGGTCGACCAAGATGTCCGAGTGCACCTCAACAATCTCTGAGATGCACAACAACGTATCGATGAACGCTACTTCGGTCACCATGAAGAAGAAGTACACCGCCACTAGGAGTACGAGCAAGAGTACGGTAACCCAGACTCAGCTCTTGAGCCGCTTAACGCTGGCAATGCTGTAGACGATGGCACCGACAACCCTGAAGGGCCCCTAGCATTCACGAAGGCGCTCTGAACACTTCAGTGGCCCCGTGGGTTTAAAATCACTGGAGTCGAGCCCTATGAGGGAAGGATGAACCCAACACAGTGGCTACAGGCTTATGCTACTGTTGTCCATGCCATCGGAGGAGACACCAATGTCATGGCAAACTATCTTCCTGTCATGCTCATGCCAACCACCATGAACTGGTTCACAAGCCTTGCCCCAGACTCCATCGGATCCTGGGAAGAGCTGAAAAAAGTCTTCACCGACAATTATATGGCTACGTGTACTCAGTCGGGCACCAAGCATGATCTCAACCGCATCTACTAGAAGCCATCTGAGCTCCTTCGTAGCTACATCCAACACTTTTCCGAGATGAGGAATTCTATTCCCAACATCATGGAAGCTGAGGTCATCACTGCCTTCATCTGAGGACTCCATCACCGCGTGCTTCGCTCCAAGTTGAAACGCAAGCCGCCCACAGGGATTGGCGAGATGATCACGACCGCCAACTAGTACACCGATGCCGAGGAAGCCTAGGTGTACTTCAACAAAGATGTGGGCACTCATCGCCCAACTCACCACAGCGACGATCGCCCCGATGATAGATGCCACAACGACCACCGCTACGACGACCATAGTCATCATTGGGACAACGGCCATGATCGAACAGAAGGATCCAAGTCTAGTCAACATCGCCACCGCCGACCAGACCATATCATCGTCGTTGTTGACAAGCCTCGAGCTAAGCGCAACTATGATGAACAGTACAAGAAGATCCTCGATGGCTCGTGCCCTCTCCACAAGAACACCAAGCATAAGATGAAGGGCTGCCTCGGCTTGGCTAAGGAGTTCTAGGCCAAAAAGCCAGACGACGACAACAATGATGGAGCCATAGGCTATCAACCACCTGGGGGCAACAACAACGCCTTCTAGGATCACAACAAGGTGGTCGCCACCATCTTTGGGGGCCTCGCTTCCACTGAGAGCAAAAGGGAATGGAAACTCACCGCCCACCGGGTGCTCACCGTCACTATAGAAGACGCCGCCGCCAACCCCAGCTATCGCCCTTAGTCCAAAGTCCCCATCACCTTTACCAGGGCCAACCAGTGGGTAGACATCCCCTACACAGGGCGTTTACCCATCGTCCTCGACGCAACCATCTAGAAAAGTGCTTTTTAGAAAAGTGCTCGTCGACAGTGGGAGCGCTCTGAACCTCCTCTTCGCCGGAACCCTAAAGGAGTTGGGCCTCGGGATAACATATCTCACACCCTCAGACTCCTCCTTCTGGGGTGTGGTACCTGGCAGGGCATCCAAACCACTTGAAGAGATCACCCTACCAGTACAGTTTGGCATGGCAAGGAACTACCGCGTTGAGCACATCAACTTCTATGTCACCGACTTCAACACCGCCTATCACGCCATACTTGGTCGGCTAGCTCTAGCCAAGTTCATGGCTATATCACACTATGCTTATCTGGTGCTGAAGATGCCTTCACCTGTAGGAGTCCTAGCCATGCGGGCCAACCTCTCCATCACCTACGCTTGCGAGACAGAGAGTCTCACCCTCGTCGAAGCCACCGACTTCTCCATCTAGATGGCTAGTGTGGTCACCGACGCCAAAATGGTGCCCGCTGATGACCTAGAGATCCCATCGCTGGAGCCTCATCGCGCCTCCGCCAAGTCCAAGGAAACCAAGGAGGTCGGCCTCGGCCTCGATGACCCCTCCAAGACCGTGAAGATTGGGGCTCACCTCGACCCCAAATAGGAAAGTGCGCTCGTCTCCTTCCTACGTGCCAACACTAACATGTTTGCTTGGAAACCTATAGACATGCCGAGGGTACCATGGGAGAAGATCAAGCACTCCTTGAATGTCTCGCCGACCGCCAAACCGATCAAGCAGAAACTCTAATGATTCACGCCAGACAAGAAGGAGGCTATTAGGGTAGAAATAAAATGGCTCCTAGCTGCCGAATTCATAAAAGAAGTGTATCATCCTGAGTGGTTAGCAAACCCTGTTCTTATTCAGAAAAAGAATAAAGAATGGAGAATGTGTGTTGATTACACTGATCTTAACAAACACTGCCCTAAAGACCCCTTCGGTCTGTCTCGAATAGATGAGGTTGTAGACTCCACCGCCGGCTGCGAACAGCTCTCCTTCCTTGACTGTTAGTCTGGCTATCACCAGATCTCCCTCAAGGAAGAAGACCAGATCAAGACATCGTTCATCATGCCTTTCGGTGTGTACTGCTACACCACCATGTCCTTTAGACTCAAGAACGCTGGGGCAACTTACCCAAGGGCCATCCATGAAAGGTCCTAATATGGCTAGAGGGGGGTGAATAGCCTATTTAAAAATCTATAAATCAACTAGAGCAATTTGATTAGTATGACAAATAGCGAAATGCAAACTTGCTTTAGCTCTACAAGGGTTGCAAGCCACCTATCCAACAATTCTAGTTGCAATGATTACTAGGCACACAACTTGCAATGCTACTACTCACTAAGAGCTCTCAATGTTGCTACTCTAAAGAGCTCCACTAGATGAACTTAAAATAACAAAGTAAGCTCTCAATTCTAATTACACTAAAGAGCTTATCACAACTAGTTTGCAAGAATATAAATGAGTGAGTAGGGTGATTATACCATTGTGTAGAGGAGTGAACCAATCACAAGGTGAATATTAAATCGATCACCGGGAGAATACCAAATGGCAAGAGACAACCAATTTTCTCCCGAGGTTCACGTGCTTGCCAACATGCTACGTCCTCGTTGTGTCGACCAACACTTGGTGGTTTGGTGGCTAAGAGGTGTTGTACAAACCTCGTCCACACAATTTGGACACCGCAAGAACCTACCCACAAGTGAGGTAACTCAATGACACGAGCAATCCACTAGAGTTACCTTTTGGTGCTCCACCGAGGAAGGTACAAATCCCCTCACAATCACCGGAGATGGCCACGAACAATCACTGACTCGTGCTAATCCTCCTCCGCTGCACCAAGCCGTCTAGGTGGTGGCAACCACCAAGAGAAACAAAGTGAATCCCGCAGCAAAACACGAACACTAAGTGCCTCTAGATGCAATCACTCAAGCAATGCACTTGGATTCTCTCTCAATCTTACAATGATAGAGATGAGTGTGAGGGCTTTGGCTAAGCTCACAAGGTTGCTATGTCAATGCAAAAATCCAAGAGAGTGAGCTTGAGCCAGCCATGGGGCTTAAATAGAAGCCCCCACGAAATAGAGCCGTTGTAGCCCTTCACTGGGCACAACTCGAGGAGATCGGACGCTCCTATTAGTTCGATCGGATGCAGGACCCCAGCGTTCAATTGCCCGATGCTTGTCACATGTCATTGGCTTCAAACACCGATCGCCCAATCTCAACGGTCAAGTGATGACTGGATGCGTCAGTTAGAAAGTGACCAGACATAGGACCCCAGCGTCCAGTTGTTTCCAATAAGGTTCCAAACACAAAATTTCATGCTTGACCGGACTCACCCGGCGTCCGGTCACTCAATGTTCCCTCTGTGCGCCTCACGTCAGTGTACGTCAGCACTGACCGGACTTAGACCATGAGCGTCTGGTCAGTTTACATGCTAGCATCCAGTCACAAGACCGAGACTGTGTGCTTACTGCTGTCACTGACCGAACTCTGAACCCAGCGTCCGATCACTGCACCACCAGCGTCCGGTCACTCTGTGAACCCCTATCTTTTCTGTATAGGGAGCCGGTGAAGTTTCTAACCCTTGCTCAAATGTGCCAACCACCAAGTGTATCACCTTATGCACATGTGTTAGCATATTTTCACAAGCATTTTCAAGGGTGTTAGCACTCCACTAGATCCTAAATGCATATGCAGTGAGTTAGAGCATCTAGTGGCACTTTGATAACCGTATTTCAATATGAGTTTCACCCCTCTTAATAGTATGGCTATCTAACCTAAATGTGATCACACTCGCTAAGTGTCTTGATCATTGAAACAAAATGACTCCTACTATTTATACATTTACCTTGAGCCTTTTGTTTTTCTCTTTCTTCTTTTCAAGTTCAAGCATTTGATCATCACCATCGTCATGATCTTCACCATTGCTTCATCACTTGGAGTAGTGCTACCTATCTCATTATCACTTTGATAAACTAGGTTAGCACTTAGGGTTTCATCAATTAACCAAAACCAAACTAGAGCTTTCAATCTCCTCCTTTTTGGTAATTGATGACAACCCTTACACAAAGATATGAATTGAGATTTAATTGAATCCATGTTGCTTGCCCAAGCATATTTACCATGTGTAAAAGAATATGGACAAGTTTCATGAACTCCAAATGGTAGCAATTGCTTTCCCTACATATGTGCTAAGAGTTTGGATTGTAGCTTGCACATATGCTTAGATAGGAAATATAGGAGACAATTTCTACCGTATGATGCTAAGGTATAAGAGATGGACCTTTGAAGCGTGATACCAATCGGAGTGCACCAATGTACCATCCTTAGCACCATTAGTAACTATACATATACAAAAACTAGAATACCCCATGAGATCAACATTACAAGCAAGGGTCTAGTTTCCATAAAATGAACATAAGTCTAGTTACTTTAGCCTATGCATGCTAGTTTTTTTATTTCACCATTCAAGCATATAACTAGCATACACCACACAAGCATGGATATTGAAATTTAGAACTTGTGCCATGCAAGCAAATATATGAAATGCAAATATATGAGCTTGCTCCCCTTACTTGTGTGCATTTTTTTTTGTTTTTATGACCCCCTTACAATGTCAATGTCATTTCATTTCATTTGTTTGCTCCTTCTATCTTACTATCTTTGTGAATTTCTCCTCCTTTGTCAATAATTAGCACAAAAGGTGAGCTCAAATTATAGATAGGTTGGGATAAAACCATGTGAAATGAGGATCATTTTCCCAATTTGGTTCAATCTAGATTACTTGCAAAAGATATTTAACTTGGTTTGATCTAAGGAAAAGCTTCTTCACACCTCCAAATAAGGGTTATCTTGTACCATGCTGAGTTAAACACTTGTAGCTTATTTTCTAGATCAAACACTAGGTTTACAAGCCCACAAATATGTCATATGTTACCACTAGATCATTTCTAACATACAAGCAATAGTGGTACCATACAAGTATCAAATTTATTTGATTTTAATGAATGAGCCTAGGACATGATAGGAATAACTAGATGCACTAAACAAGTCCTTAGCAATGGATGGATGACATGTCAATCAACTTTACCTTGCTTTGCTCGAAGGAGAGGCATGTCATATAATGGGGGGTGCATCGACACATATTGGAGAAGTCAAGTATGTTCAATTCATTCCTTAGCTTGCAAAACCTCTTTTCATCAAGTGGCTTGGTGAAGATATCGGCAAGTTGATCTTCGGTGCCCACACTCTCAATGCAAATATCCCCTTTTTGTTGGTGATCTCTTATGAAATGATGGCGGACATCAATATGCTTTGTTCTTAAATGTTGAACTGGGTTGTTGGTGAGCTTTACGACACTCTCATTGTCACATAGCAATGGCACTTGCTTGAATTTAATTCCAAAGTCATTCAAAGTAGCCTTCATCCAAAGTAATTGAGCACAACAACTACCGACCGAAATGTACTCCGCTTCGGCGGTTGAAAGTGCTACACTATTTTGCTTCTTTAATGATCAAGACACAAGTGATCTTCCCAATAGTTGACATGTGTCCGATGTGCTCTTTCTCTCAACTTTGCATCCCGCATAATCGAAGTCCGAATATCCAATCAACTCAAATCTTGCTCCTTTAGGATACCACAATCCAACATTTTGTGTATGCCTCAAGTACCTCAATATTCTCTTTGTTGCTTTCGAATGACTTTCTCTTGGTGAGGCTTGGAATCTAGCACACATACATACACTAAACATCACATTCGGCCTTGATACGGTCACATAGAGTTGGCCTCCAATCATAGACCGATACATCTTTTGATCCACCATGTTGCCACTAGCATACTATCCAAGCTTCCACTTGTTCCCATTGGTGTACTAATAGCTTTAGCATCATCCATTCCAAACTTCTTGAGCATGTCCTTGATATACTTGCCTTGACTCACAAATGTGTCATTCTTCATTTGCTTGATTTGAAGACCAAGGAAGTAACTAAGCTCTCCAATCATAGACATCTCAAACTCACTTGCCATTATCTTACCAAACTCCTCACAAAAATCTTGATTTGTTGACCCAAATATGATATCATCAACATAGATTTGCATTATAAACAAGTCATTTCCAAGCTTCTTGGTGAAGAGAGTGGTGTCAACCTTTCCCATCTTGAATCCCTTAGAGAGTAGGAAATCCCTCAATCTCTCATACCATGCTCTAGGTGCTTGTTTTAATCCATACAAAGCTTTTCTCAACTTGTAAATTTGGTTGGGTTTCTTTTCATCTTCAAAACCAAGAGGTTGCTCAACATACATAAGCTCATTGATGTACCCATTGAGAAATGCACTCTTCACATCCATTTGGTACAACTTGATGTTGTGGGCACAAGCATAGGCTAACAAGATCCTAATTGCTTCCAATCTTGCAACCGAGGCATATGTTTCTCCAAAGTCAAGACCTTCAACTTAAGTGTAACCTTGAGCCACTAATCTTGCTTTGTTCCTTATTACAATCCCATCTTGATCTTGCTTGTTCCAAAAGACCCACTTGGTTCCAATCACATTATGATCCTTAGGCCTCTCAATTAACTCCCATACTTGATTTTTTGTGAAGTTATTTAGCTCTTCATGTATAGCATTGACCCAATCAACATTCTTCAAAGCTTCATCTATCTTCTTAGGTTCAATGGATGACACAAATGAGAAATGCTCACAAAATGAAGCCAATCTTGATCTAGTTTGCACACCTCTTGAAATATCACCAATGATAGTGTCCAAAGGATGATCTCTTGCAACATTGGTTGGTTGAAGCACTTGCACTTGATTGCTTGCATTTGATTGATCACTTGGTTGAGATGATGAACTAGCCACTTGTTGTTGATCTTGCACTTTGTCATCACTAGTACTCGCTTGAACTTGATCATGAGAACCACTAGCTTGCACATTTGTGTTAGAGAGCACTTGATTCTTGTCATCTTCAACATCAATCATCTCTCTAGGCCTTATATCACCAATGTCCATGTTCTTCATTGCATTGACCAATTGAGTGCCTCTTACATCATCTAGATTCTCATCTTCCTCTTGAGAACCATTTGTTTCATCAAACTCCACATCATGAACCTCCTCAAGAGTACCACTAGCCAAATTCTAAACTCTATATGCCTTGCTAGTAGTGGAGTAACCAAGCAAGAAACCTTCATCACATTTCTTTTCAAACTTGCTCAATCTAGTGTATTTCTTCAATATATAGCATTTACAACCAAAAACCCAAAAGTATGCTATGTTGGGCTTTCTTCCATTCAATAGCTCATAAGGTGTCTTCTCCATCATGGGGTGACAATAGAGTCGGTTGCTATAGTAGCAAGCCATGTTGATTGCTTCGGCCCAAAATGAATGACTCACATTGTACTCACTCAACATTGATCTTGCCATATCAATCAAAGTTCTATTCTTTCTTTCAACTTGGCCATTTGATTATGGAGTGTACTTGGCCGTGAATTGATGTCTAATTCTAAATTCATCACACAACTCATCAATTCTAGTGTTCTTGAATTCACTACCATTGTCACTTCTAACTTTCTTGATAGTTGTTTCAAACTCATTGTGAATGCCCCTAACAAATGATTTGAATGTTGCAAACACATCACTCTTGTAAACAAGAAAGAATACCCATGTGTATCTAGTGAAAGCATCCACAATCACAAATCCATATTTGTTTCCACCAATGCTTGTGTATGTGGTTGGTCCAAACAAGTCTATGTGCATCAACTCAAATGCCTTAGATGTGCGCATCATGCTCTTCTTAGGATGTGTGTTACCAACTTGTTTTCTGGCTTGACATGCACTACATAGCTTATCCTTCTCAAATGTGACATCTTTCAAACCTCTAACTAAGTCATGCTTAATCAACTTGTTCAATTGTTTCATTCCAACATGACCAAGCCTTCTATGCCATAACCAACCCATGCTAGACTTAGTGATCAAACATGTTGTCAATTGAGATTCTCTAGCATTGAAATTAACCAAGTATAGATTTTCATATCTAAATCCTTTGAATATCAAGTTAGAGCCATCTACACTTATAATCTCTACATCATCCACACCAAATATGCACTTGAAACCAAGATCACATAATTGAGCTACCAACAAAAGGTTGAAGTTCAAGCTTTCTACTAGTAGCACATTGGAAATACTCAAGTCATTGTATATTGCAATCTTACCAAGCCCTTTGACCTTGCCTTTGCCATTGTCACCAAATGTGATACTATCAATCCCATTGCTCTTATTTTTATTGATTGAATTGAACATTCTTAGATCACCGGTTATGTGTTGTGTGCACCCACTATCAAGCACCCAATGTCTTCCTCTGGCTTTGTAATTGACCTACAAAAGAGGATAAATTCTTTTTAGGTACCTAAACTTGCTTGGGTCCTTGAAGGTTAGTTACCAAAGTCTTTGGTATCCAAATGGCCTTCTTCTTTGGGCCCACAATTGGTGTACCAATGAACTTAGCCTTCACACCATTAGCACCCTTAATAAGCATGTAACAAGAATCAAATTTAATTGAGGATACAATAGGTAGCTTGTTCTTGTTAATCTTGCAATATTGCTCTACATGCCCAACTTGCTTGCATCTATTACAAAACCGACCATTGCTCTTCACAAAGTTAACTTTGGGAGTGACAAAGGCCGCCTTGCCTTTCTTGGGGGTATAGCCTAATCCCTCTTTGTTGAGAGAAAACCTTTGGCTACCCAAGCACTTTAGCAAGCGCGCGTCTCCACCATAGGCATTGCCTAAGGCACGAGTGAGCCCATTCACCTCCTTCTTGAGGGTCTCATTTTCCACCATTAAAGAGGCATCACAAGTGAGACCATCACTCAAAGGTGAAGTAGAAGTAGTAGTTCTACAAGAAGTTTTAGTGGGAGCAACTATAATGGGCTTATAAAAAGATTCATCAATAAGATCACATGTTAGTCCCACATCATATGATACAATCACTCGCTCCTTCTTGGCTTCCTCTTTGACTTGCTCGATGAGAGAGGAGTGAGCTTTCTCAAGCTTAGAGTGAGCTTTGCCAAGCTTCTCATGGGCTTCCATTAGCCTCTCATGAGTGGCATTGAGCTCATCAAGGAATTGCTCAAGAAATTTGACTTTCTTGTTCAATTCCTTGCACTCATTTCTCTTCATCTCATAGCAAGTATGCACTTGCTCACACATGTCCATGAGCTCCTCCTTGGAGTACTCCTCATCATCATTATCACTCCTACAAGCATCACTTTCACATTCATCATCATCAATCACATCATATTTTACCTTGGTGGGTTTTGCCATGAGGCATGTTAAAGGAGTGTCGAAGATGGAGGGCTTGTTGTTGATGGCGATGCTTGCTAGTGCTTTCTTGATAGATTTCTTGCCATCATCACTAGAGTCATCACTATCCGAAGAGCCATCACTATCCCAAGTGACCACATAGCCTCCACCCTTCTTCTTCTTTTGGAAGGTCATTCTCTTCTCCTTCTTCTCCTTCTTTTCTTTCTTATCCTTCTTGTGCTTCTTCTTCTCATCCTCATCATTGTCACTATTGTAGGGACAATTTGCTACAATATAATCGGGACTCTTGCAATTGTAGCATCTTCTCACATATTATTTACTTTTGGTGTGATCTCTTCTCTTTCTTGCACCATAGCCCTTCTTCTTCATGAATTTTCCCATCTTGCGTACAAAGAGGGCCATAGCTTCATCATCAATATCACTAAGATCATCATCATCACTTGATTCTTTCTTGGACTTACCCTTGTTCTTGGATGATGATGAGCTAGCCTTGAATGCTATACTCTTCTTCTTCTTGTCTTCTTCTTTCTTCTTGTCATCCTTGTCATCCCCCTCCCTTTCCACACGGTATGTCTCTTGGGTCATGACATCACCCAGTACTTGGTTAGGGGTAATCTCCTTCAATCCTCCTCTTATGATAAGCAATCTCAACATCTCAAATCTTGGAGGTAAGCACATCAAGAACCGATGAGAGACATCATCATCCTTGATCTTCTCTCCCAAGGCCTTCAAGTCATTTACAATCACTTGCAACCGATGGAACATTTCCAGAATGCTCTCATCTTCTTTCATCTTGAAGCTTGTCAACTTATCCTTGAGAATGTACAACTTAGCATTCTTCACCATCGGTGTGCCCTCATATGTTTCCTCCAATCTCCTCCACACCTCATTTGATCTTTCACAATCCTTGATTTGCTTAAACACCTTGGAATCAATGGCATTGTATATGGTGTTGAGAGCCATTGTATTGCATTACTTGTTGGTCTTGTCTTGGTTGGTGGGGTCATCGGGATCAATGATAGCATAGTCATTCCCGGCCACCTCCCATACTTGATCATTGATTGAACCAAGATACATCCTCATCTTTCTCTTCCAATAATCATAGCATGTGCCATCAAAGAACGGTGGTTTGCCCTCCACATGGTTGAACACAACTTGAGCCATAATTTGACACCGAGGTTGTTAAGCCTTCAATCAAACGGTGACCACGGCTCTGATACCACTTAAAAGGTCCTAATATGGCTAGAGGAGGGGTGAATAGCCTATTTAAAAATCTATAAATCAACTAGAGCAATTTGATTAGTATGACAAATAGCGAAATACAAACATGCTCTAGCTCTACAAGGGTTGCAAGCCACCTATCCAATAATTCTAGTTGTAATAATTACTAAGCACACAACTTGCAATGCTACTACTCACTAAGAGCTCTCAATCTTGCTACTCTAAAGAGCTCTACTAGATGAATTTAAAATAACAAAGCAAGCTCTTAATTCTAATTACACTAAAGAGCTTGTCACAACTAGTTTGCAAGAATATAAATGAGTTAGTAGGGTGATTATACTACCGTGTAGAGGAGTGAGCCAATCATAAGGTGAATATTAAATCAATCACCGGAAGAATACCAAATGGCAAGAGACAACCAATTTTCTCCCGAGGTTCACGTGCTTGCCAATACTCTACGTCCCCGTTGTGTCGACCAACACTTGGTGGTTCGGCGGCTAAGAGGTGTTGCACAAACCTCATCCACACAATTTGGACACCGCAAGAACCTACCCACAAGTGAGGTAACTTAATGACACGAGCAATCCACTAGAGTTAACTTTCGACGCTCCGCCGGGGAAGGTACAAATCCCCTCACAATCACCGGAGATGGCCACAAACAATCACCGACTCGTGCCAATCCTCCTCCGCTGCACTAAGCCGTCTAGGTGATGACAACCACCAAAAGCAACAAAGTGAATCCCGCAGCAAAACACGAACACCAAGTGCCTCTAGATGCAATCACTCAAGCAATGCACTTGGATTCTCTCCCAATCTCACAATGATGATGAAACAATGATGGAGATGAGTGGGAGGGCTTTGGCTAAGCTCACAAGGTTGCTATGTCAATGCAAAAATCCAAAAGAGTGAGCTTGAGCCGGCCATGGGGCTTAAATAGAAGCCCCCATGAAATAGAGCCGTTGTAGCCCTTCACTAGGCACAACTCGGGGTGACCGGACGCTCCGGTCAGTTCGACCGGGCGTAGGACCCCAGCGTCCGGTCGCCTGATGCTTGCCATGTGTCATCAGCTTCAAACGTCAATCGCCCGATCTCAACGGTCAAGTGATGACCGGACGTGTCAGTTAGAAAGTGACCGGACGCAGGACCCTAGCATCTGGTCGTTTCCAGTAAGGTTCCAAACACGAAATTTCATGACCGGATGCGTCCGGTCATGATTGACCGGACTCACCCAGCGTCCGCTCACTCAATGTTCCCTCTGTGTGCCTCACGTTGGCATATGTCAGCACTGACCGGACTCAAACCATGAGCATCTGGTCAGTTTACACGCCAGTGTCTGGTCACAAGACTGAGACTGTGTGCTTACTGCTGTCACCGACCGGACTCTAAACCCAGTGTCCGGTCACTACACGACCAGCGTCCGGTCACTCTGTGAACCCCTGTATTTTCTGTATAGGGCATCGGTGAAGTTTCTAACCCTTGCTCAAATGTGCCAACAACCAAGTGTATCACCTTGTGCACACGTGTTAGCATATTTTCACAAGCATTTTTAACGGTGTTAGCACTCTACTAGATCCTAAATGCATATGCAATGAGTTAGAGCATCTAGTGGCACTTTGATAACTGTATTTCAATACGAGTTTCACCCCTCTTAATAGTATGGCTATCTAACCTAAATATGATCACACTCGCTAAGTGTCTTGATCACTGAAACAAAATGACTCATACTATTTATACCTTTGCCTTGAGCCTTTTGTTTTTCTCTTTCTTCTTTTCAAGTTCAAGCATTTGATCATCACCATCGTCATGATCTTTGCCATTGCTTCATCACTTGGAGTAGTGCTACCTATCTCATAATCACTTTGATAAACTAGGTTAGCACTTAGGGTTTCATCAATTAACCAAAACCAAACTAGAGCTTTCAATCCAGATGGGCCTCGATCAATAGATCGGCCATAACGTCGAAGCTTACATCAACGATGTAGTCATCAAGTCCAAGACCGCCAATAATCTCATTGCCAACCTTGAAGAAATGTTCGCCAACCAGAAAAGGTACAGATGCAAGTTGAACCCTTCAAAGTGCATCTTTGGAGTTCCATCCGGCATACTCCTAGGCTACATTGTTAGCGCACGTGGCATCAAACCCAACCCCAACAAGGTCTCCGCCATCACCAACATGAAACACCCAACATGCGTCAAGGATATTTAGAAGCTTATAGGTTGCATGGCTATGCTCAGCCGCTTTATATCGCGCCTCGATGAAAAGGGACTACCTTTCTTCAAACTCCTCAAGGCCACTGAGCGCTTTTCCTGGTCGGAGGAGGCGGATACAGCTTTTGAGCAGCTCAAGTTATTTTTAACAAAGCCTCCGATCATGACGGTGCCTCGACCAGATGAAACTCTACTGATCTACATCGCCACCACTTCTCGCGTCATTAGCACAGCTATCGTCGTCGAACGTGAGGAGGCCGGTCATGCCTACAAGGTGCAACGTCCGGTCTACTTCATCAGTGAGGTCCTTAATCTGCTATACGCCATTCTGATTACGTCGCACAAGCTCCACCACTACTTCGAGTATTACAAGATCGCCATGGTCACCAAGTTCCCTCTAGAGGACATTCTCCGCAACAAAGAGGCTAATGGCCGCATCATCAAGTGGGTTGTTGAGCTTGACACATACTTCATCGAATTTAGAAGGAGACCTACAATCAAGTCTCAAGCGCTCGCTGATTTCATCACTGAGTGGACCGAGATCTAAGAGCCCATCACCGCTACTTGCCCCAAGAACTAGGTGATGTACTTCGATGGCACCCTCAACATCAACGGTGCTGATGTGGGCATTCTGTTCATTACGCTGACCAAGGATAAGCTCCGATATGTTCTCTAAATACATTTTCTGGCCTCCAACAATGCCGCCGAATACGAAGTGTGTCTCCACGGACTCCGTATAGCCATTGAGCTCGGCGTCAAGCGCCTCATGGTATACGGGGACTCCGCACTGGTCATTAACTAGCTCAACAAAGATTGGTCCTGCTCCAGTGACAAGATGGATGCATATTGCGCCAAAATCAGGAAGCTTGAAGGGAAATTCTATGGTATCGAGTACCACCACGTGGTACGAGATCAAAATCAGCTCGCTGGTCACCTATCCAAGTTAGGCTCCTCTCGCACCGCGATTCCACCGGGGGTCTTCGTTCAATATCTTTTGGCGCCATCCATTAAGGAAGAAAAGGAACATCGGGAAATTCCCCCCGCTGAGCAGCTGGTACTTACGGTACCTTCGCTGGCTGCCGATTGGAGTGAATAATTCGTCAAGTACCTCACCAGCGCCAAAGTACCAACCGACACGACTGAAACCGAATGCCTAATCTGTCAAAGCAAGCATTACGTGCTGGTGGACAGCAAATTGATGAGGAAAAGTGTCAAGGAAGGGATACTGCAGAAATGCATCACCCAAGAAGAGGGAGTGAAAATACTTCTCAAAATTCACTCTAGTTCCTGCGACAACCACGCGGCCTCGAGAAACCTGGTCGGCAAAGCTTTTTGAGCTGGTTTTTACTGACCCACGGCCATCTCCGATGCAGAAGACCTCGTCCGATGTTGTGAAGGATGCTAATTTTTCACCAAGCAAATACACGTGCTGGCACAAGAACTGCAGACCATCCTAGCTTCCTGGCCCTTCGCATGTAGGGGACTGGATATGATCGGGCCTTTCAAGCCAGCGCCAGGTGGTTTTTGGTACGTATATGTCACCATCGACAAGTTCTCCAAGTGGATCGAGTATAAACCACTCGTCTCGGCTACTGCAAAGAAAGCAGTCGAGCTCTTTGAAGATACCATCCACAGATTCGGTCTCCCAAACAGCATTATCACCGACCTCGAAACTATGTTTACTGGCCATCATTTTTGGGGCTTCTACGAAGATCGATGAATCTCCATCAAATACGTCTCCGTTGCCCAACCTAGAGCCAATGGCCTGGTCGAGCGGGCGAATAACATGATCCTTGATACCCTCAAAAAGAGGCTATATCAGAAAGAAGAGAAGCATTCGGGTAGATGGCTCAAAGAGCTAGCAGCTATGGTCTAGGGACTGCATACTCAAGCTAGTCGCAGCACCGGTGTATCTCCATATTTCTTGGTCTACGGCTCAGAAGCCATACTACCAACGGACGTTGCCTTCCGAGCACCTAGGGTGGAAAAATATGATGAAGAGCAAGCCGCAGCTATTTGGACAGAGGACATCGACAGGGCTGAGGAGGAACGCCTGATCACCTGCGTCCGCAAGGCCAAATATTTAGAAGGCTTGCGGAGATACTAGAACCACAACATCAAAGGTCGTTCATTTGCTATCGATGACCTCGTTCTCCATAGAAAACAAAAAACTAAAGGGATGCACAAGCTCTCCTCCCCCTAGGAAAGGCCTTACGTCATCAAAGAGGTTACCTGACCAGGGTCTTATCACCTACATGACTTGGACAGAATCGATATCCCCAATTCATGGCACATCGAGCACCTTATATGTTTCTATCCTTGAAACGCTCCAGATATGTATTCTCTAATCCATGATGGATAAAGTTTTGGTCGCCATAATTTATCTCCATTATTTCTCCATTATAGTTAATCTGCACTTATGGTCGCCAAGCTCTAAGCTACTCCATAATGAACTCCAATACGAAATCGCCATAACTGCTCTGCCACGTTTCTCTATATCTCCAACATGTGATCGCCATAAACACTCCACCACGTTTCTCCATATCTCCGAAATGTTTCATCGACCACCGAGCAGCACACGTTCTATTATGTGCACTATGGAGAAAACCCAGTCTCTGATCTCTCCCTACACGTGCTATGAGCTCCACACTCTGTGTTATGGGTGGTCGGCTGCGGTTCCTTGGTCATGCCTATTCCTCCTACATGTGCACGGGCTTCGCGCTTGACGTTATGGACTGTGGGCTAGCCAAGGCCGAGAGCTCAGTGAAGAACTAACTGCTCGGATGCCACTTATACTACGTTTATCTCCAAGTTATTTCATCAACCGCTGAGCAGCACACGTTCTGTTCTGTTCTCTATGGAGAAGACCCAGTCTCCGATCTCTCCCTACACGTGATACGGGCTCCACGCTCTGCGTTATGGGTGGTCGGCTGCGGTTCCTTGGTCACGCCTGTTCCTCCAACATGTGCACAGGCTCCGCGCTCAACGTTATGGACTATGGGCTACCTAAGGCCAAAGATTTTAGTAACGAGCTAACTGCTCGGACGCTACTTATACTGCATGTAATTGCGTTAGAGTTAATACTACAACGATTTATTCACCGCAACACTACAAACTGCATAAACATGCACATGTCAACATTTCTACATACACATAAATGTTTGTCTGTGCCCTTGCGCATTTTTAACTACTCTATTCAGTTATTACAGCATACTCTCTGAGCAGATCACCAAGCTTCGCCATCGCCATTCGTCTCGCCAAACAGGTCGATGTCGCCGGCCAGCTTCTTCGCTGCGTCCTCCACCTCATCCTCCAGCTACGGGTGCTCTGCCTCGCCCACCCCTCTGGCGAATCCAGCCCCTATCGCCTGAAGGTCAATGGCTGGGTAGTGGGACCGGACCACCGTAAGGGCGTGAGTAATGGCGGTAACAATGGCATCATGGTTGAAGCTCTTGAAGTTCTCCCACATCGCCTTGCACCTCTCGATGACAGTGTTTGAATGCGGCGGCCTGTCATCGGGCTGAGGAGCCGCCTCCAGGTCAACGCAGTCGAGCACCGGTTTGACTTCAGCAACTACGGCATCGAACTTGTCCCTTTAGGTCATGGACTCCTACACCAGCACATCAAACTATGCCTTGACCCTCTAATGGTAGTCTGCAAGCATTACAAGGTTCCATCATGTAAGGAAACTACTTCAACAGCAACTCCGACCAGGAAGTACTCACCTTTTAGCTCCTCGGCTAGTTTGTTTACTCGCCCTGACTCCTTTGCCTTCTCCTCTTAGAGTTGCCCGACAGTTTGGTGCAGCTGGTCAAGCTCCGCATCTTGCTCTACAAGCACAACAGTCATCACCAAAAATATGGTTGTTCAACAATTCAAAGCACATCCGCCCATACGCCATACCTGCTTTCTGCTCAGATACGTTCTTGAGCTGCTCGAACTTTCGCTCTAGCTGCTCGGAAGCATTCGATAGCTACTCAGAGATAGTGGCTAGCTACTCAGACTTGCCACGTAGCTACTCAGACACGGTCGCCAGCTGCTCGGATAGGATGCCCTTGTGGTACTCTAGGTCCCATGCGTTGGACTCAGCAAGGTCTCGCTCACGCGGGGCCCTCTAGATGTTCTTCTCCATAAGTTTCATCACCTCTTTGAGTTTTTCATTCTCCTCGGTGAGGGGCTCCATCCTCTTTATCAGCTGGCGCCGCTGCTCAATAGTCCGAGTTATCCCCTGCAAAAATGCCAAAATTATGAAGAAGAACAATCTCCAACGTTAAAGATGAACATTACAGATGCAGTACTGACCTTGATATGTTTCATCACTCTGGCAAGGGTGGACTCCAGCCTCCTAAGCTCCCTAGTGGTGTCCTCCTCCTCAACAACCACTACCTCGTCACCGCATTTGTGGAGGATTCGGATAGCTTGGGGTCGAGATTCCTCACATTCGATCTCTTCCACCTTATCCTCCCCCGCCGTAGCTGGAGGCACCACCAAGGGGCTCTATGGCTGGATAGCGTGTCCGACCATGCCCTTTGGTGCTTTAGGGAGCGTCGTTTGCTCCTTGGGCACTATAGGTTTCTCCACTCTGGCCTTCGGCGCGGCATCGGTGACTCCAGCTTCCGCTCCTAAAGATCCAATGGCTTCTGCCGTTGCCCCGGGCACCGTCGCCGACCCAACCACCATCGACGCCAGCCTCTCGCCGCCACCAAGTCCATCAGTAGTGGTGGTTAACTCCTCCGCCGGCTGCCGAGCGCCCAGGCACTCCGGGACGAGAGCCGTTGACATTGCCTCTGCCCCAGGACCAGCCCTCGGCTGCTCGTCAGCCTAGACAGGCGGGGTCGGATCCTTCGCATGCCTCGCGCTGCATCAGATCAGCTTGTTAGTTGCCAAAAAAGGATAAGGATATGACAGCCAAATAACTCTAAGACAAGGGTACTTACGTAGCGGCTTTCTAAGAGATTTTCCTAAACTGGCGCTGCCTACCTGAGCCCTCAGCCATGGCCTTGGGGTCGATTCCTGTGTCTTGGGGTGGAGGTCTTGTGGTCTCCATCGTCGGCCTCTCCTCCGCCCACCGCTCTAGGACTCTCCTCACCTACTACTCAGGGACTCTCTCCACCCGTCGCTCCAGAACTCCTCTTGCCTACTGCTCGAGGACTCCTTTTGCTTGCTGCTCAGGGACTCCCATCACCTGCTATTGGGGGTCTCCCTCCTTTCCCTTCAATTTTTCCTCCGCGCGCGTGCTGCGCGGAGGCGCCTTCATGCTCAGTGGAGGAGCCACTAGAACTTAATCGTCATCCGACCACTCGGACATTGCGGTACTCCACGTCCGAGTGGTCTGGTCACCGCCAAACGAGATACCACCCGGCTTGAGGGGAGTGGCACCTGCCATCTTTCTCTTCTTTTAGGCCGCCTCATCTACCGCTACCCTCTTCCCCCTAGACTTTCTTCGACACCGGGGATGGACTCTCCGTCAAGATGCTGACAGCTCCCTCCTCATGCTATGTTAGTGGCCGGACATCTACTGCCAATGGTCAATCGCCCCTTGGCATGCCCGAGAAGTACACCACTCTTTCCTACGAATGGATCTTTGTATAAGTGAATCAGTCCACTGCTCGGCAATGACAAAAGATAAAAAGCGCTAGGAACACACAATTGAGATATTTACCTGAGGATGCAGATTCTGGCAGTGAAAGGGTCTTGTCTGCCTTGGCAAGTTGAATGAGGCAAGTGGAGCGAATAGCTCTGTGGCCCGCTCCTGCACAATGTCCCTCGATAGCATCTCCGTCCTTTTCCGGGTACCGTCGGTCTCCCCTTTGAAATCAAAGGTTGTGTGGGCCCTCTCCTTGCAGGGCTAGACACGGTGCACTATGAAGCTCGCTGCCACTAATCCACTATTGGTCTTCACGCCCTTTATTAAGCCAAGGAGCTCCTTCACTTGCTCCATGTCAGCATTGCTTGGTTTTTTCGACCAGCTCTTTTGGCTCTCCGGGATGTGGTCGACGTCGCAGCGGATTGCAATGTGGCTCTACTTCATGTAGAACCACCTAGCGTTCCACCCCTTCAATGAAGTATTCAGCGGTACAGTGATGTACTCGCTCACCATCCCATCTTAGAGTTGTAGATATACACCGTCGACCACCTTGGAACCGCCGCCGCCTTTCTTCTTCAACTAGAATAGGTGTCTGAAGAGGTTGAAGTACGAAAGAATCCCCAAATACGCTTCGCAGAAGTGGATAAAGATCGAGATATGCAAGATGGTGTTTGGGTGGAGATTGCACAAACTAAGTGCCTAGAACTCCAACAGATCCCTCAAAAAAGGATGAACAGGAAATCCCAACCCTCGCCAGAAATAATCCTCAAACACCACTGCTTCATCAGTATAAGGCATTAGGAAGAGCTCACCGTTGGCTGGCCGCCATCCAGTGGTGACGCATTCAGGAAGAACGCCCGCTTCCACCAATCTGTTGAGCTCCGCCTCTCCCGTGCGCGACGGCACCCACTCTTTGTCACGGCTGGCTCTGACGCTTGCCTTCTTTGGGCTTGTCTTCTTTGGGTTCACAACTCCCCTCTTAGGCGCCATCTCTCAGATTCGGATGGAGACTGGCAGCGGAAGCGCACGTGGATGTGGATCTAGAAATGCGAGAGCTGAGGAGGAAGATGAAATGGCAAAGTGGTAAAGATGGGAGCGCGGGGTGCGGTGGTGCAGTTATAAAGCACTCCCCCCACCCTTTTGCATTCGAAGGTTTTTGGGAAACCGCTCCCATGATTTGCGCCTCTCAGAATTCTCTGCAACAGCAAGGTGGGCCGTTACCTGGGCTTTCGCGCAATCGTGGCCTGTATTACCGATTTATCTTCGCAATTTGTTATGGCTCGCCGAATATTCGCCGACTTCTCCACCAACCGTTATGGCTCAGTAATTACTACTGTACAACCATTACTCCTATTTTTTCTCCGCGGTTTGTTTTCTCCAAGATTTCCTCTCGTGGCTCAGGGACTGCGTCAGCATTACGTCTAGGTTCCTCACCGCATTGGGGATTTTTTTCTTCAGTTGACTGTTGTTTCTGACCCTAGCACCACATGACCACGTCACCTACTATCAGACTCAGGGACTAAGTGGGCACACTTCACCTTACGGTGAGTGTGCTTTTTCTCACCTCGGGGCTACGCCCGGGGACTGGCTGCCTGCTCGGCTAGTCTTTTACTATTCTTCTACTTTGGACCCTGGCACCACATGACTACATCATCTACTGTCAACCTCGGGGACTAAGTGGGCACACTTCACCTTGCGGTGAGTGTGTTTGCTTTAATCTGGAAGACTCTGTGCCTCTTGAAGCTGAAGAAGACTATCTCCCTTTCTCGAGGTCGGACTCTAAGTAGGCACACTTGGTTCACTGCGAAGAAATTTTTGGTTTTGAACTTGAGCTCCTTACACCCTTATGGCAAGCCGTACTTGGGCTACACTGCTCGGCGACGGCTCAAGCTGCTCGGCGATGGTTCACGCTGCTCAGCAATTGCTCACAACTGCTCGGCAACTTATCACAGTGGTCGGACCATGAGTTTGACTGCTCGGCTTTGTTCACACCTGCTCAGACAAGCTCAAGACGGCATTGCACAATGGGTACAAGGCGCTTGGGGACTAGCTATGGGGGGTATGACCCTAGATACCCATGGCAAACCACATGACTTTGCTCGACGCCTCCCGCAAGACACTGGGAAGATATCCTAAAGATACTACAAGATCTATTAGGATACGTATGATCCCGTGATTCCTGTAATCTATTATTACTTTCTGGTTATCTCTCAGATCTAACCGACTTGTAACCCTACCCCTCGGACTATATAAGGCAGGCAGGGACCCCCTCCAAACTCACAAAATATCATATGATAGCCAATACAAACCAACAGACCACAGGAGTAGGGTATTATGTCATACTGACGGCCTGAACCTGTCTAACTCGTGTGTCTCTGTTGCCGTCTTTTTCTTGATTACACGCCTCTCTGTCGATCAATCTATCTTCATGGGATACCCCTTGGAGGACTGCCGATGGTATTCTATTGACATCTCGGGACTTCCTATTCTTTACATCAGCAAGACCCTCGGCCTCCCCTGTGCGCTCCGGCACGACGAGCAGTGGCAATGGACGGTCACGCCAGCCAACTAGGACCCACGCTGGCTCCACTAACGGGCCAACCCCTATCTACAACTCTAGCGCCTACACTAGCCTAGGTTACAGGAGCGGTGGAGCTCGCATAAGTGGTGACCATGGCGCGTGACCATGCTAGCCACCCTAAGCCACCACGGGGTGATCTAGCTAGCGCTATAGAATCACTATCTTACCCTAGTTGTGGCTGCGGTGGTGGTTTGGCCGGAGGTTCCCCGAACAGGGCTAGCCACGTGCGGGTGATGGGATGCGGCAGTGCTCCGAGATGGCGTGGCCACGTCAGTGACTACGGCGAGGTGGTAGAGGTGCTAGTGAGGTGCGCATGGTGAAGTGGAGGTGGAGGCAGAGTTTGTGGTGAAGATGGATTGACGAGGGGTGGAGCAGTGGGTGGCTGCCCTCGGCCACGGCTGGTCCCGACCTTAATGGCACGACGGAGGGGGAACTTCCAAATTGGAGTTCGTCGTGGCTCAATTCAAAGCGGGGTGGGGACGGTTGGCATGTGGACGTCTAGGCGCATACACGAGCACGCGAATTTGAAGGCAAGTGCTTGCACCCTGGCTCACCATGGCCGTGACGTGACGGCGGAAACAGAGGCGGTCGGGCGCACAGAGGCGGGCAAGGGAGAAACGAGAGACAAGTGGCGGTGAGGACGTGGTGGGTAGCTGGTGAGTGCACCATGGCGCGATGCGGGTGACGCAACCAGTGTGGTCCACGGCCGGCGCAAGCCGACGGCATGCGCATGAGGTCGGCGTGGCCCGCGTGCCGCAGTGCCATAAATGGCATGGCGACGGCGGTCCAGCCCCAAGCGCACAGTGCCCAGGCAGACCAAAGGTACAGCGCGGTGCAGCGACAGGCGAGAGCGGGACGGTGACGCGACGGCAGCGGCAGCGGGCGATGGGGCGGCACGGCAAGACGAGTCGGCCGGCCACGGCTCCACACGGCGGCGGCCCGAGGCGGCCAGCGATGCAGCCAGAGCAGCAGTCGGGCAGGACGGCAACAACGGCCAGGACACCGGGCCCGCGATGGCAGCCGAGCGCGCCAACGCCCGACGCGGTGACATCGTGCCCCCGGGTGCTGGTGATCGCGCTCAACTGGGAAAATAGCCCGAGAACACGCCAAGCACGGCTTTTAAAGCACTCGAGAAACCTAAACCGTTGATCCAATTCCCAAACCACCTTTGCTATACCTAAGAGGGTATATTAGGCTACTAAAATAAGCCATAATACAACACCACTCCTTAACCCAATTTCTCTACAAAAATTACTAAACATAGCTTTGTCAATCTGTTTTTAGACTTAAGAAATTGACCAAGTCTTGGGTTGGATTTGCTTCAAATTCGATTCCCAAGCTATTAAAAATGTTATCTATCGTTACTATATTGTTAAAACAAAAGTTACACTATCTTCTACAAAATGTGTACTTCAAACTTTATTAAGGTGTCACATATATGTTTTATAGCACTTTTGCTTAATAAAAATTGGTTTTAAACCCTAAGTGATATAACATAACTATTAAATAAACTTTCGTTTCGCATTTCTGTCGATCGCTTTGAGTTACGGAAATCGATCTACACACTTGATTACTTGCATTATCACATAAACATGATGTTTATGACATGCTTTAGTAAATGATTTACAGGGTAACACCGAGGGTGTTATAGCTTTCTAAGTCCGTCCAAACACGTCTTAATAATGTCTATGTGGCATGATAGATATAGAAACTATTCGATACTCTCTCCATTCTAAATTATAAGATGTTTTGACTTTTTTAGATGCATAGCTTAATTTTGATATATATTTAAATATACATTATATTTAGATACATAGTAAAATCAATATATATCTAAAAATGTTAAAATGTTTTGTAATTTAAAACGAAGGGAGTAGTTTCTTTACCAGGACTGCAATACTGAAAAAGAATCGCTGGCTGACGGCATACGCGCAGGATGAAAAAACAAATGTCGCATGGGCGACCCTGAGCAAATAATAACAAGCCGTAGGCAAGACTAGCAGCAAGAGTAGTGCACTGCAATTTCTACAGGCATGCATGCATGCATGTGGTCAAACGGAAGAAAACAAATCTTCGTCTTCGGATACCCATCACTTACCTCCACATCGATGAAGTATCTATCGGGTTACACCAGCTTGCATCTACCCATATATATTTATATATATATACTCCTATATGACTAAATTTTATATATATACACATCTAACATTTACGTGTTGGATGTTGCATTGTTTCATCGCTCATCGTTACCCCCACATTTTCTAGCCCATCTCCCTTTGTCTTTGCCTCTGCGTTGTTCTTGCGGTTTGACAGAGACAGCATGCTTCTTGCGTCGTCTCATCTGTAAGTCAAAACCAACGACTGACAAATCACCCAATTAAGCTCGCATTATTGCTTGTTTATCAGCCATATGAGACTGAGACGTAGTGAGAACGCAGCAGGGTGACCACAAAACCGAGACCTACCGTTTACCGAAGCAGTGGCCTTTCTACTGTCTTATTCACTACTTTTCTCTTCGGAACACGTCACGTCCTCTTCACTTGTCCATGCACACGACCACACTATTCTACTGCACCGTCTCTCCTCAGCTCAAGATCAAATGTTTTGGTCCAGCAGTGATGGAACCCTAAAACATAATACAGTATCACGCCATCGTTAAGAGTTTGTTTGTTCGAGCGGTAACTTTTGAGCTTTTGGCTCAAAAGCTGGCTTTTTGCTTCTGGCTTTTTTTTTTTAATAAATCTTTAGCTTTAGCTTCTCAGGATTACAAAAAAATTAGAAGAACTCCTCTCAACATACTTTTCTAGCTTTTCAAAAGTCAACTCAAAACTGGAGCGTTTATTTCAGCTTCGCATAAGCCAAATTAACAAAAGCTAAAACAAACAACGCCTAAGAGTCTCTTTGGCACAACTTCTTGCAGCCTCGACTTCCCCACCTTTTATTTTGGCACTGTAGCATCAACTTCCATGAGCCAGTGATGCCTAAAGAAAGTGGTTGTCAGTAAAACTTATAGTGTCTGAACAGTGCTATCACAAAAAAAAAAACGAAGATCTATCCACGCAACCGTGCCAAAGAGGACCTAGCTCTTTCAGCGTCTCAAGCATATAATAACGTCTCAAAACCGAAATTAAGAGGCATGGATGGTAAATTATTACTGTACACCCACATGAACTTGATCCGGTTATGAACAGAGTTAGTTGAAGAGATTTCTCGTTGTCTTTTGGTTCAGTTCACCTAGAGCAAGAAAACAATGCACTTCTGAGTTCTGAGGTCAGACCAGCCATATGCTTGTTGCTTGCTTCATTTTTACTCGCCACATGATAAGATCCTCCTACTAGTGCAACTTAATTAACTATTACTAGTAATAAGAAAAAAAATAGAGTGGGTTAACCTAAACACATGTGGACTAGTCAAAGATGCTACTACACTAGCTCGTTAGTCAATAGAGCTTACCTATGCAAATTTCCCGTTCCTGCCTAGTAATTCACCACACGTCCGTCGTCGTCAGCGTACAAGCAAGAGGAGCCGGCCAAAAAGCATTGAGAAATACGTACAAATTTCCAAACCCAAGCAAGTTTAAACTAGACCAACGCATGCATACCCGGCCTCCTAGGCGTTGGAGACCTCCCATTGTTGGCCATTTCCTCACACACAAGTACACAACTGTTCCTCTCTCAGTTGGTGGTCAACTCTTTTCAGCTGCATGCATGCATGATGCATCTGTGTTGTTCTTGCATGCTTGACCTCCACGTCTCGGAAATAAATTAGACAAAGTTTGGTACAAAAACATCTCAAAACCAGAGTTTGGCACAAAATGGAAGCTAGCACTCTGCTCTTCTCTGTATTTTGAAAAGCAGCACCAATCAGAAGTGCACAGATCTATTGCCAGGAGTGCCAACAGAGCACCACTTATAGGTCCTAATAATAAGTAACAAAAGTATAACATATATAATACGTCCGTCCTAAAAGGATTATAATTCTAGTCCTGAGCAAAATCAAACTATAGCAATTTTAATTAAATTATTTAAAAAACAATATCAACACATACGATCCTAAATAAATATACTATAAAATATGTTTTATGATAAATTTTATTTAATATGATAAATATTACGGAAATACTCGGACACGGACGTCCGTCCGTTTGCGTCGGTTTGGACGTGGCTTTCACTCCGCCTCGCCCGTCTCTCTATCTCTCCACTCCGTCTCGCCCTCCCCATCTCCAGGTCTCTCTCGTGTCCCCCGGCAGTAGCAGAGCCTTCCATCCTCCACCCAAGCCGACCATGCTGCCTCCTCCCTCAGTTCGCGCAGTGTCTCCCCGGCCTCTTCCTTAACCCAGCGCTGTCAGTATACGTCGCCGTCACATGCTGCCGCTACTGCCCCTGCCGTTGGCGGCTAGGCGCAGGTGCCGAGGTGCCTCAGGTCGTCTCCAGCGAGCCAAGGGGCACCCACGAGCGCGGGCAATGTTGATGGTGCTTGCACGCCACTGGCTCGATCCCACCCTGACGGCCGGAATCGACCGGCCTCGTTCTCTCCCCCCATGTTGCAAACGTATGTTTCAATTGTAGCAGATATTTCAGAGGTATGTTCCAAGTGTTTCATATAGATGTTGCAAAAGTATACCAGAATATTGCATATGTTGCAAGGCTATACACGTATGTTGAAAGCGTTTGTTTCATCTGTTTTTTCAGACCTATGTTGCGAGTGTTTTTATTTGGATGTTGCGTATGTTTCACACATATGTTTGTAAATATTTTTGTCAGGAAATTACATATGTGTTGTAATGGCTTTTCAAGTGTTTTTAGGTGTTTTTGTAAGTGTTTCAGATACATGTTTTAAGTGTTTCATCTTTCTTCAGACGCATGGTGCAAAAGCTTCATCTGGATGTTTCAAAAGTAGATCACATGTCGTAAATGTTGCAATGTGACTCATCTGCCACAGCCCCTGCTTCAGCTGCTGGGACGCCGTGCATGCGTGTGAGAAGCGGAGGAATGGAGCCTTGCGCGGCTGCGGGCGCAGGAAGCAGCGTGGCCCTAAATATTAGTATATTTTATATATAAATTTAATTAAACTTGAAATTATTTGACTGATCACGATCTTTTTACGGAGGGAGTATACTGTAGACGACCAAGGAAGGTTCAAACTTTTTATTGGTTAAAAAAGCCCGTACCATACACGGCTAGTACGTCTCTTTCGTAGAAGGCGAGCACCAACCAATGAGCTACCGATCCAGCATGGGCTCTCATATTCATATCGGTGTCTATCTTCAATATTCGGTCAGCTCACGCTCGTGCTCGTGCTCGTCGCCGTGTGGACTCGCACACGTCTTTGAATCCCTCCTCTCTCCCCCTGGTCTCTTCTCCGATCATCCACCGCTCTCGATCTGCTCATATAAAGACAACACCACACCATTGTAGCCAGCTTCGGCCTGCCTACTCTACTCTCCAACACCACAGCTAGCTCTGCTCTGTCGTCACCAGCAAGAAGAAGAAGAAGAAGACAGCGAACGCCATTGCTTGTAGCTCGATCGCGTCGTCGCTATTGTTAGCAATAGCAATGGAGGAGGAGCCGCAGCCGCAGGTGGAGGTGGAGGTACCCTGCTACTTCCTGTGCCCCATCTCGCTGTCCATCATGCGGGACCCCGTGACGCTCCCCACCGGCATCACCTACGACCGCGACGGCATCGAGCGCTGGCTCCTCACCGCCGCCACCTGCCCGCTCACCAAGCAGCCCGTGCCGGCGGACTGCGACCCCACGCCCAACCACACGCTGCGCCGCCTCATCCAGTCCTGGTGCGCACTCCACGCCGCCGACGGCGTCGACCGCGTCCACACGCCCAAGCCCCGCGCCGACCGCGCCGCCGTCGCCGCGCTGGTCTCGAGGGTCCACGCCGCCGCCGCCGCCACCGCCACCGCCGGATCATCGACGCCGCAGCCGCAGCACCAGCAGCTCCTCGCGGCGCTGCGCGAGCTCAGGGACGTGGCGGCCGAGAGCGACCGCAACCGGAATCTCGTCGCCGCCGTGCCCGGCGCGGTGGACGTCCTGGCCGCGGTGTTCGCGGCGTCCGCCAACGCCAAGTCGTCCGAAGGAACAGCCTCCGCCGTCCGCGACGAGGCGCTCGAGGTCATCTCGTCGCTGCAGGTCCCGGAGCAGTGCCTGCGCCGCGTTGCCGAGACGAACGAGGCGCTGGTCTCCGCGCTTGTCTCCGCGCTGCAGCGGTCCAGCTCCGCGTCCAGGGCGCGCGCGGCGCTGCTCCTGGAGCGCGTCACGGCCGCCATGCCGCCCAGCAGGCTGGTGTCCCTCGCGGAACAGGTGTTCAGGGAGGCCGTGCAGCTGCTCCGCGACAGGCCGGCCGTCTCCAGGCCCGCGACCAAGGCGGCGCTGCACGTGCTCGTGCGCACGGCGGCGTGGGGACGCAACCGCGTCAAGGCGGTGGACGCCGGCGCGGTGCCCGTGCTCGTCGACATGCTCTTCGACGGCGGGGCGGAGCGCCGCGCGTGCGAGCTCGTCCTGGCGGCGCTGGACCGCCTGTGCGGGTGCGCGGAGGGGCGCGCCGACCTGGTGGCACACGCCGCGGGGGTGGCGGCCGTGGGCAGGAGGGCGCTCAGGGTGTCGGAGGCTGCCACGGACAAGGCGGTGAGGGTGCTGAGGTCCGTGGCGAGGCACGCGGCCACGGCGGCGGTGGTGCAGGAGATGGCGCAGGCCGGCGTCGTGGCGACGCTGTGCTTGGTGGCGCAGTCGGAGCAGTACGCCGAGAGGACGAGGGAGCGGGCGCGCGAGACGCTCCGGCTGCATGCGAGGGCGTGGCGGACCTCGCCGTGCTTGCATCACCACCTCCAGGCCGTGTACCCTTGCTAGCAGCAGCAGCACGCCAATACACCATTGACTGATCTCCATGCAATGGGGACGTGCTCGACCATGCATGCATCCATTGCGGTCTTGCGGAGGAAACTCTTGCTATTTGATTGATTCATCTTTTTTCCGCCTTTTGAAAGAAGGGTGTAGTTGTACAAAGAGGAACAGAATTTAAGCAGAGATTTTTTTTCCCCTACAGTGTTATTATTGTAGATTTGTTGCCGTTAGCTTGATTTTTCCCACTCAAAACGTAATAATAACATAGACGCTTGTACGCCCAAATACACACACATTCATGCCGGTGGCGGATTTACGATTTTACCTAAAGGTACGCCGCACAAAAAATTCCATATACATTCGGTAAACTCATTTATCAATTTGATAAAATATCACATAATTTACAGCATAATTCGGTATACATGCACTAAATAATATGATAAGTCTTAAATTTAAAGATTAAGTTGGAAGCTTCCACATATTACAATATGAATAGTTTAACACCATACTGATAATTTAAAACGAGGCATGAAAGAGAATAAAAAACTTACGATGCTATTTTCTAACATTTTACGCATGCTTTTTATAAGAGATATCAAATATGATTGTCCCTCTTCATAAGTGAACAATTCTAAAAAAGCAATGTAAATCACATGCGATCGGGATGATAGAATCATAGTTCATAGAATCATATGATGTAGTCTGCTACGATTATAATACATACATGACATGAATACCAGATACTGATGTTTGGTGATATACACAAATAATGATAAGTAATCTCACTGGTCTCCATGGTATACACAAATTAATTATAGGTAATTAATTAGGCAAATTTCTTAGAAAAGTAATAAGATCAAGTCAAGACATCGCAATGATGTTACCATTCAGATTTGCAAGCATATGCTTGCCAAAGTACTAGCGGTGGAATTATTGCAGCTTCTTGGTCTAGTTGTCAATTAAGTATTGTCTTCTACCCAAATCCCAATCCAGACCTAATTAACACAAATTAGCCTCTGTAGCTTGGTGCGACTTTGATCGGACTCCGCCTCCATTGCCGGCATGGCCGAATCTGAGGCTCTCGGTGGGTGCTGGGTTGCTGGCTTTGTTACCATGCAGACAACCGGACGACGGGGACAGTACGCACGGGTGTGGCGGCTTGGATGGGAACGTGACTCGCAAGTTGCGAGAGGCAAGGCATGTGAAGCAGTGCGGGTCTGTGGTAGTGCGGCACTTGGGATTATCGTGACTCATGAGGCATGGATGAAGGCCGGTGAAGCGTCAAGATATTTTCACAAATAGATCGATGTATTGTGATGGGCTGGACTACAGGGTATGCCGGTGCATACTTGGCATACCTTGTACGTAGATCTACCCTTGATTCATGCATTTTAAATTCACGCGCACACACATCTTTGTAAATAATAAGGGAGTTGTTATAGTTCTCAGGCGTCTGATTTTTTTGAGTTTTCATGCAACAACTCACAAGAGATAGCTAGTACAATCAAAATGACAACTCACAAGAGATAATGAACATTTTTTCCTATAACCAAATAATGACAAAATTGTATGTTGCCTCAACAACAACAACAACAACAACAAATCAAGTACCTGAGATATAGGAGAGGTGAAATAATAAGCATATGTGTGTGAGAGACAGATCAAGCATACGGAGTATCTTGTGATTGATAAAGTCTTTGCGATATGATGCTACCAGTGTTGAGTTGTGATCCAAATTCAGTTATATACAAGATAAAGGCTAATTTCTGCCGGAGCGAAGCGAGGCTCGTCGCCGGGAGGCTTGGGTCATCGCCTATTAGGGTTTTTCATCTATATATACTTCATGTAAGCCGTCGTCTTGGGATAGAAAAATTGTAAATCCCCAACGTTTGTAACCTCACCCGATATAGTGAAGATTTGCTGGCCGGTGCCCGTGGTTTTTTCCCTTCTTCCTTGGAAGGGTTTTCCACGTTAAAATCTCGTGTCCCTTGTGTTTGATCTACTGTTCTTCGTCATTTATATTGCCTATTATTTCTAACAAGTGGTACCAGAGCTTGATTTCACCTTAGGGTTTTGCGATGGCATCGATGAAGTTTGATCTACCGCTGTTGGATTACAAGACGAGATTTGCATTGTGGCAAGTCAAGATACGGGCGATTCTGGCACAATCTTCGGATCTTGATGAGGCGTTGGATGGTTTTGGAGGCAAAGGGCAGAAGTCATGGACCGCTGAAGAGAAGCGGAAGGATCATAAGGCTCTATCTCTGATTCAACTTCATCTACATAATGATATTTTACAAGAAGTGCTGCAGGAGAAAACTACCGCATAACTTTGGCTCAAGCTGGAATCGATCTGCATGTCCAAGGATCTAACCAGTAAGATGCATGTGAAGATGAAGTTGTTCACGCACAAGCTGCAAGAAAGTGGTTTGGTGATGAACCACTTATCGATCTTTAAGGAGATCGTTGCCGACCTAGTATCGATGGAGGTAAAATATGATGATGAAGATTTAGCTCTTCTACTGTTATGCTCACTGCCTACTTTGTTTGCAAATTTCCAAGATACCATACTATTAAGCCATGATGAACTAACCCTTGCGGAAGTATATGAGGCCCTCTAGACGAGGGAGAACATGAAAGGTATGGTTCAGTCTGATGTGTCATCCTTCAAGGGTGAGGTGTTGCAGGTTAGAGGCAGGCCCGAGCAGAAAACCTACAACAACAACAATAATCGAGACAAGAGCAAGAACGGTAAAGGCCGTTCGAAGTCCAGAGGTAGGGATAAGTTCTGCAGGTATTGTAAGAAAGATACTCATGTCATTGAGGATTGTTGGAAGCTGCAGAATAAGGAGAAAAGAAATGGTACATATAAACCAAAAAACAAATCCGATGGTGATGGTAAGGCCTCTGTTGACTCTGTTGTTGATAATTCTGATTCAGGAGACATTCTGGTTGTTTGTGCTGGTTGTGTTGCTGGTCGTGATGAATGGATACTTGATTCTACATGCTCGTTTCATATATGCTCTAACAAAGATTGGTTCAGTTCTTACGAGTCTGTGCAGAGTGGAGATGTCGTGCGTATGGAAGATAACAATCCACGTGAGATTGTGGGCATTGGCTTTGTTCAGATCAAGATGCATGATGGCATGATACGCACACTGAAAGATGTGAGACACATACTAGGGATGGCCAGAAATCTCATCTCTCTCAGCACACTTGATGCCGAGGGGTACAGACACTCCGGTTCAGGTGGAGTGTGTAAGGTATCAAAAGGCTCTCTCATTTATATGATAGGTGATATGAACTCTACAAAGTTATATATTTTTAGAGGAAGTACTTTACATGGTTCCATCACTGATGCTGCTGTTTCTAATGATGAACCAAGTAAAACTAATCTCTGGCATATGCGTCTTGAGCATATGAGTGAACTTGGTATGGTAGAATTGATCAAGAGAGACCTGCTGGATGGCTGCATTGTGGGTAAGATAAAGTTCTGTGAGCACTGTGTTTTTTGGTAAGCACAAGAGGGTAAAATTCAATGCATCTGTTCATATCACCAAAGGTACACTTAATTATGTACATGCTGATTTGTGGGGGTCGTCTCATAAGCCCTCTTATGGTGTTGCTCGTTACATGCTTATCATTATTGATGATTACTCTAGAAAAAAAATAAAGATGATACTTTTGTTGCTTTTAAAGAGTGAAAAGTTATGATAGAAAGGTAAACTGAAAAGAAGGTTAAATTGCTTCGTACTGACAATGTCGGTGAATTCTGTTCGGATGCTTTTAATGATTACTACAGGGAAGAAGGCATTGTCAGACACCACACCATTCCATACACTCCTCAGCAGAATGGTGTGGCTGAGCGCATGAACTGAAGCATCATCTCGAGGGCTCGTTGCATGTTGTCCAATGCTCGTATGAACATGCGTTTTTGGGCTGAGGCTGCTAACACCGCCTGTTACTTGATCAACCGGTCACCTTCTATCCCACTTAATGAGAAAACTCCCACTGAGGTATGGTCTGGTATGCCTGCTGATTATTCACAGTTTAGAGTTTTTGATTGCACTGCTTATGCTCATGTTGATAATGGAAAGCTAGAACCTAGAGCTATTAAGTGTCTATATCTTGGTTCTGGTTCTGGAGTTAAAGGATATAAGTTATAGAATCCTGAAACTAAAAAGACTTTCATGAGCAGGAGCGTTGTTTTCAATAAATCTATTATGTTTAATGACAGCTTGTCCATAAATGTTTCACCAGTTGGTTCTGATGAGGAGCAAGAACATGTTAGCATGCAGGTGGAGCATGTAGATGATTAGGAAACTGAAATTGTTGATAACAATATTCATGATATTGTTCAACACACACCTCCTGTTTTGCAGCCTCAAAATCAGTCTATTGCAGATCGTAGAACAAAGAGGAATTGTGGACCTCGTCCACGTTTAATTGAGGAATGTGATATTGTTCATTATGCCTTTAGTTGTGCTAAACAGGTGGAGAACATTCATGAGCCGGCTACGTACACTGAAGCTATTGTTTCTGGTGACCGCGAGAAGTGGATTTCCGCTATGCAAGAGGAGATGCAGTCACTCGAGAAAAATGGCACATGGGATGTTTTGCGCTTGCCTAAACAAAAGAAGGTCGTTCGTTGCAAATGGATCTTCAAGAGAAAGGAGGGTTTGTCTCCTAGTGAGCCTCCACGATTTATGGCAAGGTTAGCAGCAAAATGTTTCAGTCAGATTCCTGGTGTTGATTATAATGACGTGTTCTCACCAGTTGTAAAACATAGTTCAATTCGTATATTTTTCGGTATTGTTGCTATGCGAGATCTTGAGCTTGAGTAGTTAGATGTAAAGACTGCGTTTCTACATGGAGAGCTTGAGGACGAGATATACATGGACCAGTCAGAAGGGTTCATAGTACCTGGTAAGGAGGATCATGTTTGCAAATTAAAGAAGTCCTTATATGGTTTAAAACAGTCTACTCGTCAATGGTATAAAAGGTTTGATTCTTTTATAATGTCACATGATTTTAAGAGGTCTGAATTTGATAGCTGTGTGTACATTAAATTTATTGATGGATCACCTATATACTTGTTGTTATATGTTGATGATATGTTGATCGCTGCCAAGAGCAAGAAAGAAATCACTACATTGAAGAAACTGTTGAGTAGTGAGTTTGAGATGAAGGATCTTGGTGTTGCTAAGAAAATTCTAGGTATGGAAATTATAAGAGATAGAAATTCTGGTTTGTTATTTCTTAGTCAGCAAAGTTATATTAAGAAAGTTCTTCATCGTTTCAACATGCATGATGCAAAGTCTGTTACTACTTCTATTGTTCCTCATTTTAAATTATCAGCTTCACAATGTGCTAGTATGGATGAGGATTTTGAGTACATGTCAAGAGTTCCATTTTCTAGTGTTGTCGGTTCTTTGATGTATGCCATGGTTTGCTCTCGTGATGATTTATCATGGCTAATCCTGGTAAAGAACATTGGAAGGCTGTTCAGTGGATTTTCAGGTACCTTCGTGGCACAACAAATGCTTGTTTGAAGTTTGGCAAGACTGATATGGGACTCACTGGCTACGTGGATTTAGATTTTGCTACTGATTTAGATAAGAGGAGATCTCTCACAGGTTATGTGTTCACTATTGGTGGTTGTGCTGTGAGTTGGAGGGCTACATTGCAGCCCGTTGTCGCCCTGTCTACCACTGAAGCAGAATACATGGCTGTTGCTAAAGCATGTAAAGAATCAGTTTGGTTGAAAGGATTATTTGCTGAGCTTTGTGGTGATGATTCTTGCATTAATTTGTTTTGTGACAATCAAAGTGTTATATGTCTCACTAAAGATCAGATGTTCTATGAGAGAACGAAGCACATTGATGTCAAATACCATTATGTTCACGATGTTGTCGCGCAAGATAAGTTGAAGGTATGCAAGATAAGCACACATGATAATCATGCTGATATGTTGACAAAGCCAGTTCCTGTTGCTAAGTTTAAGCTTTGCTCAAGCTTAGTTGGTATAATTGTTTAGCTCAAGAGGCTATTTGGCACCAGAAGTATTTCTTTATTGTTTCAGGGTGAAGGTTCGTTTTATGCTACAAGAAGGAATTTGTCCCAAGGTGGAGTTTGTTGAGTTGTGATCCAAATTCAGTTATATACAAGATAAAGGCTAATTTCTGTCGGAGCAAAGCGAGGCCCGTCGCAGGGAGGCTTGGGCCGAAGTGAAATGGATGTTGAAATTAGCCCATCATGTTTCCCTATCACGCCTCGGGGGGGGGGGCACCTCCCCTCTCCCCCTCCCCCCGCGCGCGGTACGGATCGTCGCCTATTAGGGTTTTTCATCTATATATACTTCATGTAAGCCGTCGTCTTAGGATAGAAAAATTGTAAATCCCTGACGTTTGTAACCTCACCCGATATAGTGAAGATTTGCTGGTCGGTGTCCGTGGTTTTTTTCTTTCTTCCTTGGAAGAGTTTTCCACGTTAAAATCTCATGTCCTCTGTATTTGATCTACTGTTCTTCATTGTTTATATTGCCTATTGTTTCTAATAACGACCAGAACTACCCAAAGGAGGGTACGGTGTTAACTACACTCTTAGTCTTAACATACCTGAATTCCGTGTATAAGATAGTAGCGACGAGCAGCTAGAAGGAACACATATAAGATATTTCATTGTCGACCTTTGGTGTTGTCCCGGACTGGCAACCAACACTACTGGCCGTCTGGCCCTGTCTCCGTCCCTGCCTGTACCAAACCTGATGAGATTGGCGGGTGGATCCATAGCTAGTGTAATGCGTGCTGCAGAACAATTGGAAAACTGGGCAGTGTTCGGCTGGTTGGGAAAAACACTGTTTAGGCTGGAAAATACTGTTTATACTGGTGTGTGGTGAGAGAAAAATACTATTCCAGTTGAAAAACAAGCCGAATAAGCTAAACTTTAGTCCATCCGAACACTTCGCGTTAAATTACATAAGCTTGTTAATTACATCGATAGGTAAGTAGCATAATACTAGTGTTTGTTAATTACATAAGCTCTAAACAGTCTTCGCGTTAAATCTCGTGAGACATGATAATAGCGAAAAAAAGAGAAAAATCCTTCATATCCAACATGTGACTCGGACACGCACAGCACAGTATACATACAAGTTAATTAGGCCAGCACGCGTTCAGAAAAAAGTACATAGCCTAATTCCAACATATGACGTGATCATCGAATAAATCTCCAAGCTTGTTGATCCACTCCTTATCTATATCCTGGGCTCCCACTAGTCTAGCTTTCACATACAGCAAAATTAGACCCACCGTAAGAGAGTCCGAGGCTAGATAGACTCCTCCAACATACACTCTCACAGTCTCACTCGTCTTACTTTTGAGGGTGGTATCAACAGACACACTCCCTCCCTTGTCCATCACGCACTCCCACCTTTCTTGCTTTCACGGATGACAAACGTAAACCTACGGTACAAGTATGAGACCATTGACGATCATAGCAACATGTTTTCGCACCATAAAAATACCGTCAAGATATACCTCGAGATAAAAAAAATGAGCATCGTATGAGCATATTTTATTCGAATAACAAAGTTCCACATATACACGGAGCATTTCTATGTAGGAAGCAAAATGAAACAAAGTGGAGCCGGCCGACCCCCCTAGTGGGCTCACTTGCCCCAATCCGGGTGGTAATGCCCAAATTTAAACAACAAGTTACATCCAATAATAGTATTGGGTCTGATTATAAGATGTTCGTTTGCTTACTGCAGTAATGCAACGTACAGCAATGGGCTATGGACTTGAAACCGAGAGAGACTAGTACATTCTGCGGGAGGTCGGACCAACACGCACAGATTAGAGCTAGCTGTTGTTCCCGCTGTCAAGGCCCAAATAAAAAAGGACTATTTGGAGGCCCATATCGTTGGCCTGGTCCATGGGATACATACGCCTGTTGTTATTCGCCCATTTCGCGTGTTCGGTCAGGTAACCACGGAGTAGTATTAGTGCAGGCCGGGTCGTGGCTTGGAATCAAGTACAAATACAAATCCTGTCAACTAAATTCTCAATTACAAATACTGTCAACTAAAGCTTTAAACTTATCGAGCTTTACAATTCTAATATAAAGTTTGTCGATCACCAAGCAATTTATGAGCATCTCCAGCAGACTGCCTAAACAGACTATCTATCCCTAATTTAGGTAGTGAGGGCAAGAAAATCAACTCCAAACTGCCTACTAAACCCAACAAATTCGTTGGCTACCCAAATCCCCCCCCCCCCCACTACCCATTCCTGTTAGACGAAGCAGACTACCCAAATCTTCTCTTTCCCACCCACGCGCATGTTTCTTCTCTACCGCACGGTCTTCGTCCGCGGGTGTCCCTCCTCCGCCGCGGCTCCCCGCGGAGAAGCCCTTCCCGGCGGCTTCCCCGCGCGTGGCCATGGCATCCTCAGTAGCGGGTGCAGCTTCCCCGGCGGGCGCGGCTTCCCTGCGCGCGGCCACGACATCCTCGACGGCGGTCGCTGCATCCCGGCAGCGGCGCGGCCATGGCCTCCCACGGCGCCGTGCAACTTCCCCGGTGCGCCGTGGCCACACCATCCCCAGAAGCAGGCGCAGCCTTCCCCGGCACGGGCGGCGGCCATCTCCTCGCTGCCGTAGAGGAAAAACGGACAGAGGATGACAACACGGCCCCACGTGTCATTCACTGCTAGATTACATTTAGGTAGTCTCTTTCATGTAGTGTTGCTGGAGTTAAAGACAAAAATTGAGTAGTATTAAAATTGACAGCTACCCAAATAGACATTTACGTAGACTGATTTGGATAGTATTACTGAAGATGCTCTTACCGGACTGAATAATTTGGCTGGAGATGAGAAGAATGGACGCTAGGGCCGGCCGGCTACAGACTGGAGTGGCATGAATCAGAGTGGTAGCTGATGACGATGATGCCCCTCCCACAGCCCCATGCCATGCACTCTCCCAAGCAGCTGCAGCTTTGCTCCTGCTAGTGGTAATGCCTGGGATGGGATATACGTACTAGGTATTTGCGTGGGCGAAAACTAATCAAGCAGGCCCAGGTCTAGGGCTTGTTTGGGACAAGAGAAAATTTCCCTATTTCTACGTTTTTGCTGTGAAATTGAACTGATTTCTGTAAAATTCCTACGCGATTCCTACGAAATTCCTACGTTCCAAACAGGCCCTTGTGCTATGCTCGGAGCCGGAGCATGAGCATCGCTGTACTCCTACTTTGGTAGCTCTAATTTTAGTACTGTCATGAAAGCAGAAGCAGAATTATCAAGAGAGATTTTTCTCGAACGTGCCGTGTAGCACGTATTTCATTAAGAGGAAGTAGATAACACCGAACCAAACAACAAACGGCTCAACACTAGGTAACCAAAGGTTTCCCAGGCGAGGAGAAAGAAGAAAAACAGAAGCGAAAAAACTAAAGAAAACTACGACGAAGCCCGGCTAGTACCACAAGAGGGACTAAAAGCAACAACGGGCTAAGCTACAGCGAGCTAGTAAACTAGGCCATGGGCAACGATTGGACGACCTAGAGCGGGTACCCAGAGGTAGGCTAAACCTCGAGTTCAACCCCCTCCATCAGCTGGATGCCGTCAATCGCGCAGCCAGCCGTGAAGAGCATCCTAATTGCCTCGCGCTTTGACTCCGAGAGAGGCTCGTCGAAAACGGCCATGTACTTATCGAAATCGCCCTCCGCATCGGCCTGCGACGCCTGATCCTGCTGGTGGAGTCCCCATTTTGCCATCAGCACGTTCTGGGCTTGCACGGTCGGGTTGGAGGCTCTGCATCTGCTCTTGGCCGCAAGCCTCCCGCTACGACGTGGCGGTGAGGATGCGCATTCAACCGCACGACGCCTCCTAGGAACACGGAGACGTGGAGGTTCGACCAAGATCGGCTCCATGATGGTAGAGGAAAGCTGCGACCGTAGATACTGCGAGATGTCACTCGGTGACACCGGAGCTGGCGCCACAGCCGCCGCCGCACCCATGGGCGACAAGACCATAGGCGGGGAAGTAACTCTGGACGGCGTCCTCGCATGGTCCGAGTGCTCCTCGTCTGAAGAAGCGGCCGAGCGAGATGGGCCAGCACAAAGCTGCGCCGGAAGGAGCGACCCTCCAGCTGGGACCCCCACCCCCGAGGGCTCCTCCAAGACGGCCAACTGCGAGTCGAACCTGCTGGGGGCGATGGAGGCTACAAACTCCTCGAGCATCGGGTCATCCGTGGCGTCGCGAACTGGGAGCACGTCGTGATGCCAAACCAACAATGTCAACGGGTCAACCCAAGGAAGGCACGTCCCGCTGGCCGGCACGACGAGGTCGGCCGTAGCGTCGGTGGAGGGGGCGTTGCTGCCTTCCTGTGGCCGTCTTCGGCGCCTCTCGCGTCGGTGCCGACGGCCTCGGCCAACAGGCGTACCGGCAGACGGCACAAGCACAGCCCCACCCGACTCCGCCGGACCGACGAGAGCAGGTGGCTGCAGTCGACGACCAGCCTGCGGGCCCAAGCGACGACGCTGTCGGCTCCCACCGGCGACCTCCGGAGCAGGAACTGTTCGCGGACGCTTACAGGCACGGGCCAGGTGGCCCAAACCATTGCAGCGTAGGCACCGGCATGGGAGGCGGCATGTGCGCCACGCGGTGTTTCCAGGACAGGCAATTGAGACACCGGCCCCGGAGCTGCCGCTGCCACCCCTCACGTACGACACCCCGGCACTGCAGCTGCCACCCCTCAGCGTCTGGAGCTGAGACGCGGCGACGCGTCCCTAGCCGTTGGTGCGCAGGCACGCGCAGGGTCGCTGGGTCCGACTGATCCGATGTCGCCTGGGCTCCCCGGCCACCCGATCGATTATGGGCCTTGCGCCGCATCCGACGGCGACGCTGGCGCTGACGGCGTCGGCGATGACGCCACGGGCGGCGTACCCTCGTCGCTCCACCGTCGCCGTCCGTTGGGGCCACAGCAGCAGCGGCAGCGTCGATCGCGCCTGGTGCCGCAACATCCAGCGGACATGCCGGAGCAGTTGGGGTAGCAGTTAGCGCCCGGCGAGCGGCCTCCAGGTACGACGAAGGAGAGCAATCGCCGATCGAGACGTCGGAGAGTAGATCTTCATCCTCGTCGGCCCACCGACGGAGCTTTGACCTCCCCATCGAGCCGCGTTCCGGGTGGAAAGGAAGGGCCGAGGGGGAAAGGCCGCTAGCCGCGCGTGGGGGCGATGAGGAGGGCACCGTCCGGCAAAGTTGGACGTCCTTCTGACCTGGGGCAGGCTGGGAGAGGGTGGGCGCCAGACCCGGAGCGGGCGCCGGCGCAGGGCGGTGGACGCCAAACCCGGAGCAGGCGCCGGCGCAGCTGCCGCCCGCGTGCGAGCCATGCTCGGACGGAGGCGCTGGTGACCCGAGCGGAGAACGGGTAGGAGCATCGGAGGCTCCGAACTCGCCGAAACCTGGGAGAGGGGTGGAGAGTGACCTACCAAAGGATAGATCGGGCGATGGTGGTGACGAATCTGGGTGCTGATGGGGAGTAGCGGCTGGGGAAGGAGCGGATCTGGGCGGATTGGGTTGTGGCGGCTCGAGGAGGACGGAGGAGAGGGACGGGTTGGGGGGGGGGGGTCAGGGTCGTCCATCCCTGTCACCGGGGATCGAATTTTTCATTTGACATATCAAGAGAGATTTGGTGCGTGAAGTGCAGTGGCTCACTTTACTTTACTCCGACCAATGCAAAGACGACGTCACAAAGCGATTTCGAGTACCACTAGCTAACAGGACACACAGGAGGATTAGGATAGCATAGCAAATGGATTGGAATAGGTTGTGATGGGTGGGTACGATGAATGAATAATGTGCCAGTGATGCCAGGCCAGGCCAGGCAGGCAAATGGATTGGAATTGGAGTCAAAAGCCGGATGGAGAGTGTCGGCAGCTGCTTCATCATGCTACTAGTTCATTACTCCTACCTTGGAGCGATATGGAAATGCAAGGGCCCGTATGTAGCTTCAACAAGAGATGCTTCGACAAATTGGCTCCCTCCGCTCCAGTCTCCCGTCTCCAATCTGCAGGCACTGCAATTACTGTATTTAGCAAGCGAAAGGAAAGCAACTCTATTCTATTCTGGACCCAATCCATCTCATGATCTACTACATCTACAAGTACCTTCAGCTTGCATGACAAAATACTGTAAACCAAAGGAAAAAAAAAGGGTCTTCTGTCTGTCTCTGTGAAGTGTACTAAAACCAAAGCAAAGGTGGATCTAGTAGCAAAACACAATCTCTGACGGGCGATCTTTTCTCGCTCTCACTCTCACCCTCACCTGGCTGACTGACTGGCCTGCTGTTTTCACTCTGCTCATCTGAGAATACAGGCAGCACCAACATAACGGAGCAGGCTTCCATGGGCTGCACATCTAGCCGTGCTGCTGCTGTCTGGTGTCTGCCGGGTGCTGACGGCTGACGCATAAGCTCTAAGCAGTCTTCACGTTAATTCTGGTGAGACATAATAATAGTGAAAAAGAGAAATTTCCTTCATATTCAATATGCGACTCGGACACACCACATATACATACAAGTTAATTATTAGGCCGGCACACGTCCAGCAAAAGTACATAGTCTGATTCCAAGACGTATTGAAACCCCGAATAAATCTCCAAGCTTATAGACCCACTCTCTCCATATCTATATCCTGTGCTCCCACTAGTCTAGCTTTCACATATTGCAAAAATAGACCCACCATAAGAGAGTGTGAGGCTAGATAGACTCCTCCAACATATACTCTCGCTCGTCTTACTTCTGAGTATGGTATCAACAGACCCATTCCCCCCCTTGTCCATCACGCACTCCCACCTTCCTTGCTTTCACAGATGACAAATGTAATCCTATGGTACAAGTATGAGACTATTGACGATCATAACAACATGTTTTCACACCATAAAAATACCGTCAACATACCTCAAAATAAAAAAAAAAAAAGCATCACATGAGCATATTTTATTCGAATAACAATGTTCCACATATACATGGAGCATTTCTATGTAAGAAGCAAAGTGGAGCTGCCCGACCCCCCCCCCCCCCCCCCCCCTTCCCCCCCTTGTGGGACCACTTGCCCCAATCCGGGTGGTAATGCCCAAATTTAAACAAGATGTAAAGTCATCCACGTTCTAAACCGATGGTTCGAGGTTTTGAGTGTTAATACATGATTCCTTGCGTAATCCACGCAACCACAATCATCCAAAATATGTGTCTATATCTACATCTATATTTGTATCTACTATCTATACCTATATCTACATCTGCATCTATTATGTATATCTAATATACTTAGGGCCGTTTGGACCTTTAGAATTAAATTCATTCTAATAACTACAATTTAGGTATAGATTCATTAAGTTAATATAGTTGTATATGAAATATATTTGTATATTTATTATTAGGCATACAAGGGACATACTTATATGTTGCATTTCTATTGTAGGGAAGTGAGTTGAAGAGTATGCTATAAGTTGGAAAATAGAATTATAGCATAGTGATCTATAGAATCTATTTCCATCTCCCACCCTATGAATTTGAGATAGGCTTATTTGTGAGCTTGGGAATGGTATGGAATGTCAAATTCCAAACCAAATTGCCTAATCTATTATATGGATTTCAATTCCTCCAAAATGAAGGATCCAAACGGCCCCTTAATGTTAAAGTGTGAAGGGATTTTTGTAACTGTATTTTTTATTTTATTATTTCCCAAAATGCTTTCATGCTCTTCGTATCCTGCATGTGATCCGGACTCACAAGCAACAAATCACGTCCAATAATAGCATGGAGTCTGATTCTAAGATGTCGCAACGTGTAAGCACGTTTGCTTACTGCAGTAATGCAACGTACAGCAATGGGCTATGGACTTGAAACCGAGAGAGACTAGTACATTCTGCGGGAGGTCGGACCAACACGAACAGATCAGAGATAGTTGTTCACGGGAAAAAGTCCGCGTTGGCTCCTTCAGCTTTCGTGAAAATCTGTTTTTCCTTCCAGAACTCCAAATCAGCCAAAACAACTCCTTCAACTTTTAAAACCGTTCATCTTACCTTCCTGACCCGGTTATAAGCGGTTTTAAAGACGGTTTTGTCTTTTTTTTATTTTAGCTGAATATTTGAAAATCATAGTAAATCACAGAAAAATCATAAAATAGAAAATCTAACTTTGTTGGACTCTATATGAGTAGATATACACGGTGAACATATAATATGGTATACTTTAGCACAAAGTTTTTGTTATAGCTTTAGATCTATGCTTTTTTGTAATTAAATAAAATAATTCATAGCTGCAGTTTCTATAGTCTAATTATGGTGAAATTTTTATGGTGGGCTAATTATTATATGCTTAAACTGTAGTAAAAATTTCATTCTCATTGGATCATGTATAATTTAGTTATAGATTTTATTTAGGTGTATGCTTGTTAAATATAAATAAATATATAACTAAGCTATAAATGATCCAATGAGTATGAAATTTTTACTATAGTTTAATCATATAATAATTAGTCCACCATAAAAATTTCATCATAATTAGACCATATAAACTGCAGCTATGAATTATTATAATTAATTATAGAAAAGCATAGATCTAAAGCCACAATAAAAACTTTGTACTAAATCATATCATATTATATATTCACCGTGTAGATCTACTCATATGGAGTCCAACAAAATTAGAATTTCTATTTTATGATTTTTCTGTGATTTACTATGATTTTTCAAAGATTCAGTCGAAATAAATAAATAAATAAATAAGAAAAAGACAAAACCGCCTTCAAAACTGCTTATAATAAGGTCAGTGAGGTAAGATGAACGGTTTTATAAGTTGAGGGAGGTGTTTTACCCGGTTTTGAAGTTTAGGGAGGAAAAACGGACTTTCGTAAAAGTCGTGGACTTTTTCCTTGTTCCCGCTGTCCAGGCCCAAATAAAAAGAACTATTTGAAGGGCCCATATCGTGGCCTGGTCCATGGGCTATATTACATAGTACGCCTCTTGTTATTCGCCCGCATGGACAAAATCAAAATCTTTGTCCATTTCGCGCGTTGGGTCGTCACCACGGCCGGGGCGTGGCTTGGAATGAAGTGACATAACAATCGTTTGAATATATCTGTGCGACTATGCCCCAAGCGGCCAAGCCTCCAACCTAATCTCAAATACAAATACTGTCAACTAAAGCTTTAAAGTTATCGAGCTTTACAATTCTAATATAAAGTTTGTCGATCTTCAATTCAAAGCAATTTAAGCCGACAGAATACTTACCGGACTGAATAATTTTAGTTCGAGATGAGAAGAATGGACGGACGTTAGGGCCAGGACCAGATTGGAGTGGCATGAATCAGAGTGGTAGCTGCTGCTGATGGTGCGTGCCACTCCCACTGTCCCAAGCAGCTTCAGCTTCCCTCCTGCATGCTAGTGGCATGCATGGATAGGTAATGCCTGAGTTGGGATATAGTACTAGGGGCGTGTTTGGTAAGGTGTCCCTGCCCCCTAGCCTGGCTTTAACCTGGCTTTTATGGTGCAACTTCTCGTGTTTGTTTCGCTGGACCAAATAACTGTGTTTGTTTGGCTATACGAGTAGATGTGGCAACCTTTGGTAGCCTTACCACCGGCAGTAGCAGCACCACATGGACGAGCAGTTGGTGTCGGCCGCATCTAGGCGCGGTGAGGCAGAGAAGCGGAGTAGTAGCGGCCACCAATCTCCGTGCCGTCAGCTCCTCCAGCACCGCCCAATCCATTTCGGCCGCAGGCCGCAGCAGCCTTTCCCCTTGTCCGCATCAGAGCAGAGCAGCCATGGCAGCTCCGTCGTTCCACCTGCCCCTCCTCGCCTTTATGTTCCTCTCCACCGTCGCCGCCTCCAACTCCTAGCATCTCCACCACCAGCACCACGGCCCGTCCATGATGACGGCCACCACACGCCTCGACACAGCAGCTGGGCCCGGTGCACCAAACAGGGGAGTTACAGCCCACGGGCGTAGCTGGGCTATCGGGCCACCCTCCCAAACAGGCCCTAGCTATTTGTTGTGTGGGCGAAAACTAATCAGAGCATGAGCAACGCTGTACTCCTACTTTGGTAGAGTCAATTTTAGTACTGTCATGAAAGCAGAAGTAGAATTTAAGAGAGATTTGGTGCGTGCAGTGCAGTGATTCACTTTACTTTACTCCGACCAATGCAAAGACGACAAAGCGATTTCGAGTACCACTAGCTAGCAGGATACCATAGCAAAGTAGCGATCTCTGCTCTCTACTCTCTACCAATATATAATGCATCGATGTAAACTTTTCTAAAGCTACCCAACAAATATCTCCAGCAGTGAAGATCTCTCCTAGGTGCGAAAAAAAACTATATCCAAAAACAGAACACCCTTGAAACGAACGTCATTAGATCCCTCTAACTTCTCCTTTGCCTGGCTCACTCAAATCCATCGGCACATGTTGTTTGGATCAAACATAGTCACTTATCCGCCGCGCGCCTCCTCCTCCCTCTCGAGAGATTTAATTTTTTACCATTATAAAGATTGGCACCTCCTCAGATAGCATCTCAACGGTTACCGCTATATTTTCACCAGCAAAGACGGAAAATAGATACAAAAATACAACTTTTGCTCACGTGGCGCGTCAGCCCTCACGCCAGTAGGGATCCAAGTCAGCATACGGGCGTCAAATGTCTCTCCTACCCATGCTCTTTCCTTCTCCACCTCTTTCTCTCTACCCACGCGGCGCGCATTTCGTCGAACACCCTCAGGGCGAGCATTGCCACACCAGCCCGAGCAGCCGATGCACGCCCTTGAGGTCGCCGGCGCTGGCCAGGTACTCCATCAGTCCAGAGAAGGTCTGCATGTCCGGGAGCACGCGCGCGCATTATCTCCTCGAGCTGACGTCGAGCAAGGGGCAGCTGGTGGCCGGTGTCAATGAGGAACACGAGTTGCTCCTGCAGCTAGAGCTCGTCGAGGAGCGGCTCCTCGGCGAAGAAGGGCGACAGTGGCGCACACGACGAGGGCGACGACACCGAGAGCGGCGAGGGCCCCGAAGCCCGCGTCCAGGAGGAGGCCCTGCAGGCGGTCTCAGTGATCGCCGGGTCCGACGCGCATAGGGGGGACTTGGTCGTCAGCTGCGCCATCGCGCCCATGGTCCGTGTCCTCGACGCGGGCGCCGACAGCGAGGCGGCCAAGGAGATGGCGGCACGAGGTGCTCTGCAAGCTCACCGAGAACTCGGACAACGCGTGGGCCGTCGCGGCGTCACGGCGCTGCTCGATCTGTGCACGGACCTATGCTCGACCTGTGCACGGACCGCCCAACTCTGGATCTGCGCCGCCACACCCTTGATCTGCGCTGCCCCGCTCGGATCCGCACCACCGGAGAAGCTTGAGGGAAAGGGAGGAGCTCCTCACCTAGATCCGCGCCACCAAAGGAGGAGACGGAGGAGCTCCTCGCCACGTCGTCAGAGGTGCGCTTGAAGGAGAGGGAGGGAGGATCACCGCCGAGAGGGGAGGACCGTGGAGCTACCTGCTGCTCGAGCGCGAGCGTTGACAAGGGAGGGAGGGAGAGATAGTGCGGAGGGAGGAGAGAGGGCACACCACAGGGAGGGTAGCACCGCCGAGCTACGAGAGAGAGGGAGAGTGGAGGGAAAGAGGCGCGTCGTGCGACGAGGGAGAGAGGGAGCCACGCCGTGCGACAAGAAGGAGAGAGCAGGGGCAGGAGAGACATTTGACGCCCATATGCTGACTTGGATCCCTGCTGGCGCGAGGGCTGACGTGTCACGTGAGCAAAAGTGACATTTTTGTATCTGTTTTCTGTCTTTACTGGTGAAAATATAGCGGTAAGATGCTATCTTATGAGGTGCCAACCTTTATAATGGTAAAAAGTTAAATCTCCCCTCCCTCTCCCCAGTCGCCCACGCCCGCACCCCGTGACCACGGCTCGAAGCTTCGAGCCCTCCAGGTTATTTCACTGTGCACTGCCTAGCCCTCCCCCGCTAGGGTTCCCTGGATCGGCCGTCGGCCCGCCGGTGCAACCCGCGACCGCGCACGGCCCCGCCGGCGCTTCCCGAAGTAGGCCAGGCTGACATCGAAACGTCCCCCACGCCTCCAGCAGCCGTCGCTGACGTCCTCTCTCCGTCCGCGCCTCCACCGCCTGCTTCAGCCCCGCCATCCCCATCGCCGAGCACGCCACCAGGCTGACACCGCAGCACGGCTCAGCCCGCCGCCTAGCCCTGCTCGCCGTGGGGGCGTGCACGGCTCATCCGCCCGTCGCCAGGCCACGCCTTTCATTGGTAAGCTCACCACATGACCCATGCCCACCTTCCTTTTGGTTTTTGCGCCTCTTCCCCGTCTCTCTTCTGCCCGCCTGATGTAGCGGATCAGCGCTCATTATGATTACAGTCCTGATGCTCTCTATTTTGGTGAAGTGCATGCACCATGGCTATAGCCTACAAGGTGTTTGATAGAATGCTTACAAAGCAGACCTAGGGGCAATAATGTGTTCATCAGAGGATAGTGATTGTCTGGTGTAGCCCCTTTACTCTAACCGCATCAAGAGTAGGCCTTCTCATATGCCAGGTCAGATTGCCACCCTCAGCTCCCCCTCCCCACCCCACCCCTTCTTTAATGGTTGATTTGGTCTGTAATGGCTACACAAGATAGCAGATGACTCCTCCATGACCTCAAAATTTGCTAATGAATTTGTTCGTAGATATATGTTTTGAAAAATACTATTAATTTGCCTCAAAATCTGGTCTCAATATTATATTTGTCCACCATGCAGAAAATTTGTTTTGGAATGCAGCTTCACACCATAGTTACTGAAGGAGCAGGCTTGCTGGGTCAAGGTTCATCAGGTCAGATGTTTGTTGTCCATGTCATTGTAGATTGTTTTCCTTTTACCAATGTGAATGTCAAATTATTAGTAGATTCAATAAAAGATGGTAGTCTGATAGAAAATTGGTTACTGTGTATTAACAAAAAAAAATCAGAATGTTGTTCCAATAGTTGTGTAAAACATATATTACTTACACACTTTACTCATGAGGGTGCATCATTCCACATGATTACAGTAGGCAGTATCACCATTACAAGGTCTGAGGGAGTACCAGCACAATCTTAAAGGCAAGTATCAAAAATATTTGTCAGGAAGATGTGAAGCTTATGCATGAGATGGGTTTAGATGCTTACAGATTCTCCATTGCTTGGCCAAGGCTGATTCTAGGTAGGTAAAATTACAGTAGTAAGTTTTCCCTTTTTTACAAAAAAAAATCTAAATCTGAATGTATGTATCTCTACTATAATGGACCAGTCGAAATTATACTAGGTCCCCCCACGAAAACATCCCCCGCTGAGAGCCTCCAACCATTGCGCACCTAGAAAAGTACACATACGAATTCAGCACCATTAAAATCAAGGATTAATCAAACACCTTAACTAAATCCGATGGCCATAATTCGACATGGGATGCCAGGCTTCTCACCCGCATTCTCACCCCTGCACCCTGCTCGCACTTCAACGCGGTGTATGGTACTCCAACCCGCACCCTCCCCCGTGGCGCTGCGACGCCTGCTTCTCCTGTACGCGCCGCGCAGCCACCGATCTGTGTCGCCGCCGTCGCGATGGAGCCAAAGAGCAAGGACAGAAAGCTCTCTCTGCTCGCGGTGGCCGCATCTAGATCTCATGGAGGATGTCGTCTTTGCCCTGCAGCCGCCGATCTGTGCCGCCGCTGTTGCGATGGAGCCGAAGGGCAAGGACAGGAAGCTCTCTCCGCTCGCGGTGGCTGCATCCGGATCTCACGGAGGATGTCATTGTTGCCCCGTAGCCGCCGATCTGTGCCACTGTTGTCGCGATGAAGCCAAAGAGCAAGGACAGGAAGCTCTCTCCGCTCGCGGTGGCTGCATCTGCAGCCTTGATTGGCATGGTGCTCGGCAAAGACGACATTCTCCGTGAGATCCCGTTCCGCCTCGGCTTCACCAGCTGCCTCGTCCGCACCGCGCCGCCGTCTACAAGCGATGGTACCGGATCGCCTCCGATCCGGACTTCCTCCGCAGGTTCCGTGTCCTCCACCCGCCCCGCCTCCTCGGCTTCTACGACAACGAACGCCTGCGCTCCATGCCGCGCCCACATCCCCTAGAGGTCGCTTTCGTGGTCCACCACTGAGAGGCCTTCCCATGGCCTGAGAACCCTGATGATGATGAAGGCGAGGACAACAGCACAAACGACGATGTTGATAAATGATAATGATTTGTTGTGGTCAGTTTTTTATCAAGGTTTGCTGCTCCCCGAGGATGGCGTTGACTGTAACACCTCTGGTGTTTTAACCTAACACTAAAACTTGCCATGTCATCATGAGCATTGCAAAGCATTTATAAAGTAGAAAATTTTGAATGCATTCACTAAATAAGCCTTATTTCATAATGTTATTTCATGTGATGTGTTTCAAAACCCTAAATAAAGATCATGACCACAAGGGTCAAATTTCATGTGATCATGTGAGGCCATGTGTCATTTGACTCAAATAACCCTAATGGGCCGTTTTACTGGTCAAAAATCAAAGTTAAAGTAAAAGGAAGACGAATCAAATTTGAATTCAAATTCAAATTATAAAAGTCCTTTTTGCCCCTTTTGACTAATTCAAAATCCATGTGGAATTTGGGGTTGAGGCAAAAAGCAAAGTTGAAGATTATTTTATAAGGATCAACTTTGGTATTCAAAGTTTTTCAAGTTTACATATAAAATTTGGAGTAATTTTGAAATGGTTTAAATACTCAAATGCACCCCCAAATTCAAATTTCAAAATGGAGGCAGAATTTGAAAATGTTCCTAGAAGCAAAGTTGTAGAGTTTGAAAAATTGAGCAACTTTCATTTTTGGAGATTTTCAACTTCTTTAGAAAAATTAGGAGTAATTTGCAAAATTAACGCAGTGGCAATTCTGTAAATACTTCAAAATTTAAAAAAAGCAGCCGGCGCCACCTCTCTGCTTGCCGCCGGCGCCACGCGGTTGTCGCCGCCGATCAAATTGTGCCACTTCCTCGTGCTTTGACACGCAGCTGGTGCCGTGGCGGGTCCGTGTGTGCGATGTCGACGCCAGGCAACCCCTTCCCGGCTATAAATAGCAGCAGCCGCCGCCGTCGTCCCCGTTTTCCCCTTCTGCTCTGCTCCGCCGCTCGCCGTAGCCACCGTCGAGCAGCCTCCATTGTGCCCAGCTACGCCAACGCGATCGCCTCAGTCTTGCGCTTCTCTACGGCTTGCTCACGTCGCCTGGGTTGGCCGGAATCGCCCGGCGCAACGTCTTCTTCCCTGAGACCGGCCAGAGCTCCGCCACCATCGCCTCGACGTGGCCATGCTGTTCCAGACCGTCTCCGTCTTCACCAACCGCACCGGCGTGATCGTGGTGAGATACTGAACGCTATCCTCACTTTGTTTTAGACTCTACTGCGCTGTTGCCGGGGTTACGCCGTGAGCCGTCGTGCTCGAGCCGCCATGGCCGGCGTGGAGTCTTCTCCGGTGCACCTTCTGGCATTCAAAGGGCGGGGATGAGTTCGTAGGAGTGTGTAGATCATTTGGGTGCGGTCTGCCTCGCCAGAGCGTCACCGTCAGCGCATTTTGGGCCGGCCAGTGATGGCAGCGCCGCTGTGACCTGTATGAGTCACTGACGAGTGGGGTCGGGCTGTCAGTGAGAAGGAAGAAGAAGAACAGTGATGTTTTGTTATTTTCTGATTTTGAATAGTGCTGAATCTTTGGAAATTTGTAGAAAATTAATCATAGCTCCAAAAATTCTGAAATTTTGTGTGTAGCCTCTGTACATGCTCTATTATGGTTCAAAAATTTGAAACTTGAAATTTGAATATATTTTTAATGTTCAAATATTCAGTCCATTAATTAATAAATGCAATTTCCATGATTTTTGTAGGCCACTGTATAATTCCAAAAATTATGAAATTTGTTTTGGTACACTAATTTGTCATGAGGAAGCTTACATAAAATTTTGAGGTCATTTGGAACAAGTTCATTTTGGGCTTATTTCCAAATTAATTCAAAAATAAATAAAAGCAAACCCTAAGTGTTTGATTAGTGTTTGATCTTGTTCTGGTCATGTTTTGTGACCAGTAGGGTTTCAAGATCAGTGTGGTTGGAGAGTTCACTGTAGTGGTCGGAGAGTTCACCATAGTGGTCGGAGAGTTCACGGTAGTGGTCGGAGAGTTCACCATAGTGGTCGGAGAGTTCACCGTAGTGGTCGGAGAGTTCACCGTAGTGGTCGGAGAGTTCACCGTAGTGATCGGAGAGTTTGCCGTAGTGGTCGGAGAGTTCACCGAAGTGGTCGGAGAGCTCGCCGAAGTGGTCTATGCTGGAGTGGTCACATCCGTTACGAATATGGTTTGGTTAGTTTGGCTTGTAACTGTACCATAGAGGAAAGTTGTATTCAAGGTGTTGTTATATTTCATGCACCATGAAAGCATCATGTTTACATTATCATCATGTTGAAGCATATGCTATTATTTCGTGTAGAACCCAAGAGTGAAACAATTCTAGTTGAGCAAGTTCTGGAAGAATCTCCGGTTGTCACGGGATTCGATAATTGTGGTACTGATCCAGAACCTGAGATCGTCAACGAAGGCAAGCCTCGGTTTATGCATTAAACCATTACCTTGTTTACTTTGAAAAGTTTATCCCATATGTTACTTATTGCATTAAGTTGATTAATTCAAATGTTACCTACTTGATGCATTGCCTACCTTGTTAATTGTTTACCATCCTTGAAGATGTTTTCATTTTATAAAGGCGTAGAATGCTTAGTATGCTTATGATAGGTTTTCAAAGTAAAAGTTTCAATACAATCAAAGATGGCATACTGGCCAAAGAAAGAAAGAATGTAGAATGAACTAGAGACTAGTCGGGTGGCTTATCTTGAATGTTGGGTAATGTTGCCGACTATGTCGCTTAAAGGCCACTTATTATGGATCTTCTGAACGAGACACTTTGTAGTACTGGTCACATACTCCGGTAAGCCTACTTCGGCTAATCCGATACTAAGACGAATGCCCACGCACTGGGAGTGGAGAGATGGCGGGAGTAGCGTGTACCCTCGTGGCTAGAATGTGGCCAGATTTGAGGTGTGTTGTACTCTCGGGTGGCGTGGAGACGGCTTTGTATAGGAGGATCCGGTAGCGAGGTTGATATATGCAAGATTAAGTTCTACATATGTTGTGTGATAAGGAATCCCCAGCTGGGACTTGAATTAATTCGAATTGCCGGTGCTCCGTCGATATGGAGACTCGATTCATTACAGAAGCAATGCAGGACTGGTGAATTACTAAAATATGAGAAAAGAATAGAATGAAAAGGAATGGAATATGGGAAATGTATATTTAGTTGAGATAATGAACTAAAAGAACTTAGGGGTAAAACTTGAAAATAGAATAAGAATAGTAAGCTTTTGGCAAAGAACTTTTGAATCTTGCTACATCCTTATCTTGTCCCAACACCTGCATCTTTAAAGTCTTTCACCCCTGTTACGTCGGGTTAGTCTTGTTGAGTACTTTTGTACTCAGTGTTTGTTAACCCTTATTGCAGGTGAGTCGCATGCGCAGGCTTGTTTTGGTCCCTGCTGCATGTCTATGTTTGAAGTCAATGACGATGAGGAGTGATGAATGGCCTTTGGACAAGGCACTAGTTTATATGATAAATAAAGTTAATGTAATATTATCCCGCTACTATGGTTGTATGACACTTATGGTATTGTAAGTTCGAAAACAACTGGTTTATAAACTATGTTATCTTAAGACTTTCGCTATCTTTTACTCTGATGTATATATTTGAATAAACTGTTGTAATCTGCAATGTCTGTGATTGGGATCCTGTTTGAAAAGAGAATTGTGGATGATTCGGGTTTTCCGAGGACACCCGACAGACCTGTTAAGTTGTTGGGAACTCGTGAACGCTATCCGAGGTCTGGTAAAACAACGATAGGTGCACGTGGGCCCGATTCCTTAGGAGGTTCTGCCACAGCCGGCCTCTCGTGCACTTCGGTGACCTTGACGCGTAGTGTTAGGGGAATCAAGGCACACGTTTGTGACTTGCAAGATGGAAACTAGAACCAGGTCCGTAGTTCCAAGCTCGTACTGTGGCCGGGTCTGACGGAAGCGTTAGTGCCATGCCGCAATTTTGGTTTGCTTTCATATGGCAAGGTCTACCGATTTGTATGGCAGATCACGTCCTCGGGATAGATTTAGCTTGTATGAGCTTGTTCTTTATCATGATTCTTTGAGCCGATTTTTTATGTCAAATTGTTAATGAATTGATAGGCATTTGCAGAAGTTTCACATATAACTTGCATCAGTCTGTGGGTTCACATATAACTTTTAAGTTCTATTGCTTTCCTGTTTAGAAAATGAAACACATTTATCTGAAATACTTAAGGTTTGGTGAATGAAAGTTTGATCAGTTTTAAAAATAGCTGAGCAGATAAAAGAATGGAAGCTTGATCGGCTTTGAAATTAGCTGACAAAAGTTGTATTTTTATTTTCACTGAGGTTGCATACATTAATCTATGAATAATTAGATTCTTAATAAGTATATATTTGCTTGAGCTGTTGAGGAAGAATAAGAAACATTTGCTTGTGCCATCGATTCAACGGTTTGCCTATCTCCGTTTGTAGAAAGTGAAAACGACTCTCATTTGGTTAAAGTTAGAGTCAGTTTGTTGAAACTATATATTCTTTTTGGATTTTACCGTCCGTTCCTGATCCCAAATAGATACATATATATTGTCCATTCCTGTCTTTTTGGAATTAGAAGTATATACTTCCCGTAAAATAATATCATTACTTGTTATGCAATTCATGGCCTAGTTTTGTTATCTGAAATATACTCTTTCACTCATTTTCTGGTTAACCAATTAAATGACAGTGATCTTTTAATTGGCCACCGAGAATTTCCAAGGTTTTTCAAGAACAACGTGAAAGCGATCTTGTAGGCAATTTGTGGATTACTAATTATGAGAGAAAAGATACAAGAATTTTGCAAGGTGCTCTCTAAAATAGTTGGAAGGTTCTTGTTGGATATTGCACTGCCTACTTTAATTGTCATTTAATTTCTTCTAGAACCAAATAGCAGCTGATGTTGTATTCTCTTGGGTCAATTCAAGTCCTCCTATACTTTTGTAGATGGATGGTAGGTAACTTCTTGGGATATTATTTTTCTTTAAGCCTGTGTTGATCTTCACAAAGATTTGTCACTTGACTTTTCAAACGTTGTAGGGAGGAAGAAACGATTCACCTCTTCTTAAAGTGTGTTGTGGCAAAACAGATGAGTGCACTAGACATTCAGAAGATCATGTACCAGTTGATTGGTAGTTCTGAGGGCAGCTTCTGAATGTAGAGGAGCTTGGAGACCTGTTGAAGACATTTTGCTGCCAAGACGTGTGCTCTTGCACTACAACAACAACAACAAAGCCTTTAAGTCCCAAACAAGTTGGGGTAGGCTAGAGTTGAAACCCAACAGAAGCAATCAAGGTTCAGGCACGTAAATAGCTGTCTTCCAAGCACTCCTATCTAAGGCTAAGTCTTTGGGTATATTCCATCCTTTCAAGTCTCCTTTTATTGTCTCTACCCAAGTCAACTTCGGTCTTCCTCTGCCTCTCTTCACGTTACTATCCTGACTTAGGATTCCACTACGCACCGGTGCATCTGGAGGTCTCCGTTGCACATGTCCAAACCATCTCAACCAGTGTTGGACAAGCTTTTCTTCAATTGGCGCTACCCCTAATCTCTCACGTATATCATCGTTCCGAACTCGATCCCTTCTTGTATGACCACAAATCCAACGCAACATACGCATTTCCGCGACACTTAGCTGTTGAATATGTCGTCTTTTCGTAGGCCAACATTCTGCATCATACAACATAGCAGGTCTAATCGCCGTCTTATAAAACTTACCTTTTAGCTTCTGTGGTACCCTTTTGTCATATAGGACACCAGACGCTTGCCGCCACTTCATCCACCCTGCTTTGATTCTATGGCTAACATCTTCATCAATATCCCCGTCCCTCTGTAGCATTGATCCTAAATATCGAAAGGTATCCTTCCTAGGCACTACTTGACCTTCCAAACTAACATCTTCCTCCTCCCAGGTAGTAGTGCCGAAGTCACATCTCATATACTCAGTTTTAGTTCTACTAAGTCTAAAACCTTTGGACTCCAAAGTCTCCCGCCATAACTCCAGTTTCTGATTCACTCCTGTCCGGCTTTCATCAACTAGCACTACATCGTCCGCGAAAAGCATACACCAAGGGATGTCCCCTTGTATGTCCCTTGTGACCTCATCCATCACTAAAGCAAACAAATAAGGGCTCAAAGCTGACCCTTGATGTAGTCCTATCCTAATCGGGAAGTCATCCGTGTCTCCATCACTTGTTCGAACTCTAGTCACAACATTGCTGTACATGTCCTTAATGAGCCCAACGTACTTCGTTGGGACTTTATGTTTGTCCAAAGCCCACCACATAACATTCCTTGGTATTTTATCATAAGCCTTCTCCAAGTCAATAAAAACCATGTGTAGGTCCTTCTTCTTCTCCCTATACCGCTCCATAACTTGTCTTATTAAGAAAATGGCTTCCATGGTTGACCTTCCGGGCATGAAGCCAAATTGGTTCATAGAGACCCGCGTTATTGCTCTCAAGCGATGCTCGATAACTCTCTCCCATAGCTTCATAGTATGGCTCATCAACTTAATTCCTCGGTAATTTGTACAACTTTGAATATCCCCTTTATTCTTGTAGATCGGTACCAATATACTTCTCATCCACTCATCAGGCATCTTGTTCGATCAAAAAATATGGTTGAACAGCTTAGTTAACCATACTACAGCTATGTCCCCGAGGCATCTCCACACCTCGATTGGGATACCATCCGGTCCCATCGCCTTACCTCCTTTTATCCTTTTCAACGCCTCTCTGACCTCAGATTCTTGGATTCTTCGCACAAAGAGCCTATTGGTATCATCAAAAGAGTCATCTAACTGAAAGATTGTGTCCATATTCTCACCATTGAACAATTTGTCAAAATACTCTTGCCATCGATGTCGGATCTCATCCTCCTTTACCAAGAGATGCTCCCTTTCATCCTTAATGCACTTAACTTGGTTGAAGTCCCGTGTCTTTCTCTCATGAACCCTAGCCATCCTATAAATGTCCTTCTCTCCTTCCTTCGTACTCAAATGTTGGTAAAGATCCTCGTACGCTCTACCCTTTGCCACACTTACAGCTCGCTTTGCAGTCTTCTTTGCCACCTTATACTTCTCTATGTTATCCACACTCCTGTCATGGTACAAGCGTCTATAGCATTCTTTCTTCTCCTTAATAGCCCTTTGGACTTCCTCGTTCCACCACCAAGTATCTTTATCCTCGCGTCCCCTTCCTTTGGTTACTCCACACACCTTTGAGGCTACCTTCCGAATGTTGGTTGCTATCTTGTCCCACATATTGTTTATGTCGTCTTCTTCCTTTCAAGAGCCCTCTTTGATAACACTTTCCTTAAATACCTCTGACGTCTCCCCTTTCAGTTTCCACCATTTTGTTCTTTCAATCTTAGCTTGTTTATCCCTACGGACACGCACCTGAAAACGAAAATCTACCACCAAAAGCTTATGTTGAGAAACAACACACTCCCCTGGTATCACCTTGCAATCCAAGCGTGCTCGTTTGTCCTTTCTTCTTGCGAGGACAAAGTCAATCTGGCTACAGTGTTGTCCGCTACTGAAGGTCACTAGATGAGATTCTCTCTTTCTAAAGAAAGTGTTGGCTATCATCAGGTCAAAAGCTACCGTGAAGTCCAGAACTTCCTCCCCCTCCTGATTCCTACTACCATACCCAAAACCTCCATGAACTGCCTCGAAACCTGCGCTTGTAGTACCTACATGCCTATTAAGATCTCCTCCTATAAAAAGCTTCTCACTACTAGGTATAGCTCTAACCAGGCCATCTAAGTCTTCCCAGAACTGTCTCTTAGCACTCTCGTCGAGGCCTACTTGGGGGGCATACGCACTAATTACGTTCAAGACCATATCACCAACGACAAGCTTGACTAAGATAATCCTATCTCCTTGCCTTCTCACTCCCACCACACCATTCTTGAGGCTCTTATCAATCAAAACTCCTACTCCATTTCTATTCGCGACTGTCCCTGTGTACCAAAGCTTGAAACCTGTATTGTCCACCTCCTTCGCCTTCTGACCCTTCCATTTAGTCTCTTGAACGCATAATATATTTATACGTCTCCTAGTCACGGTATCAACTAATTCTCTTAACTTACCTGTAAGTGACCCTACATTCCAACTACCTAAACGGATCCTAGTTGGTTCGACTAGCTTCCTTACCCTTCGCACCCGTCGACTCTGATGCGAAGACCCTTGCTCATTTTTCACTACATCCGGGCGCCGATGTAGCGCGTCACTAAGGAAGCGACGACCCGATCCTTGGTTACTTGACACTATGCCCAGATCACGACACGGCGCGTCACGGGGGTGACGACCCGGCCCTTGCCCATTTAACACCATACCCGGGTTCCGATATGGCGCGTCGCTAAGAGGGTTACGCCCCAACGATTTTCTTTCGGGTTTCATCTTCATTTAAATGGCTAAGTTTTTACATTGGCTCGCCACGCCTAACACAACCCTCCTCCTTTACCAGGGCTTGGGACCTGCTATGCTGGGACACCAAAGGCGCCCCACCATAGGCGGAGTTACGTGTGCTCTTGCACTAATGTTGAAAAATGTTATTATTCATATTTTGATCAGGTAAGATGGACTTCCTTTTTAGTTTTTCTTTTTTGTGTGAATCATAAATATATCTCATTAAATTTGCATGAATCATAAATATATCTCAGTAATGCTTACATATATGCCTTTTGGTTATTTGATCATGGTTATATGCTGTCGTAGCGTTAGCACGGGTATTATACTAGTTATACTAGTTCCTAAAATTGTATAGATGGAAGAGGAAAGATCAACCCAAAAGGCTTGGAATACTACAACAGTCTCATAGATGAACTGATACTGCATGGTAAGGCGATGCAACTGTTACTTTCTCGTAAGATTGAAGTACTAGCCCGTGACCCCAAACATTATTGACTTGTCATAACTTCTTATATTTTTCCCTAGAAAAAAATCGACTTGCAGTCCTTTTATCCCTGAACAAACTGGCTCCATTCTTCTGTCATGTCTGTAGGGATTCAGCCTCATGCCACCATCTATTTGTTTTCCTTTAGTTGAAAAATATGTAGCCTTTAGACTGCCTGAGTTCTATGGATCGAGTGCGATCGTATATTGAGCAGGACGAGGAACTTGTCAGCTCATGTTAACTTAAGTTATCTTGCACATAGGCCAGAGGCTCATCTTTAGCAAATAACACTGGTTTTTGGAATTATTGCTCAAGATCCGGAAGTGTCAGTTTTCTGCTTGCTCTATACACCCTTGCAGTTATTAACTTGCACTAGTAGGCTTGTGCCTCTTGCCCTGTAACTCAGAACAAGGCGAGAAAGTGCTGACATCATTTCTTCTTCTTGCTTGACACATAGCAGCAGGTCATTGGACTTCAAGAACACCTTTTTGGCTGTGGCTGAAATCGTGTGAGAGATCTCCTTGCACCTTCAATCTGCTTCAGGGCAAGGAAGCCAGGGTTGTTTGCTATGGCTTCACCAATCAGCTTGACACTCTTAGGCTCTCCCTATTCATAACAATCTTTCTACGACACTCGATGATTCTCCATGGTCTTGCAATCACACAATTAGCAATGTATTCAGTTGTAAATCCCCCAGGTTAATTATGATTTAGCATTTTTGCAGCGCCTTGGTTGCTGCTGCCTGTTGGTCCTTATATTTTAAGCCTCCTAGCAAGGAAATTTATAGCATTTTCAGCCAGAATGACATCCTGGGTGGGGAACACATGATCTGTTATTTCTTTAGAAAGTGTTTTGAGATAGTGTACGCTATCATAATGAAAGATGGATGCATATCTGAGTTACTGATCATACTTTGCAGTCCTGTGGCTAAAAGCTGATCATACTAAGCTCACTTTGAACAGCAACACAACCCTTGAGATGTGCTTCATCGTTCTCATATTGAAGACTATATATTTGGACTTATGCTTGTCTGCATATTTCTTTTGCAATTAATTTTAAAATGCAAAGACTTGTTTCGAGCTATGCTTGCCTTGTTATCTGTACCTAGAAGCCTCATCAGTACCTGTTTATAGATGTTTGAATTGCTTTGATTCTATTTTGGTGTGGCTGCGGGATTTATTTTATTAGAGCTTTATCTCTCGACCGTAGATGAGATGGATACTTCTTTTAATCCCCTTCAAATGCATTGTTCCACTAAAACAATGCATTGGTACTCTATTTCTTCAGTAACAATAGGCTAATTACGTTTGTTTTTCAGTAAAAATTGACATAATATGCTCATGATTCCTTTGCCGGTTATTATTACTATTTCCTTAATAACCTGTGCCCCTTCTTCCCTTGTGTCTTCGTTTGGTTGTTTTCATAAACATCTCTGAAATGTCATTGTGGCGTTAGCACGGGCACTGTACTAGTAGCAATAGGAGGCTTGGATGGTTGGGTACGATGGATGAATAATCTGCCCAGTGCCAGGCTGGCACTGGATTGGAGTCAAAAGCCGGAGAGTGTCGGCAGCTCAGGCAGCTGCTTGAGCGATATGGCTCTGTTTGTTTGGCTGAAATTTGGCTAATGCTGCTGTATACGCTGATTTATTATGAGAGAAAAAATACTGTTTGTTTTCGCTGAAGTACAGCAATTATTTAGCTGAAGTAGCTTCGACACTTTGGCTCCCTCCGCTCCAGTCTCCGGTCTGCAGGCACAGCAATTATTCAGCAATTCTATTCTGGATGGGTCGGTCCATCACATGATCAACATCTACGAGTACAAGTACATCGTCAAGGCGTACGAAGGCAGTGCAAGGACCTGCAGGGTCTGCCTGCCTGCCCAGTTTTACTGCTTTATTAAACTTTTATTTAATCTACAGCAGGGAGCAAAAGAAAACGTGACAAAATGCTGTAAACCAAAGGACAAGAGTCTGTCTGTGAAGTGTAAACCAAAGGAAAGGACGATCAACAAGTAGCAAAACACAATCTCTGACGGAACATCTTTTCTCACTCTCACCTGACTGACTAACTGGCTGCCTGGCCTGCGCTTTTCAGCCTGCTCATCTGAACTGAACGGAGCAGGCTTGCATTGGCTCCACAGACAGCCGTGCTGTCTGCTGAGTGCTGACGGTTGATGCACGTTGCTGCAAATTGCTAACAATGACACTGGTGCGTGCCTGCGTGGTGGGTTACATTGGGTAACATGAAACCAACTAGTGCCCGATGACTCTGGGCGCCCGTACGTCCAGGCTCCGGAGCCAACGCGTGCTAAGGAATTCGTCGCTTTTTGTGTTGTGCTGGAAAGTTAGAAATACAGGATCTCATAGACTTCGTTCAGGCTCCATTTGAGCGTTTAATTGGTCCGCTACGGCTATATATATACTGCTAGTATTGGAGTAGCATACGTTAAGTTTATTAAGAGCAAGTATATATAGTAAATTGATGTAAATAGACTATAAAAGGTTCTAACTTCTAAGCCATATTTAATTTGTATATGGAGTTACGTTGAAGGGGAGAGAGGAAAAGAGATAGGACACAATCAGCCAGCTCAAGCTCATACACAAGCCCTAAAAGACTTTGTGAGAGAGCTAGGTAGTAGCAATGGGGTGTGTGTGTGTCTATATATATATATATATATATATATATATATATATATATATATATATATATATATATATATATATATATATATATATTGCATTTTCTATACTCTCTGAGTAGTTACTCCCATGTGTAAGTATACGCACGCTGAGGGTCCTTCTAGCCAGTCCAGCAGACGTACAGGTTAGTGGATATCTGGAGGATCCAATTAGGCATGCCGCATGCATGTAATGTAACAAATTTAATTAATGAATAAATAAAATAATATATACGGCTGTACAGTCACCGTGATTCTCGCTGGCCGTGATTCACCTATCTGTATTACTATAAGCTTGCTCGTGTATGAGTACGAGTACGACTACATACTAATCGGTCAGCAATATATGTGTTATCTAACATAAGGAGTACCTATATATACTTTTTAGAATGGAGTATCGTACATACTTTTTAGAATGGAGTATCGTACATACTTTTTAGAATAGTATTTATACGTACTTTTTGAATACTTTTAGAATAGTATTTGTACATACTTTTTGAAATGAAGTGTTTGTACATATTTATTAGAAAAGAGTATTTATACATATTTTTGGAATGGAGTATGCAGACATACGCCATAGTATAAGTGCATACTTAGACCACGCGATCGGAGTATATGTGCATACATTCACGTAGAGGTATACAAAACAACGAGTATGTATTCATACTATTTTGAGAATAAAATATACCGTGCATACTTTTTTGAGAAGGGAGTATGTGTATATACTTTTCTCGGCAAAAACAAATTTAATTAATGAATAAATAAAATAATATATACGGTTGTACAGTCGCCGTGATTCTCCCTGGCCGTGATTCACCTATCTGTATTACTATAAGCTAACTGGCCTGGCGGCCTCCTGCCTTCGTGGGAGGAACTACTCCCAGGGAATAGGAAATTTTTTTCCATATATATATATACCATATAATTGGCTATAAAATAACTTATTCTGTAGCCACTTTGAGTTACGATAATTACTATGTTAATTTACGAGATTAAAGCAACTCCTTACTAAGTGGTTTACTATAACGTTACGTTAAATATCCCCATGTGTTATAGTAACTCAACTACCGTAAATATGTATTGACATTATCGTAAATTATTATATAAAATTATCGTAAATGGAGGTGGCTACAGACTAACTTATTTTGAAACTGGCTACTGAATATACTCTCCATATATATATATATATATATATATATATATATATATATATATATATATATATATATATATATATATATATATATATTTCGGCACTTTCATAGTCAATTTAATATAGAAATATAACATCAGCAGATTCGTGACGGCATACATGTGCATGTGTATATCTCTGATGAACGCTACAGCATGCGTACATAACATATAAATAGAACAGTAAAAGCACAAAGTACAATAATCACAGAGATTAGAATGTACCCAGCGGAGGGTCCCATGCCGAGGGCATCAGAAGCTCCATTCACACTAGTCGACATAGTGCGTTACTCGAAGTTGTGGACCGTAGTCGATGTAAGGAGATGTTCGCAGTGCAGTCCCACGAACGGTCACCAGGAAGAAGACGCCTTGCTGTTCCGCAAGCAATCACCGGGAAGAAGACGGGTTCCGAGAGCGATCACCACCAGGAAGAAGATGTACGTGGACGAGTAGTCGAGGATCGCTCCCCAAAAACCTAATAATCGACGCTCACCCCGTGCAAGGTTCTCAGGCGGACGAGGGTTCCGGAGGCACCTGCTCTCCCGCTACTCCGTGCGCGCAGAGGTATCCACGCCACGGCCACGGCCACGGCCTCGGCCCGCGCCCACGGCCTGGCCCAGGCGGCGGCACGCGCGCGTGTGGCACCCCTTTATCCTTTTCTCAGCTTCTCAATTAAGATGGACTAGTATAATGCCCGTGCTAACGCCACGGCTTCATTCAGGGATGTACATGAAAACGACCAAACGACGATATTTTTTTTCATAGTTCACTTTTCACACAATTGTATATGACCATGTATATAATCCAAAAAACACTTATGCATAACAAAGTTAATTCTATCAAATTTGAAGTATTTAGCTAATTATGCTTTGTGAAAGCTGTTTCATAGTGCTGAACTAAGCACCGAAAGTTTAGTGTTTTGCTAATATGACAAGGCAAGCATAATAAACTAATGGTACCCCCAGAGAAAGTTAGGAAAAATAAACTTTAAAATCACTTGACATGAACCGAGAGATAAAAACAAGGCATTGCATTTACTCTATATTTCCATAGTTAAGAATAAAATGAAACTACACTGTCTTTCCATAGACAAGGCATTGCATTTACTGAACCATTGCCAAAACGCCAAAACAATGATATGAAAGACATGACATACTGAACTTATCATTCATACAGTTTGATCATGTAACAGACTGGAACCCATTCCTAATTATCCCTAGTTTCCATTAAGTGAACCAATTCCTGATCATATCGTGATCTCTTGCTCCATCCTTAATTTATTCGAGATCCTTGACATGAGCAATTCTGATGATTCTCCTACACATCAAAGATCAAGTATAGGAACTAATATTCAAATAGAAATCATGCATAATAAGTCAAATAGTACACAGATTGTTTGAAAATTGAAACCAATGTTAAAAAATGGCTTCCTTTGAATTGACATTTTCCGTATGAAAAGTAATAAACAAACATTTTGTAAGACCTATATATTTCTTTCAGTGCACAACATTCCTCAACCATAAATCTAACAATTGTTTACTTCTGCATTCATCAAGGTTGTTCCCAGAAACTTTCTATCTTATGACTAAAGTCGCAAAAAGTTTATGCTACATTAGAAGTTTAAAAGTGGAGTCGGCATCCTTTTTATTGGCTGGCCTGAATTCAGTTTTGAGTTATTTCAGTCAAAATCACCTGCAATGCAGGATGTGGACGGTGCTTCAACTCCTTGAGGATCCTCTTTGATGCCATGGATCAAACCTTAAAATTCAAAAAACTTAAATCCAATCATCAGGCGTCCGCGGATCGAATCGATTGAGTTAGCAGAAGGGCTCACACCGACCTATGAAAGCAGAATGTGTGGAGTTGCATGGTGCGTAGGCTGCCACCGTCTCTTTTCTCTTATATATATTAGTTTACCCGTGCTAATGCTACGGTAAAATACAAAACAAGATAAAATTTATAAAAAACCTGCTTTTCGGTGTTTGTCACACTTACGCCATATCCCAGTTGAATTCTGAGAACTCTCTCGCTAATACAATATCAAGGCAAAATATTGGAAAATATAGATATTCAACTATTGTCATGTTACCATGCTAAAAACACAAATGGGGTCAAAGGAAAATGATCCAAACCTGTGAATCAAGGTCCACTTCAGCACTGGCACCAAATACTGCATCTCCTTCATCCATAGCTCCCATCGAGCGAGACTCTGTATTATTTCCCGAGCGAACAAACATGAACATGTTGGTAGCCCTATGCGGTTTAGTATGGACGCTGGACCACAGATAAACATAGAAAGTTTATTGTTATAGTGAAGGACAATAACCTTTTATCACTTGGACATTTCCAAGAGTATTCGAACGGTCACCTTTGTCATAGCTACAATAAAAAACTGATCCATCAGTGAGACAATTAGCACATGAAAAGTACCAAGGAGTGCTTTAATCAAACATGAAAAGGCAAACCATATATGAGACAAGATATTGCATCTACAAAGATCATACGGCCAAGCAATTAGCTCAGTTCTTCAGCGTAGCTATATTAACTGTGTGAGTTAAGCCATATCTGTATATGAGAGCAATCCCTTACAGAGCTACATCACTGAAAATTTAATGTGGAAAATACAGCAAGGCTAAACAGGTATACAGATCATATACTTACATGATAATGAACCTTAATTTTGTCTTCTTTGTGTGCTTGTAGGGTACATGACACAGGCTTGTACTGAAAGGAAGACGAGCAAGACAAAATCAATGTGTATCATTTCAAAATGTAACAATAGAAAAATCAATGCGTATCCTTTCAAAATGTAACAACAAAAAACTACAGCCTGTTCTCATTGATAAATCAAATATTTGATAATATTGTATTTGCGTAAGAATAAGCAGAACCTGATGATATAATTCTCCAATATCAATCCCTAACTCTCACATCGGACCATAACCAAATCCATTTGTTCCTTGCGCAGCATCCATCTGTTCCTTGCGCAGATGCAGGACGGAAAAGCTGATGCAGGGAAATCCCTTGGAGCAGAAGTATGGAGCATCACATACTACAAATTGAACAACTCTAGGGTTCCACAATCCAAAATCAGAGGTCAGATTGGGACTTACCGTGAGGCTGTGGGCAGGGGATGGAGACCTCGGTGTCACGCGCTCCTAGGAGAAGACCTCGACAGGGCACCAGGTCACGCGGCCATGGAGGAGGGGAGGTTGCGCGAGCGCAGCAGCGCGGCCCCTGGCTCCTTGCAGGCTCACATGCTGGGACTGGCGGAGGAAGACGAAGAGAGGCGGCGGCGCGTGCGGCCTCGGCAGGCGTGGGCGGAGATGGCGGCGCGTGCGGCAACGGCGAGATCCCGGCTAAAGACGCATGTTTGGTTGCACGGGACGAGAGACTATAGTCTCTTTTACCGAAATCAACGCGAGCCTAACCTGCAGGCGCATGCGCGCGGGAGGTCCGCGGGAGGGCGATGGAGGGCAGACACATTAAACATAAGCCGTCGGATTTGGACGAGTAATGAGAGAGAATGACTAAGAGATAATCTGGTGCATCCGTTTTGATGGTGTTATATTTTTTGGGTGTATTTATGGGTGTGGATGTAGCATAGGTCATGACTGTGGAGCAGACATTTGTTGTGTGGCTGTAGATTTATTCTAACTAGTGTATTATAGGATGGGTAGATAATTTCCAACCATATAAGTTGAGTAAACGTTCGATCAAAATCTCATACGGTATTAAACCATACAACGCTTAATGTTACATACCATAGAGTTTTATTTGATTTATTAAATATTATACGGGCCAAGCCCATAATATATCCAACATATATATAGTCAACTATTATATGAGAGCACCTCCAATGACTAGCTTTAGACTAATATTAGGTGTCACGTGGAAGAGAGAGACAAAAAAAACTTTGAGTTGGTGTGAGAAGAGCTAAAGCTCTTTGTGGGTCTCAATGCATAAGACACGTAACTCATGTATCTATCTCTTGGTAGTAGAGATAATATATAAATAAAGAACACATCTTACATGTGGAAAGCATATAAAGATAACATCTAAAAGCTACTCTTAAATTGTAAGATGTTTTGATTTTTTAGATATATTATTTTTATTATGTATCTAAAAACAATGTATATATAAATACATAACAAAAGCTACATAATCAAAATGTTTTGTAATTTAGAACGAAGGGATCAGGATGTAACCGGAACTGCTAGAGGGTGAGTGAGTGATTGTGTTGTTTAATGGACCAGGTAGCAAGTGGTTGGCTAAATGCTCCCTCCTTACTTTGACATTTGATTTTTGGTGCCCTGTCTTGTTGTTTTCCCGACAAAAAGAAGAAATGACATGCGTGGTCGCCGGTGTAGCAGATCACATGGACACGCACATTTCTTGGCTTGCCTTACAGAAGAGAAAGAAACTGTCCCTACTTTACTCACGCAACATTATTTTTCTCGTCCAAGAAAACAAAAGTCGCCACAGCATGTGATGAGAGACAAATCAATCAAAGTGGCTTTCTTTTTGTCTGTCTAGCTGCAAACCCTGCTGTTTTCTAGGACTGGAGAACAGAATCATGCAGCCACATGGTCCTGGCCATTGTCCTCTGGGCTGTGGCCCATCATCCATGCTGCCACGGGGCCACTTGACACTGTTTAGATCAGCTACTTTCTTTTATATAAACTGTAACTGTGGGAAGAAGTCAGCTAGTAGCTTTTTATAAGTTTATTTAGTGGTTAAATAGTTCAGAATAAACTATAAGCTAGAATATAAACTGAACTGTTTGGATCAGCTAGAGTTTTTCTACCAACTGTTTGGATCAGGGTCTTACAAAAGCTATAGAAACCTCAACCCACTCTGGTCACAAGATAGAAACATTTTGGTCCCAAAAAATAGGAAACCATTTACTCCTGTTTTTTTAGAAAAAACACAAATTGTTTAAGACAGCATGTAATTAAACTTTAAAATTACAGATGTCAATTACGTTTAGTTATTTACTTTTAGAACATGTAAGTTATGTGTATAGAGCTATAACAAAAAAATACTTTGAAATAACAGTGATAAAGATATGGATCAATCAATTTTGCAAAAAAAGAAAGAAAGGTGTTAAGTGTTATTACTCTTGTTTAATACTAGATGATACGGCAATAACATCAATCAAGACCATAAAAGATGTTAGGTGTGGTACGTTTTTTTTTTTTTTTTTGAGGGAGAAAGCGAGGGACTGTGCTGCCAAGGATGGGAGTATAAAGTGGGCGGTCAAGTAAACAATGAGGAGGCATTCCTGTGAAAAAGGAGACACGCATGGTCATAATTACCAGAGCCGACCATAGAATAGTATCACTACTAAAGCCTCAACACCCAACTGAAATGAAAAAGGCAAAGTTAAGACCCACGTTCTTTTTCTTTTTGTAATAACTAAAATAATGCTCTCAAAAGATTTAGAGTGCATTTGGAGTCGGTATATATGTTGGTTATTAGCTGCTAGCAAGGTGGAGCCAAGTAATAGCTTTTCATTAGCAGAGCTATTAGTTGAGTCATGGTAGTTAGGCCAGTCTCAGTGAGGATTTCATGGGATGATGAAAGTTGTGTATGATGAAATGAGTTTCATAAGATTGAAACTTTTCTACATTGTTTCTAGCACATAGGAGTCTTGGAAAGAGTGACATAAAAACTCCACTGGGCCTGATCTTAGTAGCACTTGGCTTAGGAAAACGAATTAATTAATCTCTCCGTTCCAAATTACACTTTGACTTTTTTTTTGTACATGTACATCGGATTTGCTATGTATTTAGAAATAAAGTATGTCCAGATATATAGTAAATTTGATGCACAAAAAGAGTAAAAACGACTTATAATTTAAAATAGAGGGGGTAATAGCTTGTTATTCCCTGAATAGTTATCTTAGCTATTCTTTGGATCCTCTATTCCTAATTTTAGCCGTAGCTATGAAGGGTCTTTTAACATTTTATAGTCCTGATTGTGACAATCCTATAATTTATCATATTTCCTATATTTCAGGTGTCTGAATTTTTAGATGATTTTAGACAATCCCCTTATACTATCAATTAGTACAAATAAATTGTCACTTTTGTGATTTGTTATTTGTCTTTGTGTCATAACATATCAAATTTTTGTCTTTGTCTGACTATAGAAATAATTGTTAATTGTTAAATTGTCTGTGTGCCAACACATATCAAATTTTGTTAAGTTTATGATCTGTCTAACGGATTTTTTATTCTCAGAACAAAAAATTGCAAATTGTGTGTACATAAATTGCAACGAACTGAAACTGCAATTTCAGTATAAAATATATGCAATAACCATCGCCTGAAAGAAAAACTAAAATATATGCAATAACCATCGCCTGAAAGAAAAACTAAAATTCAGGCCCTGAAATTTAGCAAATCCCATAATTTATATATGCATAAGTTTTTCTCCCCAGATTTTACAACCCACGACATGTTTTTTAAAGTAAAATCCACCGTATACAAAAAAGAAAAAAAACCTGCTTTCCACCACAATATACAAAACCCTACATTTCACGATGTCAAACCGATGATCCAAATGATAAATCATCATTCACAGCATCGTACCTTCACAATACCACCTAATTAGGAGTAACCACTAACCGGCTAATTAGGCCATTATATTAGGTGGTGGTACGGTCAGCAAAGCTCACCAAGAATGGCATGAGTGAAGGCAGCGAGCAATTGATGCCGCGAGAGGTGGAGCAACCCATGCTTGTCAGTTGTCATCACGCACATTGTATGGAGGACAGGAGGAGGAGGAGGACAATCAAATGAATGAACCCACGAAAAACACCACAACCGGGGTCTGGAAAACACGCAGTACTCCACCAATACTAGCTCCTTATCAAGAGAACGTACCCCTCGCTCTAATCCTAAATATAAACCCCCATAGTTTTACGGAAATTATATAGGAATCGGTTTATTTTTACTACATTTTAAAGGATCCTAGATCTACTAGAACATTGATGATGGCTGTAATATAAATCGCTGAGTAGTAATTTTATATATAAATATAATATTTCAAACACAAAGAACGATTCGCCACTAAAAAAATTATTCTCGCCAAGCTAGATTTGTAGTACTCCTGTAGCAATTATAATTATTAATTAGTTATTAATACATCGGTTGCAGATTATGAGACACAAGGGATATTTGCCATAATAATAAATTAACACGCCATATAAATACACGCAAAATCTAATGCACGACGGTCGTGCTCTGTTGTGACTGTGTGACCCACCACGTCCCCACCCACGCGCCACTGGAGATGAAGAAGAAGACCGCGGCGGCTAGGGTTTCGGCGAGGTTAGTGATCTATTCATCGGCGGGCTTAGAAAGAAGTTTTGGGGGCGTCGAGCGTGACATAGCGGTGGAGCCGGGCGAGATGGCGCGCGGAGGCATCGCGGCGGAGCTCGTGGGTGCCTTGTGGTTAGGGGAGGGTGAGGTCGAGGGGTGGGGGCAGAAGGTGGGTGGTGCGGCCGCCGGTGGTGGAAGGCAGGGGCGAGGACAACGCCGGCGAGGGCGTCGCGGCGGAGCTTTAGGGGTGGACTGGGTCGAGAGGTGGGCAGCGCGGTGAGGCGGCGAGAGCCACTGGTCGCTGCCGGTGGGGAATGGGGACGGAGACGTGCCGAGGAGGAAGACGAGGGCGAGGGTGAGGCGAGTAGGATGATGAAAATGGCGGGGACGCGCGTTTTGCAATCGCGCGACCCATCGCGCCTTATCTTCGTCCATAAAGATAACTAAATAGTGTATATATCTACTCCCTCCATCCTAAAAGACTTGCTATTTTATAGAATAAAAAAAATATTACTTTATAGTGTCTTTAGATAATTATTAAAAAATATTTAAAATAATATTTTGGCTCTTGGACAGGGGCGGATCCAGAACGGGGCTGCGCCCCGGGCTGAGCTGCTGATTCACATTCAAAACAGTCTGATCTTGCTTCCTATGTCTCCTTTTGTCTAATTAAGATCATAGTTTTTAGGCTAAACACCACATATGTTAAAGGGGCTACATATACTCGCCCCGGGCTGCAGCCTGGGCCCTGGATCCGCCCTTGGACACTAGACTGCGTCCATATCAGCATGGGATTACGGCACACATGGCTCCAATCAATTCTTTAGTTCATGGGTTTATTCCTTGATTAGCGTATTGCTCACTCTATCATTTTATTATAATCACCGCCTAAGTAAACACTATAATGGTCCTAGTGCGGCCTCCAAGGACAGGATGATGCACAAGGTAAAAATACCCTAGCGTCGGGTATCATCAGGATCGATAGTCCTGCTCGGAAATTTCTCAATTTTATTGCAAAGGTTAACCCTAGCAGCAGTAGTGACCTGGAAGCAAACCCCTGTAATCAAGGAGACGAATGGGAGCGGGGATCTGGGTTTGCGCATGCGGCTTCTTTCGGCTTCCCTGCAGCTGTTAAATTAAAACGCGTACCAAAAGAACGCACGAGGGCGGCGACGCGTCTATAGATAGCAGCGGAGGTGACGGAGGCAAGGATTTGTGGCGCGAACTAATAAAATAATAAATAAATAAATATAAATGCCTAGATGATAAGCTCTGTTCGCTTGAGCTTATAAACTAGAATCAGCTCTACTTTTTCAGCTATGGAACAATGTTTTTCTCTCACAATAATTTAGCACTACAAATCAGCAGCAGCAGCAATAAGTCCCGACCCGAGCCACATGTAGCCGCAGTAGTAGGTTGCAAACGGCAGTACTAACGAGTAGTTAATCACATAACCTTAGAAACGCAGATAACAGATGGATGCATTACATATGCATTGCGTTTGGTCGTCAATGAAAAAGTTTTGATGATCGGTGCCAAATGGAGCAAGTCATTTTGGTTGGCACTAGAGAATTGCATTGACAATAGCGAGATCTGTGAGCTGTGAATTGACTGTGAAGTGGCGGTTTGTGGTAGCAAAGGTTGGGTTTTTTTTATTGACAGTAACAAGAGGAGTTCTGGAGACCAAACAAACACTCCAAAATTTGCGCCCAATCCAAACCCACCACAATCAAAATCACAGCAGTCAGCGAGCAGCGGCGACATTCCTTGCCCGTCTCTTTTACCCAGGCGGCAGGCGGCAGGCGCCACAGCAGCAGCGCGTCCCTCCCGGCTCGCCCTGACAAATCCGCCGCCGCCACCTCACCTTCCCTGCCATTTGCCCCAGGACTCCAATAGGCACAGGTAGGAGTGGAGCGAAAGGGAATCCTCTCTCCTCTCCCCTCTCCCCTCTCCCCTCCTCTCCTCGGCAACCCCACGCCTCCTCCCGGCGCCCCCCTCTTCAATGCTCTCCCCGTCCCCTCCGCCATGGACGCCGCCGCCGCCACCCACCACGACCACCTCATCGTCACCATCCTCGCCTTCCTTCTCGTCGCCGGCGCGGGGCTCGTACACGGAACCACGCACCCGGCGGACCAGGCGGCGCTGGATGACCTCCGAAAATCCCTAACGAACCCGGACGCGCTGGGATGGCCGGACAACGGGGACGCGTGCGGCCCCCCGGCGTGGCCGCACGTCTCCTGCGACCGCTCCGGCCGCGTCGACAACCTCGACCTCAAGAACGCCGGCCTGGCCGGCACCCTCCCGCCGTCGCTGTCCTCGCTCGCCGCGCTGCGCGGGCTCAGCCTGCAGGGGAACAGCCTCACGGGCGCCCTCCCGTCGTTCCGGGGCATGTCCGCGCTCCAGCGCGCCTTCCTCAACGACAACGACTTCGACGGCATCCCGGGCGACTTCTTCGACGGAGGGCTGGCCGACCTGCTCGACATCTCGCTCAGCAACAACCAGCGCCTCAACAAATCCAGCGGCGGGTGGGCGCTCCCGCCGGCGCTCGCCGACTCCGCGCCGCAGCTGCAGGTGCTGTCCCTCGACAACTGCAGCCTGAGCGGCGGGATCCCGGGCTTCCTCGGCCGACTCACGGGGCTCCAGAACCTCACGCTCTCCTACAACAACCTCTCCGGCCCCGTACCCGCGGCGCTCAACGGCTCCGGCATCGAGAGGCTCTGGCTCAACAACCAGCTCGGAGAGGCCAAGCTGTCCGGCACCCTCGACGTCGTGGTCACCATGACGGGACTCCAGGAGCTCTGGCTCCACGGCAACGACTTCTCCGGGCCCATCCCCGACGCCATCGCCGACTGCAAGGAGCTCTACACCGTCAGGCTCAACAACAACCAGCTCCTCGGCCTCCTGCCTCCTGGCCTCGCCGCGCTCCCCGCGCTCCGGGAGCTCAAGCTCGACAACAACAACCTCCTGGGCCCCGTCCCGGCGCTCAAGGCACCCAATTTCACCTTCTCCGGGAACGAGTTCTGCGCCGCCGACCCCGGGGACGCCTGCGCCCCGGAGGTCATGGCATTGCTCCACTTCCTCGCCGACGTGCAGTACAATACCAGGCTGGTCGGGACCTGGTCCGGGAACGACCCCTGCGCCGGCTGGCTCGGCGTCACCTGCGTCAAGGGCAAAGTCACCATGCTCAACCTGCCGGGGTACGGACTCAACGGCACCATTAGCCAGAGCCTCGGCAACGTCACCACGCTCTCCGACGTCAAGCTCGCTGGGAACCATCTCACCGGTCGAGTGCCGGATAGCCTCACCAAGCTCGCCTCGCTTCAGAAGCTGGACCTGTCCATGAATGACTTGAACGGGCCGCTGCCCGCATTCAGCCCCACCGTGGATGTGAATGTCACCGGTAATCTCAACTTCAACACGACAGCGCCGCCACCAGATGCACAGCCAAACAACTCCCCTCGGGGGTCTCATTCTACGCCTGGCGCAACTGCTGGGGCTGGGGGTAATGATGCAGCAATCCCTGGGAGTGGGAAGAAGACCTCATCAGCTGTGTTGCTGGGCACAACCATTCCAGTCGCGGTGAGCGTGGTCGCCCTGATTTCGGTGGGCGCCGTTTTCTTCTGCAAGAGAAGAGCATCAGTGCCGCCACAGGCAGCCTCTGTCGTCGTGCATCCCCGTAATAGCTCTGATCCAGATAACCTGGCCAAGATCGTCGTGGCCACCAACGACGGCAGCAGCGGCACGTCTCAAGGCAACACGTATAGCGGGAGCAGCAGCCTGACTGGCGATGTCCACATGATCGAAGCCGGGAATTTCGTGATTGCAGTGCAGGTCCTCCGTGGTGCCACCAGGAACTTTGCCCAGGACAATGTGCTTGGGCGTGGGGGATTTGGGGTCGTTTACAAAGGGGAGCTGCATGACGGCACCATGATTGCAGTGAAGAGGATGGAGGCTGTGGCGGTCAGCAACAAGGCTTTGGACGAGTTCCAGGCCGAGATTGCCGTCCTGACCAAGGTCCGGCACCGCAATCTGGTGTCGATACTGGGATACGCGATCGAAGGGAACGAGAGGCTGCTGGTTTATGAGTACATGCCCAATGGGGCTCTGAGCAAGCACCTGTTCCACTGGAAGCAGTTTGAGCTGGAGCCTCTCTCGTGGAAGAAGCGGCTCAACATCGCCTTGGATGTTGCTCGTGGGATGGAATATCTGCACAACCTGGGCCATCACCGCTTCATACATAGGGATCTCAAGTCAGCAAACATTCTCCTTGGCGATGACTTCCGGGCAAAGGTGGCGGACTTTGGGCTCATGAAAGATGCGCCGGATGGGGACTACTCTGTAGCGACTAGACTTGCTGGAACATTTGGGTACTTGGCTCCTGAGTATGCAGGTAAAATTAATTTCTATAATTTGCTCATCACTTTTGTTTTGACCATTAAATTCATATTACTATCGTGACTCAGATATCAGGAAATTATAGTAGGTTTGAATAGTCATCCTGCTATATTACGTAGTTAGTATGAGTTTGTGACCAATATGTTTTGCCCTATTTGAGTAGCCGCCTTAGATGGACTAGATTAACGACAGGGAATAGAAATTGATTTCATAGTTATCTTGGAACTTTTGATAAACTAGCCTTTCAAAATGTCATGTGAGCTGTGACGGCTCACAGTTGGGTTGCGATCTACTCCCTGAGACGAGACTAGTTTTTATGAATGTGTAGTGATCAAGACTAGTTTAAAATCCGTCCAATATTGTCATCATCTGTTTAATATGGCCAAAGATTGCAACTGTTTGATGCAAAAGGTGGTTACTGTTTTCTTATGAATCCGTAGTAATAAGTAATCAAGATGTATGGCTGATGATATTGTGATCCTGCTGCTGCAGTGACAGGGAAAATCTCAACGAAGGCAGATGTCTTCAGCTTCGGGGTAGTGCTGCTGGAGCTGATAACAGGGACGACGGCCATCGACGACAGTCGCGTGGGCGAGGGCGAGGAGACCCGTCACCTGGCGTACTGGTTCAGCCAGATCCGGAAGGACGAGGAACAGCTCCGTGCGGCCATCGACCCGACCCTGGACGTGAGCGACGACGAGACGTTCGAGAGTGTGGGCGTGATCGCGGAGCTCGCGGGGCACTGCACGGCCCGGGAGCCGTCGCAGCGGCCGGACATGGGGCACGCGGTGAACGTGCTGGTGCCCATGGTGGAGAAGTGGAAGCCCGTGAAGGACGAGGTCGAGGACTACCTGGGCATCGACCTGCACCTGCCGCTGCTGCAGATGGTGAAGAGCTGGCAGGACGCGGAGGCGAGCATGACGGACGGTGGCAGCATCCTGAGCCTCGAGGACAGCAAGGGCAGCATCCCCGCTCGCCCTGCCGGGTTCGCTGAGTCCTTCACCTCGGCCGACGGCCGGTGAAGAAGAAGACAGAGCGTCGTCTTCTTGGTATCGCATCGCATCTACCGGGAGGGATGCATTCATGCATCCATGGGATAATAAGCAGCACATGTCTCTCACTCTCTCTTGTCTCCTCTTGCCTGTTTTCGCACAGTGCTGGAATTCGTTGTTGCTGTAGGTAGAAAAGAAAGAGCGCATCGTCGTCCATGTGATGTGCTCGTGCTTCTTCAGTTCTTCTCCTGCTCTGCTTTGTAGATAGATGATGATATGTTTTGCATTGGTGGTAGGCATCTCTTGCTTCTTCAGTTCTTTGTGTTACTCCAGTCAGTCTTGAGACTCAACCAAGTCTCTGGCTTTTCCGGTCAAGACATGTGTAGTGGACTGTAATGCTCCCTCAGTTTCAGTTTCCTCCTGAACTGTACTGTATGTACTGTACCCGGAGAAATTTTTTGCAAATGGATGGATGGGCATCTCTTTTCCTGTCCCGTGCTCATGCTCATGCTCCTGCAAGGGGACAGCAGTATTATATCATGATATCATGGCCTCACTCACTTGGACATGGAGTGTCCGTCAGTGCAGGTGCAAGTGCAGGTGGAGCGAGGGAGCAATGAATCCAGTGCCGTTGGTCCAGGCTTGCATTTGGCACCTTCCAAAAGGCCTCCACTGGACGCATCATGCCAACATAGTCATCCATCATGTCCCAAAGTGCATGCATGAAAACGAATCATGCATGGCAATGGCATACACAGTCACACACATGTACAGTTCAGTGTTAGTGTTGCTTTTCTTGAACACTGCTGGGCCCTAGAGGTAAGGTAATAACAACAATGACCTTGAAGATGAGATGAGTTGTGTGCCCAAGTGGTGTCACTGGACAAGTTGCTAGCAGCTACCAGTAGCGGAGCATGTTCGCTTGTTGGTTTCAGCCAGCCAACAGTGTTTTCCTCTCACAATAAACCAGCACCAGCCAGCCCAGAAACCAACTAGCGAACAGGCCGAGTGTCTTGTTAGCTTTATATAAGCCAGTGGAACCTGGCTGTTGTGAGGGGAAGAGGGATGGGATGGAGTGAAGCAGAGCAGCTGCAGCTGCACTCGGCTTGCAGCAATACTGACAAGGGATCAGGCTCTGGAGCCTGGAGGTATGGTGTAGTAGTACACTAGTACTATCTGTTTACATACCACGAAGATGGCACGTACTGTATTGGGGTGCATGACCTGCGGCCTGTTTGTTTTGGGCTTATTTGATTTATAAGCCATAGCTAAAAGTACTGTTGACTGGTTTGATGTGAGAGAAAAATACTGTTCGTTAGCTGATAAGCCATGACTTATACGTCAAATACGACCGAACGAACCTGTCCACCCCCACGGTATGGTCGTGATCGACCTGGTATGCCGGGACTGGTGGGACATCACGACTGGTCCGCGGGACTCCGGGGCTGGGCTGATGGCGCATATACACTAATCGCTTCCCCTTTTGCATTATATATAATGCAAAAGGGGAGCGCGCCCATGCCAATATGCCATGTGAGGAGACGAGAGAAGAGATCAGCACAGCTCCCTGCAGGTTCCGATCGGCAGTGCACACAGTGACACAGGCCATGGCGAATGACGAGTCCTTGTTGAGCCAGTGGATCCACGTTGGCAGTGCCCTACTACGCCAGCTCACCCCTCTGAACCGAACCTCATTGACGAATGGAATGTCCTGCTCCGTCCTCGCATTGGCTTCTCATCCTCCCCATGTGCTTCCCCATGGCGATACTGCCAATGCATTGGCGCCTCTCGCGTGTCTTGCCCCACCCAAAACCACCTCCATCTGCACTTGTCTTTCAACGAGACCACCACTTGTAGCGCTTGTTTTTCTTCTAGCGACCCGGGAAACATCAAACCTTTCTTTCTTTTTTTGATGCTGTGCTTTTGTACAGGTGCGTTACAGGAATCAGTTCCTTGCCACTTCTACCTGCTGCAGTATGTGCCTCCCTAACCAGTAACCACATCTCCTATTCCTCCAAAGCCATTAAGCCAAAGACGACAATTTCTCTTCCTTGTCCTCCCACAACAAATGCCAGACACTGATATCTGCCGTAACCAATGCCAAACGTGCGTCGTTTTTCTGACAATCCCCACATAACTTGAGATTGCTGTACAACAGTATCTCTAGCTATGGTACTAATCCAGTAGTCCAACACTGTCCTCCTTAAGCATTCAGTTACTGGCAGGGCAGATACACTGCGCAGCATGTTCCAAATTGGCAGAAACTTGATTGCGACCCAATTATGCGACGGGGAAGATGTAGTGGTAATTGCAGTCACTGTTTACGCGACTTATTGTATGGGGCTAAGAGGATGAGGATCCAATGCTGGCATAATAATTGACTGAAATAGAGGCCACACACTATCCAATTCTAGCACAACTCCATCTCAATGGCTCCATTGCGTCGTGTCAGATTATTGGGGTTCACATACAACAGGGTAGCTCCAAATAAAAAAGAAATATACGCAAATCTGTCAAATCTATGATGAAGCGGTTGGATCTGACTGTAGGTAGGGGGCAAAGTGTTTCAATGCTTCCTCATATACAGGTCTCTTAAATTCAACTGCCTGTTCAAATGGAAATATATTAGATATTTCAAAGGGATCAGGGGCAAAAAGGGCAGGCAGGAAAATGGCCCACCTTTTCAATAACTTCCTGAGGAGTCATCCATGTCCATTCACCGAACTCTGGCTTCTCAGACCCATCACCATTAAGGTTAATCTCATCATCATTTCCAGTAAGTCTAAATAAAAACCTGCACCACATTTCCACAAGTTAAATACCGGAATATCTCCTATGGTGGCAAGCTTGTTAAATTACTTTGAAATTGAGTTCTGTTTAGCATCATAAGACATGTATAAAATATGAACCAAGTACAGTGTGAGCCGAATGAGGATACAGTACAGCCCACCTACGCTGTCTCCAAGTATTAAGCCCAAAGTTATCATTCAGTCACACTATCTCCTAGTCCTGAGCCCAAAGTGATCTTTCGGTCACACTGTCTGCTAGTCCTGAGCCCAATATATTACAACAGTTGTGAGCTGAATAGTTGTCAGTGTAAGCGGGCCGTACTAGATCCATGGACAAGCACAGCTTGTGAATGATGTCTCTCTACTGGTAACTGGGCTGCACTACATCATCTCCAGGAAAAGGTGGGCCGCACTAGATACATGGAAAGCAGAGCCTGTGATGTCTCTACTGAAATCCAACTGAAGCATATTTTTATGCCCATCCCAAATAAGATCAAACAAGACCCAAACAAGAGTTTGGAAAACCACAACATACCAAGTTACTGAGTTACTGACTATAACTAATGGTGAACATAATTGGCTAGTATCTACTGCGAGAAGCATTTGATGGAAATTAACTACCTATTAGGTGGAAACATGGAAAGTGCTTTAAAAGTGCTACTTAGAACATATGAAAAGTTCTTCAAAAACTACCATACATGTAGATGAAGCGATGTAGGCAAGCATACAGAGCTATCAAAACCCTGATATGGTCTCTGAGGTTCAGAGCACACAAGTATAACACAATAGCATTTCAGAATTACAACCACTTTATCCAAGAAACAGAAAAAAAAAGTGTCAATCCAACACAAGGACATAATAGTGATCTTAAGTCATAAAATAAATGTGGTTTTGACTTTCAATAGCACAACAGTAGAACACTATGGATTCAGTAAGCATCGAAAAGTATGAACAACAATTGCTGTTAAGAGATCGGAATAACTACATTGCATTAAAAAATCATTACAAAAAATCCTACAAAGGGATGGAGCAATGAAATCTTGGATCAGCAGAAATATGGCCCATAGAATGGGGTGGGTAAGTGGAACCAACTAACCAAGCCTAGCTATTTATCACTCAGTTTTACGGAAAATAAGAATAATCACCAATTTTGTACATAAAATCCCTAGTTATTTGGCACCCAAAGTTCTGAACCAACTAAAATTTTGGCCCAAGTACTGCCACTGCTACCCAATTCATCTACAAAAAATCTTTCCACCGGCCTTCTGCGTCTGAAGCTCATGGGATAACACTTCGATGCTATTGCAGTTGCGCTTGTGCACACATATATTTGACTGCACACTTGTGTAAAAAATGGGCAGAGACAAAAACAAGTGCATTCAGGCACATGGTTAATTAATAGGTGCAAGTTGCAATGTATCTAAGCATCAAGTTTAGTGTAGAAGAATTGTTTCAAATATGAGATGAGTTCTAAGAAAATTAGATGTCACAAGTATGTTACAAACATCCACGGTACACACAATATTTCATAGTAATCATAGTACTCCTATATAATCATAGTACACCATGGTATATTTCACGTGGGCTAGCTAACACCTTAACCCGTGACACACAATATTTCATAGTAATCATAGTACTCCTATATAATCATAGTACACCATGGTATATTTCACGTGGGCTAGCTAACACCTTAACCCGTGTTCTAGAAAAGCACTTATACGCCAGAAGGGCAGCGGGGTGCGGCCTAGGGTCCAATCAGGGGCTGTTTGGATGGCAGCGTAGGAAAGCTGCCTGAGCCAGGCATCACTCCCAGGCGTTCGATTTTGAGCGCCTGGGGTCGGATGTGCATGCCTAGCCGGCGCTCCCAGGCCAGGGCTGCATCCAAACATGCCCAAGTGTCATAAGTCCAGGCATCCACCATTAAGAACAGTAGCATGAACTGGCATCTGAGGTAACTTGAGATTGGCATCTTATATAAATGTGTATTTCTATGGCAAGACAGACTAATAATGAGCGGTACGGTGAAGTATTCTGCCTGCTAACTGCTATGCTATGTGAAACCTGGAAGACTTTCACTTGGACTTGTTCAGAATATTAAAAATTACTATTAGGATGTTGCGTTCATCTACTATTTGGTAGCAAGTAGATATACATGTCTGTCATCTAGGATTATTCTTGCATGTTGAAGTTCCAGCCCGACAAGGGAACAAAATGAAACAAGGTTATTTCATAGAATTCTCAGCTGAAGAAATTTAGCAAGCTTACCATTTTTGAGCTTGGCCTTTCCAATCGGTTCCCCACCTAGCATTCAGTTTGTCTCTCACATCCGGTGGAAAATCATATGTTAACCAGTTAGGAGCCTACACAGATGCATGAATGCACTCAGCTATCACTGACAAAGAGGTAAAATTATCTTAACCACCATCAGGCTATGAAGACAAAGGTATAGGAGGTTTGTACATAAGGCGCTAATCCGGCGCTAATCCATCACTGTATGATATAGTCGGCACTAGGCAATTTTCCAATTAATCACGTGAGGGAATCAGGTGGAAAGGCAAACTGACCTCAGCCACGATCTCCGCGGATGTGACACCGGTTTCTTCTCTCAATTCCCTGAAGGCAGCCGCCCTTGGTTCTTCCCCTGCATCTATACCACCCTGTGGGCAGATTATGAGTAGTTTAGGATTCCCGTTTAGGGATTCTATGACTTAGGCTATGTTTAAATTAGCGGGTTAATAGCTACAGTGGATCTCCGAAATCACCTGAGGCATCTGCCACGCGCTAGGAATGTCGAGCCTAGAAGCCAAGAAAATCTGGAGAGAAAAAAAGGAGAATCGCTCCATTAACAGAAACGAACCCCGACGATACAATACAATACCCAGCGCAGGCGCGGCGGAGAGGAGCAGGATCGGGCTCGAGGGAGGGAGGGAGGGGGCGCGCTTGCCTTGGTGAGGGATGGGTCGGCGAGGCAGATGCCGACGTTGGTGCGGTAGCCCTGGGGCGGCGCGTCCATGGATGCGACGGCGACGAACGGGAGCGGCGGCGGCGCGTAGGTCGAGCAGGAGGCGGAGCGCGGCGGCCAGCGGGCGGTTCGGAGGAGGCGGAGCGCGGAGGAGGGCGCGGGGCGGCTGTGGTGGACGAGGACGAGGGGCAAAGGCTTTACAGCGAGGCAGCGTGCGGCCGCGGCGGCCACCACCACCATCTCGCTCTCGCACTCTCGCTCCGGTCCTTTCCTTTCCTGGACGATTCCATGGATAATGGATGACAGGCGGGCCCGTTATTGACATATGGCAGGCTTCCATTTCGGCCTATTGGATCAGACAAATTATCCGGCTCATTCGAATCGGCCCGTCCCTACAAAACTGTCTGTTCTGCTTTTTTTTTACTAGCAAACGTCCCTACGGCGGACAGGAAAAAAAAAAGAGAGAAAGGGAGAGAGGAAGAAGAAAGCGGCAGGGGCAAGAATGTCATTTCACTGTAGCTCTCTCTTCTCAACCGGCTGCAACCGATCCACGGTGTCCCGTGGCCTAATTTCACCGAACCAGAGTGTCTTTTAGCAAAATGCTCCAAAGTGGGTGGCAGCCAGCAAAGAACCATCACTTTGAATGTCCAACAAACAATTGTCCCAAAAAAAGTCTAAAAGTGCAGGGCTAAGGCTAAAATTTTACCGTGGGATCCAAACATGACCATAGAAAATGTAGTCCATGGCTGATACCTATCCAGTGTCATAAGCATTGATATCTTTTCTGTACCTCACTCCAAACGTTGAAATGTGCATCTAACATCCATGTTGTAGACGGTGCCGGCCTGCAAGGGTGCATGGGGTGCGATGGCCTAGGGCCCACGGGAGGGGGGGCAGCCCAGGACCCCACGTATACAGGTCCTCAGTATCGCAGACCCTTTAGCCTTTAGGTATACTATGCGTAACGCGTCTACGCGAACGCTCGTCCGACGCCCAGGACCCTACGTGAACGGCTGAATGCCCACGTCGCTGAAGGGTGAATGCGAATCGTCGTCCGTGATCCGTCTCGCCGACACCGCTCGTGCGGCACAAGCGCTGCAGCTCCCGTCTGGTTGTCCCGTGGTTGTCTGGTACAACGCTGCCGGGTAGGCCGTAGGCGGGTATGGGACGCAGATGACGACAAGGCGATGATCTAGGTATTTTTTCCTTGATTGTTTTTAATCTAAATTAATTACTTCAGACTTCTAGTACTCGGTACTCATATAGTCGTGATTTTCTTCTACTTTAGATGCTAGAAACTTAGAATGTTACCTAAGAAATATTTGTCGGGGTCTTAGAAAAGAAAACGGAAAAGAGTAGAAGATCAGTTTATTGAATCTCAAAAAGGTGCTATACATAAATTTTTTCAGCTTCAAGCAGTGTTGTGCCTAATGATAATCCTGTAGATGCACTTGATGAAGCGACCTGATTTCCGCGAAGGGAAATCCACAGAGTCGAAGTGTAATAAGACCGTTGTAGATCATATTACCCAAATTTCAGTCGAATATCACATCCATACAACGATAATATCAGAGTACAAATAGTGCGGAATTACATAAATTATTACATCGCCGCATTGGCGGAATCAAAAAGTAACATTCATTCAGAACAGCTTGAAGATAAGATCGCCAAACTCGAGCGTAGGAACAAATCCCTCAACCGTCAAACTCCTCGGAGCTATACTCCTCAGCAGAACCTGTGTGCCAAAATTTATCAGTACGATTTGTACTGACCACTCCCACCCTATAAGCATTGCTTTGTGGAAATTGGATGCATGTTGGATATAATCAAAAGAAACCTATAAGGCTGGAGTTTTCTATGCAATAGCATATCAAGTATATAGTAATAGTTGGTCAAGTTTTAACACCATTCCCACACCCATTCCACCCCATTCCCACTCCAGAGCCAGGTTTCGATCCTAGGATCGGTATACCACCATCTTCACACCATCACCATACCATCGCTCAGTCGACATGCCAACTCCCTCTCGACACTGTCTCAAGGCCCGTAGCCCCTGGCTACGACCGACACTCTCTCACGGCGGAAGAAGAGAAGGACTCATCTCGCTATCTAGTTTAAGCGAAACCCAAGAAAGGTCCATAGCCGACTATTCGGCACATGTATCGATCGATCAACCATACTCTCTGCAGAGGTTTTACATAACCACAAGATCCGCCTTCCTCGCTGACCGTTGTCAACTGGGCTGATACTGGCCGCTTGCTAGCCTAGGATAATACCACCCTACCATTCAGCCCTGGTACACCCCAAGTCTAGTCGGGGGCGGCTGAAACTGTGAGTCATGAGCCGAGTCCACAAGGTCTCCATGAAGTCTCAGAAGGGTGTGGGGGAAATCCTCCGTGCCCCGTACCTCCTTACACTGTCCGCTATCAATCTAGCAGTAGTGGCAATATCCTACCAAGTAGTATGGCCGTCCCGCACCATATAGGGTGAGTGGTACGTAAGGCTTCCCGGTGAATCTGAGTACTAGTAAGTCCTTAGGGATGACCAAGCCAGAATGTCTTTACTAGGGTTTCCATTTACCGTGCCACCACAGCACCTCCACCCTGGGCTCCTCCCATCACAGGTTCACACCCAGAGCCACCTCATATACCATTTACCCACCATAGGTATCCATTTTCCAGGGGTGCCTAGGTAGCACCCTACGGCAAGACTTGCCTCAGGCTCGTCGCATGTTCCAACTTGGTCGACACAATCCTTACCCTCCACGCACCCAAGTCACACACGCAACACTCTTCCCAAAGTCCAGATAACGCCAGTTTTCACCACGCATCAATATGGTAGAAATAATAAGCAATGAAATATAGTAGCAAGCGTGTGACTTAGCCTAACAGCAGGGTGAGTAGGGGTAAGGTTGCGTCAAGGTCAAGGCCATTAAGTAAGCATACTACCATGCAAGTCCTATCATAGTATGATTATAACAGTAAAGTAAAGCAATAACAGTTCTATATTAGCCATGCATAATAGGTGCTACGAGATTGGGTGGGATGTGGCACCTTCAGTGTAGTTGTCTCTGTACTCCTCACGGTACTCACGATCCTCGTCCGTTCGGTTCTCCTCCGAGTCTGCATACGTTCGAATTATAGTCGCGTTAGCGACGTCTATAGAATAGCACAAAGAAGCAATAAAAATTCAAAAGAGACAAATGCACTCAGACATGGGTTCATTCCGTAGAGCTCGATTTTAGATGAATTTTGGTCCTGGTCTTGTATTTTTCTGAGTTCGTATGAATTAGTTATGAATTTCCAAAGTTTCAATCATTTCTAAAAATGAAAAAAGGCTGAATTAATATCGTGCTGACACGTGTCACGCTCCTGTTGGTTCGCGTGGCACGCTGGCATCAGCATGATGTCAGCATGACGTCATCGTCTCGGTTTTGGTACTAACAGGTGGGGTTCTGCTGACGTCATCATGACGCCATATACGTCATCAGCTACTGATAGGTGGGACCAGGGCTCTTGGGTCACTGACATGTGGGTCCGGTCAAAGTAACGTCAAGTCACCGGGCGAGTCAACGGCCAACGGGTCACAGTCACTGACAGGTGGGACCCGCATGGCGGTGTCGCTGACATGTGGCCCCGGTCAACGGTCATCGTTGACTGGTCTATGGTCAATACAGGCTGGGCCTCGACTGGGCTGGTTGGGCCTAGATTTGGGCTGGGCTTTGGTCCGCCACGGGGCACGCGCTGGTGCGGCCACGTCGTCTTGCTAGGCCACTAACGGGCCGTGGTCCACGGGCGTAGGTGAGGCGCGGTTCATGGTGAACCCGTCTGCGTTGGTCCATAGACCGTAGAGCTAGTCTATGAAGGACTTGGTCCACTTACTCCTTCCCAGGGTTCGGTTCACATGCACGATGTGGTCGTGGTCAGAGCTTGGCGGAGCTGCTCAGGATGTGGTCGACGTGGTCGTGGTCGGAGCTGCTCGGCGAAGCTGCTCAGGATGTGGTCGACGTGGTCGGGGTCGACATGGTCATGGTCGGAGCTGCTCGGCGAAGCTGCTCGGGATGTGGTCGACGTGGTCGTGGTCGACATGGTCATGGTCGACGAGGGGAAAATCCCCTGCTCTTCCCCGACGGGGCTCCCGCCGGCGGTGAGGTCACCGGCGAGCCCCCGCGACGGCGCTAGCGTCCAATTAGGGTAGGCAATAGCTTCCCCATGCCTTGGCGAGTGTAGTGGTGGGGTCAAGGTGGCGGCTGGGGCTTCCTAGGGTCCCGGCCATGGTGAACGGTGGCGTGGGTCCGTCGGCTTGCATGGACAGGGCTATGGTGGTAGCGAGAATCCAGTTGGAGGACCGTGTGAGCTCCATGGTGCTTCTGCGGCCATGGTGGGCATGTTGAAGGAGCTCCTGGTGCTCCTAGTGGCTCTGGCCACGGTGGTGGGGGCAAAACAGAGGCGGTGGTGCTCCGACGAGGTGCGGTGCGGCAACGCAGGGTTCCGGTGGCTTCTTCCTCGGTAAGGTGAGTGCGGTGTGGCTCTCGTCATGGTGAGGCCAATCGGTGTGTCAACGTCACCTTCACCGCGACATAGAAGACGCGGTGGTCTCACCATGGTTGTGCTCTCGGCCAGGGTGAGCGTGCCCGTGCATGTGCGCTCCTGCTCCAATGTACTACGTCATGGCTGGGATCCTCCTTTTGGCTGATGGCAGCACGCACGGTGCGTCCTGGGTCTCAGCAAGCGTGGCCATGGCGGTCTCCCTAGCTAACCAGTTGGGCTAGGCCGGAGCTCGAAGCTTCAGCAAGGTTTCAATCCTGGCGGTGCACGTTCCATTTGGCTGGGGAGGTGGTCTCAGCAAGATGGCTCACCGCAGGGTTCATGGCGATAGGATGGCGGTGCAGTGGCGAGGCGAGGCCATGATGAGGTGATGCAGTGCTGTGCCGAGTGGCTACGTCGCTGTAGCTGATCGGGGCGACGCTCCTAGCTCCGGCGAGGTCCTCCCCGCAGTGGCTTCCTTCTCCTCCTTACCTTTTCTCTCCTCCCTCTCTCTTGGCTTGATGCTATGTGGTGCTGTGCCACCAGCGGTGGTGGCAAATGGGCTAAGGGTTAGGGCTCATGGACGTTGGCTTTTATAGCCGAGCTCCAAGGGCTCCAATGGCGGATGGCGATCGGGCGGTGGTGATGCGTGCGGCGCTTCTGATGGCTCGCGTGCGGTAGCGTAGGCGCAGCGCAAGGGGAAACAGGGTCATGCGATGTGCATGACCCTGGGCCCGCACCTACTCCGCGGTCGGCTCCCGGTCGTGTGGGGAGAACGCGTGGGCGAGGGGAAGAAGACGCTACTATGCTGACAAGCGGTGTCGGGTCATCAGGCGCTTGGCGCGTTGTGGCTGCGTGCGGCACGTGATGGTTGACGAGTGGGCCCGGCTCGTCAGTGGCTGTGCGCGTGTGGGCGGTGATGCCAGGCCGGCTTCGTGGGCTACGCGCGTGGAAGGGCAGGCGAGGCTCGGCTGAGCTGCTAGGCCGGTCGAGGCAGGCTGGGCTGAGCTGCTACCTCCCTCTTTTCTTTTCCTTAATTTATCCTTTGAGTTGAGTATTAATTGTTTGAAGGTTTATTAATTATTAAAGGAGTTAGCAACGAAAATCCAAATCACATGTTACAATAATAATTATGCATGCAAGGTTTTACATGATGGGGATTTAAACACTCACATATGACATGGGTCATGATATGGTTATGAAATTGACTACTTCGGTTATACTTACATGCAATACCTAGGGTTGGCTCCTACACATGGCACTCAACATTACATGGGGTTAAAACAAAAATTTTGTAGTTGGGATTTTTGGTGAGTGGATTTCTGGGTTGTTACAGTCCTATCCCCTTAACAGAATCTTGTCCCCGAGATTAAAGCGTAACGTACTCTTCGAAGAGGTAAGGGTATCGTAGCCGGAGGTCAGACTCTTTCTCTCATGTTGCCTCTCTCACAGTGTGATTGCTCCATTGGATCTTCCACATAGGAATAGTTTTGCTTTGGGTCTCTTTGGTATCTCTACCCAGAATTCTGATAGGATGTTCTTTATACTCAAGTGTATCTTGAATGTCAAGTGTATCAGTTGGAACTACTTCATCAGGCACTCTCAAACATTTGCGTAGCTGTGAGACATGAAATACGGGATGTACACCCCCCAATTCCTCAGGTAGCTCAAGTTTGTAAGTGAGTTTTTTCAATTCTCTTACATATCTTGTATGGCCCAACAAATCTAGGGGCAAGCTTGCCTTTCACATGGAATCTGACAGTTCCACGTAGTGGGGATACCTTGAGATAGACGAAGTCTCCCACATTGAACTCAAGTTCTCTTCTCCTTTTATCAGCATAGCTCTTGTATCGACTTTGAGTAATCCTCAAATTCTCCTTCACTTGAGCAACTCCTTCAGCATCTTAAATCTTGGTGGAGTCAAAGAACAATCTTTCTCCCGGTTGGGACCACATCAAAGGTGTCTTACAAGGTCTACCATACAAAACTTCAAACGGCGACATCTTGATACTGGCTTGGTAGCTGTTGTTGTAAGAGAACTCTGCATAGGGTAGGCATTTCTCCCAATCAGAGCCATAATTTAGTACACTAGCATGAAGCATGTCTTTTAAAATCTGATTTACTCATTCTGTCTGTCCATCTGTCCGTGGGTGATAAGCGGTACTGAAATCAAGTTTGGTTCCAATGGACTTGTGCAAAGATTCCTAGAATTGGGACACAAACTGAGGACCACGATTAGATATAATTCTAGAGGGAGCTCCATGCAGTCTGAGAATATGCTCAACATATAGATCTGCTAATTTTTCGGCATTGGTCTTGGTCTTAACTGGTACAAAGTGAGCAATCTTGGTCAAACGATCAACAATCACCAGATGGAATCATTGCCTTTCTGTGAACGGGGCAATCCAACTATGAAATCCATGGATATGCTCTCCCACTTCCACTCGGGAACGTCAAGAGGCTTTAGCAATCCTGCAGGCCTTTGATGTTTAGCCTTGACTTTATTACAGGTGTCACATCGTGCCACATGCCCCGCAATGTCTGTCTTCATGCTTTTCCACCAAAAGTGTTTCTTCAAGTCTTGATACATCTTTGATCCTCTAGGGTGAATACAGTACTTGGAATCGTGAGCTTCTGACAAAATTTCCTCTCGTAGCACTAGGTCAGATGGAACACAGATTCTGTTCTTGAACCAGATGGTTCCTTGTTCATCTTCTTGGTGGTTGGTCTTGTAGCCTAATTTCATCAGACCACAGAGATATTCGATCTCTTCACAACTTTTCTAAGCTTGATGGATGCGATCTATGAGATCATACTATATGCGGAGCTCATTCAACAAGTCATGCGGTAGTATCTCAAGTTGGAAATCTTCAATCTCTTCCTTGAGCTTAGGTGGTATGGATTCAGTGATCAAAGTGTGACAGTAACTCTTGCGACTGAGAGCATCTGCGACTACATTGGCTTTTCCCGGATGATAGTGAATTTTTAGGTCATAGTTCTTGATCAACTCTAGCCATCAGCGTTGCCTCATATTTAGATCTTCCTGAGTGAAAAAGTACTTCAAGCTCTTGTGATCCGTATAGATATCACACTTGTTGCCTATCAAGTAGTGTCTCTAGATCTTCAAGGCATGCACAACTGCTGCTAACTCAAGATCATAGGTTGGGTAACGGTTCTCGTGTTCTTTCAACTATCGGGAAGCATATGCAATCACTCTTCCACCTTGCATCAATACACAACCAAGTCCTTGACGGGATGCATCACAATAGACCATGAAATCTTTGCTGATATCAGGCAATGCTAGCACAGGAGTTGTGGTAAGCTTCTGTTTTAATTCCTGGAAGCTTTGTTCGCACTCGGGCATCCATTCAAACTCCTTAGTCTTCTTCAGAAGGTTGGTCATTGGACAGGCTATCTTGGAGAAGTTCTCAATGAATCGGCGATAATATCCAGCCAATCCCAAGAAGCTTCTGACTTTTGTCACATTACAGGGTTGATCCCACTCTTTCACAGCTTCAATCTTGGCTGGGTCAACTGTGACACCTTCAGCTAATAGTACATGGCCTAGGAAGGCAACTTTCTATAGCCAGAATTCGCATTTACTGAACTTTGTGTAGAGCTGATGTTGGGCTAGTTTCTCCAGCACCGTTCTCAGATGATGTTCATGTTCTTCAGCGGTGGATGAATAGACAAGGATGTCATCAATGAATACTACCACAAACTTATCCAGTTCAATCATGAAAACCTTATTCATCATGTCCATGAAGTATACAGGAGCATTCGTGAGTCCAAAGGACACCACGGTGAACTCAAACTGCCCATACCTAGTTACAAAAGCTATCTTCGGAATGTCACTCTCTCGAATCTTCATCTGATGATAGCCAGATCTGAGATTAATCTTGGAAAAATACTTGGCACCTCTGAGCTGGTCAAGCAGATCGTCGATTCTTGGCAGAGGGTACTTGTTCTTGATGGTGACTACGTTCAAGTTCCGGTAATCAACGCACATTCTCATTGAGCCATCCTTCTTCTTAACAAACAGAATAGGGGATCCCCAGGGTGAAGCACTAGGTCTGATATATCCCTTCGAGATGAGCTTATTAAGCTGTTTCTTGAGCTCAGCCAGTTCATTAACTGACATGCGATAGGGTCTCTTGGTAATGGGTCCTGTCCCTGGCAAAAGATCAATGATGAACTCTACATCACGGTCTGGTGGCATACCTGGTAATTCTTCAGGGAATACATCGGGGTAGTCTCTGACCACAGGCACATCATGAACTGTCTTCTCCCCTTTTTGTGATTCTGAACTCGCTTTAAGGGCACATAGGATAGAAGTGGACTTTCCGGACTAGGGTTCACACCTGATAACTTGGCCTGATGGGTGGGTCACTTGGACGTATCTAGGTGAACATGATATGATACCATGGTGAATGGTTAGCCAATCCATACCTAAGATGATGTCTAGGCTCGTGGAAGGTAACAGGGTTAGGTCAGCTTTAAAGGTAAGACCCTCAATGGCAAGACTCACTCTATTACAGATGTGTGTGCACTTTAGGTCTCCTAAAGGTGAACTGGTGATGATAGGCTTTCCACGTGGGGTCATAGGCAGGTCATGCTCTCGTGCAAACTTGGATGATATGTAAGAACAAGTTGCTCCAGAGTTAAATAGAACTGATGCAGTATTGCCATTAACTAAAAACATACCGTACACAACGTCAGGGGCAGCCTGTGCTTCCTCGGCGTCCAGATGGTTGAGACATCCATGGGTAGCAGATCCCTTAAACTAAGACTTCTGAGCAGCTGAGTTCTGAGGGCACTCAGCGGCTTTGTGACCCGGTTGGCCACAAGAGAAGCAGGTGAAAGGCGCACCGCCTGTAGGGGTTGGCGCGGGTGCCTTTCAGTTTCCAGTGCTTGGTGCGGAGCGGTTCTGTGCTGGGCGTTCATTCACAGAGCGGGAATGGTTGAAATGGTCCTGAGTGTTGCGGTCCTGAGCATAACGGTCCCAGGTGTAGCGATCCTGAGTAGGGTGGGAGTATTTGGTGGTGTAGCCTCCACTACCCCTACTCGAGCCAGGGTTGTCATCCCTGTTGTGGCGAGAGCGTTCTCTGGGTGGTGCATCTCCGCGGAACCTCTTGCGATCACGTCCACGGAGGGACTCCTCAGGCTTATGCTTCCTCTCCCTATACTCCTCTCCAGCTTCAGCACGGTCCTTCTCAATCTGGATGCAGCGATCCACCAGAGCACGTAGCGTGCTACTCTCAATACCGCCAAACTTCAGCTTGATGTGCGGGTTAAGTCCCTTGCGGTAATAGTATAGCTTCTCCTTCTCAGAGTTCACAACATAGGAAGGTGCATAGCGTAGGAGGTTGGTGAAACGAGTAGTGTACTCAGTCACCCTGCCCTTTCCCATCTTGATGTTGTGGAACTCCTCGGCTTTGGCCTCTATGACACCCTTGGGAATGTGATACTCAGTGAATGCTTCGGCAAACTCATCCTACGAGATGTTGGTAGGGTCCTCATGGGAATCACTGAAACTGTCCCACCAGGCATGTGCTGCACCTGTGAGCTGGTGTGTGGTAGCTCCAACACACTCATCGTCGGTGAAAGTAGTGAGGTCAAGCTTCTTCTCCATTTCCTTGAGCCAGTCATCAGCTACAAGCGGGTCAGGGTCGGTGCCATCATAGGTAGGTGGCCTTAGCTTTAGAAATCCTTCCAGCTTCCTTTGGAAGTCATTCTACTGACCTCCCTAGTGACGGTTTGCTCCGTTAATAAGAGCTACAAGAAGTTGAGTCTGTTGTGCCATCACTTCTACTAGGTTCGGTGGTGGTGGTGGCGGAAGGTTCTCCTTAGGCGGCGGGGTATTCTCCAAGTTGAAGGGTATCCCTCCACGTCCATGGCTATGGCCATGGCCACGGTTGTTGCCACCATGCCCCCCATTTGGTTCAACTGGTTCAGGGGTGGGCGCACATCCACGGTTCATTAGGTGATTAGATCGGCGGTTCGGCATCTGCAACACGGATCATAGAAATTTTAGTGCTCGTGCCATAAGTGCTTATAATTTAGTATGGTTACATGATTTTGATGATTTAAAGAAAAGCATTTATTCTATCCAACACTCATTACAAAGAAGCAATAAGGTCCATAAAATGCAATAAGATCCAAAACATTCATTACATGGGTTTTATTACATAGCATCATCTTCAGTAGCTACACTTGAAGACTTGCAAGAATCGTACTACGCATAGTGTCTCATATTACATCTCATAAGGGGTACATCAAAGGGGTACAACCTATGGAAGCCACTGACATGACTCATGACCACGCAGGGTCATCTACTCTAACTCGTACACCATAGCTGGGATACGACTGTTCTCGATCTCGATCTCCTCGTTAGACTTGTGAAGTTGAGACACGTACTTCAAGGCCTCGGCGACCTCCTCAGTAGGCTTGGCTCCAGGTAGGGTAGGGCAGGCATCTAGGTTGAGGTGAGTCAGGGCTAACTCAAACGCCTCTATCCTAGGCTTCGTCTTGCTACGAATCTCCTTGGGTAGTTGATCCCACATACCCTTCATCTCCCTAAGGCGCTTCTTGTTAGACTTCTGCCAAGCCTGCTAAGTCCTCTCACACTTGTCCTGTAGGTACTCGTTCTGCCGGAGTGCCTCGATCAGGTGACCCTGGTTGCGAACGGCCTTCTTCCTGAACTCCTCTAGATTCTGAGTCATGGTCTTGTTCCAAGATTGGATTTTCAGCATATCAATCCCCTTGGACCTCTCTCTGTCTCCTCTATGGTTGAACTCGGCCTTCTTGTTGTCCAACTCTCTCTGCAACTCCAAGACCTTATTGTCGAGGTAGCAGTTCCTGTTGCCTAGGTCGGCGGCTTTGTCCTATAAGTCAGCGACCTCAGCTCTGTGGACTTCTTCACGACGGTTGAGCTCGTCCTGTAGCTTGGCAACTGTCACAAGTAGACTAGCTCGCTCCTGTGCTCCCTGTGAGTCTAGCTCCTGGTACCCCCACAGAATGGCCTGGTCCTGACGTCTCCTCTGCTCTAGCTGGGTCACGTACCTGTCCTGCTCTAGTAGGTGGATAGCCAAGATGCGAAGACATCTGTCCTCCTCAGCAAGGATAACTCTGCCAGCTACGAAACTCTACTCACTAGGGGTAAGGCTGAGGTCGAGGGCCTGGGGAAGTAGACAGAACTCTATCGTCTTCAGGTGCTCGTAGTGGTCCCTCATCACTCTACGAAATGTCTTGTGTGAGATAGCTTGCAGTCCCTCCTCGACTGTGTCCTCTATAGTCATCTCGGTGAATGCGGGGACAGAAGGTATGGTAGTGCTAGCTAGGAACTCGACTGAGGTGATAATCGGTCCTTTGATTCCTCCTTCCTGTGCTGGCTTCCCGATGCAGGTGACCTTGACAAGCTCGTCAGGGACTCCTAACGTGACGAGAACTCGGCAGAGGGTCTGTGCAAAACCCCTGAGCTCACGAAGGTCGAAGGTAAGCTTGGCGTGGTCCAGAGGTAGCGGTCCTAGAGACGGCCATTCGACGTTCGTTGCCATCTGCATGTTTTAAGGAATTAGGTGTTAGCAGGTCAATAAATAGATAAGCCTTGCATAAAAGTAAATGCAGGGTCGGTATATAACCGAAAGAGGGGATGTTCACGTCCTATTCTATCGTCCATTTCTGAGGGTTTCGTCCTATGGTCAAGTATGGCTTTGATACCAACTGAAGCGACCTGATTTCCGTGAAGGGAAATCCACAGAGTCAAAGTGTAATAAGACCGTTGTAAATCATATTACCCAAATTCCAGTCAAATATCACATCCATACAACGATAATATCAGAGTACAAATAGTGCGGAATTATATAAATTATTACATCGCCGCATTGGCGGAATCAAAAAGTAGCATTCATTCAGAATAGCTTAAAGATAAGATCGCCAAACTCGAGCGTAGAAATGAATCCCTCAACTGTCAAACTCCTCGGAGCTATACTCCTCAGCAGAACCTGTGTGCCAAAATTTATCAGTACGATTTGTACTAGCCACTCCCACCCTATGAGCATTGCTTTGTGGAAATTGGATGCATGTTGGATATAATCAAAAGGAACCTATAAGGCTAGGGTTTCCTATGCAATAGCATATCAAGTATATAGTAATAGTTGGTCAAGTTTTAACACCATTCCCACACATATTCCACCCCGTTCCCATTCTAGAGCCAGGTTTCGATCCTGAGATCGATATACCACCATCTCCACACTATCACCATACCATTGCTCAGTCGACAGGCCAACTCCCTCTCGGCACTGTCTCAAGGCCCGTAGCCCCTGGCTACGACCGACACTCTCTCACGGGGGAAGAAGAGAAGGACTCATCTCGCTATCTAGTTTAAGCGAAACCCAGGAAAGGTCCATAGCCGACAAGTTGGCACATGTATCGATCAATCAACCATACTCTCTGCAGAGGTTTTACATAACCACAAGAGCCGCCTTCCTCGCTGACCGTCGTCAACTGGGCTGATACCGGCCGCTTGCTAGCCTAGGATAATGCCACCCTACCATTCAGCCCTGGTACACCCCAAGTCTAGTCCGGGGCGGCTAAAACTGTGAGTCATGAGCCGGGTCCATAAGGTCTCCATGAAGTCTCGGAAGGGTGTGGGGGAAATCCTTCGTGCCCCGTACCTCCTTACACTGTCCGCTATCAACTTAGCAGTAGTGGCAATATCCTACCAAGTAGTCCGGCCGTCCCGCACCATATAGGGCGAGTGGTACGTAAGGCTTCCCGGTGAATCTGAGTACTAGTAAGTCCTTAGGGATGACCAAGCCAAAATGTCTTCATCAGGGTTTCCATTTACCGTGTCACCACAGCACCTCCACCCCGGGCTCCTCCCATCACAGGTTCACACCTAGGGCCACCTCATATACCATTTACCCACCACAGGTATCCATTTTCCAGGGGTGCCCAGGTAGCACCCTACAGCAAGACTTGCCTCAGGCTCGTTGCATATTCCAACTTGGTCGACATAACCCTCACCCTCCACGCACCCAAGTCACACACGCAACACTCTCCCCAAAGTCCAGATAACGCCAGTTTCCACCACGCATCAATATGGTAGAAATAATAAGCAATGAAATATAGTAGCAAGCGTGTGACTTAGCCTAACAGCAGGGTGAGTAGGGGTAAGGTTGTGTCAAGGTAAAGGCCATCAAGTAAGCATACTACCATGCAAGTTCTATCATAGTATGATTATAACAGTAAAGTAAAGCAATAGCAGTTCTATATTAGCCATGCATAATAGGTGCTACAAGATTGGGTGGGATGTGGCACCTTCAGTGTAGTCGTCTCCGTACTCCTCACGGTACTCACGATCCTCGTCCGTTCGGTTCTCCTCTGAGTCTACATACGTTCGAATTATAGTCACGTTAGCGACGTCTATAGAATAGCACAAAGAAGCAATGAAAATTCAAAAGAGACAAATGCACTCAGACATGGGTTCATTTCGTAGAGCTCGATTTTAGATGAATTTTGGTCCTGGTCTTGTATTTTTCTGAGTTCGTATGAATTAGTTATGAATTTCCAAAGTTTTAATCATTTCTGAAAATGGAAAAAGGCTGAATTAATATCGTGCTGACACGTGTCATGCTCCTGTTGGTTCGCGTGGCACGCTGGCATGTGGGACCAGGGCTCTTGGGTCACTGACATGTGGGTCCGGTCAAAGTCAACGTCAAGTCACCGGGCGAGTCAACGGCCAACGGGTCACAGTCACTGACAGGTGGGACCCGCATGGCGGTGTCGCTGACATGTGGCCCCAGTCAATGGTCATCGTTGACCGGTCTATGGTCAATACAGGCTGGGCCTCGATTGGGCTAGTTGGGCCTGGATTTGGGCTGGGCTTTGGTCCGCCACGGGGCGCGCGCTGGTGCGGCCATGTCGTCTTACTAGGCCACTAACGGGTCGTGGTCCACGGGCGCAGGTGAGGCGTGGTTCATGGTGAACCCGCCTGCGTTGGTCCATAGACCGTAGAGCCGGTCTATGAAGGACTTGGTCCACTTACTCCTTCCTAGGGTTCGGTTCACGTGCACGACGTGGTCGTGGTCGAAGCTTGGTGGAGCTGCTCGGGATGTGGTCGGCGTGGTCGTGGTCGGAGCTGCTCGGCGAAGCTGCTCGGGATGTGGTCGACGTGGTCGTGGTCGGAGCTGCTCGGCGAAGCTACTCGGGATGTGGTCGACGTGGTTGTGGTCGACGTGGTCATGGTCGATGAGGGGAAAATCCCCTGCTCTTCCCCGACGGGGCTCCCGCCGGCGGTGAGGTCACCGGTGAGCCCCCGCGACGGCGCTAGCGTCTGATTAGGGTAGGCAATAGCTTCCCCATGCCTTGGCGAGTGCAGTGGTGGGGTCAAGGTGGCAGCTGGGGCTTCCTAGGGTCCCGGCCACGGTGAACGACGGCGTGGGTCTGTCGGCTTGCATGGACAGGGCTATGGTGGTAGCGAGAGTCTAGTTGGAGGACCGTGTGAGCTCCACGGTGCTTCTACAGCCATGGTGGGCGTGTTGAAGGAGCTCCTGGTGCTCCCAGTGGCTCTGGCCACGGTGGTGGGGGCAAAACAGAGGCGGTGGCGCTCCGACGAGGTGCGGTGCGGCAACGCAGGGTTCCGGTGGCTTCTTCCTCGGCTAAGGTGAGTGCGGTGCAGCTCTCGTCGTGGCGAGGCCAATCGGTGTGTCAACGTCACCTTTACCATGACGTAGAAGACGCGGTGGTCTCGCCATGGTTGTGCTCTCGGCCAGGGTGAGCGTGCTCATGCATGTGCGCTCCTGCTCCAATGTACTACGTCATGGCTGGGATCCTCCTTTTGGCTGATGGCAGCGCGCACGGTGCATCCTGGGTCTCAGCAAGCGTGGCCATGGCGGTCTCCCTAGCTAACCAGTTGGGCTAGGCCGGAGCTCGAAGCTTCAGCAAGGTTTCAATCCTGGCGGTGCACGTTCCATTTGGCTGGGGAGGTGGTCTCAGCAAGATGGCTCACCGTAGGATTCGTGGCGGTAGGATGGCGGTGCAGTGGCGAGGCGAGGCCGTGATGAGGCAATGCAGTGCCGTGCCGAGCAGCTACGTCGCTGTAGCTGATCAGGGCGACGCTCCTGGCTCCGGCGAGGTCCTCCCCGCAGCGGCTTCCTTCTCCTCCTTGCTTTTTCTCTCCTCCCTCTCTCTTGGCTTGATGCTGTGCCACCAGCGGCGCGCGGCGAACGGGCTAAGGGTTAGGGCTCACGGACGTTGGCTTTTATAGCCGAGCTCCAAGGGCTCCAATGGCGGACGACGATCGGGCGGTGGTGATGCGTGCGGCGCATCCGACGGCTCGCGTGCGGTAGCGTAGGCGTGGTGCAAGGGGAAACAGGGTCATGCGATCTGCGTGACCCTGGGCCCGCACCTGCTCCGTGGTCGGCTCCCGGTCGCGTGGGGAGAACGCGTGGGCGAGGGGAAGAAGACGCTACTGTGCTGACAAGCGGGGTCGGGTCATCAGGCGCTTGGCGCGTTGTGGCTGCGTGCAGCGCGTGATGGCTGACGAGCGGGCCCGGCTCGTCAGCGGCTATGCGCGTGCGGGCGACGACGCCAGGCCGGCTTCATGGGCTACGCGCGTGGAAGGGCAGGCGAGGCTCGGCTGAGCTGCTGGGCCGGTCGAGGCAGGCTGGGCTGAGCTGCTGCCTCCCTCTTTTCTTTTCCTTAATTTATCCTTTGAGTTGAGTATTAATTGTTTGAAGGTTTATTAATTATTAAAGGAGTTAGCAACGAAAATCCAAATCACATGTTACAATAATAATTATGCATGCAAGGTTTTACGTGATGGGGATTTAAACACTCACATATGACATGGGTCATGATATGGTTATGAAATTGACTACTTCGGTTATACCTACATGCAATACCTAGGGTTGGCTCCTACACATGGCACTCAACATTACATGGGGTTAAAACAAAAATTTTATAGTTGGGATTTTTGGTGAGTGGATTTTTGGGTTGTTACACTTGATATTGAAGAACAAGGGCAGCAACAGCAACAAGTTAATGATTATTTAAGTGAACAAGTTGATGGCATTGATGATGCTACAGAGAATGAAAATTTACAACCTTCCTCTCAACCTGAAAATTTAATTGATGATGTGCAAGAAGCTTCTATTCATTATGTCTTTGATCCTAGAACTTGGAGAAATCTTGATAATAATGATAGAGATATATTAATTAAAAAGGGGCCGGTGAAGCTTCTCTTCATGATGTCCTAGGATTGACAGTTAAGTCATGGTCTAATACACGTTGGGAAAGCCCAATAAAAAGTGTTCAAGCTATCAGATTCCAAACTCCTCAAATAAGATCAGCTTTATTAGCGCTAGAGAAGGCTTCAACTGATGACCCAATGGCAGTTAGTGAATGTCAATCTTTGGTGAGTGCACTAGAGAATTTTGAATTTTTAGTTGGTTTGGTTATTTGGCACGATATTTTATTCTCTATAAATAAGGTGAGCAAGAAGTTGCAATCTAAATTTGTGAGTATAAATGATACTCTCAAACATATTGAAGGTGTCATATCATATTTTAAGAAGTATAGAGATGAAAGTTTCACTTCTAGTATGGATACAACAAAAAAATATTGCACCTGAAATGGATATAGAGCCAAAATTTCGTACGAAACGTCAAGGAAAGAGAAAGAAATATTTTGATGACCAAGATGAGGAAATACAATGGTCTGTTGTGGACTCATTTAGAGTAGAGTACTTCAATGTTATGATTGATGCTGCAATTGCTTCATTGACTAGTAGATTTGAGCAGATGAAAAAATTTGATAACGTTTTTGGGTTCTTATTCAACTCAAAAAATTTGAAACCTTTGGATGAAACTAATCTTTGGCTGCGCTGCAAGAATTTTGTGGAAATGTTTTCTCAGGATAACTCATCCGATGTTGAGATCAATGATTTTATTTAGAATTAAAGGTGCTACGAGTGACTTTGTCGAATTCTTTGATGTCAGCGCTTGAGATTCTGGAGTTTGTTATAGCTGTAGATTGCTATCTAAATGTTTCAGTTGCCTATCGAATCCTCATAACTGTACCTGTGACTGTAGCTTTAGCTGAAAAAAGTTTCTCAAAGTTGAAGTTGTTGAAGAACTATGTGATATCAACTATGTCGCAAGAAAGGTTAAATGGATTGGCTATGTGCACCATCGAGAGAGATATCTTGGATACTATTAATCTCAATACCGTCCTGGATAATTTTGCACCCAGAAACGCTCGAAGAACCATCTTTTTATGAGAAGCCATGGATATTATGGAGTTCTATTTTGTCTTAAGGTAATTATCTTAGTTTTAGTCTATATTATTTCTCGATAATTATCAAATATGTTAAATTAAAAATATATTATTAGATTTATTTTTGGTTTGAAAAAATTAACGTTTATATATATTATAAGATTTATATATAGTCTAGAGAGACTTCGCGACGACTTCGGCAGATGACCCTGCAAATCTTAGGAGCGGCACTGGCTGTAGACCTCGCGTGGAGACAGTACGAATTTGGCGGAGCTGGCTGTGGGTTGAGCCGGGTCAGGGCACGACAAAACAACTGGTGGCGGAGGGGTGGACGCGCTGGTCACGCCAAACCCATGGCCGCGTCACGTGGAACACTCGGCGAGCGCGACCCGGCCCGGCCCCGGCGGCTGCCACCTCCACCTGCCCGAGAACAACAAGCACGCACGACACACAAGTGAGAGGGGCGGGCGGGCCACCACCGAGAGGACAAGAGCCCAGCCCTCGTTGGCGCCCACGTGTGGCGAGCCAGGTCCGCCGCGGACTACAGTAATTTTAGGAGGTACTACAGTACCGCCTTAGTTGTTGCACCCGCGGGGAAGTAAGCGCTGACGTGGAGGCCGCCACCCCAAATCCCACGCCAAGGCCAGTGTGGACCGACGGACAACTGGGCGGGGTGCGTGTGGGTCCCGCGCTGCAGGTCGAGACTCGCCTCAGAGCCGGTTCCCTGAACCCCCCCCCTCTCTCTCTCTCCGCGGGCCCCACCGCCTCATCGAAATTTTACTCCTCCTCCACTCTACACACGCCGGTCGCCCAACCCAACCGCCCTAACTCCCCCTCGCCTCTATAAAGCCCTCCGCCCTTTCTCCACGCCTCTCTATCGATCGATTCCCAATTCGCAACAACCCAAACAGAGAGAGGGCCGGTCTGAGTGGTGTCCGTTTTGATTCGATGCTTGTGGCCGCCTCTGCCGCCCAGCGAACAACGAGTCGCCGGATCCCGACGCACCCGAGGGCGCGTCCGACATGGGGGAGCTCGCGGCGACGACCTCGCCCCCGCCGCCCGCGTCCGCCGCCGCCGTGGTGCCGGTGGTCTTCGTCGACGGCGAGCAGAGCGTGGACCTGGGCACGGTCACCGTGCAGCCCTCGCTGGGCGGCGTGAAGCGGCTGCAGGCCGTGGTGGCGGACCGCGTGGGCGTGGCGCCGCACCAGATCTCGGCGTCCCTGGCGCGGCCCCGCCGCGCGCGCCGCGTGCCGCTCGACGACGCCACCGACCTCGCCGCCGCCGTCGCGCGGGAGGGCAACGGCTGCTACGTCGTCGCGGGGCTCCGCCGCTCCCGCCGGGGCGGCCGGTCCCGCCGCGACAGGAAGGGAGGAGCCAACGGCGCCGCGGGCGCGGGTGCTGTGGAGAAGACCATCCTGAAGCGCCTCCCGCCCACGGATCTGGCGTCCCTGGTCGGCCCTCCCCCTCCGCTTTCCCTTGCCCTTCCCCACGCCGGTGCCGCGGCCCCGCCGCTCGTGCTCGACGGGTGGGGCTACGACGACTACGAGGCGCGGCTGCGGGAGCTGCAGCGGCAGCGCGACTGGTACCTGGTGAGCACCGCCGGGGCGGGTCCGGACCCGTCCTACTTCCATTTGGCGGCGGCAGCGGCGGGGCATCCGGAGCACGAGGACCCGGCGGCGCTGTGGTCCCCGCGGCTTCGCCCTTCCCCTTGCCCCGAGTGCGAGGCGGCGGCGGCGGCCATGCGGCAGCCGGCGTTCCACTGGTGCGTGCGCGACGCGGTGGTCTCCGCGGGGTTCCGCTCCCACGTGGGCCCCATCGAGCGCCCGCCGAAGAAGACCCCGTCTCCTCCGCCGACTCTGCCGCCGCCGAGCCCCGGCCGCCTCCCGGGCCTCCTGGGCATGCCCGTCTACTGATGGATCGTCCAGCAGCTGATTGCTTCCTCCATGCGCGCCCCGTCCCCCTCCTCCCCTAGCACTCTAGCAAATTGTATGTACTACCTAGAACAAAACAAGCGGAGATGGGATCGGGGACGGATGGTGGAGGTTGCGTGTGGGAGTTGTTTGCGCAGCGCGACGCGACAAGCAGCATGTTCGCTTGCAGTATAGGATCGTGAATTATAAGTGGGAGTATTTTTACCTCGTATTAAATCAGAAGTAAATAATGCACGATCGTTTACACCGAAACGAAGAGGCTCGGGACGTAAGGTCCATGCATTTGACTTCTTGTTCCAGGGAGATTTATCCTCAGATAGTATCTCAACGATTGCTGCTATATTTTTATAGGTAAAAATGAAAAACAGATATAAAAATATTACTTTTGCTTATGTGGCACGTCAGCCTTCGCGCCAGCACGGATATAAGTCAGCATATGGACGTCAAATGTCTCTCCTGCCCCTGCTCTCTCCTTCTCGTCGCACGACGCGCCTCTCTCCTTCCAATCTCCCTCTCTCTCGCAGCTCCGCGGTGCTATCCTCCCTGTGGTGCGCCCTCTGCCCTCTGCCCTCCCTCCACACTCTCCATCCCTCCCTTGTCAACGTTCGCGCTCGAGCAGTAGGCAGCTCCGTGGTCCTCCCTTCCCGATGACGCGCTACACCTCCCCTCCCGACGGCGATCATCCCTCCCTCTCCCTCAAGCGCACCTCTGACGACGTGGCGAGGAGCTCCTCCCTTTCCCTCAAGCTTCTCCAGTGTCGTGGATCCGGGCGGGGCAGCGTAGATCAAGGGCGTGGCGGCGCAAATCTAGGGTTGGGCGGTTCGTGCACAGGTCCGTGCACAGGTTGAGCAGCGCCGTGACGTCGCCGTGCGCCGCGACGGCCCACGCGTTGCCCGAGTTCTTGGTGAGCTTGCAGAGCACCCACGCTGTCGTCTCCTTGGCCGCCTCGCTACCGACGCCTGCGTCGAGGACACGGACCACGGGCGCGATGGCGCCTCCGATGACCAAGTCCCTCCTATGCGTGTCCGACCCAGCGATCACCGAGACCGCATCCAGGGCCTCCTCCTGGACGTGGGCTTCGGGGCCCTCGCCGCTCTCGGTGTCGTCGCCCTCGTCGTGAGCGCCGCCGTCGCCCTTCTTCGCCGGGGACCCGCTCCTCGATGAGCTCCAGCTGCAGGAGCAGCTCGGGTTCCTCGTTGACACCAGCCACCAGCTACCCCTGCTCGACGTTAGCTCGAGGAGATGATGCACGCGCGTGCTCCCGGACGTGCAGACCTTCTTCGGCCTGATTGAGTACCTGGCCGGCGTCGGCGACCTCAAGGGCGTGCACCGGCTGCTCGGGTTGGTGTGGCAATGGTCGCCCTAAGGGTGTTCGACGAAATGCACGCCGCGTGGGCAGAGAGGAAGAGGTGGAGGAGAGAGTAGGGGCAGGAGAGACATTTGACGCCCGTATGCTGACTTGGATCCCTGCTGGCACGAGGGCTGGCGTGCCACGTGAGCAAAAGTGGCATTTTTATATCTGTTTTTCGTCTTTGCTGATGAAAATATAGCGGCAACCGTTAAGATACTATCTGAGGAGGTGCCAATCTTTATAATGGTAAAAAGTTAAATCTCCCTTGTTCTCGTATTTCTTGACCTGCCAATTGCTACATGGCTTCTTTCTTCTTTTCTTTTGGTTTCCAATCCATCCTAAATATCTCGAGTTGCACGGACGTTGAGTTCCTTTCGGTAAAACAAAAGATAGCAGCGTCCGAAAACAAATAAACCACGGGGTAGCCAGAGCCCAGAGGCCAGAGCTATATATTTGTTACAGTTTTTGTGTGTGTGTGTGTGGAGTGGGGGAAGAGGGGAGGGGTGTGGATGTGCCAACAACAGATGCATATCTAGAGACTTTATCAATAGTCTCAAGATCGCCTAAGCCTCTCCAAATTGTTATAGGACGTTGTATTCATATGAATGGGTGCATGTGTGCATCCGTGTGTTATAGTGTACAATTACAAAATAGTCATTTCAGGTAAACATTGACACTATTGCTGTGTTTCTAAATGTAGAATAATACTTTCTTCTTGCTATATATGTTATTGCAATTATAATGATGCCTTTTTTAAGTACGGTCTAAAATAAAAGGGAGATCATTTAGCATGAAAAGGGTTGACCTTTGTCAATTATTTATTATATTTTCGATAGATGGATAAGATTTAACCATGCCATCCATAATTTCCTTTCAAGAACACGACGAAAAGAAGCAAAATGAAAATGGTTCCCTTTATATGACACAACTTTCTTAGATGGCATTGATGTCTAGATAATTTCTTAATTCATTGAGAAGTAGCTTGCATTAATTCCTTTTATTTGGGTGAAAATGACATCTTCATAAGACCCTGAGACCCTAAGTGATTTCATATCATGTCGTCGAAGTTAACAAAGGGCAACCTTACATGATTATAAGCATTGACTGAAAAAAGTCACAAAGAACTTTTCGAATCTTGCACCCTAAGCAGGGGCCACTCCTAACTTTGGAATTAGTTTACTTAGTATCAGAAATTTAAGGGAGAAAAAGGAGAACATAAACGAAACTCTCTATGAACCTAACATCAACAATTGACTATAATAACAACATACAAGCCTGCCTAGAGGGGGAGGGGGAGGGCGAGTTTAACGTGTAAGAGACAACGAGTGAGAGAGGTAATTAAATGCAGTTCTCCTACTTCCACCTTATCCCTCTCATCCAACATCTCTCTCTCATTCGAATCAACAACGTTGTCTTTGACCCTAGCAAAGAGTGCTTGGCTCCAATAGCACCATCTATACCAACACGAATCGATCAGAGATTGAGGCCCTCGTTGCCCATGCATTCCCGCTTACCTGATACGACCCACATGTCGGCTCTACCTCTCTTAGGACTTTCTTTAGTTCTGCAACACTAGGTAACCCTAACCATGGACCATAGCCCTAGGATGAATCTTCCCCGTTCATTCTTCTTTTCTATTTGATTCGATTCGTTCCAACAACATATATGCTCTCGAAATCTAGAGGCTTTGGATTTAAGCTTAAACCCTCGATTTAGATTCTAGGACAGGAGAAATAGCAAAGGATAACCACCGTGCCTCTTTGACTCTCGCATGTCTCCCATTTATTTTCTCGATTACCGCCAAAAGTTTCTGAACTATTATTTCTCTGTATAAAAGTTGGTCGTTTTGTATCAGTTAAATCATTTCACATAAAGTCATTGTAAAATTAGTATTCTTCTACTATAGGGGGTGTTTGGTTTCTACGGCCACTCCTAAAATTCCTGCAACATCGAATGTTTAGACATATGCATGGCGTATTAAATATAGACTAATTACGAAACTAATTACACAACTTGCGACTAATTTGCGAGATGAATATTTTAAGCCTAACCAGTCCATGATTTGACAACGTGTTGCTACAGTAAACATGTGCTAATGACAGATTAATTAGGCTTAAAAAAATCGTCTCGCAAATTAGCCTTCATCTATATAATTGATTTTATAATTAATCTATATTTAATGCTTTTTATTAATATCTAAATATTCGATGTGACATAAATTTTAGGAGCGACAATAGAACTGAACACCCCGTAGTATAATACGTACGGCACGATGTACGGTGAATGGTAATAAAAGAAAGCAAACTTTGTGCCCATACAAAAACCGGAGCGCAGGAACCACCACGCCACGCGGGGAGGAATATTCTGCAGCCGGTCCAAGCTGGACAGGCAAGGCAGCCGCCGCAGCCCCGCCCCGCCCCGCGTGCTGCTCTGTTCCTGTTCCTGTTCCTCCTCACCCTCGTCCCGTTCTCCTCGCTTTCCCTTCGCTCTTTTCATCTGCCAACGCTGCAACTGCAACGCACGCGATTGGTACTGCTCGCTCCCTTCTCCCCCGCTCCCGCCCTCGCTTCGCTTGCTCCGGGCGCCACCGTGGGGTCCTCCTTCCCCTCCTGCTCTCCACCCACATCCACCCTGTCGCTGTCGTCCGCTCTGCTCAACCAAACCGGCGAAGCGAAACCGCTCCCCCTCCCCCGCTCCTCCTCCAGATCCATCCGCCTCTCCTCGAAACCGTCCGGAGTCCCGAGCAGCGGGCGGAGAGGTGGCGGCGGGGGAGATGGAGAGCCTGGCGCAGCGCGCCGCGCTGCTGCGGGAGTCGCTGCAGAAGAGCCAGCAGGTCACGAACGCCGTCGTCTCCATCCTCGGCTCCTTCGACAGCCGCCTCACCGCGCTCGACTCCGCCATGCGCCCCATCCAGGTGCGCTGCTCTCGTCTCTCTTAATCTTATTCTTAGGGCTCCAGCTTGCCTCTGCTGCTGGAGTGGTGCTCTGATGCCGCTGCCGCTGCTTGGTTTGGGCACAGGTGAGGACGCACGCCGTGCGGACCGCGCACGAGAACATCGACCGCACGCTGCGCTCCGCGGATGTGATCCTCACCCAGTTCGACCGAACTCGAGAGGTGCTTGTCCTAACTTCAGTGATTCAGTCCCATATTATGGTCGTCCCATGGTCGTCGCCCCATTTTCACAGTATTTGCATCCTCGTGTACTTGAAACTGCTGCTTAATTTAGGCTATAATAAGAGTAGGGAGCGTGCAGTTAGATGTGATCCTGTATTTGGATATTGGGTGTATTATGTGAGCAGTCAAAGTTTTTGAACTAGACCACTAGTCCCTCCGTCTATCTATCTATCGCTGTGAAGCATCGTTGTATCGGAAAAAATCAACCTTTGCAAATTTTGATCGATATAGTTACTACATTATATACATGCTTACTGTATGAAAGTTGTATCAATAGATTCATATTCGAATTATGTTTAAGACAATGTTCATTTTGTAATAATTGACACTGCACTGTTGGAGAAATCAATGCTCAGAATATACTTCTGAAGACTTTCTCGTTGAGTATGCCTCAAATTTATGGGTGGAGTGAGTAATACACAAAAGCATTGTTGGATTTGTCATGAAAAATGCTAATAGCTATCAAATGTTTATCAACTTTTACGAAGTAGTGGTGAAAAGTAATGGCTAAGCATGCTTGTTTGAGACCCCGTCGATCACCTAAATGACAATTTAAAAAGAATGGAGGTGGTATTTTATCTATTTATTTATTTTGCGATGTTTTGTTTTTTTTGGGAGCATGGCCTTACTTTACCTGTTTTATGTACAGGCAGAGCGTGAAATACAGAAGGGTCCGCATGAGAACCTTCAAGGCTTTCTAGATGCAGTTGATCGGTTGAGAAGTATCGAGCGTTTCTTTAGTTCAAATCGGAGTTACCGTAGCAGCGATGGGGTGCTCAACCACGTAAACGCCCTCCTTTCTAAGGCCCTTGTGAAGATGGAGGGTGAATTCCAGAATCAATTGTCCCAACGCAGGTTTGTATGTCATTATTAATTTTAATCGATCGTTTTGCTACCTATACCTCATCTAACCATTGCACTGTACACCCTCCTAACTGATTTCAGCAAACCGATGGAGCCTGATCGTCTTTTTGATTGTCTTCCGAGTACACTTCGACCATCGTCTGAATCTCAGCCCGAAGGTGGGAAAAACCCATCCGAGAATCAGCAAAACTCAGAGGCTGCTGTTTATAGTCCTCCTGCTCTTATTGAGCCAAAGTTTGTTCCACTACTATCTAAATTAGCGCAACAGTTGGTTCAAGCCGGATGCCAACAGCAATGCTCAGAAATATACAGGTACAAGGATTTACACTGAAAATTTTGCAGTTTTTATCGTTATTGGTATGCAAAAAAAAACTTTTCTTGTTTCTGTGTGCCCATGTGGTGTGTGCTAACTGCTAAGAGATGCATACAGTTGTACTTGACAGAGTGGCTTAGTGAAGCATATTCTCATTTATGTGCAGCGAAGCTCGTTCTTCAGCTTTAGAATCAAGTTTGAAGAACTTGGGTGTTGAAAAACTGAGCAAAGATGAAGTGCAGAAAATGCCGTGGGAAATTTTGGAGTCCAAAATAGGGAATTGGATTCATTTCATGCGAATTGCTGTAAGTAATTTCCCTCTCTCAGATCTGCTGTTATGGTATAGCATTGCTCTGGTGACATTTGCCTCTGCTTGGGACAGGTCAAACTTCTTTTTGCTGGGGAGCGGCAGCTTTGCGACCAAGTTTTTGAGTGCAGTCAATCTTTGAGGGATAAGTGCTTTGCTGCAATAACAAAGAACAGTCTGGCTACACTACTCAGTTTTGGAGAGGCAATTGCTATGAGTAAACGGTCACCAGAGAAACTGTTTGTTCTGCTAGACATGTATGAGATAATGTGCGAACTTCAAACAGAGGTAAATATCTAATTCTGACCATAGCTACAGTGCATATTTCAGTTGCTAAAGTATTGCTCTTTTGTGCACATTGATGTCAGCACACTTTGCATGCTGCCCTTATAGTCAATTGTCCATTTGGGCTAAACTGAATGTTAAAATCCTTTAGCCGTCTCTAAAACTTTTGGTTGTCAGAAATCCTGATCTGTTTTGAGTTTTTAGTGCACTTGTATTGATGACATTTCAGCTGACTTAATGTAAAACACTGCTGCATATACTTACCCTAATCTACAACTTTCTTGTCGTATATATTCAAATAACAGGAGTGGCCGTATGCCATAGTTAGGGGTGTGAATTGCTGCTCCTAAGGGTCTCCACCAACCCTGTTTGGTTTAATTATTAAGTACTGGTTTTCCAACATACAGTTCACTACCATCTGTTAGCCATGTGTTGGACCATGGGAATTGTTTTTCTTCCAAAAATTGATCTTAAGTTGTTAAGTTTTAACTCACGGTCTCACACATGGCGAAAATTCTTGGCTCTGAGTTTGCTTAAAAAAGTGCACTTTCACTTGAAAAAAAATTGTAGGGAATGTGGAGACTTGTAGACTATCAAGTTAATTTCTTTCTGCTTAAGATATGTAAGAAAGAATGTTAATATACTTTAGATTGGTGAATATTTTTTTAATAGAAGGATTAAAGTTTCATTTTGTTGTTTATTTTGTAGATTGACACCATTTTTGTTGGAGAATCATGTTCGCAAATGCGCGACTCTGCACTGAGTTTAACAAAATGCTTAGCACAAACAGCGCAAAAGACTTTCAGTGATTTTGAAGAAGCTGTTGAAAAGGATGCAACAAAGAATATTCATACTGATGGAACAGTTCATCCTTTAACGAGCTATGTGATCAACTATGTTAAGTTTTTATTTGAGTAAGTATCTAATCAAATTCATATGCAATTTATATATTGTTGCAAATGAATAGGTGTACAAGATTTGACCTTATTCATGTGCCTTTCCTTTTCTAATTATCCACTGGCTTTTCTAGTTATGCATCTTATGCAATTATTTCCGACATGTGTCATTTCTTATGTGTAGCCTGCTGTTTCGCTAAGAGCCACATTTTTTTTTTCCAGTTGCACTGTTTTGATAACCAGAACAGCACTCGTTTGTAGCCCTGTAGTTCTTATGCACCATTCTTGTGAAGATCCTTTTAGCAGAAATTAGAAATGATTTTCATGTTACCCAGGCACACATGCAAAGCACAAAGGTCGTAAAAACTGACAACCACCTGTTAATGTCTGTGCAGCTACCAGTCAACTCTAAAGCAGCTTTTCCAGGAGTTCAAAAAGGAAGATGGAATAGGTTCTGAGCTGGCAGCTGTAACAATGAAAATCATGCAAGCCTTACAAAATAATTTAGAAGCAAAAGCAAAACAATACAAGGATCCTGCCTTGATGCACATATTTTTGATGAACAACATTCACTATATCGTCAAATCTGTCCGCAGGTATGTTCTTATATCAAGTAACGCTAGGAAGAAAGTAACCATAGTGTGTGTACTATCTTATCCTCTCTTTTCTGTCACTCAGATCAGAAGCCAAGGATTTGTTGGGTGATGACTGGATTCAAAGGCACCGAAGGATTGTACAGCAAAATGCCAATCAGTATAAAAGGATTGCTTGGTCGAAGGTATTTGTGCTCTGGATCTTTGATTAAAACCAATTACTTTTCTTGCATATCGATATCCTTTCTTTAAAGGCTTATTTGACCTCACTAAATAGATATTCTCAGGCCCCGTTTGGTTGGGCTTTTGGCTTTGGCTTTTGGCCCCAAAAGTCAAAAGCCCAACCAAAGGGGCTGTTTTTGGAGGCTGCTTTTTCAGAAGCAGCTGCTTTTCCGTAGTACATTTTTGAAAGCTGGTTCGACCCTGCTTTTGGCTTTTGGCTTTCTGCTTTTCGAAATTGGTAGAATAAAAAGCTCTTACATAGTTGTTTCAAGAGAGATAAAGATAGAAGGTATATTTTATACTTGTTTAACCAAACAGCTTTCAGCTTTTCTACAGCTCACAGCCCACAGCAGCTTTCCCACAGCTCACAGCCCACAGCAGCTTTTTCCCACAGCCACAGCTCAACCAAACACACCCTCATTAGCCACTACCTACCTGTCCAAATACCAGTATTCATGTAGCCGCCAACCGCAAAGTAGATATAAGTAGGCTTCCAGAGACATTATTGGTCATAAACTCACCACTCCTGATGTGTAACATGGAATTGACCTAATCATTGCAACAACTGCCATGTAGTATCTAATACTTGTTCCTGACTGAGTAGGCAATGTTTAGGAATAGGAATAGGATTATTCTCAACAAGTCAACATTGCTTGCAGCACCACTTGGTCTGTTTGTACATGCAATGTGATAATATCACCTGGAAAATGAAACTAGTATATGTAGATACTATCCATGTGGATAACCTTATATTTATTTGGTCTGATGTTACAGGTGTTGCAATGCCTCTCTGGCCAAAGTTTGACTTCATCAGGTGGTAGTGGTCAGGTAGGAAGTGATGGTGGCAATAGCAGTGGAGCTTCAAGAGCGGCTGTGAAGGAGAGGTCAGTCTGATACTATAATTATTTGATGTTTGCTTTCTTGTACAAGTTTTGAAGTATTGTCATGTTTTTGGTTTCTTCCTGTGGTGCTATCAGATTCAGGTCTTTCAATGTGTTATTTGAAGAGATCTACCAGAAGCAATGTGGCTGGTCTGTTCCAGACACTGAGCTGCGCGAGTCACTAAGACTCGCGGTTGCTGAAATCCTGTTGCCTGCCTACCGATCTTTCATTAAACGTTTTGGGTAATGCTGCTCTGACTCCATGTTACTTGTCGAAAGTTAACCTATGAGCCCAGGAATCAGCTATTTTTTTTCTGAATGATACCTGCAGTATTCCTTCTACTTCATGTTCGTGGTGCTTAAACATATTATTTTCTGATCATCTGTAGGCCTCTCATCGAGAATAGCAAAGCACCTGGAAAATACGTGAAGCACACTCCCGAGCAACTTGAGCTGCTGCTAGGCAATTTATTTGAGGGGAAACAAGAACGCGCTTGATAGTTTGGTACCGCAACAAGGATGTGATGCTGTTCTATGTAAAAAAAAAGGACACCCTGTTAGCGTTAGCATTGCTTGATATACAGCTGCTGTGGCACCATTCCTTGTTTCGGTGCATTATTATTTGTACAGAATATATATGTCAGCTATCCTTGTTTTAGTTCTTAGCAGTGTGCGAGTAGGCTGGCAGTGCTTGCACGTTAATTGAACAATTGAGTTTTAGTTCAGCGTGTTTGCTAGGCATGTGGATCGTTTTGAAGATTCGTGTCTTTTCTGTTACGATGGGAGCCGTAACGAAAGAATATTTAGTGTGCAGTTAGAGTTAAGGCCTTTAGGGGATAGATAGATGCATTGGGTTTGCTTAGGCATGTGGATTGTTTTGAAGATTTGTGTTTTTTTTGGCCGATAAACTGGCTGATGCTGTTTTATTATGGGAGAAAAACATATGACTGATAAATGGACAGATGAGTTTAAGCGAACAGGGCCAGAGTGCACGGCCTGTGCTGATTCAGTCATTCGGGAAGAGGCGAAGAGCATTGGATGGCGACCCAATTGTGGAGAGTACGCGAGATGACTTTTAGAGCCTTTTGGCAGGGCTCTTGTAGCAGTTTCAGCTCTGGTTCTTGCAGGAGCTGTGTTAAATGCCTGTTTTGGAAAGGGTTCTGTATGGGAAGTTGGTCAAGAGCCGGAGCTATTTTTTGCCTGTGCAAGAGAAGCCTTAGAAACGAGCTTCGTGCGGCTCCTTGCTGTGGCTTCACGTCGTCTATTGTTTTGCCAAACGTTTTTTAGAATTGTTTCAGCCCCTTCAGAGGATCTAGAGCCGGAGCCATTTTCAGAAGAGCCAAAGCCCTGTCAAACATGTCCTTTCTTACATTCTGCATTTGAAATATCTCCCCTTTGTCATCGCAGATTTACTCCCCTATGTCATCGCAGCAAATCTGTCTCTCGTCTGTAAGACTATAAGGTCCTCTTCTTCTCTTCTCTGTATATGTATGTTCACCAGCAGGCAAACAAAGCAAAGTGCAGACCAATGGCACGAGCAGCAGCAACGGAGGAGGCGATGCTGATACGCGACAAGATAAACCTCCTGCGAGAGTCGGCGCTCGCGTCCATGGCCGCCATTTACGACGCCGTGCAGCCGGCCGAGGTGAGCTCCCGGCCTGCAGCAGGCAGCAGCTTGCTTCGTCGGCTCAGGTCGGTTTGCTGAATCTTGGTTGAAAACACTGTTCTAGCTGAATTACTATGAGAGAAAAATACTATTTTGACTAGAAAAAACAAGTCGAATAAGCTGAATATAAGGTAAGCCGAACGCCGAGTCGTTCCCTCCCCTCTCCACTGGCTTCGCTTCATGTGCATTGCTGATGGGGTGCGTGCGTGCGGCCGGTGCAGGCGAGGACGTACGAGGCGTGCATGGTCCACGACAACGTCCGGCGGAGCCTCAGAGCGGTCGAGCCCATCGCTCCCCAGCTCGACCTCGTGCGAGAGGCGTGTTTTGGCTGACCTCGTTCACTTCATTTTTTTTTTATTTTTTAATAAGGCGTTCACTTCAGTTTCAGTCAGTCACCACTCGCCACCGTGTTTGTTTGGCACTTGGGCAGCAATTGCATCGCATTCGCATCACATCTTCCTGTGTAATACTTTTCGGCCATTGTCTGGAACACGCAAATTTCGCAGGATTGCCGTTGAAAAAACACGCTGTAGGATGATAGAGTAGAATTCATGCAAAAGTGTACTATAGGTGAAAAGGATCCTGCCAGACTGCCAGTTGTTCAACCAAATTTCCTCTTTTTTTTTAGCAACACCAAATTCCTTTTTCTTTGTTTTTTTTAGCAGATGTTTCTTTTTTTAATTAACAAAAACTTTTGCCCATAGCCCATCACACTGTGGTCACTGGAGGCCCAGGTATTGAGCCTAATACTATTACGAACAGCGCCGTTGTGCTATTCTGCTGCCCGCCGCCGCCACGCTGGGCCCACTTGCCAGTCTCCTGCCGATGCGTTCCGTTCCGTCCGCACCTCGCAGCCGGCGGTGGCCGATCGTTTTTCCAAAAGGATGGGCTCATTTAAGGAAGGTCGCGATGGGATAACTATTTTCTTGGGGGGGGGGGGGGGGGGGGGGGGGGGGGGGGAAGCTGATACTACGTACTACTGGTATTATCTGAGTTGAACTAGGCTTCTTATTCTTATTGCCATGTAAGTATTACCACTTTTCATATTTTTAACGCCGACGTTTCATTGAACTTGAAGTTTACAGGCAGGGAGTGTGATATTGGACAGACCAAGCAAGGATCTCAGTGCCTATCTTGATGTAGTTGAGAAGCGTTGAGTACTTCTTCAATTCCAGAAGAAGCTACAGAATTAGTGACAGCGTGCTAAAAAATGTCGATGAATTGCTCAATAAAGCAGCTGCAGGGTTGGAAAATGACTTCCACACGCTCTTATCCAAATGCAGGTTCTATTCTGCGTTCCCTGTGGTCCATAGTATTTACATGTCTCTTCTATATCATGGACACATTTTCTTGCTCTTTTACTCCCTCATTTTCCTGTGATTGGCTGGCTGTAGCAAACCAGTTGAGGTCGAGTGTCTTTTCAACTATATTCCAAGTCTAAGCCAGAGGATGTCAAGTGAGAACGTTTTCAGTGGGTAGCACAACTGCATTATCTGAAGACTCGTCTGGTGGTGTGCATGGTGCATGCACTCTTCCCATGCTCATTGATCCCCGTTGCATTCCTCTACTTCCGAATTTGATTAACAAATCAATTCAGCTTGGTCACCATCAGCAGCTTCTAACCATATACATGTGCATCTATAAGTTTGAAACGACTTGGGATATACTACTATTTTATCTCTTTCCAGTTTGGTATGTTCACAGCATTTTCCCCCATTCTTCTAGAGATGTTCGCAACTCTACTTTGGAACTGAGCTTCAAATACTTGGGTGTTGAATATGTTAAAATGGAAGAAATGAAGAGCAAGCAGGCTGAGAACTTGGATGCCAAAATTGCTCAATGGATACAATTTACAGAATTGGGGTGAGGCTCTTGAATCCTGATCACACAAGGATAAGGTTTGTACTGTAAAATCCTGTCAATTGATAATATTTCATATTTGACTATATGTTAAACAGGTAAAGTTGCTTTTTGCTGCTGAACGCAAACTGTGTGATGAAATCGCCTGTTCGGCTGGTATTAAAGTCGACTGAAGCTGTTTTGTTGTAAGAGAAAAATACTATAGATTCTAGCTGATAAGCCGGCTGATAAATTTAAGCGAACATGCCATTTGGATGAAAGCATGCATGGAAGGATCGTTGTTTTGCTCGACTAACGGCAAAAGGCCTGTCATCTCTACTCAGTTTTGGCGATGCTGTTGCTAAATCCAAAGCATCACCAGAGAAGTTATTCGTGCTGCTTGATATGTATGAGGCAATATTGGAACTTCAATCAGAGGTTTTGCAGCCTCAAAGTATCATTTCTTAGGCCTTAGACCTGGTTTAGTTTCTCCTCCTAAAGTTTACTCTCTATCCCATCGAATATTTGACACATGCATGTGCATGTAGTATTAAATATAGACTAAAAAATAACTAATTGCACAGTTTACGACTAATTTACGAGACGAATCTTTTAAGCCTAATTAGGCATAATTTGACAAGGTAGTGCTACAGTAACACATGTGCTAATGACGGATTAATTAGGCTTAATAAATTCGTCTCGTGGATTACTGACGGATTCTATAATTTATTTTTTTATTAGCATAAAACATCCCATGCGACACCCTATGTAATACCCAACGTAACACCTCGAAACTTTACCCCTAGATTTAAACAAGACCTTAACTATACTCAATGCTGCATTTTGCCAAAGCCTCAGAGGTTAGGTGCTGCACTCAAATATACAGGCTTTTCGTTTCGTCGTAAACGATCGTGGATTATTTACCGTCGACGGGGTTGGTCGCCAGAGAAAAATACTGTTCAGCTTATAATCTACTCGTGATACTCCCTCTTCAGTCTTCGGAGCCAAGCAAGAGGTCTGCAGCCCGAGAAAGGTGACACTGAAACATCAGCAAACAGCAGCAGTTAGAAGAAGTCAACACCTACCCGCCAGCAGAGGACAAGGCAGCAGACAACGGAGCACGGCACGGAGGCAGAGAGCAAAGCAACCCTGACCAAGAACCGAGGACAAGATCCATCCCGGCTACGCAGCGGAGGTTTGGAGATCTGGCGTCTGAGAGCGGGAATCAGTGGGCAAATGCGGAGGAAGACAAGATCAGGAGGTCAGTAGAACACCCGAGGAGTAGGACAGGTAGTGCAGACCCAGAAAAAGGGAGATGAGTAGCTTCCAGATGCACCTGAGTGGCGCCGGCGGGGGCGGCGCGGGGAGCAGGATGATGCCGCCGAAGCAGCTGCTGACCATCGTCATCATCATCTTCTGCACCCTCTCCTTCATCAAGCTCCTCCTCCTCACCAGCTCGTCGTCCTCGTCAGCGGGCTCGACCTCCCGCAGCAGCCCGGCGTGGGACGCCGTCGGCGGGGGTAACGGGACGGCTAGGAGCGCGCTCGCCGTCAAGGAGCTCGCGCTGCTCCGCTCCGTCGTCGCCGCGCGGGCGCCGTGCAGGCTGCTGGTATTCGGCCTCTCCCCGCAGCTCCTCGCCCTCGCCAAGCTCAACTCCGGAGCCGGCGCGGGGGCCGCCACCGCCTTCGTCACAGACAGCGCCGACGACGCGGACGCCGTGCGCCGCGCGCTCCTCTCCGGGCGCGGGGCTGGGGCTGGGTCCGCTGACGCGGTGGCCATCCACCGGGCCAGGTACCGCGACGCGGCGGCGGAGGCGTGGCCGCTGCTGCGGCGCGCGCGCGGGAGCCCGGCGTGCCGGCGGCCCACGGGGACGGTGCGCAAGTCCGGGTGCCCGCTGGCGCTCACCTCGCTGCCGCGGGAGGTGCTCGACGCGCGGTGGGACGTGGTCGTCGTCGACGGGCCCAGCGGGGCGGCGCCGGAGGAGCCCGGGCGGATGGGGACCATCTACACCGCCGCGGCGCTGGCGCGCGCTGTGGCTGGCGGCGAGGCGGTGGACGTGGCGGTGCACGACGTGGACCGGACGGTGGAGCGGTGGTATGCGTGGGAGTACCTCTGCCAGGACAACCTCGTCGCCGCAAAGGGCCGCCTCTGGCACTTCCGCATCGCCGCCGGTGCGGGGCCAACGGACGCGTTCTGCTCCATCGGCCCCGTCCAGATCTTGTAGGACCGCTGGACGAACAAGGGCAAGATTCCAACAACACCGGAGACATTGCCATTTCTTTCCCAATCGGGGAACGCGGATGAAATTGGGCCACCTCTTGATCGACATCTTTTGCCGTGGCATCACCAATGACGCTGAGCAGACCCTGTGCAAAGCCAATGCTAGGATCTTGTGGCAGCGATGCTCATGCGAAGAAGATCCAGCAATTTTTGCTTTTAGAAAAAAAGGATCGAGCTGTTCATAGAATTACAGAAAAGTCTGTTCAAATCTTTTGCTGAACTAGGCAGTGTTGAGGAGCATTTCCAAGAAGAGTTTTTTTCTAAACAGCTACGCTGAATTGTCGCTTTCTTTGTCTATAGCAACCAAATTTATCAATTTATCTTGCTTTTGTGCGTCCACATTACATTATCTTGAGATTGGCTGGGTTTTTTTTTCCTCCAGCAAAAGTAGGATACTGTATTACTGTGCTACTACCAGATTATTTTAGTTTTTGTTCTTGATATAGCTGAAGTGGAGGTTGTGAAACATTATGGTTTTTTCATGCACTCATCTGATATATCTTGATTTAAAAAAAGGAAAAAAAAGCAAAAGAATCGAATCATTTGGAGGTACACGAGGGAGGAAGACTAAATCAAACTCTAACTGTAGTTTTTAATGCTTTGTTCATGAGAACTTGATTTTCTAAAACCTATAATGTGGACGCATGGCCAGAATTGAGCTGATGAAAAATGAAAGTGACCACATTTTTTCTGTTAAAATCTCACAAAACTATTCCCATTGACCACATGATAGTGCTCTAATTGTATCATTGCTATCACACCGTTGTCTTGTCCTGCTATGCTTCAGAGGCCATGTTTAGGGATGTTGCAGTGTACTTGTGTTTGCAGATAGTCTCTTTTTCTTATCCATAGGGGCATTTGTTCTTTCTTGATTTTTTTTTTCTGTTTAAGGGTCTGGACACGAGATATGTTGCTGGCGTTTAGATTCTAAAAAGTTTGTGTTGCAGTCCACAGTTGTTTGTTTGTTTTGTAGTCTTCATGAATTCAAGGTGTTGTCAGTGATTTTGAAAATAGTACTACTGTTACTCTGTTTATGTCCTTTGCAAGCATCTTGTGCTGGTCTACTAATAATTCTTGATCTTAGTGAGATCCCTTTCTTGTGCGATGCTTTATGTGGTCTGAAATATAGTCTATAGCAATTACTCTTTCGTCCATTGTCTCTCTTTTCTTTAATTTGCATAAAAAGTGAATTGTTCTTGGCTTAGGCTTACTGGATCATTCTATTCATGAGGCTGCAGGCTCTGGTGTCGTTCTGTGGAACTCTGAACTTTTAACTGTAGCCACTTCTCCAGTATGCATCCGTAGCACATTTTGGCTGTAAGTCCAGTGTCTCTACTTGGTAGCCATGTCCTCAGGAGGTTCAGAATGTTGTAAGGCTTTGATGCTTGCTTACTTTCTGTTGCTTTTGTTGATTGACACTCTATTTTTTGGACCCCTCTATTTCATTCTGAGGTCCTAAGAATTCCAGTTTTTACACATGGCCAGCTCTATGTGGCTGTCTCATGGTCGACTTCCAGAGGTGGCATAAGAATTCTAATTGAGAATACTGATGGTTCATGTGGTTCGCAGACTCGAAATGTTGTGTACCGAGAGGTCCTTGATGCCGCTTATGTGGCATAAGCTTAAGACTCCTGCAATGCGTTAGATTTTGGGCCTTCCTGTATATACATGCTTTTGAGAATGTTGGCTGGCCACCTGCGTTTCTTATTTTGCATTGAGCGTATTAATACACATGATGTGTATGATGTGTTTGAACTTTGAACTAAGGTTTCACTCTTTTCATTTGATCTTAATCTCGTACCTGAACCTTACCATGATCTTAATTTTGTACTAATTCTACCTCTCAATCTGTGCCTGCAGATGGGAGACAGGCTGATTCCTGGTCTTATGCCTGGAAAGTGTAGTGAGACCATGTGTGCGTGCCCCTTTTTTTTTCTCGATCGGAGGTTTAGCCCGTTTTTCGTGTGCGTGCCTTTAGGTTTTGGGACTTCTATGATCCACAAGATAAATCGAGATTGCTGCATAGCGACCTGGTGTTGATTGTACATGTCGTCCCTTGCCTGCCTGTAGACACCTATAAGCTAGCTGTAAGATTCAGTATATTGGTGATAAGTTGTAGGATCCACAATTTTTTTACCAAAATTATGTATAGGGTTCTTTATACTGAGTTTACAGTCAGCTGATGCTACCTAACAAATGTGTGTGCCTCTAGGTTGTTTACTATGGAGGCTAGCTTTAAGATTTCGAAACATCAAATAAATATAGAGATCAAGTATATCTAAAAGATGAATGGATGGCAATGGTAATCTGTACTCATTAAAAAACAAAGATAAGTTACATGATATCCTTATGTGTATGCATATGGCTGTTTACCTCTAGGACTTGTGCATCACCTGTCAAAAGAACAACGAAGAGACTTTTCACTGACAAAGATACCACGGATGCTAATGGTGATGGGTTTGCGGACAGTGCTGTTTCTACTGCAGAGCCTAGGTACCTCCTTGCTTCGGTTTATGATTATGTTTTCATGCAGACACCGATTAAACACTAACCAACAGCAATTAATAGATGTAAAAAGAAGTTTCCTACAACAGTTCAAGCTCGTGTGTGTCTGATTTGGCATATTTAAGACCCACACGAATTAGCTGAAACTCAGTCTCGGTAACAACCTAAATGAAATTGTTCTATCTCTAGATTATCTGTAGGGTTTGTTTCCATCTCCAAATATCTCTAACCATACATGGAGTATGCTTCCTTAGAGATGTCATTCAGACAAATCCAGTAATAACTGCACACTAAGAGTGTTTTTTTGGATCTATAAAACTAAGAGTTAGTTGCCCACACCCTATGTACACACTTTCATTCCATAACTGACAATACAAATGTGCATGCCAAAATTACAAGAGGGTAACAAAAATTTCAGCAACACAGTTAAGGTTCAGTAAATAAGTCCCTTTTTTTAGTTGTATAAACAGAGGGGAAGAGAGCTCCACACCAAAAGCTGATCCAAACTAAATTTGAAGCGAACTGTAAATTTGAAGCCATGAGAAGCTGAACCAAACTAAAACGGCATACATGAAAATAGAGTGCTTTAAACTTGATACGTTCATTTTCCTGAGCACAGGTAATTTCAGACAAATTACATTCATTCCAAGATCTGACTGCAAACTCAAGTTGGTTGTAGATTAGACATTTATGCTTTCTTGCTACACATTTTTTATTTTCGATTGCTGCTGCTCCCTGCCTCAAGCACTTAGATAGCTTGATACTTAAAAAAAAAAAAGAGAATTAACTCTGCTTTTATGAAGCAAATGGTAGCCATACAAAATACGCTGGGATTACCAGCAACAAGTATCAAACATCAACTAATCCTGAGATACAGATTTAAATTTCTGAAACATCAGATAACAGAATAGCACTCGGGCGAAAGTCCATCATCCAAGACAGGACGCTCTTCAGAATGTGATCAACGCACTCCTTGTCCTTCTCCTTGAGCAGATGACTCCATTTCTGCATTAAGGATATATCAACGTATAAAACATCAGAAAGAGCCTTAGGGAAAATTTTCTCAATAGGCATCTTGTTTCTTGTAGTCCATAGAGCCCATGCAAAACCTGCAAAAAGGAACATTAACAAATGGCTAGGCAGCCTTCCAGCCAAAAACAACTGAAGTCTTCCAGAGATGATGGAGTCCATGCAAAACCTGCAAAAAGGAACATTAACAAATAGCTTGAAACTTGTTGACTTTACATGTGTATCTGAATTTTCTTGGTTGTTTCCTGGTTCTCTCCTAAAAACGAGTGGAAGAATGATATGAGTACCTTAATTTGTGCTATCAGCAGAGCTTCAAATCTGTACTAATGGGTTTAAAAATAACAAGAAGCAAACAACATTTTAAATTTGAACATGCTTGTCACATGATCAAGCTCAGTGTAAGCACTTGCTGCTATTTTTATTCACCGTGTACCAAAGGCCATATTAGTGGTGTGTCAACTAAGCTTAGATGATGCCAGATTAAACAGTTTACCAAAAAAAATCTATGGAAAACCTATTTATCTAAAAGCTAAAAGTACGTATACATTTTGAAGAAAAATATTACATCAACAGAAGTTTTCTGATTCCTTGTACATGTTGTTGAGTTCATTGTGAAACTCTTTCTATTTCTAATAATATTGTTGGTATTGTTGACTCTACCTTTCATCATCTAGGCCTCTTGTTGGCAGCAGCCATAACTCATCGAAATACATAAAGTACACTCCAGATGCACTTGAGGAGGCACTTGGTAATCTATCTGCAAAGAAATCACTGATTGAATAGGGATTCTACCAAGCATCGTGACTAACTGTAAGTTAATTGCTTTTTTTGTTAATTATATGTTATATACAGTTGGATGTTAGTTATGTTTCTAGTGTTACGGAGACGGGAGATCCTGACTGTAATTCTATTTCACTTTGCTACATGACCTGTAAAAGTTTGCAACTATTGTTGAGATTGATATTTTATTTGTTCTAACATACCTGCTAACTGAATTCTTTTTTCTCAAATTTACATTGAGCTCACAAAGCCAGATGTTTTTTTTTTGAAATGACATAAAGTCAGATGTTTTTTCTTACATGTGCGAGTAATTTCAGGAATTGAAGCACTAGCTTCCAAACTTTCTCGTCCACTTAGGTTACTTAAACCTGTCTGCACTGGTTACCAGTATACATGCTTTCATTTTCCTTTTTGGTTTTGCAAATACTTTTAGTCTTTCTTTACTTTGGTGTAGACAAGTTGGACTTTGTTGTCAAGGACCAGTTATGAAGGAAAATATTCCAATCGCGATTCTAGTATGTTCCAGTACCCTACCTGCCCACTTTATTCTTGTTCTTTGATTCTAGTCCTTGCAAGATTATGCCATTAGTTTTTCTTTACTCCTCATGCTATTTAAAAAAGCAATATTTTTTAAAAAAAATTCTTACAAACTCATGCTCCTTGTCCTATCATCATAAAATATTTGTGAAGATCATAGAGCTTAATTTACAAAAACTCAGTCCTAAAATTTGACTTGTTACCTTCAGTGATAACATTGTGGATGATAGGCCATATGCCCATATGCGGACTCAAAAAGATGATAACAACTTTGGTTACAGGGTCTTTCTGATATACTTCCTTTTCTGCTAAGAAAATATCCTTTGGTGGCATGTCAGATATCTTTTCAGTGCTTTGTTTTTTTTTTCCTGCTTTACTACCAAAGGACGAGCTTTACTATTTTGTAGTGTATTCTTCTAAATCCTTGGATTCTGATCCTTAATTCCCTCTTGACGTGCTGCATGAGCTAATCTCTCATGTCCCGTCAGCTGAAGTTGATTTCTCTTGTCGCATCAGTTGGATCCTAGGAATTAGGGAAATTATTGCTTACTATGTTCAGCAGTGGCTCATCCTCAGTATTATTGAGTTGGGCAACCACTTCTCTGATCCATTCCAAGCTCAATCCTCCCTGTGTGTAGGCCTGTAAGGAGTATCGTATAGTTTGCATTCACCTGTTCATTTCTCATTTCTGGATCTGGAATTGACAGATGACAGCAGAGCAAGCAGTACTGGGGTCATTGATAAATTGATATCTGACGGTGACCGGTAGACAAGGGTCATTTTCTTTTTAGATGAAGAATGATGGCTTTTCGTTAGTTGATAGTCACTGCATTGCAATATGACCGTTGATGGAGTGCGCCAAAGAGATGTGAAGACTAGGGTGTTTTATATGCAGGATTGCCCCAGCAGATAGAATACGGCTGGTCGTTTCATATTTAATAATTTTTCATTCACATGAAGTTAAATAAAACCTGAATACATACCTTTTTGATCTTCTTGTGGTGTTGGTTTTTATTTCCCTCGGGCAGGAGGATATCTGCCGGACTGTGAAATTAATTAGAGGTGTGTTTGTGTGATGCCGTTGCAATTGCTTGGATATTAAACAAATGGGTCGCGAACTGGGAACGGATAAATCGGAATGTTGCTTTACATCGTGCTTATCCCATTAGACCATTGTTTAGTTGGGCATGGATCCTTCACTAATGACAGCTGATAGGCATGGAACTAGATTACTCGCAGAGAGCATAACTTTAGTATTACACCAAGGCATCAAGCACAGCGTGGTGTCAGGATGAGTTTGTCCATGGAGCTTTTGTGACGTACGTACTTGGAATGTCATTCGAAACCATACTATTTAACCATGGTTATTATGATGAAGAAAGTAGGTGGTGCTGAGCATTTGTTCATCCCGTTCTGTTGTTAATTCTTTCAGAATCCAGATGACGGACTCTCTGTCAGTTCCCTCCCTACTACGCGTATTATTTATGAATATGAAAAGGCCGGGCGGCAGGTTTGACTCGTGTATGTAGGAGAAGGCTAGCAGCTGCTTGTTGGTCGCTAAAGAGCACGCAGACCACAAGGCACGTTCTGCTGAATCGCAAGTTGCCCACAGGCACAGGCTTGGGCACATCCAGGTGACTAGGTGAGTCTGAAACCCTGCAAGTTCCAATGGCATGTGCTCTCGACCGCCATTTCAGAGCTGTACATACATTGCATCCCATGGTCGGTCGAATTATGCTTCCGGAACATTGGCCTATGCATATGAATTTGGCGCGTGGATTTGTATGGTTGTGCTGCAACCAATAAGTTTCAGTAGTAGCTAGCTAGGCGATTGATGATACGTTTGAGCTGGGAGGGAGCACCCCTGCTTAGGGGCGGGCCCAGGACTCAGGAGACGTCCCAAACATGGCAGCTCGCCTTGCTTGTGTGAGTCGTGCGTCTGGACACGCCGCCATCTGCCAACAACCATGCTCGTCCTAGCTAGTGCTAGTGCTAGTGCCCCAGTCAAAGTTAGCTGGCCCTGCCCTGCCCTGCCCTTGTTTTTGGCCCCTAACTCGAAGCAGCAGGCAGCAGCAGCAACGTGCACGCTGGAGGGGCAGAGGCGAAGCTTCCATTCCGTCGTGCACGGCGTCCACACATACCTGCACAAGACGTGTCCAATCACCACCGTTTACTTGGGCGTAGGACAGGGGAGTGCTAGGCTGCTAGCTGCTAAGGTTGACGACGACCACCACCACCACCACCAAAATAATAATGTTAGGCACGTAGTTGCGGCAAGGCAACTACTTAACGTTCGTTGCTCCTCTTTCTTTCTCTCATCTTTACCTTTATATATCTTTTTTTTATAAGGGAAGAACCAAATCTTGAGCCTTAAACTTGCCCCCCATCATTGCTGCTTTTGGATCCTCGATCACTTCATTTCACTAGCTCCATGATGGCATGATCGTTACTTAACCACCTCCTCTGACCTCTGCTCTGCATTTCTATACCAAACCATCAAGCACTAGTTATACAGTACTATTTCTACTACCTACTCCCTCCGTCCCTAAATGTATATCGTTTTCACTTCCTGAGAAACAACTCTGACTAAATATGTATTAAAAAATATTAATATTTATGATACATAATTAGTATCATTGGATAGATATTTGAATCTAGTTTTTTAATAAATTTATTTAGATATAGAAATGTTGTACGTATTTTCTATAAATCGAGTTAAAGTTATCGACACGTAAATCACGGCGACTAACGTCTAGGGACGGAGGATACAGTGCCAAACCGGCATCAACAAAACCCAACACCAACAGAGAACTGCAGTGAACACGCGCAGACACAGCATTTGGCAGCAGTTCATTTCAGTTGAGGCACTGTTGCAGCTAGCTAGCAGGGAATCAGTTGTTGAGCTGATCGAGTGCCGGTAGTGGCAGCAGTTCTTGTGCCTCCCTACCCGTCTGTCTGTCTGTCTGTCACTCCATCAGTCCGGCCGATCTCTCCAGTCAGTAGTCGGTAGTCGCTGCCCCCCGATCCGATCCCCCTTCTACCAATCCCCTCCTGCTCCTGCGTGAGTTCGTTGCAGTTGCAGCATATATACTCCAGGACTCCACCCACTGCCCCGACCTCCACCTCCTCTTTCCTTCCACCTCCCTCCTCGCTCTCTCCTTTTCTTCCTCCTCATCGATCACAGCCACCGGCCAGCTGCAATTAAACACCAGCTAGTCGAGGTCGAGCGATCGGTCCACATCCACAGAAGCAGAAGCAAGAAAGGCGCCATCCGATCCATGGCGGTGAAGGGCTGCGGCGGGCACAAGGGTTGCGAGTGCGAGCGTAAGCGTCTGTACCGCAAGTGCTGCGCGGCGCTCGTCGCGCTCATCCTCCTCGTCCTCTTCATCATCCTCGTCGTCTGGCTGGTGCTGCGTCCCCACAAACCCAAGTTCTACCTGCAGGACCTGTCGGTGCTGTGCCTCAACGTGACGCCGCCGGCGTCCACGTACCTCTTCACCACCATGCAGGCGACCGTGGCGGCGCGGAACCCCAACGACCGCGTCGGCGTGTACTACGACCAGGCGGACGCGTACGCCGAGTACAAGGGCGTGGCCATCACGGTGCCCACGGGCCTCCCCGTGCAGTACCAGGGGCCCAACGACGCGTCCGTGTGGTCCCCGTTCCTCCGCTCCCTCGACAGCGTCCAGCTCCCGCCGCAGCTCGCCGTCGCGCTCGCGCAGGACGAGACGGCGGGCTACGTGCTCATCGACGTCCGCGTCGACGGGTGGGTCCGGTGGAAGGTCGGCACGTGGATCTCCGGGCACTACCACCTCCGCGTCAACTGCCCCGCGCTGCTCACCGTCAACGAGGGCAAGGGCAGCTACGGCGCCAACACCGGCGGCGGCACCGGCTACTTCCGATTCCAGCAGGCTGCCGCCTGCGCCGTCGACGTCTAGTCTATAGCTGGTGTTCGTTCTTCTTGCGTCGTTGCAGCTTTTGGTACATCAACATTAGTTCGTTCTTGTAAATCGATCATCATCGCATCGGAATCAGCTGCGTTTGTCAATCCTTCGATCGAATGGACGATGGTGTTTCAGAGCTTGGAATCATGGAGTGTTTTAACTAGGCATCAGGCTGATTAGGTAGTGATGTATCGGATTCTGATTGGTGGGTTGGTTGGAGTCTTTGGATTGAAGAAGGGAGCAGAGAGATGGAGGAAAAGATGCATCATATCATACTGTACTATCATATCTATGGGGCAAACGTGATGCTCCATCAATAATGTGAATTGTTCGTATATCTACACACACACATATATAAAATTGTCTTGTCTCGGCCTAGTTTGATCTCTTTTCATCGGTGTTCATCATTCACGCATTAGCCTTTGTGACTTTTCATCGATCCATGGTTAGTTGGTTAGTTGATGTTAGCCTTTCGATCAATTCGTGGATTGAAGCAGCAGCAGAAGCAAACTAGTCGCCGTCGTCGTCGTCATCGTCGTCGTCGTCGTCGTCGTCGTCGTCGTCTTTGCTTGTGGCGGAAATGTTGGACCTTTGTCTTGGAACCCAGCCAGCTTGTTTGGTTGAAAACCAAGGATCGATGCCTGCAGACTGATAACGAAGACCTTTCTCTTGTGGCGAGTGATGGAGGATGAGCTGTTTGGTTGGATTTGCCAATAAACTGGCATGGCCTGGCCGGGGAACCCGGGCACGTCACTCGCACATGGCGATGGTGATGCTGACGCCGCCGCGCGCGCGCCGTGTACGTTGTATCCCTTGGCCCTCTTGCCAAGAATTCCTGCACATCATCAACTCAACCGTTGGCGTGTCGCGCCCCTCGCTCATTAAGCCCTAAGATAAGAGAAGATGACAACGCTCCAAACCAGGCAGGGCGTCATCAATCCGTCGGTGATTGTGACGAGTTGCACTTAGCAGTAGCCACTAGCACACTTTTCTTCAAAAAAAAAAAAAAAACCTTCATCTCTAGATGACACAGACTATATCGATAACTAATATCTACCTATATCTATGTATATTTAATATTTAAATACAAATTTATTTCCAACCATATTCTCGTTTTCACAATCGTCCTTCATTCCCACCCAACCGCATGTACATTACCAAATGACAAAGCAATATCTATACTTTTTTTTAACCTAGCTATATCTATACCTAATAATACATCTGTCGGTGCAGAAAGTGACCAACTAGTGAATATTTATAGTTTTGTTGTATGTTGTGATCGGAGGTGGCCTAACACTCAATGACACAGGATTTATACTGGTTCGGGCAACGTGCCCTACGTCCAGTCGGGGTCGGTTGGTGACTTTATTCCTGACCCAGATGCTCGAAGTTTGCAGTGGGGTTACAAACGAGAGGGAGAAGGGCCGAGAGTGACAGGAACTTCGCTACGAGCTAGGTGTTTGAGCGTGTGCTTGCGGTCGAAACTTGGTGGTTCTGCGGTTGTGAGGTGTCGATGTCGATCTAAGGAACTCTGGCCTCCTTCAATCGGCCCCCTTGTTGGAGGGAGCGCATCCCCTTTTATAGATGAAGGGGATGGCTCTACAGGTGAGAGGGAGAGGGTACGGATGTCTTTAAGTCTTGCTGCCCACGCTGATGAAGATTGGATAATGGTAGGCGCCCCCAACACTGTTGATGTCGCTGTAGAATGTCATATGCGCACGGGAGGTCATGCTGTCTTCTTCAGGAAGGATGGACGCCGGTACCTACAAATACTATTTGATGCCTAGTGGCATATGAGGAGTCGCGCTATGTTCACCCGGTACGGCAAATCCTGGTGCCCATACCGCGATCGATGTTCAGAGACACGCGGGGGGCTTACCGTATGGGAGTTTTAGCGGCCCCTACAATACTGTAGGGGGAGATATCGGCGCCTACAATACTGTTTGTGTCCTGGTGGCTGCAGAGTACTGTTTTGTGCAGGGTATGGTCCCTGGTACAGTGGTTTTGACTTGTGAGCCTCGTCTTGCCTTTCTCCGCACGTCTTCTGGTTCCTAGCGAACGGGGCGCCCCCGGTCGGATGGCTCCAGTCGGCTCTGAGTGCGCCGATCGGAGAAGAGCGGTGAGCAGGGTCCTCACGAGCCTCGGTCGCGGGGTCGGAGTCTGAAGTAGGGCTGGGGGCAGGCCTTCCGATTGGAGGCCGGCTGGAGCCCGAATCGAGCGATCCGGTCGAATAGGTGGGCCGAAGTAGCCGATGAGCGGGCGTTGCTCTTCTTGGGTCTGGCCTTTCGGTCGGTTGCTGGACCGCCCCCTTGCCCTGTTGTTTTTAGACTTTTGGGCCGAGCCTTAGCGCAGAAGCCGGTCCCCGAGGGACCCCGGGTTTGTGGACCCTATAGAAGCCCCCAAGCCCCCGGGCGATTCGGGTAGAATCGTCTAGGAGATTTTTGTCTTGTGGACGGGTGCACGCGAGCGCACCCGCGGGTGTAGCCCCCGAGCCCCCGGGCGGTTCGGCGGAACCGTCTGGGGGGGTTTATTTTTAGCGGGCGTGTGTGCATGTTTTTAGTCTGAGATGGAATTTTATCAACCAAGGTGACGTTGTGTAGTCGAGGCATTTTTAGGCGCGAAGATCGGATTGAAACAAAACTTACTGATCCTAGTGTTGATGTGTGCCATGGATCGGGCGAGGAAGTTAGTTTGGACAGACCCTGGCGTTGGTGCGCGCCGTGGTTTTGAAATGGTTAGTTCCAGAGATGGACGAGACGGAGCCCGTGGGTCCTGATGTTGGTGCGGCCTGGGCAGCCGAGGTAGTTAGTTTAGTTAGTTTTTTCGCGAGTTTGGAGTTGTCATCGCTGGCCTAGGTTTCTTGGAGTGCAGTCAGAAGTGAAGCTGTTATGCCAGTTCGGAGTCGCGGTCCCAGGTCGTAGCCGGATGTCGTAGATCCTGTCGACGCGAGTTCGGGGTCGCGGTCCTAGGGTTTTTGTCGGAAGTGAAGCTGTTACACGAGTTCGGAGTCGCGGTCCCTGGATTTTTTTGTAGCGCAGTCGGAAGTGAAGTTGTTACGCGAGTTCAGAGTCCCGATCCCAAGCCATAGCCAGATGTCATAGATCCTATCGACACGAGTTCAGGGTCGCGGTCCTAGGGTTTTTGTCGGAAGTGAAGCTGTTACGCGAGTTTGGAGTCGCGGTCCCCGGATTTTTTTGTAGCGCGGTCGGAAGTGAAGTTGTTATGTGAGTTTGGAGTCGCGGTCCTAGGCCGTAGCCAGATGTCGTAGATCCTGTCGACGCGAGTTCGGAGTCGCGGTCCCAAGGTTTTTGGCATTTGAGCCCCCGAGCCTTATTGGGCCTTCATGGGGGTCGATATGAGTTGTTTTGCATTACCCCATCCGGTTCCTCACAACCGGAGGGGCTGAGTTTTGTCGCTTGTCCTGATCGCTCGGGCTTGAAGACTAGCTCGGTGAGCTCGCTAACGGGTGTGATCGAGCGGAATCCGGGTCCGTCGTTCATGATGGGGATCGGCATAGCCCTCTTGTGGCATTCCACTACTCCTTTACCTGTAGCCTGGCAGATGCCTAGGTCGTTCCGAAGACCGACCCGGGTGGCCTAATGGCCTCCCCTCGATGGAGATTCTATGGGCTTGGCGAGAGGTTTAGGATCGAACGAGAAGGTTGAGATGACCCGGTTTGCCAGACCGAGCGAAGGCCGCACGGTGCTCATCTACGATTTTCTCCCCTGGCTTTGTTGTTTGCTCATGTCGAATGAGGCAACCGCCGCTTCATGACGCAACACGGAGCGTTCTGGTGCATTTCGCTGCACGTGCGATGCTTAGTTCCCGAGCCCCCGGGCGATTCTGGGCCCGAATCGTCTGGGAGGCGCGAGAGTATGGAATGAAATGCGCGTATGGATGTATGAAATGGTTGCAATGAAATAGAGGGAGTTTGATAGTGTTTACCTTGACGATTGGAGTGACGGGGCTCGGAGAGCCTCAGTCGAAAAAGTCCGACTAGGACCTTGACGACCTGATTTACGGGGTTCGGAGAGCTTCAGTCAGAAATGTCTAACCGAGACCCGTGCTCGTCGTCCGCGACGGAGTCGATGTGGCCTACATGGGGCACCCCTTCGCTTCCTTACCTATCATCTGGTGTCTATACTTACCTGTCATTCAGGTTCCTTTAGGTCTGGCCTAGGGAAGCGGGGAGCCGCCCGCGTGCGGTGGCGCTTCGGTTCCTGTGCCCGTCGTGTGGTAGTGGTTGATCATGCGGTAGTGGTGGGCCATGGCCAGGCCACGTCCCTTCTGATCAGGAGCCGTTCCATCGGGCAAAGCCCGTCTCATCGGTCAGGGCACGTCCTATCTGCATTAAATGAAAGAAAGAAATTCTCGCCTCGTCGTTCTGGCTTTCCCAATTAGCGCGTCCTTCCGTAACCGCTGCTCCCTTTTCCTTAAGTAGGAGAGGGGAGAGGGTTTTTGTAACACCCTAGGTGTTTGGCTTCCACTAAATTGCATGTCATTTCATAAACATATGCATCATCTATGTCATCATGCCATTGTCACTGAAACATACATATGCAACATTCGCATATTCTGTTTGTTTCGTACTTGATTGCTTATGAATGGTAGTAGTGCAACATATGAATGCAACATGAATTTCTCATACCTTGAAACATGGCAACAGGGTAGTAATATGACAAATATAAAATAACAACAAGGTCATGAAACATGTGAAACATGGAATTGAAACATATGAGTGAATTGCTTGTTTTAGTTGCTTTATCACATGTGATCATTAGAAGTTGGTATAACAATTTTGTAAAGTGGTTGATTATGGTCTATTACACCTTAACTACACTTAGGTTACTTGTTGGGACATTATTCATGTAGATCAAAATGACCAAAATGCCCTCAAGTGGAGGTTTGACTTGAATTGACCCCTGGAGTGTCACTGTTTGACTGATTCAAAAGACCAACTTAGAGACCTTGCATGGCTGTGCACTCTTTACCAAAGTTGTAGCTAATTTATTAAGGAACAAAAGTTGTTTTATGATCATTTCATGAAAATGGCTAGAACATGCTCAAACATGGCCCACAAGTCAGTATTTCATGCTGATTTCACACTTAGAAAATATTCTAAGTCATAGCTACATTTTCAGTTGCATCAAGCCCACTTTGGCTTCATGTAACTTCGGATCCACGATGATTTAGGTGTTGGTCCTTGAAAAGAAATTGTAGATGGATGGTAGACCTACAATTTTCATGTACATAGTTTTTGCAAAGGGTCATTGGATTAGCCATGTTGACACGATGAAATGGCGCTGTCAGTCATAGTCGTCAAACACTGAATCGCAACGTTTCAGAAAATGGTCAGTGTCGCCATGGCCGACCGACGCAGAAGCTATTCACCGCGTGGCGCTCATGCGCTGCCAAAGCCTCCACGTCGTGCGTCCGAGCTCCAGAAGAAGGCCAGCGCCTGCCCGAACGCGCTCACCGCTCCATTGCCTCTCTCTCGCCTCCACAGCGCGCAGCGTCGAGCCGCAGCGGCTTCTCCGTTTCCGACCGAGCGTCGCCATCGCCATGTGTGCTCGCCACCACGAAAACGCGTTGCCCAGCTCGTATGTGGCTTCGTAGTGATCTCCTCTACCTCCTCCACCCCACCGTCGATCCAATTGCGCCGTGGTAAGGGCGAAATCGCAGCTTCCTTCCACCACCGCCATGGCTGACCTCGCCGACGTTGTTGCTCCACGCGGCCAGCTGTCCTCGTGCCCTTGCCATCCCTCCTCTGCCTCGTGCTAGGTCCTAGTAGCGCTGCTGAAGCTCATAGGGTCACCATATAGGGCTGCGACGCCGGAGCCGGCCATGGCGCGGCCGTGCGCCGCCATGCTCGTCACCAACCCCTGTAGCCGTAGTACTAGCTTCAATTGAGGGCACCAATAGATGCACACGAGTGAGTTGACTATCGTAGCACCGCTGACCTCGCCGGAGGAGCCACCGGCGACGAGCTACGCCGCCGTCTCCTTCTCCTCCCCTACCTATTTCTCTGTTGCGTGGGTCCCGCGCGTCAGCCGCCGCGGCTGAGGCAGGAGCCTGGCTGGGCCGCGCCGTTTCTGGGCCGTGCCTATGCCTGCTCGTGGGCCGCCGTTTCCTCGGGCCGGCCCACCAGTAGTTGAATAGGTTTTCTTGTTTTGTTTTGTTTTATTTATTTCATAGATTTGTGTACATATTCAAAAATATGTAACTCTTAGATGGTAGATCCAAATGATGTGGTTCTAATTTTGTTGAGTTCATGATAATGTCTAGTTTCTATTAAAAATATAATCCATGCCATGTTCTGTTATGAAAATGGGAGTTTCTATTTATCTCTTTTAATCATGCAAGAAATAGGGGTAATTATATCTTTTTCTAGGTAGCTCTAAATGGCATGAAATTTTTATGGTGTACTGCTCATATCATGAATAGCTTGTAGTTAAATTTTCATAAATTTTGGACACTGTTTGTAGGAGATAGAAAATTCTCTTGTTTGCATGGATGGATCTTGTGTGAATTTTCATAATTTTTCTATAGATCCAGTAAAGGTAAAATTTGGTGAGTGCTATTATTATGCTAGAATGAGGCTAGGAAAAATAAGAAATCTGTTGCTTGACACTTTTCAATAGGGTTTCCTAATTATGCTAAAAATAGACATACCACATGTTATTTTGGATACAGCAAGTTATGCTTGCTCAATGGCTTTGAAATTTTTATGGTAGTCTATGTGAAGCATGAGATGGCTACTGTAATTTTTATAGATTTTTATGAATAGTTTTACTATATATTGCTTTAATCACCTAATTAACTAAATAAATTGGAAAAGGGTATTAAATAATTTATTTAGAAGTTAGCACTATACTTTCTAGTGTTCCTCTGGTATGTGCAACAAGTTCGTAAACTTGGTTTGGTCAAATTAGGCTTTTGCATCATCATTAAATAATTAAGTTAGTAACCCTGTCATTCTGGACAGATTCTAGGTTTACTGAAATTCGATTTGGTTAACGTAAGAATCATGCTTTGATGTTTACAATTGATTGGTAGAGAATTTCATAAGATTTCTAGAATGTCCTCATGCAAGTCATTTGGAATTGTAGAACTCTGGTTGTGATTGAATTAAGGGACTACTTGTGTGCATATAAAACTTTAAATGATAATTTATGTATGCCTTTACTATTTCTAAGTTGTGGTAATGTTCCTAGGTGTTAGGCCTTTAACTGAAGATGAGCATATTTATCTTAGGTTATGCAAGTTAGGTAAGTTGATCTTGTTATTTAAGTTAAGTTAGATACATGCTTAAAGTGATTTGAATAGAGCTATTTTACTCGGTAAACGGGTGTCCAGTGATGCTTTCGTAAACACTTACTATGATTCATTCATCATGAGCATCATGTCATTCCTTATGCATCCATGATATTCATCTCGTGCATCGGCATGCAATAGGTATACTGGAGGGAGTAACACTACTGGAATTCGAGGAACCGAGCGAGCAGCAGCAGCCGACACCGGAGGTTCGGGAGGTGTAGCCTTCAGGAGAAGTGCCAGACGAGGTCGCCGTTGAGTGCCCGGATCACCGTCCTTGCAACTTTGTGAAAGGCAAGCCTCGGAGCATATTAAGCCTCCTAATTTTTGAAATGCAGTTACAGTATTATTGTTACATATATATATTGTTGCATTAAGTTTAGGTGTTGGATGCAAACACTTGCTGCATTGGTTATCCGATCCTTGTCCAGGTATTGATACCCTGAATCCTATGTAGCTCAGACTCGTGTAGTGCTTAGCCCTGCTTAAACGCGGTCGAAGTCAGGTGATTTCCTGTCACCTGCGAGATATAGGAAGATGCATATGGCACGGTTGGCTATATTTGCTATCGTGGAAAAGAACCAGTCTTAATTTGAAATGGAGACCGGACGGAGGCTTGCCGGTTTGTAGTGACTCCGTCTGTGTCGATTAAGGACTGAATCTTGGAGTCTTTCCTGTTCATGTTGAACGCATGCCTCTCTCTTAGTTGGCCGGGTCTGGAGACCGACCACGAAGCCGAGTAGTTCACCTCAGGCCAGGAGTCGATAAGTATAAAGTGCGCCTTAGAAGGGAGCCGTAGGCGTGAGTCCAAGGGCAGGTGATTTAAAAGTCCTGATCGTCCTGGCAGAAGGGTAATCCCTGAGAGTGCTGGCGCTAATCGAACCCATGAATTTGGTTCCTGAGTTGTCCCAAAGGTGACCCACGGCTACCCTTGCTAAGTATGCCAGGGTGAGAGTTAGGAATACCCCCTCAGCTGAGTTGTAATTCGATTCGAGTTGCTGTCTCTCCCGGTTAGTGAGAACTTGACGGGCTTATCTCCAAAGTAGATACACTAAATAACTTAATGGTTCGGAAATGATGATATGATGATGACAGCCTTATTATACCTGCTATGGTTAATATTGTTTGCTCCTAATAAGTGAGTGCTCTAGTACAGGTGCTAATCTAGTGGATAGGTAAATGATGATAAGCTTGATGCTAAGTTTAAATTGGTTACTATAATCATAAGCTCTTTTATACAACTGTGTCAAGCTAGCCCACCTGAAAAGCCTTGCATGATCCTTGGTGTCTTTTATTTCTGATTTTTGACGGGTAAGTCTAGCAGAGTACCTTCTCGTACTCAGGGTTTATCTCCCACCTGTTGCAGATGACCAGTTCTACTTTGGTTGCTGCAAGTACTGCCTTCTCCCAGCTAGGGATGAAGACTAGACCGTTGGGCGCGGTCTCTACTAGTTCTCGTACCTGATAATGCTTTTGTGGGACATGACTTAGACTTGGCAATGTATTTGAAAACTATGATGTTTTGTACTAAACTATGTTGCTTCCGCACACTCAAACTTGGGTTGTAATATGTTATTTGAACTCTGATGGATGTAATCGAATGCTACTTGTGAAATGTTGTAATGAATGATGTGTTGTATTGAATCACTACGATCTTGGTTTGTATGTCGAGAGTTGGTTGAAATCCTTTGTGATTTTCGGACTACCGGGATTATGGGAGCTTAAGTACAGGAATTTGATCGCTTCGGTGATTGTTTTTGTACTTACGTTCTTATGATTTGGTCGGTTCTGTTACAGTTTTTGTTCTGTTCTTTTGCCTGTTCTTCATCTACCGCCGCCTTCTCTCTTCCTTTTTGCCGTGAGCGTTCCTGAGACCACGGAGGTTTCTAGGAAGGGGAGAGAGCAAGGGAGAAGAGAGGAACTCACCGAAATATCGGACTAGAGGTCATCCACCGTGAGGGCGTTGGTACTGGAGGCGTTCATCACGAAGGGGTTTCTGCCGCCACAAGAGGTGGTGCACTGGAGGGTCCCTAGGAAGGAGGAGTTCCCGCAACCTCGTCCCAACGAGATGGTTTCTTTCCTTACCTTCCATGAGCGTGGATTAGGATACCCCGCACACTGGTTACTACGTGGGCTCCTCAACGAGTGGGGTCTGGAACTACAACACCTCAATCCGATGAGGGTGCTGCACATTGCTGGTTTTGTGACTGTCTGTGAGGCTTTCCTTGGGATCGAGCCGCACGTGGATCTCTTCTGGCTCTTCTTCTCCGGGAGAGCTATGACGGTGGGGAATTCGACCGAGACCGCACCGGTGGGAGGGTTCGCTCTACAGAAGAAGCCGAGCGCGGGAGGTGTGTACCCCGCGTACTCCCCATGTGACTCCAACCGAGGTTGGCATGGGGAGTGGTTTTACATTCGGAATCTGATAGAGGTGCCGTTTTGGCGTTAACCTGTGGGAGGCCAATGAAGCAGAAAAGTTGGTCGTGGGGTTGCGCCCGCTCGGAGAAGCACAAGGTGGAGGCCATCGAGGAGGAGCTGCGGAAGCTCATAAGGCTCAACCTTGATGGGGTGTGGGTGTTCCACACCCTCTTCCGCCACTGGGTTGCGCCATTGGCAGAGCGGTCGTGGCCGATGTGGATGTACGGCGGCCGGTCGGACCCAGACCGTGTGTCACCGGAGGACCTATCAGATGACGAGGTTTGGAGTTGCCTTGGCTGGGTGCTGTAGCTGAGACCTAGGGATACGGTTGTGGGGAAACCCATACCATTTAATGCCTCGGTCGTGTCTAACCTGGTATGATCCTTTATTTCGTTCATGTTTCTTCCTCTGCTTTTGCTGTTTCTTGATCCTGGGGCATCCGTTCCATAGGGGCTTGAAAGGTACGAGTCCCGGCCGCACCTTCCTAAGGGACCGGAGGGAAGGGCCCGGCAAGCCGCCTAGAAGGAGGCGGCGGACGCCCGGAAGAAGAAGAAAACCAAGGAGGTTAGGTGGAAGGAAGAGAAGAAGATGGAGGTCGCCCGGCACGTGAGGGCCGGGGAACATAGGAGCGATGTCGAGTCGGAACTCGCATCGGATGATCCTATGGATTTGGATGACATGAACTTCTCCGATGAGGAGGAGAGTTGGGAGGTCACCATGACCTCGGCGGAGCGTCACGACCCTGCGGCGGCGTCCGCTGGCGAGGAGCAGGAGGCCGCGCGATGTGCGGAGGTTCCTATGTCGAGGAAGCGCACTGTGAGTGCGGATGTCATCGGTGAAAGGGCGGCGAAGCGGACGCAGTCACCGTGCCCCTCGACGGCATTGCCAGCTCCATCATTGCCTGTGGCGGACGCGGCCGAGCGAGCCAGGCGGCCTGAGGAGCGGACTGGCACTCGTGTGCCGATGGGACTGGTCCCAACGCCTGGCTCGTAGCCGGAGGAGGCCCTACCTGTCATGGGTGCGGTCAAGCAGTCCGGGCGGTCTGAGGAGCAGACTAGCACCCAGGCGATGCGTGACCTATGGTCGAAGGATGCTCTGTTCGCTACTCCAGTCGAGGAGTCCTGAGCCAGCGGTCATAGTGACCTGTAGGCCGGGTAGGAGCCAGTCAGGACAACTCTGCCCCCACTTGAAGCGAGGGGGCGTGGGTCGCAGTCTAGGAGCGGCCCTCGTCCCGTATGATGAGGACATGTCACCCATGCATATGACCATGTTTGGCGCATGGGATGGAGGGGAAGGAGGCCAGCAAGGGTGTCCAAGTCAAAAAGGAGGCCCGAGGCTAATTCGGTTTGAGTCCCCGAGGTGGAGGCCCAAAGCAACTCAAGTTCGAGTCTGCCTCGGAATCCAGGACCAGTCTGCCTTAAACTGGTCATCCAGGACGCATCCAAACTCCGTTTTTAATGATCCACATATGGATGGAAAGATAATTTGATAAGGAAGCCAATCCAAGTGGTTTCACATCAAAAGCTCTTTGTAATCAACGGGAATCATCGAAATAAGTCAGTGTCCAGAATCTACCAGGGTGCTGCGACACCTTCTTTTGGTCCGTTGGATCATGTATCGTGTTTGGGCCCATTAGGGGGCGCGTCCAGGGTAGGCGATGACACTAAGACCTTTATAATCATACGCCGCCGCCGTCATTAGGGTTTGGATTTTGCTTAGATTATTCTATCAAGAACAGTTTCGCCGTTCATCGGTTTATGAGACCCCAACTTCGTGAGTTTAATCATTCATCTGCAATTTGGTTGCATTGCTTCTCACAATTATTTCAGTTTTCTTTGTCCTCGCAACCCCATTCTCCTTTATGTTGTGCAAGATCACTTTTAAGCACAATCGACGCCGAGGACGGCTTTTCATCAAGAATGGGAGGATGATGAGGACATGACACCCATGCATATGACCATGTTTGGTGCATGGGATGGAGGGGAAGGATGCTAGCAAGGGTGTCCAAGTCAAGAAGGAGGCCCGAGGCTAATTCGGTTCGAGTCCCCGAGGTGGAGGCCCAAAGCAACTCAAGTTCGAGTCTACCTCGGAATCCAGGACCAGTCTGCCTTAAACTGGTCACCCAGGACGCATCCGGACTCCATTTTTGATGATCCACATATGGATGGAAAGATAATTTGATAAGGAAGCCAATCCAAGTGGTTTCACATCAAAAGCTCTTTGGAATCAATAGGAATCATCGAAACAAGTCAGCATCCAGAATCTGCCAGGGTGCTGCGACACCTTCTTTTGGTCCGTTGGACCATGTATCGTGTTTGGGCCCATTAGGGGGCGCGTCCAGGGTAGGCGACGACCCTAAGACCTTTATAATCATACACTGCTGCCGTTATTAGGGTTTGGGTTTTGCTTAGATTATTCTGTCAAGAACAGTTTCGCCGTTCATCGGTTTGTGAGACCCCAACTTCGTGAGTTTAATCATTCATCTGCAATTTGGTTGCATTCCTTCTCACAATTATTTCAGTTTTCTTTGTCCTCCCAACCCCGTTCTCCTTTATGTTGTGCAGGATCAGTTTCAAGCACAATCGACGCCGAGGATGGCTTTTCATCAAGAACGGGAGGATGATGAGGACATGACACCCATGCATATGATCATGTTTGGCACATGGGATGGAGGGTAAGGAGGATAGCAAGGGTGTCCAAGTCAAGAAGGAGGCCCGAGGCTAATTCGGTTTGAGTCCCCGAGGTGGAGGCCCAAAGCAACTCAAGTTCGAGTCTGCCTCGGAATCTAGGACCAGTCTGCCTTAAACTGGTCACCCAGGACGCATCCGGACTCCGTTTTCGATGATCCACATATGGATAGAAAGATAATTTGATAAGGAAGCCAATCCAAGTGGTTTTCACATCAAAAGCTCTTCGGAATCAATAGGAATCATCGAAACAAGTCAGCATCCAGAATCTGCCAGGGTGCTGCGACACCTTCTTTTGGTCCGTTGGACCGTGTATCGTGTTTGGGCCCATTAGGGGGCGTGTCCAGGGTAGGCGATGATCCTAAGACCTTTATAATCATACGCTACCGCCGTCATTAGGGTTTGGGTTTTGCTTAGATTATTCTGTCAAGAACAGTTTCGCCATTCATCGGTTTGTGAGACCCCAACTTCATGAGTTTAATCATTCATCTGCAATTTGGTTGCATTCCTTCTCACAATTATTTCAGTTTTCTTTGTCCTCCCAACCCCGTTCTCCTTTATGTTGTGTAGGATCAGTTTCAAGCACAATCGACGCCGAGGACGGCTTTTCATCAAGAACGGGAGGATGATGAGGACATGACACCCATGCATATGACCATGTTTGGCATATGGGATGGAGGGTAAGGAGGCTAGCAAGGGTGTCCAAGTCAAGAAGGAGGCCCGAGGCTAATTCGGTTTGAGTCCTCGAGGTGGAGGCCCAAAGCAACTCAAGTTCGAGTCTGCCTTAAACTGGTCACCCAGTACGCATCCGGACTCCGTTTTCGATGATCCACATATGGATGGAAAGATAATTTGATAAGGAAGCCAATCCAAGTGGTTTCACATCAAAAGCTCTTCGGAATCAACAGGAATCATCGAAACAAGTCAGCGTCCAGAATCTACCAGGGTGCTGCGACACCTTCTTTTAGTCCGTTGGACCATGTATCATGTTTGGGCCCATTAGGGGGCGCGTCCAAGGTAGGCAACGATCCTAAGACCTTTATAATCATACGCCGCCGCCGTCATTAGGGTTTGGATTTTGCTTAGATTATTCTGTCAAGAACAGTTTCGCCGTTCATCGGTTTGTGAGACCCCAACTTCATGAGTTTAATCATTCATCTGCAATTTGGTTGTGTTCCTTCTCACAATTATTTCAGTTTTCTTTGTTCTCCCAACCCCGTTCTTCTTTATGTTGTGTAGGATCAGTTTCAAGCACAATCGACGCCGAGGACGGCTTTTCATCAAGAACGGGAGGATGAGGAGGACATGACACCCATGCATATGACCATATTTGGCGCATGGGATGGAGAGGAAGGAGGCTAGCAAGGGTGTCCAAGTCAAGAAGGAGGCCCGAGGCTAATTCGGTTCGGGTCCCTGAGGTGGAGGGCCAAAGCAACTCAAGTTCGAGTCTGCCTCGGAATCCAGGACCAGTCTGCCTTAAACTGGTCACCTAGGACGCATCTGGACTCTATTTTTGATGATCCACATATGGATGGAAAGATAATTTGATAAGGAAGCCAATCCAAGTGGTTTCACATCAAAAGCTCTTCAGAATCAACAGGAATCATCGAAACAATTCAGCATCCAGAATCTACCAGGGTGCTGTGACACCTTCTTTTGGTTCGTTGGACCGTGTATCGTATTTGGGCCCATTAGGGGGCACGTCTAGGGTAGGAGATGACCCTAAGACCTTTATAATCATACGCCACCGCTATCATTAGGGTTTGGGTTTTGCTTAGATTATTCTGTCAAGAACAGTTTCGCCGTTCATCAGTTTGTGAGACCCCAACTTCGTGAGTTTAATCATTCATTTGTAATTTGGTTGCGTTCTTTCTTGTTCTTGCTTGTGTTCTTCATTGCGTAGGTAGGGATTAGCCTTCTTGGCGAGGTCAATTTGGTTCATGACTCGGTTGATAACCATAGGAGCTGTGGTGCTAAGATTGCAGGGTTCTATCTTTCGATCTGAAGCCGAATCGATGTGTCATTCTCCGCCACAACGATAGTTACCATCACCTGACGGAAGATCGAGATCCCCGTCTACATTATTTAAAAAGCCTCTCCTCCAAACAATCTAGGTTACACAGAACATCAAATTCAATGTAACCCAAAGTATGTAAAGAAGACAACAGTTTGAACTCATTAGTTTTAGTAGCAATATGAATAACATGTTTATTTTTAGCACAAGTCACTGGTTCCAAAACATGTAAAACTAAAGCTTCTTCAACTAATTCATCTTTGTCACAAGGAACATCAAGCAAATTATCATGGGGCAAAGATAAATCAAGAGAGGGTTCCACTAACAATTGCTCTATGACAGCATGGTTTGTGGAAAAATTTAGTACATTAAGATAATTTTCACCATCTGTGAATGTAGGACCATGGGCATTACCTGTGTTCTTAGTAGGAGTAATAGGTGCATGGTGAAGTGATGGTTTTGAATTTGCATATGAGGTTGTGAGCTCCTCATTTTCTTCCACGTCATCCTCTCGCTTATGTACATTATTCTGTAGAAGGTTAGTCATAACAAGAGGAATAATAACAGACTCTTTCTCTAAATGGTGCACCTCAGCATACAAAGTAAAAACAGGAGGTGAATTAACAAAGGTTTCTCGCATAAGAAGTTTCATATCATTCCAAGTTTGAGGTTTATCAGAAGGATCTAAAGACTCCCACCAAGATAAAGTAGAATATCGCAAAACACTAGCTACATTTTTTACATTCCTCCTTGGACACATAAAGCGAGTAGCAAATATGTTATCGATGGCAATTTCACACTCCATGTACTCATCAGCACCTATACCATCATAAGTCGGTGGATACGAACAACCTGTCATTGTAAACACAAAAACAAGGAACAAACGGTGAAAGTTATCCCTACTAAATAACTACGTGGTTGCAGTGGTGTCACTTTTCACAGCAAGTGGAAGCGTCTTACCAAGCTCTTACAAAGTTCTTACCAACACAAGCAGTGGGCAGTGGTACAACCGGCGGCTGGTTCGTGATACCTGTGAGGCAGTGGTACCGAGATTGCAAGGCCCTTTGTCTGTACTGATCTGAAGAGTTTGTGGAGCTTGGAAGGCACACAAAGAGTAATATATATATCTGGCACACAAGTCAGTAACAGAAAGTAATACTGAATTATAGTCCAAAGTACTTATTCTCGTTGCTGGTCTAAAGTGTTGCAAGAACCAGGTGTGTGACAAAAGTATGGTGGATAGCAAGGTGATAGGTGTGAGAAAAACAAGTATGGTGGATAGAGACAGCAACACAAACAAGGAACAAGACAACACACGCTAACACAGCTCACTTTGGTCTTCTCTATGTGCTCCTCTAAATATTATTCCTCTTTTGCCCCTCTCTTTTTTCTATTTTTTGGGCTGTCGTTGTTTTTTTGGGAAATTTCGACTTTTTTATTTTATTTTATTTTTGATATTTTTCCTTTACTTAGGAGCACAAAAGAAGTAACCATAGAAAATATGAGCTTAAACAAGTGAAAGACGTGGCCTGTGGAATTTTCAAAAAACTGGATCAAAATCGATAAAAACCTTATGACCACAAAAAGAGGATCTTGTGACCACTTTTTAACCAATTTAAAAATCTCTGACCTCGATAATGCAGGGGATGGACGGATCCAAAAAAAATTTCTGATCGATTTGCATATATGGAACGTCGAAAACGGAGTTCGTATGCAAAAACTATACCAATTTTAAGAATTGGTTCCGAATTAGAGGACAAAATAGGAACAATGTGTGCAAAATTGATCACAACAGCCAAGATTTGATGGAAACGATGGGGAAAATACATGAACTAGACTCTAATATGACCTAACCAGCAACAAGACCTCGACCAGGACACAAACTCAACACGACGGACTCTGAAACTGAAATATGCAAAGGCCATGGCGCGGAAGGTTCTAGGACAGGAAAAATGAGTATAGCACTGGACTATGGGACGAATGCGAGACACTAAAAACTAGGGAATAAAAGTGAACCTGATGGTATACCTTAGCTCTGATTACCACTTAATGTAGACGGGGATCCCGATCTTCCATCAGGTGATGGTAACTATCGTTGTGGCGGAGAATGACACACCGATATAGCTTCAGATCGAAAGATCGAACCCTGCAATCTTAGCACCACAGCTCCTCTAGTTATCAACCGAGTCATGGACCAGGTTGACCTTGCCAAGAAGGCTAATCCCTGCCTACGCAACGAAGAACACAAGCAAGAACAAGAAAGAACGCAACCAAATTGCAGATGAATGATTAAACTCACGAAGTTGGGGTCTCACAAACCGATGAACGACAAAACTGTTCTTGACAGAATAATCTAAGCAAAACCCAAACCCTAATGACGGCGGTGGCATATGATTATAAAAGGTCTTAGGGTCATCGCCTACCCTGGACGCGCCCCCTAATGGGCCCAAACACGATACACGGTCCAACGGACCAAAAGAAGGTGTCGTAGCACCCTGGTAGATTCTGGATGCTGACTTGTTTCGACGATTTCTATTGATTCCGAAGAGATTTTGATGTGAAACCACTTGGATTGGCTTCCTTATCAAATTATCTTTCCATCCATATATGAATCATCAAAAACGGAGTCCGGATGCGTCCTGGGTGACTAGTTTAAGGCAGACTGGTCCTAGAATCCGAGGCAGACTCGAACTTGAGTTGCTTTGGGCCTCCACCTCGGAGACTCGAACCGAATTAGCCTCGGGCCTCCTTCTGGACTTGGACACCCTTGATGGCCTCCTTCCCCTCCATCCCATGTGCTAAACATGGTCATATGCATGGGTGTCATGTCCTCATCACCGTAGGTCCGTTGTCGTCGGGACCTGCCTTCAAGATCGTGCCGCTCACCTCCCGGTATGTTTCCCCTTGTTGTTCTTCGACTTTTTGCCGGTCAAGTCTTTATGGAGTGTGACTCACCTGTATTTTCCGTCAGTGGTCGGGGGATGCCGGGGTTGAGCACCGCTCCGACCCCCGTGTAGGAGACTTAGAGGCCTACCCTGCAGTGTTCCCTCCCGGGGGTGGTGCCCCCCGGGGCAGCTACTGATAAGGTGGTGGTGGCGGCGTTGGTGTTGGCGGCGATCCCGGTGCCGATGGCGGGGGTTGCGTCTGAGGTAACCCTCGTGGCCCCTCCTCCGCTGGTCATGGTGGAAGAGATGAGGGAGGGCGAGCTGCCTATCTCGCCGGGTGGAGGGCCGCACGACTTGTCCTTGCCATCGGTGCCGAAGGCGCCAGAGGGAAGGGCGACTAGGACAGAGTTGGGATGCCCGGTGGTGTTCCACGTGGATGAGGTGGTGGAGATCCCATCTGATGACGAGGTGGACATCGTGGTAGAGCCGCTGGTGTCGCCGCAGGGGCTGGCGGTGTCGCCGCGGGAGCTGGCAGCGTTGCCGCGGGAGCTGGTGGTGTCGCTGCGGGAGCTAACGGTGGTCCAGTTGGAGGCTAGGCCCTCTGGCGGTTCGTCGGAGGGTGACCTAGAGTGGCCCTACCCTGAGGACCCATCGAAGGTGAGGTTCATCCTTCGGGATTCCCGGGAGCGTCAGCTCTGGGACATTTTTGGGGGGCAGGGGCATGCTGTGGTGTCCAAGCTCACCAAGCTGTCCGCTAAGCTTGAAAGTGCCCGGAAACAGGCTCAGTTCGCTCGACAGTTGGTTGAGGGCGACCTGCAGCTCGCTGCGGAGGTGAGTTTCTGGTACTTGTCCTCAACCTTTGAATCTTTCGTTGGTTGTCTTTAGCATGCTTGTTTTTTTGTAGGATATAAGGATGATGTCGTCCCGTAAGTCTTCCTTCCTCTGGACGGAACACGCCCGGATGGCTGAGCTCGAGCGCTGGGTAGAGTCTGCTCGCCGCGAGTCCTAGGATCGAGCGGCCAAGGCAGCCGTGGCGTGGGTAGAGGGACAGCGTGCAATGGAGCGGGCGACTGCCACCGAGCAAGGGCTCGAGGTGACGAAAGCCCGCCAGGCGGAGACTGTGGCGGAGTTACAGGCATCCCTGGCGAGCACCGAGACAATGCTTCAAGAGGCCTTGGCGGCCCTTGAGCCAGAGCGGAGTGCTCTGGCGTCGGAGCGGGTCACCTTGGAGTCGGCAAGGAAGGCCCTGGAGGCGGAGCAGAGGGCCCAGTCAGAGGCAGACCAGGAGGTGCTTGTGCTCCGAGGCCGGGTGATGGAGACGGAGGAGGTGAACACCCGGTTGTGCGCGCAGGCGACTCAACAGGCGGAGGAGTTCTCCACACTTGAGAACTCTCGCGTTGGTATGTTCCCTTTCTTTTTTCGTTGCATTGGTTTCTCTCTTCAGCCTGTTCCTGAGCTTGTCGCCCTTCTTTTAGAGCTGGATGGAAAGGTGAAGGTGCTGGAGCAGGACCTAGAGACGACCAAGGTGACCCTCAACCAGAACACAGAGGAGCTGGCCAAGTCCCATGAAGAGCGACGTGCTCTTAAGGGGACCTTGACCAGATCCGCAACGTTGCCCAGCTCGTCGCCTCGAAAATCTTTGAGTCGGTGCCAAGCACTAGCACGCTAGCTGTCCAGCTAGCGGAGGTCCCGGACGTGGTCAAGGACCTTGTCAAGAGTGGGCTGTTTTATGGGGCGTTGGGGGTGCTGACCTCGGTGGTGATGTACCACCCGAATCTAGACTTCACCACTATCTACGACGGGTATGCTGAAGGCCTAAGCATGGAGGACATCCAGTCAATCGGGGAGAGCCTACTACCGCACGCGCGGTCGGTGTCGGAGCAAGTCTCCGCCGAGTAGGTGATGGATGTTCGTCGTGAAGACATGGGCCGAAGCATGCGTGGGGAGGATGCCTCCAAGCTTGTAGATAGCACAGAGCCTGGTTCGGGGGGGGGGGGAACGTCGCCTCAGCCCCGATCGAGCCCAACGTCATGCTGCCGAGGAGTGAGCAGCTTGTGCCTTCGTCGGTCGCACCGTCAGCAGATGCCGTCAGGCCAGTTTAATACCTTGATAAATATAAGTAGTTAGTAAATGTAAGAAGTTTAAGTTCGTGGGGGGGAACCCCTGTGTAAAACGTTCATGTGTGTTTTAATGACTGCAATCGGTTTTTGTTTTTGTGATGGAGTTGCTCCGTTCGGGGAAGCTTGTTCCCTTTCGTTCCTTAGTTCTTCCTTAGCATAATTTTGTTTTAAATTTCTTTCTCTCTCGTGCCTGCCCATTTGTTCCATAGGCTGCAACTTTGTGAGCCCAGGGCGTGGCCCGCGAGGCTCGGCCGGTCGTATTCGTAGGAAAAGGTGGGGTGTGATCAGTCGGAATGTTCTAAAGCAAAGTTACGTAAGGTAAATCAAAGGAACGAACTGCCCTTTTGTTCGGGTAGGAAGGAGTTTCTCCAAATGAAAGTAAAAGAGTACTTAAAGTAAAAACAAAAATAGAGGGGTAGTAGAGCCTCCTAGTGGAGCCCCTGAGCGCCCTGAGCCAAAAAGTGTTCGGGTCGGGGTGCTTTTATAGGAGCGGGCGCTAAGTAAAGGTAAGACTGAAACTTAGGAAAAGAAGAAATGGCATAGTTGTTCCAAGGTCCTCGGAGAGATCATCATCATCATCGTCCTTCAGTCGGTAGGCTTCCGGTCGAATCACTTCAGTCGTCTGGATCCCTGCCCGCACGCCCCTTTCTTTGGTTGCTGCTTCCTCGCCTTTTTCTTCCTTTGGCCTGCCAGCTTACCTCAGTAGGCGCTTGAGGAGCTGGTAGTCCTTGTAGAGGTGTTTGACGGGGTAGTTGTGGTTGGTGCACGGGCTCTCCATGAGATCATTGAAGTGGCCCGGAGGGTCTTGCTGGGGCTGCGTGCCCACGTGATCGGTCGCGGCGACCGACGCGAAGTTAGCCGGTTGGCGGCGATCCTTTCTGTTCTTTTTTTCCTCTGTGTGGAGAGGCCCTCGTCTTGATCCTGGCGCTTGGCCTTACCTTTGCCGTGGCCTCTGTTGAAGCGCGGTGGGAACGACGCTTGCTGGAGGTGTTGGACAAAGGTCTATGGTCCCTAGCAGTCAGGGTTAGGACTTTGGTCAATGCTGCGCGTGTCTCGGTTCGGCCCGAGCCGCGCGTAGATAGGCGGTCGTCATGGGGCGATCGTCAAGTCGAGGTGAGGTGCCATTGCGGCTTCCTGTGCCGCACTCTGTGGTTGTTGTGGTGATAGGGTGTAGTGCCCCATCTGCTGCGTCCCTGTTCCCTAGACGGGGAGCGAGGTCGCGAGTCGGCGTCGTGACACGGAGTACTCCGCCTGTTGAACGGCGGCGGTCTCTAGCAGTGCCCAGAGGTTCTGGTGGATTACCCGTTCGCGAGGGTCGTTTGGCTCGGACAGGTCACGCAGGAGCATTGCCGCGGCGGCAACGTTTTGACTGGCCCGAGCGAACTGCGGGGGATTAGCCCCCCGAACTGGGATGTTGCGCTAGGGCTGACAAACGCGACCCCGAGCACCGTTCGCCAGTCTATGCGCACGGGGCGCAGCGTGGTGCGCCGAGCGTGCTAGTGCAGTTGGTGGCTGATGCAGCCATCGTTGTCGCAGTTCCTCCCCGTGCTCAGGTGTGAGCTCGGGGGTCTCTGCATGAGGGCCCAGAGGGGCGTGAGTCCATGAGAACTCCGCTTCCATTGGTAGGTGTCCCAGAGGGTCTGCCATGGCGCACTCCCGGGACAGACGGTGGCTAGGTGCCATGTCGCCGATGCTGGAGCCATCACTCTCGTCATCGTCATCCATGATGTCGAAGAAACAGGTGGGAGCATAGCTCACCATTCCCATGAATTCAGATGCAAGAGGAGGCGGCGCGAGCATCCTTTGGAGCCCCCGGGCGTATGCATCCACGGAAGACGCGAGGCCATAGGGGAACTGGCCGTACGGTGGTTGCGTTAGGGACAACGGGGTTCTGCCGGGTAATCGGCGGAAAATAGAGAATAGTGAGTACATAACAGCGTGTATATTACTCACAGTTGGGTTTAAGCAGAGAGTTTGCTCGGAATGAAGCGCAGATGCCGCGTCGTCGAAGTCACGCGTCCCAGAGTCGATGGAGGATGTCCCTCCGACGGGTGCTGGGTCGCGAGCCTCCTCGCGGAGGTGGAGTATGCCAAGTCGGTCGGCGATGAAGTTTAGGCTTCCGAAGAGGAAGGCCTAGGATGGCGCGAAGACGGGTGGAACCCACATCCCGGTGGGCGAGAGTGCGGGGAACTCCAACGAGCCGAAGCGAATCGTATCGCCCGAGCCCGTCGGGACGAGGGTGGCGGAAAAGTGGGCCATCCGATGACAAAAAAGTGTTGAACGTACAGCGTATTTCCCACGGACGGCGCCAACTGTCGGTGCAGAAAGTGACCAACTAGTGAATATTTGTAGTTTTGTTGTGCGTTGTGATCGGAGATGGCCTAGCACTCAATGACATATGATTTATACTGGTTCAGGCAACGTGCCCTACGTCCAGTCGGGGTCGGTCGGTGACTTTATTCCTGAGCCCAGGTGCTCGAAGTTTGCAGTAGGGTTACAAACGAGAGGGAGAAAGATGGGGTGTACAAGAGGTCTGGTCGGCTCCGACCGGAAGGGCCAAGAGTGACATGAACTTCGCTACGAGCTAGGTGTTCGAGCGTGTGCTTGTGGTCAAAACTTGGTGGTTCTGCAGTTGTAAGGTGTCGATGTCGATCTAAGGAACTCTGGCGTCCTTGAATCGGTCCCCTTGTTGGAAGGAGCGCATCCCTTTTATAGATGAAGGGGATGACTCTACAGGTGAGAGGGAGAGGGTACGGGTGTCTTTAAGCCTTGCTGCCCACGCTGATGAAGATTGGATAATGGTAGGCGCCCCAACACTGTTGATGTCGCTGTAGAATGTTAGATGCGCACGGGAGGTCGTGCTGTCTTCTTCAGTAAGGATGGACACTGGTACCTGCAAATACTATTTGATGCCTAGTGGCATGTGAGGAGTCGCGCTATGTTCACCCGGTACGGCAAATCCTGGTGCCCATACCGCGATCGATGTCCAGAGACATGCGGGGGGCTTACCGTATGGGAGTTTTAGCGGCCCCTACAATACTGTAGGGGGAGATGTCGGCGCCTACAATACTATTTGTGTCCTGGTGGCTGCAGAGTACTGTTTCGTGCAGGGTATGGTCCCTGGTACAGTGGTTTTGACTTGTGAGCCTTGCCTTGCCTTTCTCCGCACGTCTTCTGGTTCCTAGCGAACGGGGCGCCCCCGGTCGGATGGCTCCAGTCGGCTCTGAGTGCGCTGGTCGAAGAAGAGCGGTGAGCAGGGTTCCCATGAGCCTCGGTCGTGGGGTCAGAGTCGGAAGTAGGGTTGGGGGCAGGCCTTCCGATCAGAGGTCGGCTGGAGCCCGAATCGAGCGATCCGGTCGGATAGGTGGGCCGAAGTAGCCGACGAGCGGGTGTTGCTCTTCTTGAGCCTGGCCTTCCGGTCGGTTGCTGGACCGCCCCCTTGCCCTGTTGTTTTTAGACTTTTGGGCCGAGCCTTGGCGCAGAAGCCGGTTCCCGAGGAACCCCGGGTTTATGGACCCGACAACATCTGTATTCTATATCTATATCAAACATTAAAGAGGGAAGGGTATCTTCCGTCTGCCTTTTTTTACTACCAATAATGACCATGCACCTCTCCTTGTCTCGTCTGTGCCGTGGACTTATGGCCCATGCTGGTACGAGTTAGTGCGTCCAACTACGGTATTGAGTCCCATTCTAATACGTATTGGAACTGATGGCATTAACCATTACATAAATCTCTGAGCTGCAAGTCATTCAAGTAATCACACAATAAGGTGTGCATTTCTTTGTAATGCACGTGGACTTTGGTATTTTTATTTTAAAGTACAAAATAAACTCCTTTCTTCATTCTTCGGTCCATCATCCCTCACTCTCACACCCCTTCTTCCTTCCTAGCTCCCCTCACTCCCGCCCATCTCCGTCACTCGCTTAGACCCTACTTCTTGCTTTCACGATCATCCTTCACTCCTAGACATCTTCTTCCATCGTCATATCTCACTTAATTTAGAGTTGCAAAGGCACCCCACGGATCTTATTTTGTCCCTTGTTGGTCATATCTTATTTAATTTAGAGTTACAAAACCTTCACTAGATTCACACCACACTCATGTTGGTGGCCTGGCCCGAGCTTACGTGTGTCGTGACTTGGCACGCACAGGTGTATCTAGCCTTCCATACTAAGATACCACACCATAGGGAAAGAAGCTTTCTACATGGATATGCATGTCATGTAACCATATTTCCCTAGGAGTCAAAGTTTCTAGGAAAAGTTTGTTTTCCTAAGGGTTTTCATTGAAAACCGTAAGGGGCACGGTCGCTTTCTCGTGTAAAAAATGTCCTTAAGATACTTTCCCTACGAAATTTTGTAAGGGAAACATTTCCCTACCTTTGTCTTATTATTTCCCTAGGTTTTCCACATTGATTCTAGTAGCAGGCAATGGTCACGTATTTGAACTGAGTCAATCTCTTCTCTTATTTTTTTTATACGAGATTAATCATTTATCGCAGCTAGCATTTATTATTGATCTTAAGATTTAATTAAAATAGGATTGAACCAAGTCTAATAATCAGATCGGATGGTACCAAATACTGCACCTGCACGCGCACCTTCATTCAGTTACCTTACACACCGTTGCAACTACTGACGCGCGCACTTATATACATACTTAGACACAGACTATATCTATACTTGTAGTAGTACCAGTAGCAGAGTGATGTAGAAGCTGGGAGTGGATAGTGGATACCACCTTTCAGTTGCAAGTCCCTTTCGTCTCTTGCGTGGTCGCTAGCTCGCGGCAACTGCTCTGCCCTCCCTCTGCGTACTGCATGCCACGGCCGGCCGGCGGGCCTGCCTGCAGCTGCAGCTGCAGCAGCTAGCAGCTAGCATCGATCATGGCAAAGGTACAACAATACAAAGTAGCTTTCAGGTCGGTTGCTGTTATACTTGCTGCACACCATCGGCGACAGGCTAGGGGTGCTTTTCAATAATCCAAATGCAATTGCGCGCCGCTCTGTGCAGGTACGATATCATTTTGAGACAGAGAGAGCCCTGCTGAATGCATTGATAATGCGATGCAGACAAGTCTCAGTGACAATCTGGAGTCCTGATTACCAGCATACTACCTTCTGCGTATATTGGGGGCGAAAAGTAAACACTGATGGAGTGATGGATATGAGATGCGGTTATATTACAGAAAATGGACGGAGACTTTGGAGGAGAATGCATGGCAAGGACAAGAAAGTGGCCGGAACGGAAACCTTTGCGTCGCCAAGATGCTAAAGGGTTGGAACAAGAATTGAAGCGGAAACCTTTGCGTTGCTAAGATGCTAAAGCAGGGCAGAGGAAGGTGCAGCGGCATTGTGCGTGCATGCGTCCAAAGTGATTTTCGTAGCTTCCTTGCTGGTTTCGCCAAAGCCAAGAATGGAGAGCTATATCTAGGCTGCTATTTTCCCTGTCTGGGAGAGTGTTTAACTTGTGTATACACAGGAAAATAAATAAATGGATTTGAGTTGAGGGGGCAACTCATGAGAGGAGCGAGGAAGGACGGAGGAACATATATGTATGATTGATAATATCATGCAAGTGAATAATAATGCGAAAAAATCTACGAACAAAAAAAAAGAAATGTGAAAAAAGGCCACTGATTAGTTATACTACATATATAAAGGATTAGGATCTCCATCAGCCCAACTTTTTGTCTCAACGTTTTTGTGTGCGTGCAGTGTGGAGCTTCTCGTTGAGTTGTCAGTTGTGGCTGCCGTCGCTTCTGTATGATAGATAGATGGGCCGTCCGTAGTTGGGATCCCATGTCTCGTGGGGCAGGCCTAGCCTATCAATGGATCTGAGACACACTTCACATGTCACTCGGGCTCTCCTCCCTCCAAAGCCCAGCAGTAGCAACACCAGCCCATGTGGAGAAGCTGCTGGCCCACCGGAAGCTAGGGCAATCACACATTCACACCAGCAGCGGGCGGGCAACATCGAACCCGCAGGTGTCTTCACACCTTTCCTAAAAAAAAGTTGTCTTCAGACCTGTGATTTATATTGACTACATGTTGTCGTATGTACTAGACTAGATTTAAGTTGTCGTGAACTTCCGATTTATTGGTGATGATATATTCATAATTGTGTATTACTCTCTCCAATTTTTTAGGTTTTTATTTGTATGTTAGCTCCTTATTAACACATCCGTCGGTGACTCGAGATCCGTGGGTGACCGGCGTGTGTGGGTGTGACATTTCACCCGCAGGTCTCATTGAGGACGAGCGTAGCTAAATATTATGGGCGTCGTCGAGGGTTTGCATTTAGTCCACCCGTACCTTAGCCGACCCATTGCCATTCTTACTAGAAGCGCCATCCCTTTGCACAATGTTGAGCCACCTCCCTTATGTAGCCCTTCCATGACCTACGGTGCATCCATCTCGCCCAAAACTATAAAATTCTTTGTGTGGCTAGCGATACATAGTTGTTGAATTGAATTCACCACTTACATAGAAAGAAGTAGCTATCCTCTCCGTCGATAACAGATGGGAACAACGTTGCACCTTCTTGCCGAATGTCGTTGTACTCGCCAGTCGCTGCACTACCAGAAAACTGAGATTTCACGAGGGGATAATTTTTCATGAGAGTAAAACACACACTCATTAAATTAAGGCCCCTTTGGATTGCAAGGAAAACAAAGGAAACATGTAGGATTCATATTACTATGGATTCAGTTATTGTAGCACCCTTTGGTCCACAGGAAAACGTAGGAAACTTTTGTTTGTGCTTGATTTCACATGAAAACCATAAGAAAAAACATACACTTAGATCCCATGTTTCTTTCTTCCTGTGTTTTTTCTACAAGTGATCCAAACACCTATTCCTACAAAGTTTCTGTATTTTTCATTCCTCTGTTTGGCATCTGCATTCCTATCCTATCCCTTTGTTTTTTCTATTCCTGTACTTTTTTCAATCATGCGTTCCAAAAGGGGCCTAATCATTTTTGGGGAGGCGCTATAAATCACGCCATGAAAACCTATTTTCATCAGGGTGCTTTGTAAACCACCCCAAAATTTTGTTATTTCATAAAGGTGTTGCATAAACCGCCATAAAATAGTATTAGCATGAGGATTATTACAAATTCTCATGAAAATAGTTGTCCTCACCTAGAAATATGTATTGCAAGCACCACTATCATTTGGCAGGATGAATTCACGTTCACGCCTAAAGAACCATAGGCCGCACGCTTTGTTTGATGCTCGCGCCAAAGAGGAGAATAGTCTGCCATTTTTTTTTCTGTTGGCCCATCATACAACACAACCCAACCCGAACACAAAGCCAAAACGCCTGCTTCCAAACCCTATCCTCCACCGTCCCTAATTCTATTGCGCTTGTCACCTGTCTACCGTCCGCCACATCCGCCGCTCGAGCCTGACACCCCTCCCCTTTGGGGCCTCCTGCTCCTGACCAGCGGCGCTCGGGTTCATGGGGGTGGTGCCCTGATCTGTCAGGAAGGGGTGGCTCCAACATGGCTATGGCCACTCGACGACGAGGCCGCATCGGGCCTTCACTCTCCCTCGCTATCCTCACATGTTCGGGGCACCAACACAGAGGATCTTCGTTCGAGTAGTGAGGAGCACCACGCAGTATCAGTTATTCAGAATCATAGTTTATGAGTAAATCCAATGTAACCATGATCTAAGTTGTATTTTTGTGTGTAATGCAGTTCTTTCCGCAATAGGTGGAATAAGAGTTCATAATCATAACATGAGTACAATTTTTTTCCTTTTTTGTATGAGATTATATCTTTGTTTATTGTTGACTCTGGTGAGCTATTTCCTTGATCTGGTGAGGAGCATGACTTCCTTTACCTATGCTGCTTTTAATATCTTCAGTGTTCATATTAATTGGCTTATTCTGCATGCAACACTGGGAGATAAGGTTAGGTGGGCATATGACAGATTTATATTATTGTAAAAATTCCCAAGGTTTTCATGTCGTTCTACTATGCCATTCGCAGAAGAATTATGGTTCCTTCCCTAACAACTGATTTGTAAATTGTAGCTGGGCCCATCACAGATCTATGTTATTGTATAAACTGATGGCAGGTACTATTATTATTTTATATTATTTGTCCATGGACTTCAAAGCCATGCCCATGCCCTCATTAACATGAAACATGGTTCAGGCCAGCAATTCTCGGTTTATTAGTTTGTTCAGGGAAGAGTCTGCATTTGCAATACTGATCTGTCGCACATTACATGCATTATGCCATTATGTGTTTTCCTTCTAGCCCTATGCAAACCTATGGTGAGCTTCAAAACAAATTTAGCTCTCTATTCCAATTTCTTTTGTGCTGATACATGTATTCCTAAGCAAACCAATTTGGGTGAATATATACATGGAGTTTGCCTCCACCTGTGCATTTTCTAACATTGTTGGTTCATATATATTTAGGACAATTGTCTGTTGGACATCCAAAGTGATGGTCCTTTGCTGGCGGACACATATTTTGGAGCATTTTGCCAGAAGACACTCTGGTTCGGTAAAATTAGGCCACATGACAGCGTGGACCGGTTGCTTCCGGTTGAGAAGAGAGAACAACGGTGAAATGACACCCTTGCCCTTGTCGCTTTCTTCTTCCTCTCTCCCTTTCTCTTTTTTCTGTTTACTATCCCCGCCACCCTCTCCGCCTCCCGCACCCGCCGGCGCAGGACGGGCCTGCGAAGTAGTCGTTGTCGTCTTCGGCTTCCTCTAGGACTAAGTCCCACACGCTTCCCATTCCGCTCACCCCCTTTTCACGTGAACACGCCGGCGCCACGGATCATGCTGCTCAAGAATGGAGGCGTGGCCGGACGATTTCCTATGCCCCATCACGCTAGAGGTCATGACAGACCCCGTCATCCTCCCCTCCGGCCACACCTTCGAGCGTCGCAGCATCCAGCAGTGGCTCGACGGGGGGGGGGGGGGCACCTCACCTGCCCCGTCACCAACCTTCTGCTGCCGCCCTGCCCGTCGCTCATCCTGAACCACGCGCTGCGCTGCCTCATAGCCACCGTCTCGCTTCCCGCGGCTGCTGTGGCGGTGGCTCCTGTCCCTGCTGATGGAGGGGCGCATGCGAGGCAAGAAGCGATGCCGGCGGCGCCGGCTCGGTCCGCGTCGCCGGTGCCAGCGCTGCTGAGGCTGGCCAAGTCCGGCGTCGACGGGCGGAGGGAGGTGCTGGAGTCTGGCAACACGGCGGTGCTACTGCGGCACGTGGAGGCCGGGGGCGAGGCAGCGGCCCGGGCACCCCTGCACCTCAGCCTGGACGGCGACGACACGCGCGTGGGGCTCGTGGCCACGGCGCTCTTCGAGCTCTGCAAGCTGTTGGAGAACCGCCGCCGCGCGGTGCGCGAGGGCGCAACGCCCGTGCTCGTGGACTTCGCCGCCGACGGCTCCGCGCGTGCCGTCGTACGAGAGGCGGAGAGGGTGGCGGGGACAGGAAACATAAAAAAAAAGAAAGGGAGAGAGGAAGAAGAAAGCGTCAGGGGCAAGAATGTCATTTCACGGTTGTTCTCTCTCTCCTCGACCGGCTGCTGCAACTGGTCCACGGTGTCCTTTGGCCTAATTTCACCGAACCAGAGTGTTTTCTTGTAAAATGCTCCAAAGTGGATATCTGACAGCAAAGGATCATCACTTTGGATGTCCAACACACAATTGTCCCTATATATTTCTTGTGTTTTCTTCTAAGGTTGTTGGGCTCCAGTGAGCGACACCTTGAGAAACCGGCACCACCAGCATGTAAGGTTAGGATCCAAATCACTTGCAAATGAGATAGTAGGACTGGATCAGGTATGTCATTCAGCCACTTACCGTTTTTCTTTTTCAGGCCTGGTTCACTTTGTAAATTTTTTTGAACCCGATGAATAGTACCACTTTCATCTTATTTGGCAAATATTATCCAATCGTGGACCAACTAGGCTCAAAAGATTCATCTCGTGATTTCTAACTAAACTGTGTAATTATTTATTTTTTTTACCTACATTTAATACTCCATGCAAGCGGCTAAAAATTGATGTGACAGAGAGAAAGTGAAAAAATTTGGAATTTGGATGGCATCTAAACAAGGCCCCATTCAGATTGCTCATGGTTAATTAATGTGGATTGTGTTTCTGAATTTCTACTTCCTAATTTGTATTCGGGTGCCAGGTACGAGTGCATGCTCTGTGCATCAAGGACAGGTGAGGGCCACAGACCAGGTACATGCATGTCTGTTGAATTATTTTTTGTTATAACGCATGCTTAATTTTTGCTATGATGATGGTACGAAGATGTGGATTTCTTTCTATCGATATAAAATATTATCTTAGTCGTATTATGAAAAGGTCTATACAGTAGAGTCTGTGAGCCTGCGACGTCGCGCTTTCCGTAACTATACTAATTTCATAAACTTTGCCTTTTAGATTAAATGTCACTTTAACGTTGGTATTTAATTTCATAGTATTATTATGTTATCATGCAATCCATATGTTTTTAATACAAAATTTAGTTTTCCTGTGACAACGCAGGGGCACTAAGAGTATAGGATGCGGGTACGCACGTAGGCCCGGGCCATGAATGGAGTAGTGGTAGCGGTAGCTTGCGGACAGACTTGGCTAGTCGTCACGCGTCTTTACGCGACAAATCAATCGATCTGAAATAGTATGGTACAGTATTTTTCTCAAAAAAAAACAGCCAAACTTATCAGTCTAGAACTAACAAGAGTAAAAAATCCAAGACACTCTGATGAGAGCGACACGCGGGCGACGTGTCCTTGAGTGAATTGAGGGAAGTTGTCAAGCACAAACGGCATCAGAAAGCAATAGGCCGTTTTTGTTGTTTATTTCTGCCGTGGATTGTCAGCAGGGCTGCAGGATTTGACCTGCAACGGCTCGCTGCACAAGCGGGCGAAGCAAGAGAATGGAGCGATGGGGGTGACTTGGTGGCTCTTGAAACGGAATGGCGCCGCACGCCACCCCTGGAACGATGGACGAGCCGGCGTGCTGTGATGTGAACCAATTCGAAAATAGTTGATTGCCATCAAAATCATTAAAAATCGATATTCTTTACTTGGATTAAAAAGGTGCTAATAACTTTGCGATATTAGCTAAGCGATTGAGTCTTCACCTTTTAATTATTGTTGAAAAAGTGCCATTCTTATTTTTCAAATAATGCAGTTTTCACTTTTCAATTAGTCAAATGATTCGAAGTTTGATCAAAGTTATATAAAAAATCCTACTAACATTTATGATACAAAATAAGTATCACTCAATTAATTATGAAATATATTCTTATAGTAGACCTAGTTAAAGACATAAATGTTGATGTATTCGGTATAAACTTTGATCAAAGGTAAGCTAGCTTTACTTGCACAAATCCCACAACTATTTTTTATGGAAAGAGAGTATATATATATATATATATATATATATATATATATATATATATATCATTAAAAGATGATAGGTTTGGCAGTATAAAAAACCAACATTTATAATGTGTAATAGGTATCGTAGATAGATAAGATAAATCATGGAATATAAGGCGTAAGAAACCTATTTGAGATGCAAATATTGATAATATATTTTATAAATCTGATGAACCTTAAAAAAAAGTTACTTTGAATCTAAATCTAGAATGATATTTTTTAAGGGACGAAGGAGTGTATTTTCCAGGCCATTGTCCACTCGCACGTGGAAGGTGGAAATCACGCGGAACGGATGGCAGAAGACAAGGCAGGGCGGGCCCTGAGTCCTGACCGTGTGGGATGGGATGGGATGGGATTAGATTGTACCTGTCCAATTTTTTACAATTTAATCTTTTTTAAAGAAAATTTATGTTTAGCTTTGTGGGAGACGTAAACTCATCTTTGTATCATAGGGGTCGGCGTCACATATCTTAGACTCCGAGGTGCTGAGCACAGCAGAGCATCCTAGGTGGTCTGGATGTGGCCGTTGGTGCTAGAATATATGGCGTCGAGGTCAGTGCCAAAGATCTTGGCGCCGGGCTCGGCGTCACAGACTGCTAGTGTGTGTTCTCGATGCGCGGTAAAGCAGAGATAGCAATGGCATGGCCGCACGTGCCCGAGGTCGGCGCCATATATTCTGGCACCGAAGTACCGGTCACGTTAACGCCACCTAGGATGCTCTGCTGTGCTCGGCCAGATACCTCGAAGCCAAGATCTGTGGCACCGATACGTGTTACCTCGGACGCCGCCCGAGAGTGAAGATGAATTTACGTGTCTCATATGGCCAAGCGAATTTTTTTTTCGAAAAAGGAGTTAAATTATAAAAAAAAAATTGGGTCGTGGCCGTTGCGCTGCAAACGGTCAAACCAATCAGGCGCTACGCCAAAGCGACCCACCCAAAGGCACAACGGCTACAACTCCCTCTCCTCGCCGGGGGCATATCCGACATGTGCTAGCGGCGCCTCCTCGTCTCCCCATCACCGGCCGCCAGCCACTTCGCCGCGCCTTCCACTTTGCATTTGCAACCAAGGGGCAAGGGGAGGGAGGGAGGGAGCTGGGAGCCCAGCAGGCAGGCAGCACGACGACCTGGCCAAACCAACCACCACCCCCAAATTAACCCCACCTCGCCATCTCTTCCAACTCCACCACGCGCTTACACAACCGCGTCGCCGTTCCTTCCACTTCCAGCGCCGGGTCGGGTCCCCTCCCCTTCCAGGCTTCCATATAAACCAGCCACCCCCGCACGAACCTTCCCCACCAAATCCAATCCACCGCACCGCCGTCCTGCGTCTTCAATTCCATCCATCGGAACCCAATCCAAGCCCGCAGCACAAGCGGAGAGGGGGGATCTCACCAAAATCCGGCGACCGCGACCACAACCATGGGCTCCGCGAGCCGCGCCGTCTCGTGCCTGTGCTGCCCCTGCAAGTGCCTAGCGTGCGGGCTCTTCAGCTGCCTCTGCAGCATCCTCGTCTCGCTCGCCGTGGCGCTCGGCATCCTCCTCCTCATCCTCTACCTCATCTTCAAGCCGCACATGATCGCGGCGACCGTCGACTCCGCCTCCCTCGCCCAGTTCTCCCTCTCCCCGTCCTCCACGCTCGCCTACGACCTCAACGTGACCATGACGGTGCGCAACCCCAACACGCGTGTCGGTCTCTACTACGACGACGTCCAGTCCCTCGCCTTCTACAAGGACCAGCGCTTCGGCTACGCGCCGCTCGACGCCTTCTACCAGGGCACGGAGGCGTCCACGAAGCTGTCCCCGGAGTTCCGCGGCTCGCAGCCCCTCCAGGGCGACGTCACCGCCGCCGAGTTCAGGCAGGAGCAGTCCGCGGGCAACTTCGCCGTCAACGTGGATCTCAACGCCAAGCTCAGGGTCAAGGTCTGGTCGTTCAAGGTCCGCGGGCCCAAGGCCAAGATCACCTGCAAGCTCTCCGTCCCCGCCCCTGGTGCCGCCAACGCATCGCCGTTCCAGCCCACGGATTGCAAAGTCTGGTTCTGATTTTGGTCCTCGGTTTCGGTTTCGGTGTCGATCTGCTGGTGGGATTTGCTAGAGATACTAGTAGTAGATAATATTACCAGCTGATGCTGCTTTTTTCTGCGGATTTATTCTTTCTTTCGTTGATTCTCTCGGTCGATTTCGATGTCGATTGTTCCGCTGTACATCGCCGGCTGCTTGCTTTATTAGATTATATATATATACTGCTTAGATGCTCCCCTATGCATACATTATGATTCGGACTTGTTTTGCATCTTTATTCGTACGAGTACTTGCTGTTAGTATACACTATTATCTGCTTCATCTTGCAATTGCTTTCTCTTTCAGTTTTACATACTAGAAAAAGTTACTACTGGGCCGCCGAATATCGTGATCCTTTGATGCCCCCCGGAATTCAGACGATTGCTCTGCTCTGTTCCTGAAGTCTTGCCATTCGAATCGGTTCATGTTCAGTTGCGATCCTCGCTATCATGTTCCAATCCCAAAAAATTCGCTAATGGATCATCGTCACGAAACATTGGTGCTAGGTGCTAGCTGTTGTTTGGCGCACCCGCGCAGGCGCGACGTGACGTGCTCCACCAAGTCACGGGTCGAGAGAGTAGATATTGCACGCGGAAAGCTTGCGACCTTTCTGCCCCCTGAAAACAGCAGCGCACTTTACTTCTTCTTGTTCTTCTAGTGTCTACGCTATTGGCCAATTCCATTTATCCCCAACCTTTCTACGACGTGATCCAATTGCGCTTGGTTTGGTTTCTTCCTTTGCTTGGTGTGTGTGCATCTCTGTCACAACACAAAACAGTTGTCACACCCGTTGACGGATGGCCTGTTCGCTTGGGTGGATAACTCATGGCTGAAAGTACTGTTAACTGATTTGTTGTGAGAGAAAAATATTGTTGGTTAGCTGAAAAAGTACGGCGAACGGGGCGGGAATCAGGTCCGCATATTCTCAAGTTCGCACGCTTCAACTGCAAGCCTGCCCGTGCGTCTGATGATCGGGTTCAACTGAAAGTTATTTCAATTTCTTTCATTTTTTTGTGAGCATAGCTTTTAGGTGCAGTGCAGGTGACCAAAAATATCTACCGGTGGTTGGGTTCTACGGTCCTGTCTGTCCTGCTCATGACTGAATGCAAAGAACAATGCAGGAACCATGACGAGCTCAAAACGACAAGACAATGGTGGATCGTGGACAGCGAATAGCTTGTGCCCTGGTGGCTGGTGCTTTGGCATGTTTGGAACGAAGAAATACCAAACAGAGGAATATGAGAAAACGTAGAAAAAAGTTAGGAATAAAGTGGTAAAACAGAGGAGCGGAAAAACATAGGAAAATATAAGAAGAGGTGTTTGGAATGTAGGAATAAAAAATACAGTAACGAGGATAAATTAGAACTAATTTGGTAGTTGTATGTGGGCCCTCTTCAATCAGTCTTGCCAAAGTGGCAAGCAAAGCCGATCAGCATCCAACGTTGCTGGCTGCTGCCTCAGACTTCCGCGGCGGAGACAAAACCAGAGGTAGCAGTGGATTTTGTTTTCCTGTGAAATGAGCATCTGGCTACATGATTCCGGAGGAAAGGGTTGAGTGATTCCCTTGTTCCAAACAGCAAATTTGGTGCCGTTCCATAGGAATGTGAATTCCTATGCTTTTCCTTTGATTTTCCCATTATCCAAACGGCCCCTAAACATCCAAGGACAAGGACGCCGTGGGCCACGTGCACATAGAGTCGGTCGTCATCTAGTGTCAGGAGGTGTTTGGTTTTTTCTCCTAAACTTTAGTCGTTGTCTCATCAAATGTTTAGACATATGCATGAAGTATTAAAATATAGACTAATTACTCGCTCGTTAGACACTGTTTGGCTGGACAAACTTAATCCCTCCACTAGTCCTAGGGCGCGTTTAGTTGCCATCAAAGTTGGCGCCGTCAAAAATCTAAGGGCACTGTAGCGCACTGTAACATTTTATTTGTATTTAGTAATAATTATCCAATCGTTGATTAATTAGGCTCAAAGTGTTTGTCTCGCAAAGTACAATCAAACTGTGCAATTAGTTTTTTATTTCGTCAACATTTAGTACTCCATGCATGTACCACAAGTTTAATGTGACGGAGAATCTTCTTTTTGCATAGTGCCAAAGTTTGATTCTGGAGTAACTAAACAAGGGCCTAGATCCATATACGAATTGAAGAAAGGGAGAATTATGTATTTGGCACTGAAACAAATTAGTCTTCTGTATTTGGCACTAAAAAATTTGAACTTTCTTATTTGGCACCAAGTTAAAATTTCCTTACCTAGATAGCACTGTCGTCCATTTGAGCCAACAATGAAATGACATGAATGCCCTTCCCGCACGCACGCACGTGTCGCTGAGCGCCTGAGCCGCCGCGTGCTCTCAGTGCCCTGCGCAGGTGTTAGCTTGATGACATCATCATGACGTCGTGCCTATGTCATATACTTATCTTTTCCTCTTAAAAATAAAACCAAAAATACATAAATACCTTTCCCCACCCTCGTCACCAGGGCCAAGAAGACGAAAGCAAGCAAGCGGAGCACTTGCTAACGCCGGCGGGGAGTACGTGCTGGCCCCGGTCTACTGCGTGGGGCCGCTGGTCATCGGCGGCGACGGCACGAGCGCCGCAGAAGCGGACCAAGAGCGCGCGGCGGAGAGGCGGCGGCACGAGTGCCTCGCGTGGCTCGACGCGCAGCCAGAGAAGAGCGTCGTGTTCCTCTGCTTCGGAAGCAGATGCGCGCACTCGGCTGAGCAGCTACGAGACATCGCCGCTGGCCTTGATAGGTCTGGGCAGCGGTTCCTGTGGGCTGTGCGGACGCCGCCGGCCGGCACCGACGACGGCGATTTGGAGAGTCTCGACACGCTGTTTGCAGAGGGGTTCTTGGAGTGGACCAAGGACCGGGGCCTCGTCGTGCGGTCATGGGCACCGCAGGTTGAAGTACTGCCCCACCCGTCGACGGGCGCGTTCGTGACGCACTGCGGATGCAACTCGACGCTGGAAGCCATCACGGGGGGGGGGGGGGGGGGCGATGCTGTGCTGGCCGTTCTACGCGGAGCAGCTGATGAATAAGGTGTTCGTGACCGAGGGCATGGGCGTTGGGGTGGAGATGGAGGGGTACACGACGGGCTTCTTCAAATCCGAGGAGGTGGAGGCCAAGGTGAGGCTGGCGATGGAATCTGAGGAGGGCAGGCGCATCAGGGTCCGAGCGGCAGCACTCAAGAATGAAGCAATAGCAGCGATGCAGGACGACGGCTCATCGCAAACCTCGTTTGCCAGGGTCTTGTTTGATGCAAAGAATCTTCATGAACAGCTTGGCTAGTGAATAGTGATCGGCTCCTCTTGGCATCCTCTTGGAATGAACTCCTCGCCGGCGTCACGGCACTCGTCGTCTGCTTCTTCTCCATTAGCAAGTGAAAGGTATTTATGTACTTTTGGTTTTATTTTCAAGAGGAAAAGGGAAGTATATGACATAGGCATGACGTCATGATGACGTCATCAAGCTAACACCTGGGCAGGGCACTGAGCACGCGGTGGCTCAGGCGCTCAGCGACACGTGCGTGCGTGTGGGAAGGGCATTCATGTCATTTCATTAGCCAGTTGACGTCGTTGTTGGCTCAAATGGACGGCAGTGCTATCTAGGTAAGGAAATTTCAACTTGATGCCAAATAAGAAAGTTCAAATTTTTTATTGTCAAATACGGAAGACTGATTTGTTTCAGTGCCAAATACATAATTCTCTCTCGAAGAAAACGAACCCCACGAGATCATCCTATGCGTTCTGAGTTTTTGGTGAGGTGGAAAATAAACAGGGCTGGCCGGCCCGGGGCGAAACAAAAAAAAAAAAAAAAGGGGTCCTTCTAAGCACATGCTAGTCACAATACTGTATGTAAGGACGTGTTTGGTTTACGTCTGCGCACTGCGCTGCACCTTCCGCACCACAATTTTGACGTGCGTTTGGTTCGTGTGAGCTTGCCAAAAGTTCGGCGACGAAATCATACGCCGCACTTTTGGTGCTGCCCTTGTTGTGGCTCGGGGCGCGTAGGCGCGGGCCAAATAGGCCCTAATTCCCCTAAATACGTATGAAATATTACTGACAAACACTTAATTTTATTTGAAAAACAATATTCATAAAAAACAATTCTTAAATTACCTTCAAGCTACTGCTACCTTACCTTCAAGCGAGCACGAGCTAGCCAGCAAGGAATCATCAAACTTGAGTGCTACAGCAGTCAATTCCATCACCGCCGGATGCTGCTGGGCCAGTGGGGCCTTGACAGTTGACAGGTCATATACCTACAGTGTACATACTTGGAGTGGGGCCCCTTGGAATCGGGGGCCCAGGGCGATGGCCCCGCTTGTCCGCCTCAGGGCCGGCCCTGGAAATAAACTAATCTTTTTTACCTTAATCTTTTCCATCTTCCAATACATATGCATCGAAGGAAATTGCAATGTTTCCAAACAAGCCTTTTAGGATAGAGCTTCTGCTATGTTCCAGCTGCGGTGGTTGCAACGAAAGAGCTATGTTTCCAAACAAGCCTTTTTTAGGAAATTGCAATTGCAATGTTTCCAAACAAGCCTCTAAGGAAAGAGCCGAACAAGGAAGGAAACAAAGTAGACGCGCATGGCCCATCAGCCCATGTTCGTTTGGGCCTTCCCCGTCCGCGTCTTTTGAGATTGCGTATTGCGTATCAGCTTCCCTCTCTGTCGCTATGGAGTAGTGGGCCAGTCAATGCGAGGCCCACTGCGTGTTGTTGGGCCTGATGGAAAACGAGGTACAAACAGAAAGCCGAGCCCAGAACAGTAGAATGTACTCCTAGCACTGGTTTTACGAGTACAAATGTTTTCGAGGGAATTACTTGTATGGCCTAAAAAAAACTGTGCCTTTCTTCTATGGTTATTTTTTTTTTGAATTTACCTATAAGGCCCGAAATCAAAAATCTCTTACATGTATGACCTTCCGTCCAATTCAACCACTTAACGTTGTTAAATGAGTGGTAAAATGACCATTTTACCCATCACAAAAAAATACAGAGTTTAGTTTGTCTGTTTTAGATTGAGAGTAATATTGTGTAAATAAGGTCACACGTAATAGTACATATGGTTTCAGTGTGCCAACTGTTGAATTTTTTTTTAGTTTTTAATATATTTTTCAAAATTATACCCTGGACCTGCTCAATTACATTGCATAAATAAATAACTTTGAAATTTTGTTTTCTGGGTGGAAGAAATTACTCGCCAGTAAGACGAGTTTACAAAAATAGATTTACATAAAAAACAACCCAGTAAAAAGAATAACTTAAAGCATATTCACTAGTACAATTACAAATTCTATTATTATATCTAGAAGAAAAAATACAACTACTGTCCACCTGGGCCTATAAACCAACCTATATAGCATAAAACTCGTTAAACTAATTTGAACTTGACATGCTGGTCGGACGGGGCCGCATGCAGATCAGCTGCTCCTGGTGGGCCGTGACCCCGTGTTGGTGCCGCGCCGCTGCGGCTGCCCGTCGCACAGGCCGGCACCGCCGCCCAAGACGCCGCAGCAGCCCGCCGGCCGCCTGCGACGCTGGGGGGGCGACCTCCGGTCAGTGACCACCGCACGCTCGCCATCCGCTCGAGCAGATGTGGTCCGCGGATAGGAATGCGACGCCCGGATCTGGCGACGCAGAGGAGTCCGCCGGCGCCGGGCAGCCCCCCATCGGCGTGGCCGTCCTCCATGCACCACCGACCACGCGCCCCACCTTTTTTTTCTTGGCCGAACAAACGCGAAAACTTCACGAGCGTGAAACAGGAGGTAAGAAGGAAGCAGGGGCAATCTGGACTTTTTGTGTAGCTTATAGGGCAGAAGTAACGGTAGAAGCTGACAGATTTGGACGGAAGGTCAGGTAAGAGATTTTCGATTTCCGGCCTTATATGAAAGTTTTTAAAAAAGAGCTATAGAAGGAAAGCACAGTTTTTTAAGGCCATACCTGTAATTCTCTCAATGTTTTTTTTACTGCCGGCCGGTATTGCACAAGTAAATAAACAAATTCTTCTTAAAAGGTAAAAAAATAAATACCCTAATTGTACACATCGAAGACGCCCAGGTCCCTGCACTGCACTGCCGACACGGCGAGCAATGACACATGCCCTCATTCACGCCGCCACTGTCAGTAGGTAGGGGAAGTAAAAGTAGCCCTGCCCACGACCACATGCAAGTATGCGACAAGAGGTAGGCCCAGTGGCCCACCAAACATTCCACCCGTCAGCCCAGAAGCCAATGGCCGATATCACAGGCACATGCTTGCTTTTTTGTTTTTAGTCCAAGAGAAATGCTGAAATATGCTAAAAAAATACTACAATACGGATTAAAATAAAATACTACTAATAGTGTGGAGTAGAACAATTCTAATGAGCTGCATCGATGCACATGCTTCCCCTCTTCCCAAAGCAATCCCTAAAGAAAAAGGAAATCATCCGTCTTTTTGCTCGTCTTTTCTTCACATACCATGATGATGATCAACGTCTAAACTCTAAACACATCCAAATGACATGAATGAGCAGGCACACACGATAGTATTTTTTTTTCTTTTCCAATCTTACACGATAGTAAATTTAGTTTATTACCAGTACAATCCGCAAAGCACGATAGTAAAAGAGCAAGCAGACAGCTTGCATTAAGCTTTGCCGCTACGTACGTGGACTGGAGTAATTAATAGCCTCCACTCCGATCCTGCTATGCCGATCGACGTCGCTCACGACGACGACGCGCATGGCTGCCGGCGGAACCCCAGCCTCTCTTTCTCCAGGTCGTACTCCACGAGGTAGTTCTGCTGCTGGAAGCTGCCAAGGATGATGGCCGGGCCGCCGCCCTCGTCTCCAGCGCCGGAGCCTCCGAAGTCGGTGACGACGGCGAGGCAGATGGCCTCGGCGGCGTCGGCGCCAGCGCCAGCGCCGGGCACGGGGGCGCGCCCCGCGACCACGAAGTAGTTCTCGAGCGGGAGCTGCATGACCGCGCCGCCCTTGAAGTGGAGCGACAGCTCCGGCAGCGCCATGGACTTGGCGCCCTGCGGCAGCGCGAAGCAAGGGTGCAGCCCCAGCCCGTCCTCCACGTCCTTGGACCGCTTGTACCGACCGCCGACCGCCGCCACCACCGCGTCCGACACGGGCTGGAACACCGTCGGGTCGAGGTACGTGAACGTGGTGCCGGAGTCTACGATGGCGCCGCCGGACCCCGCGGCGTTGGCCGCGAACGCCCGCGCCGGGAGCCGCACCGCCTTCCCGCCCACCGTCACGCCCGACAGCGCCAGGTAGTAGTACACGGCGTACGGCTGCTTCTCGCCCGCTGCGCTCTTAACCAGGGGAACGTACTGCATGCCGTCGGCGCCGGCGTTGTCGCCGCCGAGGACCAGCGAGCCGCTCACGGCGGCGTTGTCGTCGAAGCGGCGGGACAGGAGGCAGTAGGAGAACTTGGGGAACCCGAGCTGCGCGGGCACGGACGGCGCGCCGCGGCCGAAGCCCGCGAGGCCCGACGGCGGCTGGTGCACGGACACGAGGCTGCACCCGAGGACGAAGCCCGGGACGGCGCGGCCCGGCGCGCGCAGGGTGTCGGCGATGAGCAGCCCGGCGGTGGAGCCGGAGCCATAGACAACGGCGTAGGGCGGGCAGACGTTGCTGGCGGTGGCGGTGGGGGTGCAGTTGGCGCCGCGGGAGCAGGGGACGCCGCATTTGGCGAGTTGCTCGGCGGAGTGGACCCACAGGCAGGAGGGGTTGCGGCAGCCGACGAGGCGGGAGGAGGAGTTCTTGGGGTGGAAGACAGGCACGGCGGCGGCGAACGGGGAAGAACAGTTGCGGCAGTCGTAGTTGGAGGTGCACGGCACCCACGTGAGGTGGCTGCCGGTGTCGAGCAGCACGGGGAGCGGCTGCGGCGGCGTGCCGAGCGACGCCGTGAAGGCGTAGCCGCCGTAGGAGTGCGGGTACAGCCCGGCGGTGGCTGGTATTGACGTTGACGGGCGGCCGCCTGATGATCCTTTCTGGCTGTGGTGGCCGGGGCGGCCCCGGCGCTTGAGGTGCGACGCGCGGGCCAGCGACGCGGCGGCCAGGCGATACAGCGGGTGGTGGTGCCCGGCCTCGGCCAAGTGAGGGAGGTGGCGGTACAGCGGCAGCGTCGTGGCCGTCGGCGCGGCGGTGGGGAAGAGAGGCGCGATGACGAGGAGGATGAGGAGAGGCGGAAGCAGAGGTGGTGGAGCCATGGTGGCTGGCTTGGCTGCTGCTGGATGACGAGGGGTTTGGGTTTTAAGTAAACCAGCTGCCAGGAGCAGCGCGTGCTAATATGTCTGTGATTCTTTACGATGGCCGATGGGACGGGAGTATATGTGCCTTGCTTGGGTTGGTGGACATGGCGGTGGCCGGTGGAGCCCCACCTCCTCCGCCACCGTCTCCTGCTTGGCCGTCCTTGATGATGACTAAAAATGACCATGGATTGCACCGGGTCACGGGCGCGCGGCAGGACGCAGGACGCGTGCGCGGCGCGTTGAGGTCACCACTTCACCCGGACCTGGGTCTCCGCGACGACGCGCTCCGTGTGGAAGCTTGGGGTGGGTTCAGACTTCATGCTGAGATAAGTGAGCTGTTCCCTTAGCTGATAAGCCATGACTAAAGTACTGTTGACTGATTTATTATAAAAGAAAAATATTATTTATTAACTGAAAAATATAGGTTATAAGCCGAGCCATCAGGGCGAAGCCTGGAAGGAGAAGGGCCCGGCCCTCCCGTGTCAGCAGCCAGCATGCATGCACCATCAGAACTTGTCAAAAATCAGGAGAAAGTGCATCTTGACTGTACACTGCAATCATGCAAAACACCGATCGTGGCTAGAACTAGCACAGTGTCTTGGTTGCATATTGCAAGATGGAATGTATATCACGATATATTGCTGATGGCGACTCATGCAACAGAGTCCAGGCGTGTGCTAAGTTTTCTCGAAGAACAATGTGCTGCAGCAACATGACTTGTAGGTAACTACTTATTTGGTGCTTCTGATTTACAAGATCTTTATTGTTTCTCACCCCCTTTGATCACCCTGATTATCTCAGTTGTGCACCATAGAATATTTGAAATTTGCTGACATACTCCGTATCTTAGCTATGTGATTCCCTCTTAATGCTTTTCAGTTTTGTGGTTTTAAACTTCCTATAACAAGAAGGTATAAAGTGGCCACACAGAGAAAAGACGACGAGGAACACGGATTAACGAACAACCATTGCGAGGCAAAAATCGTGATGGTTGAGGCGATTGTGAAGGTCTACACGCCGGTGTTTTCTCCGGGCCCGTCGTCCACCACCGCTCGCCGGGCCCTTGGCTGGGGGTCGGTGTGCATCCCCTCCTCTCTACTCGCCTGGCTGGATGGCGACCTTCACCTCTCCTCAGGGGGTGATATTGATAACGTGCTCGAGTTATGGATCTTCGGGGTCTAAAACTTCCGACCTGGGAGAGTGGTTGAAGCTGAGATTCGTCGTCAGTATGGCTCGCCGGTCAGCTTTGATCCCTCCTCCTCTGAATTTTTTATGGTTGTCTCTTTTGGTCGTTGCAAATTCAAGTTATCTGAAAATTCAGTTCCCTTTCTTCTTCAATCTGTCATCGAAGGTGTGCCCGCAAACTTTCATGTCCTGAAACTCGGTGATAGAGTTTTCCGCTACTCTGTTTCATCGCCGGTGGTTGGTTTTCACGTTTATAAGCTCCGCTCCTTTGAGTGTGCTCTTTTCAAGGTTTACTTTAACCTCTGGCATGGCGGGGGTCCCAATTATCGCTCTGAACTCCATCAGTGGATTGCTGAGGAAGAAGCTCAATGGTCCACGGTGGGAAAAAGAAGAGGAATCCTTCACCGCCGACGACCGGATTGCTCACCGGAGCAAACGCCATTCCGGTGACGAGCCGTGCACCTGTCCCAGTTTTGAATCCCCAATCAGTTCATAACTCAGTCTTCAATCGTAATAAATTTGGCGCGACAACTATGCCTGCCGTGTTCCTGCCCGGCGCTTCGCATCCATGCGTGAATACTTTATTCACTCTACTGGAATTTACCCGCCTTCCCCTGTAGTCATCTCTTGGTCTCGCTCCTGGCGTATCACCACTCTAGAGTTCCTGGACGGCGACAACGACGAGGTGACGGCATCGGTGATCGACGGTGCCTCATCTCCCCCTCCGGCCTCTAGGAGCGCACCCTTCTTTGACTCCTTTGGTGAGTACGCCAAGTCTGTGCTCGCCTTCATCTCCATTCCTCCGTTTTTTGTCATGTTTTCTGGGAGGAGAAAACCCCAATTGGTGCTACAGTAACCACTGCCCTCTCTTTGCAGCACGCCATGGCTTTTTCGCTTTGTTGATCCTACACCTTTCTTGCCTCCTGGCACGCAGCGCATGATGGTTGATGGGCGCCCGCTTATGCGCAGAGTAGTTGTTGGGCATGTTCCTTAGAGAAATAATGATCTTGTTTTTGCTGTCTTTCACCCAATGCCACAAGGGCCAGTTGATTCCTGGGATGTTCGTATGCCTTCGGATGACTTTCTGACGAATCATAGGGATGTTGGATATCGTAGCTTGCAGCCATCTCCTTTTGGCCAGGCTTTTGTTTGTTTCAATTACATTCATGAGCGGGATCTTTTGATTGAACAGAGCCCTCACCATTTTGGCAAGGCAATTTTTGCTGTGGGACATCGCGAAAACAACAAATTGGCTGCAACACACCGCCAACACTTGCTTTTGCTGAGTACCATTATGAAATCGCGAATGTTTGCCAGTGGACACCGTCTCCATTAAAATAAGAAAAACAACAATCGGGAGAGAGAAACATTCCAAAATGACCAGCGTTGCCCCTTGGTCGAACCAGACCCTGTTGGTCGAGCCGGACCACTACTTGGTCGAACCAGACCCTGTGCTCTATCCAACCCTAGCCGGCGGCGTCTCCAGTCTCCCGCAGCGCCGCCGTCTCCAGCCACCCACGCCGCCGTCTCTAGTCTCCCGCAGCGCCGCCGTCTCCAGCCAACCACGCCGATGTCTCCTGCCTCCCACACCGCCGTCTCTTCCCCACAGTCGGCGTGCCATGGATGCATGAAGATGGCTTCGTCGGCGAAATCGAAGCGGCTCCGCCCGAGCATAGATTCACCGTCCAAGGGAGTGAATCTATCATGGGTTCCTGAGGGGTATGCACTCTTATCCTCTTCCACTTTTCGATCTGGGGTTGGTTAACAGGGTTGCAGTGAACTTGGGGGTCGATTTGCGCATCCGAAGCTAGGGTTTTCATGATTTTTTGTTCTTGTCCATGTTTTAGGATGGACAGTAGTTCTGCATTACGCATAGCAGTGCGTGTCCCATGTTACTATGAGGCTTGCGATGATGGTAGAAATGTGGCTCACAATGCAGCAGATTTTCAGCTCATTGTTGATAGGGACACTCTGAATCTGATTGATTTAAGTAAGGATGTAGCTACCAAAGTGTCTATTGGGAAGAATCAAGGCTTCAATTTGACATATTTCGACAAGAACACCCAATGCTATACCAATCTGACCTCAGATGCAGCTTTGATGGATGCTACTAACAATTATTGGCACCTAAGGCGGCTACCTTTGTTTGTGAATTTTTATGACATGATTCCTATTGCATATAGTCAGAGTGTGTATTTGGATAATGAGGCCAGTGCATCTGTTGCTCTCCCATTGCTGCCCCCTCTGCTTGGTCATGATGATGGGCAGAACAATCAGATTGTTGAAATTGTTGGGCCTGGTGGAGGTGAGGCCGATGTGGAGTCACTTAGTGGGGGAGAAAGTGATGATGACAGTGTTCACTCTTCTAATTCTGATGACTCAGCTGAGAAATCCACACCTGCTCAAGGAAGAAGCAAGAAGAAGCATGCTGATGATGATGTTTCATGGGAAGAAGATGTTGAGGAGTATGTTGGGGTCAATGATGAGGGCCATTATATGCCAAAACAGCAAGATCAACAAGCATCAGAGGGGGATACTGACTCTGACTCTCTTGTTCATGATGATTTGTATGTTGATGATGATGCTGGTTGTGAGATCAATGAGCATGTTACTAACTTAGAAAACCCAACTATAGAATGTGGTGTCACATTTGAGGATGGGGACACCTTTAAGAGGGCTATTAGACAATATGCTATGCTAAAAGAGTTTGAAATTGTAGCTCCTTACAGTGAATCCAAAAGGTATAGAGGGCACCGCAAAGGATTCAAGAGCAAGAAGAAGAGGTGCAAGTGGAGGATACATGCTTCTCAATTGCAAGATGGCAAGACTTGGCAGGTCAATTTATTTCTTTTTCAAATTTCCTTACATTTTTGTTCTTATTTTTCCCAACATGTGTTTGATGCTTTGCCTTCCTTTTATTTGTCAGAAGAACTGCATAGCTACCAATGCCTGGGTGAGGGATAGGGCCATTACCATCCTGAAGGATGAACCAACAATTCAAGCTGGTAAACTGAGGAAGGATTTGCAGAACAAGTACAACATCCAACTTTCATATTATGTTGTCTGGGATGGACTGCAAATGGCTCTAGAGCAAATTCAAGGAAAATGGGATGACAACTTTGAAGATGTTTTTAGATTCAAGGCTGAGGTGGACAGGACAAATCCTGGTAGCATTGTGGACATTGAGTGGATACTGGCTGGTAATAAGGGGAGGTTCACAAGGATGTTTGTTGCATTTAAGAGCTCTGTTCAAGGTTTTTTGAATGGCTGCAAACCCTTCTTAGGTGTTGACTCAACAGTTTTGACTGGGAGGTGGAGAGGGCAGTTAGCTTCTGCTTCAGCTGTGGATGGACACAACTAGCTTTTTCCAGTGGCATATGGTGTCTTTGAGTCTGAAACTGCTGAAAATTGGATATGGTTTTTTGAGAAACTTAAAGTGGCAATTGGGACTCCTCTAGGCTTGGTCATATGCACAGATGCAGGCAAAGGAATAGATAAGGGAGTTACATATGTTTTCCCAAATGGAGTAGAGCATAGAGAGTGCATGAGGCATCTAGTGAAGAATTTTAACAAGAGGTATAGAGGAGTAGTGTTCAAGAAACATTTGTGGCCAGCAAGCAGAGCTTACAACCAGAGGCACTTTGATCACCATTACAACATCATGAAGCAAGCCTCACCAAGGGCAATGAACTAGATAGAGGACAACCACAAGCACATATGGAGTAGATGGAAGTTCTCTCATGCAAGCAAATGTGACTATGTTACTAACAACATAGCAGAGACCTTCAACAGTTGGATTAGGAATGAGAAGTCCTTGGCTTTAATTCCTCTGTTGGATAGGATCAGGCAAATGATCATGGAGAAACAAGACCTTAGGAGGTCACTGTCACTTAAGCTGAGAGACAAGATCTTGCCTCATGTCACCAAAGAGCTGCATGCCATGAGTAGGAATTTACAGTATGCCATACATAGGGGGCCCAACAACGCTGCTGAGATTCAAGGCACTACAAAGGAACTGAAAACCTAGAGGCATACTGTCGACCTTGATAATAGATCATGCAGCTGTCAAAGGTGGTAGATTACTGGATTGCCATGTACTCATGCTCTCTGCTTCATCCATTCCATGCGCAACAGAAGTGTGGAAGACTACATAGATGACTATTATTCGGTTAATAAGTTCAAGAAAGCATATGAACATGTGATAAGTCCCATGACAGATAGGAACCAGTGGCCTGATGTGGACTTGGGTTTCAAACTTTGGCCTCCAAGGTTCAAGAGAGCTACAGGTCGGCCCAGATCAAGAATGATAAAAGGTTCTAAAGAAGGTGGCAAGCAAAAAAGCCAGCGCCAGTGCAAGAGGTGAGGAGGGTTTGGTCACATGATGAAGACCTGTAATGAAATTATTTATGACTCTGATGCACCACCACCAGCACCACCAAAGCCCAAGAGAGCAAAGAAAAAGAAAAACACTGCCACAACAACTGTCTCTACCCAGCAATCACAGATTGAAGGTGCTCAAGAAACAACTGTCTGTCCTGCTCTAACAAACAGCCCACCAAACATTGCACCACCAGCTCTAACAAACAGCCCCGCAGCAAACACTAGGAGGTAAGTGTAAAGACTTGATGCCTGTTATCTATGACAACATACTGTTATTTATCTTTCTAATGTTGGGTATGACTACAGCCGCAAGAGGGCATTGGAGCTAGGTGGTGAAACTTCCTCCCCAATAGTAGAAGTGCAGCATCAAAAGAAGAAGAAGAAAAAGGTGGTGACCACCAAGGCTACTGGAGAAGAAATGCAGGCTAGGGAAAAGGAGGCAAGCAAGGCCGGTGAAGGGTCGAGATGGCGGACTAGAGGGGGGATGAATAGTCTTTTCTAAAAATAATCGCGTCGGCTAACCGAAACAAGTGTGGAATTATAACTATCGGTCTAGCCAAGACTACACCCCTCTATCTATGTTCTCTAGCACCTTTCAAAGATACTAATCAAGCAACAAAGGTGCCGGGCTAGCTAGAGCTCACCTAACCAATTCTAGGAGCAAGGTTATGCAAACCTATGCCACTAGTACTTTAAGCAATAAGGGAGCTCTTACACATGCTAGTAAGCAAAAGCACAAAGCTAACTAAGCTCACTAGCAATGCTCAATAACAAGGCAACCAATGCCTAATTAGAGAGCGCAAAAACTTAGCGACACAAACTAAGAAATGTGACTAACAAGGTTACTAAAACCAAATTAGCCACGCAAGGAAGCTACTTCTATGCTACACAAGCTATCTAATTACAAGAGCAACTACACAAGCTTAATATGTATAAAAGTAATTGCAAGCTTGTGTAACGGGGATGCAAACCAACGGGAAGAATAATGTTGACACGATGATTTTTCTCCCGAGGTTCACGTGTTTGCCAACACGCTAGTCCCCGTTGTGTCGACCGCTCACTTGGTGGTTCGGCGGCTAATTAGCATCACCCGCTAAGCCCACACGTCGGGCGCCGCAAGAACCTACCCCGGAAGTGAGGGTAGCTCAATGACACGCTTTACTAGAGTTGCTCTTCGTGGCTCCTGTAACACCCCGGTGTTATGCCTGCATTTAGGCACTGCAAATCATACATATCATGCATCATCAAGCATCCTAATCATACATGCCTAATCATGTAAATAACAATTGAAACACTGCTTCGAAACATATGAAACATGTTGTGAAACCTGAATGTTGCATACCTTTGTTAGAATTGTTTTGCCTTGATTTTGCTTGCTAGGTTAGTAAAACATGTTTGGCTACTATTGTAAATCATCTAGGATTATTTAGTTCAATTTTTGGAGCAAGGTTGGTATTCAAATTAATTCAAAATTTTGCTTCCAAAGTAATTTCTCAAAAATTAGGGTTTTGAGTTAAACATGGACTTTGATTTTACAATTCAAAATCTAGAAAGAATTTGGCATTGGTCATAAAAGCAAAGTTGTAGAGAATTAAATTCTAATCAACTTTCATTTTTGGTACATTTTCAAAAGATGTCATTTTCTTGCTCAAAATAATATCTGAAAGCTGGCATTTAAAAATTTCTTGAAAATATAAATGAAAAAGGGCTTTTTCTCCTTCGCGGGCCGCCGCCTCGCTTCTGGCCCACGGCCGAAGCCGGCCCAGCCAGCCTCCCGCCGCGCCGTGCGCCTCGCCTCGGCCCAGCCCAGCCCAGCACCACGCCTAACCTGCCTCCGCGCGCGCCTGCCCGCTGACGCGCCACGCCGCGCCCGACCGCGGTAGAGCTTGCCCGCCACGTGGCGGCCATGCGCCGTCGACGCCGCCGCGCGTCGCAGCCGGCCTGCGCCCGCGCCCACGTGCCCGCCTACTCCTGCCGAAGCCGGTGCGCTCGCTCGCTCACTCCCGCGTTGCTTCTCCTCTCCGCAAGCACCGCGCGCATTCGCTCTCCTCCTCGCCGCGCCACCGCACCCGCCAGCGAAATCCACAGCGCCTTCTCCACCGCGGCCAGCGATCGTGCACCCATAGCTCCGCCTCGCTCTCCGTCACGTCATTCTCACGTCTGTGCCGCCTGCTGAGCTTAGGTAGTGACGTCTCGAGCCTCGCCACCGTCGGCCATGGCGCCGCCGTGCTCGGCCACCATGGAAGTCACCTTCCTCCTCTTCTCCAACCCTGCCTAGCTACCTTCCCGCTTTTGCCATCTTCTCGCGAACCTCATGCTCCCGCTAACTCGCCCTGTCACGGCTGGCAATGGCCGTCGGCCTCGTGGCCGAGCCGCGCCGCCGCGACGTCGCAGCGCCGGCGTGGCCTCTGCCTCAGCCGAGCCAGGCCAAATGGTCCGTGGGCCGACGCCCTGCCGAGCCGTCTTCCCTTTCCCCTCCGCTCGGGCCGCGCAGGCCAAATGTGGCCGTGGGCCGAGTGCTTCCAGCAGGCTGGCCCAGTAGCGATTGAATGATTTGTTTTTCATTTTTCTTTATTATTTGAAAATAGAAATGGTTTGGAAAATGTTTGGGTACTCAAATTTGCTCCAAATCTGTTGAAATAAATTTGTCTAGGTTCCTTATCATCAGATCTACTTGGGAAAATTATTGCATGTCATTTTTGAGATACTTTTCTGTAGAACTTTATTTAATCATGTATATTGCTGATAACTTGAAAAATATGTAGAAAAATCTATAGGCTTCAGAAAAATATGATTTCCAAGTTTGTTAATATTCTTATGTAATATACTTCCTAGGAAAAATATGTTTCATGCATGTGCTGTGGGAAAATTTTGAGGTGTAGTTCAAGTACCTTTAATGGCTGAATTTTTGTTATTTTAGTTAGAGAGCAAACTTTGTATAAAACATGCATGTGATAATTTTTGTACAGTCATTGTATGCTATGAAGAACCTAGGAAAAATACTAACTCTGCTGTTTGACACTTTTCACAGTTCAAAGTATTTTTATGTTCATAATCATGCCATAGCTTGTTATTTTTGTGTAGGCTAATCCACTCATTCAAATACCATGAAAATCTGATAATAGACTACTTAGGGTAGTAATGTGCTATGCTAATTTTCTAAGATTTTTCTAAGCAAGAAAAATAGAGGTTGCTATTCAAACCTATTATTAATTAGGGTTTAATTAAGCATTGCTTTATGTGTGACTAAGAAATTAGTGAAGCTTTGGTGTATCTTTAAAGCATTTAATAAGATATGTTGACTTAACATATTAGTAGTAGAAGAGAATGCAGTAGATGACATGTGCTTGTAGTATATTTTCTTAGATGATGTTGACTACCTTACATTCAAACATATCCATTGTATTCATCTCATCCGATGCACCGATTGCGTAAGCACTTACGCACATTTGCATCATACAGGATCGCAAACCAAGAACCCAGTCGTCATACCCGAGGAGCCCGAGGAGCAGTTCGAGGTGCAGCCGTAGGAAGTGCCAGAAGCCGACGAGGAGGACGTTGAGGAACTTCCGGAGTGCCCCGATCACCGTCCGAGCTCCTTCGAGAGAGGCAAGCCCCGGAGCATTTTCTCCTAGTTTGCAATTATTTAATTCAATGCTTTACTTTAATTGATGCATTACGTTCAGGAGTTGTTTGCAACCGTTGCTGCATTATACCTTGTCTACCTTTGTTATACTATATCCTTGTTACCCGGGTATCCGTAGTCGAGTCAATGCTTAGCTGGCTTAGACCGGTAGAAGTCGGGTGATTTCCTGTCACCTGCGAGCTATAGGTGGTTACCTGGATCTGCTTGGATGACTATGAAGTCATGGTATAACTAGGTGTTAAATGAAGTTGAGACCGGACGGAGACTTGCAGAGTTTTGGACTGTAGTGTTTCCGTCTGTGTCGATTAAGGACCGACCATTATTGGGCCTTGAGTCATGTTGAACGCATGCCTTACATTTAGCTGGCCGGATAAAGTACCTTCCGACCGCGAAGCTGGGAGATTATTCGGGCCGAGTAGATTGCCCGCAACGCACTGTGCCAGAGCAGGTGTGGTAGGACACGGGGGCGAGATGATAAGACCAAAGTGCAGTCGGTCGGCCCCTGGGTACATGTGGTTCCTGGCAAACTCGAGATTCCTAGATAGTTGACTCAGTGATCAATATCTCACTTTAGCGGGTGAGTGTTTGTGTAAGAAATAAATCACCAGCTGGTTAGGAATCGATTCGAATCGCCATCGCTCCTGGATAGTGAGCACTTGACTTGAGTTACTTCATCGTAGTAAATGTTTATGGAACACTTGGACAGTTATAGTGAATATGGCAGTATGGAAGTTGTTTAATGATCATTGGTTATTATTATCTGCTTAATCACATGTTTGCTCTAGTATAGGTGCAAATCTAGTCGACAGGTTAATAACAATTAACTTGACAATAATGCTTTTAGAAAGGTTCTTGAAATGCTAAAAATGCTTCTTTTGCAAATGAGTCAGCTACCCTACTATAAAGCCCTTTATAATCCTTGGTGTCATTTATTTTCGGTTATGTCGGGTAAGTCTAGCTGAGTACCTTCTCGTACGCAGGGTTTTATTCCCACTTGTTGCAGATGGGCAGATGTATTACGGCTACTGTATCAACTGCCTTTATCCTGCGATGGGTGATGCTTAGGACCATGGGCATGGTCATTCCTTATGTCTCGTCTAATGCTTTTGTTGGAGATGATCATTCGCTGTCACTATATTTGAACTCCGCGTGAGTGTGTGTGTGGTTTGAACAAATGGCTTCCGCTACTTTTATTCGAACTTGTTTTGTAATAACTATATTGAAACTCTGATGTATCTGAGATTGCGAACTTTTATGTAATATGTGATGGTGACCGCTAAACTTATTACGATCTTGGCTGGAATGGAAGTTGGTTTGAAATCCTTCGTGATTTCACGGACTACCGGGTTATACGGGCTTAAGTTTGCTAAATCGTCTGCTCTGGCGGATGATTTTCTTACTTAATTTCGTATAATTGGTCGGTTCCTGTTACAGCTGGCATCAGAGCATGGTTTAGCGTGTTACTGTTCACAAGTGTATTTAAAACAAAAAGGCATTTGAAAAACGTGATTTCCAAACTATAAAGTGTGCCAGTGGTCATATCCTTTATGCCCAGTTAAGGACTTTAGGTGGCTTAATTAAGTACTGACTGGGGTTCTTGCATCATATTTCTCTTTCGTCGCTCATACGGCGTGCTATTGTATGAGTGCCACTTGTTTGAGTGGTAATGTATGGATCATTTGCCTCTACGCCTCGGTAAGTGTGAGTTGTGAGAGCATGATCGGATACACCGCCGATCTAGGGTGAATGCTTATATGATGCTGGAGTAATTACATGTTCTACGCATGTTTTACAAAGGCATCTCATGTATGGGTCTCCCATCTGTTGAGGCGATGCCGTCAATAGGACGATGGTTTGGGTAGTTACTACCGTTGTACACGTATCTGGGGATTCGTGTAGAGCGTGTAGATAAAATTTACTGCTTTTATGCATTCATTGGGAATTGGGCTGAAATGAATCTTCTGCAGGTACATAACAACGCTATCGTGTAGAACGTATTAGTTACGTATTTGAGAGATCGTTTGTATGCCACCGAATTCGTCGTTAGAAATTATTTATTTCCTAAGTTTGTGAGAACGTACGGCACGTACATACATCATGTTACTTGTGCATTTCATTCATGTCATGCATTCATCCCCTTATAAATTGATTATCTCATTTTGATAAAAGTTGTATCACCTAAAATATGTTTCCCCGAGGTAATAAAAGAACTTTTGCTACAGATGGCCCGCACGAAGCAGACCGCCCGTAAGTCCACTGGAGGAAGAGCGCCTCGACGTCCGTTGGCCCTAAGGGAGCACCACACCACGGACACCTTCTTGAGCGAGTTTGGCATGCCGACTTTGCTTTGGAGAGTGCTCCATGATGTGGGGTACCCAGAGGGTCAAGAGCCGATGTACTCTTGGAATGAGAGCCAGTTAGCAGAGGATGGACTCGCAGTGGTGGAGATCACGGTTCCTGCTCTCAGTGATGCTCCAGATTGGGATGGTTGGCACTTGGAGTTTGAGGGTCGCACTCCTGCTGAGGGTGCAGAGGGAGCAGCCTTCCGTGTCATCAGGGATATTATGAGCAGATTTCCCAGTGAGCTTGCAGCAGCTCTAGCTGGCACTTTTCCTAGGGATGATCCTCGTGATGCCATTTGGGTTCAGCCTCAGGGAAGTGCATTGGTCAGAGGTCCAGCTGAAGGACAGGCTAGCGACAACCAGGCAATGAGTGCTATGTTCACCGCCATCAGAGCATATGAGGGTCTCGAGAGTACCTACTGGACTTTGACTGGTTTGCGTGGTGAGGATAAGCTCAAGGGGAGAAAGCAGAAGAAGAGATAGGCACATGCTATAGCTAGCTTGCAGGAGCAGTTGGCTGATATGAACTTATAGCGAGATCAAGCGGTTGAGAGAGGTGATAGAGCTATGCAACGGGTGCATACGTTGACTCAAGCCAACAACAATGCAGACCGCATGATAGGACAGTTGGTTCAGGAAAGGAATGAAGCCTAGGACGAGAGGGGCCTTCTGTTGCAGAGGGTCGATGAGCTAGAGGAATACAACGGCAACCTACACGAGGAGTTTCACGCGCTCTACAATGGGGTTGGCCCATATGCTCCACCAGACGCCGCTGGCATGGATATCGACGACGACAACGAGGATGAGCTTGTAGTTTCACCTGGGGGCGATGGTGACGTCTCCGATCCCGACGATGGCCCCGAGGAGTAGGCTAGTTACCTTGTGCTAGTATCTAGGTCCTGTCGCGATGACCTTTCTTTTGTTGGCATGTAACCTATTGTATGTTGCTTCGAACGTATGAGACTTGGCATGTGGTTGGAACTTGATTTTCGAATGCGATATCTGAACGCATAAAAGTCCAGTGTATGTATGCTGGCAAATTGGTTGTATGGACGCGATGTTTGCCGTTGAAGTAATTTGATTAAGTGATGTTGTTTTAATTGGGATGCGATTGTTGTGCCTCTGTTTTATTGTATGAATTTATTCTCTCCAGTAAATTCAGTACGGCATAATTTTTCCTTTACTCGCAATTATTACAGCCTCACTCAATCATTACTTGTTGCTGAAATATGCAGATGACAAACACTCGCCGAACCACGTATGAGGCCACTGAGACCGGTGCTAACAGTGCGGGGACCGGTGGTGGTGGTGGTGGAAACCACAGCAACAACAATGAACCTCCCCATGAACCGCATTTGCCACCTCCTCCCCCGTTTACCCCCGAGATGTTCCTCGCACAGCTGCTCGGGAGTCAGCGCAATGCGGAACAATCCCAGAAGAACATGGAGGATTTTCTGCGTACCATCGCCAACAACGTTCAACGTGGTAACAATCAAGGCGGTGGCATGGGAGTGAACCAATATAGCAGCTTCAAAGATTTCATGGACACCAGGTCGCCAGTATTCAAGGAAGCAACAGAGCCACTCGATGCTGAGGAATGGATCAACACGATGGAAGATAAATTCCGTGTGTTGAGGTTGACTGAGGTGTTGAAAACGGAGTATGCTGCACTTCAGTTGCAAGGACCAGCAGGAATGTGGTGGAAGCACCATCGCACCACCTTCCCTCCAAATGCTTAGATTTCTTGGAGAGAGTTTGCTGAGGCCTTCTGTGGAGTCTATATTCCACCCGGGCTGACCGAGATGAAGTTGGGAGAGTTTCTAGCGTTGAACCAGGGCACCAAAACCGTGATGCAATACCTGCATGCCTTCAACAACTTGTGTCGCTATGCTCCTGACATGGTTGACACAGATGCTAAAAGAATAGCCAGTTTCAAGAGGGGACTCAATCCAAAAATGATGAAGCATGTTGGTACCAACAACCGCGTCAGATTCAATGACTTCATCAGCGACTGTCTGAAGCAAGAGAAGAATAACAACGCCAGCACCGCAGCCAAGACACGCAAGAGAGCCCTTGAAGGTGGTCCTTCCCAAGCTAGAGCACCTATGGGAGGTCGTCCTCCATATCGCCCATCGGCACCTGGCGCTAGGTTCAGGCCACCTCAGCAAAGAAGTCAGAATTTTCGTGGACCCCAGAAGCCTTACAAGATGGCAGTACAGCCCAACAAAGCAGCCGCAACTGCGGTACAAGGCAGTTCCAAGGGAGCTGTGGGATCTGCCGGGACAGTGAGGGGACCCTGCTATAACTGTGATCAACCCGGCCACTTCTCGAGGTTTTGTCCGTACCCGCCCAAGAAGAAGCAGCAGACTTATAATGCTAGGGTGCATAGTACGACTGTGGATGAAATTCCTGAGGGAGAGCCCATCACTGCTGGTAAGTTTCCTGTCAACGAAAACCCTACAGTTGTTCTATTTGATTCTGGATCATCGCATTCTTTTATGAGTCAAGCATTTGCACAGAAACATGAACAACTATGCACAGAATTGGGTTATGGTTACCGTATAAGTTCAGCAGGGGCTGATGTTTTGACCAACCGGATGGTTCGAGGGGCAACCCTTGAATTAGGTAGCAGAAAGTTCCGAGTGAACTTAATAGTTATGCCTAGATTAGTTTTGGATGTTATTATAGGGATGAATTGGATGAAGGATTGGGGAGCAGTCATAGATACTAGAAGTCAAGTACTTACCCTTAAGGATCCCCTGGGTGAGGATATTTTCCAAGTACCATTGCCTTGGAGAACAGACCTTATAAGTGTTACATGTGCTACGGTAGTCATTCCTATTCATCAGATTTCGGTAGTGTGTGAATTTCCGGATGTATTCCCGGATGAGCTACCTGGTCTTCCGCCGGATAGGGAGATTGAGTTTGGAATTGAGTTAGTCCCCAGAACAGCTCCGATTTCAAGGAGACCCTATCGGATGCCTCCAGATGAGTTAGCTGAGCTGAAGAAGCAGTTAGAAGATTTATCAAAAAAGGGGTTTATTCGGCCAAGCAAGTCTGAATGGGGATGTCCCGCCTTGTTTGTGAAAAAGAAGAAAGAGGGCACGTTGAGAATGTGCGTAGATTACAGGCCACTCAATGCTGTGACCATCAAGAATAAGTATCCCTTGCCTCATATTGATGTTCTGTTTGACCAATTATCCAAGGTCAAGGTGTTCTCAAAAATAGATTTGAGATCCGGTTGTCATCAGATCAAGATTAGGCCACAGGATATACCGAAAACTGCATTTTCCACCAGATACGGGTTGTTTGAGTATCTTGTCATGTCCTTTGGCTTGACAAATGCTCCTGCATATTTTATGTTTTTGATGAATATAGTTTTCATGCCAGAATTGGATAAGTTTGTGGTAGTGTTCATCGATGACATTCTGGTGTACTCCGAGAACGAGAAAGATCATGAAGAGCATCTGAGAACTGTCTTGACCAGACTTAGGGATCATCAACTGTATGCTAAGTTTAGCAAATGCGAATTCTGGTTGAAGGAAGTTCCTTTCCTTGGTCACATTCTATCAGAGAATGGAGTTTCAATCGATCCAAGTAAGGTGCAAGAAGTTATGAATTGGAAAGCACCGACCACAGTTCCTGAGATTAGAAGTTTCTTAGGACTAGCCGGTTATTACCGTCGCTTTATACCAGACTTTTCGAAGATTGCCAAACCGATGACAAGTCTCCTACAGAAGGATCACAAGTTTGTGTGGACGGAGGAGTGTGAAGCAGCTTTCCACACTTTGCGGAAACTGTTGACCACTGCTCCTGTTCTAGCACAACCAGATATCGAGAAACCATTTGATGTGTTTTGCGACGCATCGAAGACTGGATTGGGCTGTGTTCTTATGCAAGAAAGGAGAGTCATTGCTTATGCATCACATCAATTGAGAAAGCACGAGGTCAACTATCCAACACATGATCTTGAACTTGCTGTAGTTGTGCACGCCCTAAAAATTTGGAGACATTATCTACTTGGTAATGTGTGCAATATTTTCACGGATCACAAGAGTCTTAAGTACATCTTTACCCAACCAGAGTGAAACATGAGACAGCGTAGATGGTTGGAATTGATCAAGGATTACAACTTGAATGTGCAATATCATCCTGGAAAAGCCAATGTAGTGGCAGATGCTTTAAGTAGAAAGTCACATTACTTGAGTGTGCAGCCATTACTTGAAGATGGGTTCGATCTAATGCATCCTGCTGTGTTACATAGTATTCAGATTAGTTGCTCTTTGGAGAGTAAGATAATAGAAGGCTAGAAAACCGACAAGGGGATATTCCACATCAAAGAGAAAATAAAAGAAAAGTCGTCTCAACACTTTAAAGTGGATGAACAGGGCGTGTTGTGGTTTGACGACCGTCTTGTGGTTCCCAAGGATCGAGAGCTTAGGAATAAACTCATGGATGAAGCTCACCTTTCTAAGCTATCTATCCATCCCGGAAGTAGTAAGATGTATCAAGAACTAAGATCTCGTTATTGGTGGACCAAAATGAAGAAAGAAATTACAGCATATGTTGTCAGATGTGACACATGTTGTCGAGTGAAAGCCATTCACATGAAATCTGTCGGTATGTTGCAACCCTTATCAGTCCCTGGTTGGAAGTGGGACGATATAAGTATGGATTTTATCACGGGTTTGCCCACTACTCAAAAAGGACATGATTTGATTTGGGTAATTGTGGATTGTCTTACCAAGACCGCTCATTTCTTGCCCGTCAAAACAGATTATCGACCACCTCAATATGCCGAGAAGTATATCGCAGAAATTGTGAGGTTGCATGGTATACCAAAGACCATAGTATCGGATAGAGGCTCACAGTTCACGGCTCACTTTTGGGAACATTTACACAAAGGCTTAGGAACTAGTTTGATTCGCAGTACCGCTTATCATCCTCAGACAGATGGTCAGACTGAACGAGTGAATGTTGTTTTGGAGGATATGTTAAGAGCCTGTGTATTGTCTTCTAAGGGATCATGGGAGTCATGGTTACCGTTAGCTGAGTTTTCTTATAATAATAGTTATCAAGAAAGCATCAAGATGGCCCCATTCGAAGCTTTATATGGCAGAAAATGTAGAACACCATTGAATTGGGTCGAGCCTGGAGATAGAAGGTATTATGGCATTGACTTTGTAGAAGAAGCCAAGAAGAAAGTTCACATTATTCAGTAGAATATGAAAGCTGCTCAATCACGTCAGAAAAGTTATGCAGACAGAAGAAGGAGACCCCTTGTGTTTGAAGTTGGTGACTATGTTTATCTGAAAGTCACGCCAATGAAGAAGAAAAGGTTTGGAGTCCGAAGAAAGCTTGCCGCGAAATTCGTAGGACCATACAAGATCTTGGAACAAAGAGGTCCGGTAGCCTACAAGTTAGAGTTACCTGAGACAATGAGTACCGTTTTCCCAGTTTTCCATGTATCACATCTCAAGAAATGTTTGCGTGTTCCGGAGGAAAGAATAGAACCTCGAGGTATCCAACTCAAATCAGATTTGGTGTATCGTGAGCAACCAGTCCGGGTGTTAGACACTAAGGAACGTGCTACTCGGAATAGTGTGGTGAAAACATACAAGATACAGTGGGATCATCATGATGAGGGAGATGCAACTTGGAAAACAGGAGAGTATCTACAAAAAGCTTATGAAGATTTTTATAACAAATGGTTCGTAACCCAAATCTCGGGATGAGATTTTTATAAGGAGGGAGGGTTGTAACACCCCGGTGTTATGCCTGCATTTAGGCACTGCAAATCATACATATCATGCATCATCAAGCATCCTAATCATACATGCCTAATCATGTAAATAACAATTGAAACACTGCTTCGAAACATATGAAACATGTTGTGAAACCTGAATGTTGCATACCTTTGTTAGAATTGTTTTGCCCTAATTTTGCTTGCTAGGTTAGTAAAACATGTTTGGCTACTATTGTAAATCATCTAGGATTATTTAGTTCAATTTTTGGAGCAAGGTTGGTATTCAAATTAATTCAAAATTTTGCTTCCAAAGTAATTTCCCAAAAATTAGGGTTTTGAGTTAAACATGGACTTTGATTTTACAATTCAAAATCTAGAAAGAATTTGGCATTGGTCATAAAAGCAAAGTTGTAGAGAATTAAATTCTAATCAACTTTTATTTTTGGTACATTTTCAAAAGATGTCATTTTTTTAAATGCCTGCCCGCTGACGCGCCGCGCCACGCCCGACCGCGGCAGAGCTTGCCCGCCGCGTGGCGGCCATGCGCCGTCGACGCCGCCGCGCATCGCAGCTGGCCTACGCCCGCGCCCACGCGCCCGCCTACTCCTGCCGAAGCCGGTGCGCTCGCTCGCTCACTCCCGCGCTGCTTCTCCTCTACGCAAGCACCGCGCGCACTCGCTCTCCTCCTCGCCACGCCACCGCACCCGCCGGCGAAATCCACAGCGCCTTCTCCACCGCGGCCAGCGATCGTGCGCTCGTAGCTCCGCCTCGCTCTCCGTCATGTCGTGCTCACGCCTATGCCGCCTGCTGAGCTCAGGTAGTGACGTCTCGAGCCTCGCCACCGTCGGCCATGGCGCCGCTGTGCTCGGCCGCCATGGAAGTCACCTTCCTCCTCTTCTCCAACCCTGCCTAGCTACCTTCCCGCCTTCGCCATCTTCTCGCGAACCTCATGCTCCCGCTAACTCGCCCTGTCATGGCCGGCAATGGCCGCCGGCCTCGTGGTCGAGCCGCGCCGTCGCGACGTCGCAGCGCCGGCGTGGCCTCTGCCTCAGCCGAGCCAGGCCGAATGGCCGTGGGCCGACGCCCTGCCGGGTCGTCTTCCCTTTCCCCTCCGCTCAGTCCGCACAGGCCAAATGTGGCCGTGGGCCGAGTGCTTCCAGCAGGCTGGCCCAGTAGCGATTGAATGATTTGTTTTTCATTTTTCTTTATTATTTGAAAATAGAAATGGTTTGGAAAATGTTTGGGTACTCAAATTTGCTCCAAATCTGTTGAAATAAATTTGTCTAGGTTCCTTATCATCAGATCTACTAGGGAAAATTATTGCATGTTATTTTTGAGATTATTCGGGCCGAGTAGATTGCCCACAACGCACTGTGCCGGAGCAGGTGTGGTAGGACACGGGGGTGAGATGATAAGACCAAAGTGCTGTCGGTCGGCCCCCGGGTACATGTGGTTCCTGGCAAACTCGAGATTCCTAGATAGTTGACTCAGTGATCAATATCTCACTTTAGCGGGTGAGTGAGGTTTGTGTAAGGAATAAATCACCAGCTGGTTAGGAATCGATTCGAATCGCCATCGCTCCTGGATAGTGAGCACTTGACTTGAGTTACTTCATCGTAGTAAATGTTTATGGAACACTTGGACAATTATAGTAAATATGACAGTATGGAAGTTGTTTAATGATTATTGGTTATCATTATCTGCTTAATCACATGTTTGCTCTAGTATAGGTGCAAATCTAGTCGATAGGTTAATAACAATTAACTTGACAATAATGCTTTTAGAAAGGTTCTTGAAATGCTAAAAATGCTTCTTTTGCAAATGAGTCAGCTACCCTACTATAAAGCCTTTCATAATCCTTGGTGTCATTTATTTTCGGTTATGTCGGGTAAGTCTAGCTGAGTACCTTCTCATACTTAGGGTTTTATTCCCACTTGTTGTAGATGGGCAGATGTATTACGGCTACTGTATCAACTGCCTTTATCCTACGATGGGTGATGCTTAGGACCATGGGCATGGTCATTCCTTACGTCTCGTCTGATGCTTTTGTTGGAGATGATCATTCGCTGGCACTATATTTGAACTCCGCGTGAGTGTGTGTGTGGTTTGAACAAATGGCTTCCGCTACTTTTATTCGAACTTGTTTTGTAATAACTATGTTGAAACTCTGATGTATCTGAGATTGCGAACTTTTATGTAATATGTGATGGTGACCGCTAAACTTATTACGATCTTAGCTGGAATGGAAGTTGGTTTGAAATCCTTCGTGATTTCACGGACTACCGGGTTATACGGGCTTAAGTTTGCTAAATCGTCTGCTCTGGTGGATGATTTTCTTACTTAATTTCGTATAATTGGTCGGTTCCGTTACAGCTCCCGCGGGGCAAGCACAATGCCCCTCACAAGCACTTCTCCGGAGCGCCGCACAAGCTTCTTGCGCGCTTCGACGGAGACCACCACCAAGCCGTCTAGGAGGTGGCAACCTCCAAGAGTAACAAGCACCACCGGCTTGCAACTCGATCACCTAGTGCTACTCGATGCAACCTCACGATGCAATCACACTAGAATCGCTCACTCACACAATCGGATGATCGCTATCAAGAATGTGTGAGATGGAGGGCTCCTAAGCACTCTCAAGCATGGACACAAAGTCCCCCAAGGTGCTCAGCACCAGCCATGGCCGAAGGCCACTTCTATTTATAGCCCTAAGGGCTAAACTAGCCGTTACCCCTTCACTGGGCAAAAATCGCGCCGACCGGACGCTCCGGTCGTGTTGACCGAACTCTGGACCTCAGCGTCCGGTCGCCCGTAGACGGCCACGTGTCCCGATTCCAACAGTCATTTGACCTAACCGGACATAGCAGCTTCAACTGACCGGACGCTGGACCTCAGCGTCCGGTCGTTTCCAATAAGCTCCCCGAGGCGTATTTCTTCAACCGGACGCGTCCGGTCCACCTTGACTGGACACAGACCAGCATCCGGTGCAATACCCTCGGTACTATGCAGACCCATCAGTTTGACCAGACACAGAAACCAGCGTCCGGTGCTATCAGACCCAGCGTCCGGTCAGTTGACCGACGCCAGCGTCTTCGCGATCAACTCGTTTTCACTTCTAACTTCTTCACCCTTGCTCCAATGTGCCAACCACAAGAACTTGCATCCGGCGCAATAGAAAATAGGCATTCCATTTTTCCGAAAGCGCCGAATGTGTATGTGTGTTAGCTTTTCACAATCATTTCCCTGCAAACACCACCACCTTTGTAAATGTGCTAACACCACTAAGTGTACACCACCATGTGTATGTGTGTTAGCTTTTCACAATCATTTCCCAAAGGATGTTAGCCACTCAACTTGCCACGCCACTCGATCCTAGCGACGATGCAAAGTTAGATCACTCGAGTGGCACTAGATGACCGATATGTAAACAAGTTTGCTCCTCTTAGTAGTACGGCCATCTATCCTAAACCCGGTCATAAACTTCTCTACACACCTATGACCGGTGAAATGAAATGCCCTAGGTTATACCTTTGCCTTGCGCATTCCATTCCATCTCCTTCAATGTCGATGCAACACATGCACCAACACGATCAACAATGATATGATCCACTTCATATTATCACGTGATCATATTGGTTCATCGATCTTGACTTCACTTGCTCTTCACCATTGCCATCGTCCATCGGCACTAAGTCTTGCTCAAGCTTCACCGCTACGCGGTCCATCACTCCAAAGCCTTTGACTTGCCCTTCACGCTTGTAACCGATCCATCAAGCCAAGTCTTGTCTTGATCTTCTCCACCTTGATCACATGACTCAATGTCATGTCTCATGTGCATTTAAGCTCCTTCATCATCACATGTGTGAGCTTTGCAACATCTCCAAGCCATTTTCACCTTCATGGCATATGTTGCTCACACACATGTACCTGTGGACTAATCACCTGTGTATCTCACATAAACACAATTAGTCCACCTAGGTTGTCACTCAATTACCAAAACCAAACAAGGACCTTTCAGCCGGCAAGAGGATCAGCAAGAAGAAGCTCATCCTAGACCTATGATGCATGTCTTATGTAATGGATCTATTTTGTGGTGAACCTGTTATGTAGTGTGATGAACCTGTGAACTCAGTTATGCAATCTCAATCATGAACTCAGTTAGCAGACTTTGTTGTGTGAAGTGATCAAATTAAACCTAGATGCATGTTTTTGCAACAATTTAGCACACCATTTTCTTGCCCCATCATTCATGAACTTAGATACAATTTGGCAGACCATTTTCTTGCAACATAGTTAAGATGCATCATTGATTTCAAACAAGGTATAGATAAGCTGGATACATGTTCATGACCAACAACACTAACTGGATACATGTTCATGACCATGACCAACAACACTAACTGGATACATGATAACCAGGATACATGACAACCTGTTGTTCTGCTTCACTTGACCAACAACACTAACAGAACTAACACCAAAACGAACACCATTACACCACCAACTACAAGCAGCCGCTCTCCAATTTTATTCATGTTGGTCAACAATTTCTTGTTGCTCTCAAGTACTGACTTCAGTAGTGCCTCTGAACCTTGGAGATGAATCACTGCAGTCTCCAACAGATCTTGGCAGCCATCAAATCCTTGGCAGGCCTTCTCCTTGTCATTGCCTTCCCTCATCACCTCGAGCGCCATGGCACCCTGAACTCGAACCTGACTACAAGCGCGAGGAAGAACGCCTTTGGCGACCAAGTAATTGATATACTATTCCTCAAAGTAGTACACTCCACACGCAAAGTCGGTCTGGTAAACAAGAGATGAAAAATCAAAACCAGATCAGAAGTCAACGACCACTTACATGCTCAAGCAGTGGACACTTGTAAAACCTCTTCCCCTTGCTGCCAGGCTTCTGCGACATGCGCCCGATGAAAACGGTTCCACACTTGTGGCAAGGAACCAAGGGCAAGAATCCAGCTTGGTCTCTGTAGGGGTCGGGCGACGGCGAAGCTGGGTGCGGCGCGCCGAACGGTGTGGAATGCGAACTCGATGCCATGGCTCGAAGCTAGGGTTCGTCGAGATGGGAGTGAGGATGGGGAGAGAGACTGACGAGAACGAGAACAGGGGAAGGAAGAAGACGACCGGGGCCGAGCCGAGCTGGTCCAACCGGGCCACCTAAATGATAGGACTCAGGCCGGCAGGGGTAAAAACATCTCTTTACTGTGCTTTCTCTCTCCCGATTGCTGTTTTTCTTTATTTTAATGGAGGCGGTGTCCACTGGCAAACATTCGCGATTTCATAATGGTACTCAGCAAAAGCAAGTGTTGGCGGTGTGTTGCAGCCAATTTGTTGTTTTCGCGATGTCCCACAGCAAAAATTGCCTTTTGGCAATGGTACTATCTCTTTTTTTTCTACATAATAGAGCTTGGAATCATAGAACTGCATTATGACTCATGAGGTTTGGCTTATTATGATTGGGTTGGACATTGACCTTTGGACTAGGCAATTGGTGGAGAAAGTTGTCTCCTCCTTTGGTCTGCTCATGATCTGGGAAGAGGATCACTATAATCTTGCAAGAGCAGTTGTCAAAGTTAGGGTTTCTGGTCTTGAAGACATCCCCTGGTTTTTTTGTTTTCACAGAAGGAGTTGGCCCTGACATAGATAGTTGGTCAGTTCAGACTAAGATGATCCAAGCTACAATGATTGGCAATGCTGCTCAAGATGAAGATTTCCCCCTGATGATGGGGACTTTGATCCAAATGTTTTTTATTTTCATGGATTTGGTTAGCCTGGACAAGGCTCTCCTCCACCACCACCAGCAAAACATCAACCTACCCCTAACATGGAACATCAATAGGCTTTGGGTTGGGGAGTTTGGCCACAGCCAGATGCCAATGGAGGTCAAGCTAATGAGGCACCAAATCTTATCCCCATCCAACCTAATGGAGGTCAAGCTGAGAACAATCAAGAGCCTGTTGAAGAGGTGTTGCAGGTAGTAGTTGAACAAGTTGCTACACCTGAACAGGCACCACAGGGTCAGATCCTAGCTATGGATGACATTATTGATAGCTCTGAAGATGAGGCCCCACCTCCACCACTGCTAGCACAGGAAGTGGAAATTCCTAATTTCCCTAATCTTCAAAGTATTGTGGCCTTTGAAGTCAAAGAAGTTCAGATTGAAGACTTAGAGGCTTTTGATGATCTCAATAATGAAGTAGGTGGTGATGATGCTATGGCGGGTGGTCAGGAAGGCACCAATGCTGAAAATTTTGAACATCTGCAAGTGGGCCTGGTGGAAACTTTCACTCCCCGGGTTGATCCATCACTGCTTCAGCAGGCTTCTTCTATCAGTGGCCCAAGCCCAATGGCCATCAGATGATGGGCCAAATATTTCAACAGTGTGGACATATCTCTGCCAACTGTCAACATTCCTACACCATGGGTTGACTTCTTCACTCTTCTGATGCTCAAACAAGGTTCCTATGATTAGGCTAAACAATTCCTCAGTTCTCCTGCTTGGGCTAATTTCCAGAAGCACTTTGGTGGTACTTCTTTCTCTTTTACTTTACCCCCTTCCAAGCCTTCGGTTGTAATCACTGATTTAACCTATGCCTGTTTAGCTCTTATCTCAGATGATACATCTATTGTTTCTTCTCAACAAGCTCTATCCACTCCCAAGCCAAACATTTTGGTGGATTAAGCTATTGTGGATCAAGCTGCTACTGCTATTGAGCCTATTCTTGACCCCCCAAGACAGTGTTGTGGAACACTCTACTCCTCCACCACCCCCTGCCACCTCTAGATCACCTCCTAAAGGAAAAAGAGGTAAGTCTATCCATAATTTAGAAACAGATTTGAGAAGAAGTGAAAGAGTTCACAGTATGCATAAAGGCTTCAAATCTCCAGTCTGTAACGATCGTAACTATTTCGGTTGCTCTCCTAATCCTCTTGTTCTTTCTCCTTCCATAGTATGTGATCTATGGATGACTTTCTACAACATCGACCCAACCAATCTTACATATGAGAGCCTCAATGCCAAGAAGTTGAAGCAGAGTGTGGTCGGCAAGCCAACCAACAAGAAGACCAAGCTGACGGTAGAATCTGGGTCAGGCCTCCCCAAGAAGCCCAAAAGCCCTTCCAAGAAGCCCAAGAAATCCAACAAGGATGATGGCAAGAAATCCAACAAGGATGTGGGCACCTCAAAGAAAGGCAAGGACCCAAGCTCAGGAGCAGGCCCATCTCAGGATGCTTAGAACTGATGTTTTCACAGTTCTCTTTTCTTTCATTTATCTTTTGTTATCAGGGTTGTAAAACATTGGAATGTTTTGTCATGGAATATCCATGGAATCAACTCGGATAAAAAGTGAAACGTCATCAGAGATCATTTAAAAGAAAATAGTTGTGATGTCTTATGCTTACAAGAAACTAAGTGTGAGAGCTTTGATCTTTCCTATCTGCGTAATTTTTGTGATGCCTCGTTTGATTCTTTTGTTTATCAGCCCTTGGTTGGTGCTTCTAGGGGGCCTATTATTATTTAGTGAAGTGCAGTTCTTTCAGGCACCATGATCTTTTAGAACTTGTATGCTACTTCAGTAGAGTTCACCTCTTATCACAATAATGAAGTTTGGGTTCTTACCGGTGTCTATGCTCTATGTACTCCCTGGGGAAGATATACTTTATTCTTTGGTTTAGAAACATTCAAATGCCAGATCATATTGACTGGTTAGTGGTTAGAGATTTCAATCTTTATAGAAGTCCAAATGATAGAAATAGGTAAGGTGCAGATCATGATGAGATGTATATGTTTAATGAGGCTATCAGTGCACTTTGCTTAGTTGAGCTCCCCCTTAAAGGTAAAAGGTTTACTTGGTCTAATAAGCAACATCCACCTCTGTTGGAGAGGTTGGATTGGTTCTTTACCTTAGCCATTTGGACTCTTACATACCCAATCACAAATGTTTATAGCCTTACTATGGAGACTTCAGATCATGTGCCCTGTCTGATTTCTATTTCAACAACAGTACCAAAGAGTCATATCTTTCATTTTGAGAATTACTGGTTACAACATGAAGATTTCATGAATCAAGTTTCCTTTGGACGACATTATGATTTTTCATCATTCTGATGCTGCAAAAATGATCACTGCAAAATTTAAAAATCTCAGGAAAGTGCTAAAGGAGTGGAAGAAATCTCTATCTAACTTGCAACAGAATATTACCAATGTGAAGCTCACTCTATATTTGATAAACTTTTTGGAAGATTTCAGAGACTTATCTCTCGTAGAATGGAACTTCAGAATTCTTTTAGAAGCCAAGCTTATTTATCATCTTCAACAACAGAAGACCTATTGGAAACAGAGGGGGACTCTTAAATGGGTCACACTTGGTGATGCTAGCACCAAATTCTTTTATGCTAATGCAAGTGAAATATAGGAGAAATTTGATTACTCAGCTTCTCAATGCTCAGGGTCAGCAACTTTGCAATCATGATGAGAAGGCATCTTTGATTTAGGAGTCTTTTAAAGAAAGACTTGGCACTAGTAATTTCACAGGCATCAATTTTGATCTTCCATCCCTATTTGGCAATACCATTGACCTTGGTAGCTTGATAGCCCACTTCACTCATAATGAAATTGACACAGTTGTCAGAAATTTGCCTTCAGACAAAGCCCCAGGCCCAGATGGCTTCAACACATATTTTCTTAAGAAATGCTGGCCTATTATTTGTGGAAATTTTTATAATTTGTGTGATGCTTTCTATTCAGAAAATATATGCTTACAAAGTATCAATGGCTCCTATATCACTCTCATTCCTAAGAAGGATGGTGCTTTAAAAATTTTAGATTACAGACCTATACCTTTGCTCAACACCTCCGTCAAGCTTATCACTAAGCTTTTAGCTAATAGACTTCAGCTGGTATTGCCATCTTTGATACATAAAATCAATATGGTTTCATCAAGAACAGGACCATTCAAGATTGTATATGTGGGGGGTATGACCCTGGATACCCACGGCAGACCACATGGGCTACGCCCCCAGGGGCGGCCCAGCCCACAAGATGAAGCCTTACGGGGCACGACTCTGCTCGGCGCCTTCCGCAACACCGAGAAGATATCCTGAAGATACTACGAGATCTGTTAGGATATGTATGATCTCAAAATTCATGTAATCTGTTATTACTTTCTGGTTATCTCTTAGATCTAACCGACTTGTAACCCTACCCCTCGGACTATATAAGGCGGGCAGGGACCCCCTCCAAACACACGTAATATCATACGATAGCTAATACAAACCAACATACCACAGGAGTAGGGTATTACGTCATACTAACGGCCTAAACCTATCTAACTCGTGTGTCTCTGTTACCTTCTTGTTCTTGATCACACGCTTCTCTGTCGATCAATCTACCTTCGTGGGATACCCCTCGGAGGACTGCCGACGATATTCTATCAATAGTTGGCGCGCCAGGTAGGGGAGTGCGTATTGTTTCCTTATCGAACAAGATGACTTTTTTCATAGGCTCTTCGTCCCTCCCGTAGCCTGGCCAGATCTTCACGGTCGGATCTATCTCGTGGGTCATCAACGCTGACGGAGTCAGAGAGCTCATCGATCTGGTGTAGATTAACGTTGCGCCGATCACCCCAACACCTATGACTGTAGATCAGATCTCAGAACCGCCTCTAAGGTCCCCTTCATCAATGACTCACCGCCTGCTTCCTCGCTACCAGAGGAGGTAGATCAACAATTGCCTCTCCATCGATTGGGCCAGTCTGAAGCTCATCGATTGCCTCTCCATCATCGAATCAGCTCTAGACACTCTAGTTCAGCACCGACCACCCTCCGATCCAGATCTATCGGAGGCTATTCAGGAAACTCCAGGGGTTATGGCTCTACCCTTTGAGTTCACCAACGCCGCCTCCATTTACCAAGATGCCCTAAGGGGCAAATTCACCGATCAGGTTGGAGATGTCCATCCTCTCACCGACCAGATCGTCTACCAGCCTCTGCTGGCCGTCAACATGCTACACGTTGGCCGATGCCCCGGAGCATCCCTCCAAACCATCTTGGAGGAGAATCCGGGCTTCGAGTCCCAGGGCTCCACAGAGACCATCGTCGAAACCTCCACCGAGCTACTCCTTCCCCCTCCATTCCGCGGTGATGCAATCTTCAATGTTAGTGTCGACAGCCCCCCTCGGAACAGCCAAACCGAGAAGGAACACGCCTCCCGTGAGAACCAGAACGTCAACCGTGTGCAGCGCCGAGCAAATGAGACTGCTCTCACGATGGTCAAGCAACAACTTGACTCGCAAGGAAGGCCACTGCAACGCAACCTCGACGACGAGTTTGTCCGCGTTGATGGCCACGACCTCTACAAGACACCAAGCGCCAATCTTACAGTGGCCGCCAATGAGCTCGCCCGGCATCCGTAGACACCCGAGGTCACCAAGGTCACCGCCATGCTTAAAGCGGCACACTGTCAGGTCAATGAGATCCATCAGGAACAGAGACCTTCATACTCCACAACCTCGATTCGCTAATCAGCCGCGACAAGAACCGATCAGCGTCAAAGTTGCTTCACCGACCAGCACCACTACGACAGGCAACCCCTCTAGGGCTGAGCTAGGGGCAATCGCATCGAGCATCACTGCCAACACGACCAGGAGGTTGACCAGGACATCCGAGTGCACGTCAACAATCTCCGAGATGCACGACGACGCATCGATGAATGCCGCTTCGGTCGCCATAAAGAAGAAGTACGTCGCCGCTAGGAGTATGAGCAAGAGTATGATAACCCGGACTCAGCTCTCGAGCCGCTCAACGCCAGCAACACTGCAGACGATGGTGCCGCCAACCCTGAGGGCCCTCCAGCATTCATGAGGGTGCTCTGAACACTTCAGTGGCCCTATGGTTTTAAAATCATAGGGGTCGAGCCCTACGAAGGATGGATGAACCCAACACAGTGGCTATAGGCTTACGCCACTGCTGTCCACACCACCAGAGGAGACACCAGTGTCATTGTAACCTATCTTCCCGTTATGCTCATGCCAACTGCCATGAACTGGTTCACGAGCCTTGCCCTAGACTCCATCGAATCCTAGTAAGAGCTGAAAAAAGTCTTCACCGACAATTATATGGCTATGTGTACTCGGCCGGGTACCAAGCATGATCTCAACCGCATCAACCAGAAGCTGTCCGAGCTCCTCCATAGCTACATTAGACGCTTTTCCAAGATGAGGAATTCTATTCCCAATGTGGGGGTATGGCCCCCGGTATCCACAAGACAAGACATGGGCCGCACCATCATAGGTGCCCCAGCCCACAAGATCAAGGCGTGCACGGCGCTGCTCGGCGTGCACCGCAAGCTATTGTATAGTACCAAATAGGATACTTTCCTTGTAACCCTGCCCCTCCAGACTATATAAGGAGAGGCAGGGGTCCCCTAGTGGACAACGATCCATACATCTTAATGCAATACATTAGAGCATAGGATGTAGGTATTACGTCATACTGACGGCCGAACATGTCTAAATCTTGTGTCTTGGTGTTTGTATTACCATCTCGCTCCTGATCTCGCTCATCTTTACGACAAATCTACCATCGTGGGATACCCCTCGGTGGACCACCGGGCATCTTTTGTCGACAGTTGGCGTGCCAGGTAGGGGTGTGCGCTTGATCCCATGGCGAGCCAGATGGACCTCAAATCAACAACGCGTTCTCGTCGTCAATCTTGTGGAGATCCATGTCGGTCCACGATGACGATTCATCACTGGCTACACCAACCCTTGCGACAGCTGATCTGATCTCGAAACCACCTCTGAGTTCGTCTTCACCGACATCTCACCGTCCGCTAGGTGCTCACCATCAATGCCAACCAGATAACACCATATGTCGTTGACCAGTCATTCTATCTAAAGCTAAGTCACGCTTTAATATTTTTCTAAATATTCTCTAATCTTCGTTAATCACCATGAAGTTTCTCCGAGCTATTTTCTCCATGTTTGCTCTCCAAATGATTTTCCAAACCCCCAAATAGTCTTGTTGATGCTTGGACGCCTCTAGAGACGGCCTTGTCTCCGGCTCCTCCCAAAACGTGCACGAGCGTCTGCCCTCTATATTATGGGTGGTCGGCAGCGGCTCCTTAGCGACGCCTATTCCTCCTACACGTGCACGGGCTTCGCGCTCCACGTTATGGTTAACAGGCTAGCTAGGGCTGGAGACTTAGCAACACACTAACTGTTCGGGCGGTTTATATTAAATAGATCTTCACACCAACTAATCGCCGAGCTACTTACGCTATTTCATCGCCATTGCTGATTTTTCTCCGGAGTTCATATATTTGTACATCATGTACGTTCTACATATTTGTATTGTAGGATCATCGTCTAGGTGATCGGATCACCTGGTGCTTGGACTTCACCATCGATCAACTAGTCGGACCGCTTGGTCCATGGACTCCGTCGCTGACCAGTTGATCGAACTATTCACCGGTCGCTTCTACTTAATGCTCACTTCACCGTCGATTAGTTAACCATACTGTTCGTCGCTCATGCTTCATCGCCAGATACGTTGGTTACTCCTCGGTGCTCGGATTCTTTGTGCTCGAAGACTAAGTGGGCACACTTCACCTTGTGAACAATGCTAGCGACGTCGGGACTCCTCGCTCCTCGGTGCTCGGATGTCACCAGCGACGCCGGGGACTCCTCGCTCCTCAGTGCTCGGTCATCGCCAGCGATGCCGAGGACTCCTCGCTCCTCGATGCTCGGTCGTCGCCAACGACGCTGGGGACTCCTTGCTCCTCGATGCTCGGACATCGCCAGCGATGCTGGGGACTCCTCCCTCCTTGGTGCTCAGACATCGCCCACGATGCTGGGGACTCCTCGCTCCTCGGTGCTCGGTCATCGCCAGCGACATCGGGCACTCCTTGCTCCTCGGTGCTCGGAGATCGCCAGCGATGCCGAGGACTCCTTGCTCCAAGGTGCTTGGTCCTCGCCAGTGACGCCGGGGACTCCTCGCTCCAAGGTGCTCGGACATCGCTAGCAACGTCGGGGACTCCTCGCTCCTCGGTGCTCGGTCATCGCCAGTGACGTCGGGGACTCCTCGCTCCTCGGTGCTCGGACATCGCCAGCGACGCCGGGGACTCCTCGCTCCTCGGTGCTCGGACATCGCCAGCGATGTCGGGACTCCTCGCTCCTCGGTGCTCGGTCATCGCTAGCGACGCCGGGGACTCCTCGCTCCTCGGTGCTTGGACATCGCCAGCGACGCCGAGGACTCCTCCCTCCTCGATGCTTGGACATCGCCAGCGACGCCGGGGACTCCTTGCTCCTCGGTGCTCAGTCATCGCCAGCGACGCTGGGGACTCCTCGATGCTCGGTCATTGCCAGCGACGTCGGGGACTCCTCGCTCCTCGGTGCTCGGACATCGCCAGTGACGCCGGGGACTCCTTGCTCCAAGGTGCTCGGTCATCGCCAGCGACGCCAGGGACTCCTCGCCCCTCAGTTCTCAGACATCACCAGCGACGCCGGGGACTCCTTGCTCCTCGGTGCTCAGTCATCGCCAGCAACGTCGAGGACTCATCGCTCCTTGGTGTTCGGACATCACCAGCGACACCAGAGACTCCTCCCTCCTTGGTGCTCGGACATTGCCAGCCATGCCGGGGACTCCTTGTTCCTCGGTGCTCGGTCATCGCCAGCGACGCTGGGGACTCCTCGGTGCTCAGTCATTGCCAGCGACATCGGGGACTCCTCGCCCCTCGGTGCTCGGTCATCACCAGCGACATCGGGGACTCCTCGCTCCTCGGTGCTCGGACATCGCCAGCGATGCCGAGGACTCCTCGCTCCTCGGTGCTCGGACATCGCCAGCGACGTCGGGACTCCTCGCTCCTCAGTGCCTGGACGTTGCCAGCGACATCGGGGACTCCTCGCTCCTCGGTGCTCGGTCATTGCCAGCGACACCAGGGACTCCTCGGTCCTCGGTGCTCGGTCGTCGCCAGCCACGCCGGGGACTCCTCGCTCCTCGGTGCTCGGACATCGCCAGCGACGCCGAGGACTCCTCCCTCCTTGGTGCTCAGACATCGCCAGCGACGTCGGGGACTCCTCGCTCCTCGGTGCTCGGTCATCGCCAGCGACGCTAGGGACTCCTCGATGCTCGGTTATTGCCAGCGACGTCGGGGACTCCTCGCTCCTCGGTGCTCAGACATCGCCAGCGACGCCGGGGACTCCTCGCTCCAAGGTGCTCGATCATCGCCAGCGACGCCAGGGACTCCTCGCCCCTCGGTGCTCGGACATCGCTAGCGACGCCGGGGACTCCTCGCTCCTCGGTGCTCGGTCATCGCCAGTGACGTCGAGGACTCCTCGCTCCTTGGTGTTCGGACATCGCCAGCAATGCTAGGGACTCATCGCTCCTCGGTGCTCTGACATCGCCAGCTATGCCAGGGACTCCTCGATGCTTGGATCTTGCTACGTCTCATCGGTGTGCTATCAAGCTGCTCCATGCTATTCGGATCAGGGTGCTGATCTTGGGCAGCACGTCTGGGGGCTTGATACGTGCATGTCAGATGACGTCAGCAAGCTTTCAGACTTCTTTTTCTTTTACCCTGCTACAAGATTCATTTTTCATCTTCCAGCAGGCTCGGGGACTAAGTGGGCACACTTCACCTTGCGGTGAATGTGCTTGTTCTCATCTCAAGGCTATGCCCGAGGATTGGTTGCCTGCTCAGCTGGTCTTCTACTTTCTGACCCTGGCACCACGTGACTATGTCACCTACTGTTAGGCTCGGGGACTAGCTGTGGGGGTATGGCCCTCGGTATCCACAAGACAAGACATGGGCCGCACCATCAGAGGTGGCCTAGCCCACAAGATCAAGGCATGCACGGCGCTGCTCAGCGTGCACCGCAAGCTATTGTATAGTACTAAATAGGATACTTTCCTTATAACCCTGCCCCTCTAGACTATATAAGGAGAGGCAGGGCTCCCCTAGTGGACAACGATCCATACATCTCAATGCAGTACATCAGAACATAGGATTTAGGTATTACGTCATTCTGATGACCGAACATGTCTAAATCTTGTGTCTTGGTGTTTGCATTACCATCTCGCTCCTAATCTCGCTCACTTTTATGACAAATCTACCATTGTGGGATACCCCTCGGTGGACTGCCATGCATCTTTTGTCGACACCCAACATCACGAAAGTGGAAGTCATCACTGCCTTTATTAGAGGACTCCATCACCACGAGCTTCGCTCCAAGTTCAACCGCAAGCCACCCATAGGGATTGGTGAGATGATCACGACTGCCAACCAGTACGCCGATGCTGAGGAAGCCAAGGTGTGCTTCATTGAGGATGCGGGCACTCAACGCCCAACACGCCACTACGATGATCGCCCTAACGACCGGTGGCACAACGACCACCACTACGACGACCGTAGTTACCATCGTGACAGTGGACGTGATTGGCCAGAAGGACCCAAGTCTAGTCAAAATCGTCGCCGCCGTCAATGAACCTCGTGCCAAGCGCAACTATGATGAGCAATACAAAAAGATCCTCGATGGCCCATGCCCTCTCCACAAGAATGCTAGACATAAGATGAAGGACTGCCTTGGCTTGGCTAAGGAGTTCTAGGACAAAAAGCTGGACAACGACACCAACGATAGAGCCGAAGGCCGCCGACCACCTAGGGGCAATAACAATGCCTTCCAGGACCATGACAAGGTGGTCGCCACCATCTTCGGGGGCCTCGCCTCTAGCGAGAGCAGAAGAGAATGGAAGCTCGCCACCCGGCGGGTGCTCACCGTCACTACAGAAGACGCTGCCGCCAACCTCAGCTATCGCCCATGGTCTAAGGTCCAATCACCTTCAGCAAGGCCGACTAGTGGGCAGACATCCCCTACATAGGGCATTTCCCCCTCATCCTCGACGCAACTGTCCAGAAAGTGCTTTTCAAAAAAGTGCTCATTGACGGCGGGAGCGCTCTGAATCTCCTCTTCGCCGGAGCCCTAAAGGAGTTGGGCCTCGGGATAGCAGATCTCACACCCTTAGACTCCTCTTTCTCTAGTGTGGTACCTGGCAGGGCATCCAAACCACTTGGAGAGATCACCCTACCATTATAGTTCAGCACGGCAAGCAACTATTGTGTCGAGCACATCAACTTCTATGTCGCCGACTTCAACACCGCCTACCATGCCATACTTGGTTGGCTAGCTCTAGCGAAGTTCATGGCTGTACCGCACTATGCTTATCTGGTGTTGAAGATGCCCTCGCCCGTAGGAGTCTTGGCTTTGGCGGGCCAACCTCTCCATCGCCTATGCCTGTGAGACAGAGAGTCTTGCGCTCGCTGAAGCCACCGACCTCTCCATCTAGATGGCCAGTGTGGTCACCGACGCCAAGATGGTGCCCGCCGATGACCTAGAGATCCCATCGCTGGAGCCTCCTCGCGCCTCCACCAAGTCCAAGGAAACCAAGGAGGTCGGCCTTGGCCTTGACGACCCCTCCAAGATCGTGAAAATTGGGACTCACCTCGACCCCAAATAGGAAAGCGAACTCATCTCCTTCCTACATAACAACGCCGACGTGTTTGCTAGGAAACCTGCAGACATGCCAGGGGTACCGCGGGAGAAGATCGAGGACTCCTTGAATGTCTCGCCGACCACCAAACCAATCAAGTAGAAACTTCGCCGATTCACGCCAGACAAGGAGGCTATTAGGGTAGAAATAAAACGGCTCCTAGCTACCGGATTCATAAAAGAAGTTTATCATCCTGAGTGGTTAGCAAAACCCTATTCTCGTTCAAAAAAGAATAAAGAATGGAGAATGTGTGTTGATTACACTGATATTAACAAACACTGCCCTAAAGACCCCTTCGGTCTGCCTCGTATAGATGAGGTTGTAGACTCCATCGCTGGCTGCGAACTGCTCTCCTTCCTCAATTGATACTCCGGCTATCACCAGATCTCCCTCAAGGAAGAAGACCAAATCAAGACATCATTCATCACGCCCTTTGGTGCGTACAGCTACACCACCATGTCCTTCGGACTTAAGAATGTCGAGGCAACTTATCAAAGGGCCATCCAGACATGCCTCAATCAACAGATTGGCCGCAACATCGAAGCTTACATCGATGATGTGGTCGTCAAGTGTAAGACTACCGACAATCTTATCGCCGGCCTCGAGAAGTTCACCAACCTAAAAAGGTACCGATGGAAGTTGAATCCTTCAAAGTGCATCTTTGGAGTTCCATTCGGTATACTCCTAGGCTACATTGTCAGCGCACATGGCATCGAGCCCAACCCCGACAATGTCTCCGCCATCACCAACATGAAATGGCCAACATGCGTCAAGGATATACAAAAGCTTACAGGCTGCATGGCTGTTTTAAGCCGCTTCATATCACGCCTCAGCGAAAAAGGACTATAGTTCTTCAAACTCCTTAAGGCCTCTAAGCGTTTTTCCTAGTCAGAGGAGGTAGACACAGCTTTCGAGCAGCTCAAGCTATTTCTAACAAAGCCTCCAATCATGACGGTGCCATGGCCAGATGAAACTCTCCTAATCTACATCGCCGCTACTTCTCGCGTCATCAACACATCCATTGTGGTTGAACACGAGGAGGGTGGGCATGCCTATAAGGTGCAATGTCTGGTATACTTCATCAACGAGGTTCTGAATGAGCCCAAGACTCGTTATCCTCAGGTTTAGAAGCTGCTATACGCCATCCTGATTATGTCACGTAAGCTCCGCCACTACTTCGAGTATTACAAGATCACCGTGGTCACCGAGTTCCCTCTAGGGGACATTCTCCGCAACAAAGAGGCCAATGGCCATATCATCAAGTGGGCTATCGAGCTCGGTACTTACTCCATTGAATTTAGAAGCAGGCCTACCATCAAGTCCTAGGCGCTTGCTGATTTCATCACTGAGTGGACTGAGATTCAAGAGCCCATCGCCGCTACTTGCCCCGAGCACTGGGTGATGTATTTTGACAGTGCTCTCAACATCAACGGTGCAGGTGTGGGCATTTTGTTCATCATGCTGACCAAGGATAAGCTTCGATATGTTCTTCGAATACATTTTTCGGCCTCCAACAATGCTGCCGAATATGAAGCATGTCTCAATGGACTCCGTATAGCCGTTGAGCTTGGTGTTAAATGCGTCATGGTATACAGGGACTCCACACTAGTCATCAACTAGCTCAATAAAGATTGTTCTTGCTCTAGTGAGAAGATGGATGCATACTACGTCGAAATCAGGAAGCTTGAAGGGAAAATTCTATGGTATCGAGTACCACCATGTGGTACGTGATCAAAATCAGCTCGCCGACCACCTATCCAAGTTAGGCTCCTCTTATGCCACGATTCTACTAGGGGTCTTCGTTCAAGATCTTCTGGCGCCATCCATTAAGGAAGATAAGGAAATTCAGGAAGTTTCCCCCGCCGAGCAGCTGGTACTTACGGTACCTTCACCGACCACCGATTGGAGGGAACAGTTCATCAAGTACCTCTCCAGCGCCGAAGTACCCACCGATAAGACTGAAACCGAATGCCTAATCCGTTGAAGCAAGCATTATGTGCTGGTGGACGGCAACTTGATGAGGAAAAGTGCCAAGGAAGGGATACTGTAAAAATGCGTCACCCAAGAAGGAGTGAAGCTACTTCTCGAAATTCACTCTGGTTCCAACGGCAACCACATGGCCTCAAGAACCCTGGTCAGCAAAGCTTTCCGAGCTAGTTTTTACTGGCCCATGGCCATCTCCGATGTAGAAGGCCTCGTTCGATGTTGTGGAGGATACCAATTTTTTGCCAAGCAAATACACGTGTCGGCACAAAAGCTACAGACCATCCTAGTATCCTGGCCCTTCACATGCTAGGGACTAGATATAATTGGGCCTTTCAAGCCAGCGCCAAGTGGTTTCCGATACGTATAGATCGCCATCGACAAGTTCTCCAAGTGGATCGAGTATAAACCGCTCGTCTTGGCTACTGCAAAGAAAGCAGTCGAGCTCTTTGAAGATATCATCCACAGATTTGGTCTCCCGAATAGCATCATCACCGACCTCAGAACTATGTTTACTAGCCATCACTTTTGGGACTTCTACAAAGATCGATGTATCTCCGTCAAATACGTCTCCGTTGCCCATCCTAGAGCTAATGGCCAGGTCGAACGGGCGAACGGTATGATCCTTGATGCCCTAAAAAAGAGGCTATATCAGAAAGAAAAAAGCATCGAGGCAGATGGCTCAAGGAGCTACCAGCTGTGGTCTAGGGACTACGCACTTAAGCTAGTCGCAGCACCGGTGTGTCTCCATATTTCTTGGTCTACGGCTCAAATGCCATACTACTAGTGAATATTGCATTTCGAGCACCTAGGGTGAAAAATTATGATGAAGAGCAAGCTGCCGCTGTTTAGACAGAGAACATCGATAGGGCCAAGGAAGAACGCCTAATCACTTGCGTTCACACAACCAAGTATCTAGAAGGCTTGCGGAGGTACTACAACCGCAACATCAAAGGTCATTCATTTTCTGTCGGCGACCTTGTTCTTCGCAAAAAACAAAAAACCGAAGGGATGCACAAGCTCTCCTCCCCCTAGGAAGGGCCTTACGTCGTCAAAGAGGTTACCCGACCAGGGTCTTATCGCCTATGTGACTTAGACGGAATCGATGTCCCTAACTCATGCCACATCAAGCACCTTATACGTTTCTATCCTTAAAATGCTCCAGATATGTACTCTCCACTTTATGATGAATCAAGTTTTGGTCTCCATAATTTGTCTCCATTACGGTCGCCGAGCTCTAAGCTACTCCATAACGAACTCCAATACGAAATCTCCAACGTATTTTGCCAAACAAGTTTCTCCAAATCGTCGAACACGTTTCTGCAAATAGCCAATGTATTTCATCGAATAGGTTTCTCTAAATCACCGAACACGTTTCTCCAAATCGCCAACGTATTTCGCTGAACAGGTTTCTCCAAATCGCCGAACACGTTTCTCCAAATCGTCAATGTATTTCATCGAACAGGTTTCTCTAAATCACCGAACATGTTTCTCCAAATCGCCAACGTATTTCATCGAACGGGTTTCTCCAAATCGTCGAACATGTTTCTCCAAATCGTCAACGTATTTCACCAAACAAGTTTCTCTAAATCGCCGAACACTTTTCACTAAATCTCCAAGATATTTCACCGATCGGTGAGCAGCATATGTTATGTTCTCTATGGAAAAGACCCAGTCTCTGATCTCTCCCTACACATGCTATGGGCTCCATGCTCTGTGTTATGCGTGGTCGGCTGTGGTTCCTTGGTGACGTCTGTTCCTCCTACATGTGCATGGGCTCTGCGCTCGACATTATGGACTATGGGCTAACCAAGGCCGAGAGCTCTGTAAAGAACTAACTGCTCGGACACCACTTATACTACGTTTATCCCCAAGTTATTTCGCCAACCACCGAGCAGCACACATTCTGCTCTATGCTCTATGGAGAAGACCCAGTCTCCGATCTCTCCCTATACGTGCTATGGGCTCCGCGCTTTGCGTTATGAGTGGTCGGCTGTGGTTCCTTGGTGACACCTGTTCCTCCTACACATGCATAGGCTCCGCGCTCTATGTTATGGACTATGGGCTAGCTAAGGCCATAGAGTTCAGTAACGAACTAACTGCTCGGACGCTACTTATACTACGTATAATTGCGTTAGGGTTATTGCTACAACAATTTTTCACCACAAATAAGAGCAAGCTGCATAAACATGCACTTTATAACATTTATACAAATACATAAATGTTTTATGTGCTCTCGCGTGCTCTAACTATCCTCTCCAGATGTTACGGATAATACTCTCCGAGCAGATCACTGAGCTCCGCCATCGCCGTTCGTCTTGCCGAACAGGTCTATGTCGTTGGCCAGCTATTTTGACGCGTCCTCCACCTCATCCTCCAGTCGCTGGGTCTTCGCCTTGCCCATCCCTTCGGTGAATCTGGCCCTTATTGCCTGAAGGTCAACAGATTGATAGTGGGACCAAACCACCGTAAGGGCATGAGTAATGGCGGTAACAACAGCGTTGTGGTTGAAGCTCTCCCACACCGTCTTGCACCTCTAGATGATAGTGTATGAATGCAATGGCTTGCCGTCGGGCTAAGGAGCCGCCTCCAGGTCGACGCAGTCGAGCACTGGTTTAACTCCGGCGACTACGGTGTCGAACTTCTCCCGTTGGGTCCTGGCCTCCTGCACCGGCACATCAAACTGTGCCTTGACCCTCTGACAGTAGTCTGCAAGCATTACAAGGTTCCATCAAGCAAGTAAACTACTTTAGCAGTAACTCCAACTAGGAAGTACTCACCGTTCAGCTTCTCGGCCAGTTTGTCTGCTCGCCTTGTCTCCTTCATCTTCTCCTCTCAGAGTTGTTCGATGGCTTGGCGTAGCTAGCCAAGCTCTGCATCTTGCTCCACAAGCACAACAGTCATCACCAAAGATATAGCTATCCAGCAATACAAAGCACATTTGCTGATATACCGGACCTGCTCTCTGCTCGGATACGCTTCTGAGCTGCTCGGATTTCTGCTCTAGTTGCGTGGAAGCAATCGCTAGCTGCTCGGACATGCCACGCAGCTGCTCAGACGTAGCTGCCAGCTGCTTAGATAGGACGCCCTTTTGTGACTCCAGGTCCCATGCGTTGGACTCAGCAAGGTCTCGCTCGCGCTGGGCCTTCTAGATGTTTTTCTCCATAAGGTTCATCGCCTCCTTGAGTTTTTTATTTTCCTCAGCAAGGGGGCCATCCTTTTGATCAGCTGGTGGCGCTGCTTGGCAGTCCGAGTTATCCCCTACAAGCGCATAATGGCAATGATGAACTTCGATCTCCAACGTCAAAGACGAGGATTCCAGATGTAGTACTGACCTCGATTTGCTTCATCACTCTGGCAAAGGCGGTCTTCAGTCTCCTCATCTCCCTGGTGGTGTCCTCCTTCTCAACAACTACCACCTCGTTGCCGCATCTGTGGAGGATTCGGATGGCCTGGGGTCAAGACTCCTCACGTTCAATCTCTTCCACCTCGTCCTCCTCTATCGTGGCTGGAGGCATCACTAGGGAGTTCTGTGGCTGGACTATGGATTCGCCCAAGCTTTGTGATGCCTCGGGGGGGCGTTGTTTGCTTTTTTGGCGCGACCAGCTTTGCCATCTCAAAATCAGGTGCGGTTTTGGCATCTCCCGCATTCATCGCTGAAGACCCAGCGGCTTTCACCGTTGCCCCGGGCACCATCGCCGACCCGTCCACCATCGACGCCAACTATTCACCACCACCAAGTTCACCAGAAGTGGCGGTCGACTCCTCCACAGACCACCGAGCACCCGAGGACTCTGGAATGGGGTCTACCACCACCTCCTCTGCTCTGGGACCAGCCTTCGGTTGCTCGACAGTCTAGACAGGTGGGGTTAGATCCTCCACATGCCTTGCACTGCATCCAATCAGCTTGTTAGTCACCAAAAAGAACTAAGGAACGATGTCAAAGTAACTCCAAGGCAAGGATGCTTACGGTTTGGTCTGCTGGTACAATTTCTTGAACTGGCGTTGCCTACCTGAGCCCCCAGCCACGGCCTTAGGGTCGACGTCTATGTCTTGGGGTGAAGGTCCTATGGTCTTTGCCGTCGGCCTTTCCTCCACCCACCGCTACGGGGCTCCCCTCGCCTGCTGCTCGGGGACTTCCTCCGCTCACCGCTCTAGGGCTCCCCTCACCTGCTGCTCGAGGACTTCCTCCACCTACCGCTCTAGGGCTCCCCTTGCCTACTACTTGGGCACTCCCATCGCCTGTTGTTGGGGAACTTCCTCCCCTCCCATCGACTGTTCCTCCATGCGCGTGTTGCGTGGAGGCACCTTCGTGCTCGGTGGAGGAGCAACCAGAACTTCATCATCATCTGACCACTCAAACATCGCGGTCCTTCACGTTCGAGTGGTGAAAGGTCCTTATGTGGTTTTGGTAATTGAGTGACAACCTAGGTGGACTAATTGTGTTTATGTGAGATACACAGGTGATTAGTCCACAGGCACATGTGTGTGAGCAACATATGCCATGAAGGTGAAAATGACTTGGAGATGTTGCAAAGCTCACACATGTGATGATGAAGGAGCTCATTGCACATGAGACATGACATTGAGTCATGTGATCAAGGTGGAGAAGATCAAGACAAGACTTGGCTTTATGGACCGGTTGCAAGCGTGAAGGGCAAGTCGGAGGCTTTGGAGCGATGGACCGCGTGGCGGTGAAGCTTGAGCAAGACTTGGCGTTGATGGACAATGGCAACGGTGAAGAGCAAGTGAAGTCAAGATCGATGAACCAATATGATCACGTAATGATATGAAGTGGATCATATCATTGTTGATTATGTTGGTGCATGTGTTGCATCGACATTGGAGGAGATGGAATAGAATGCGCAAGGCAAAGGTATAACCTAGGGTATTTCATTTCATCGGTCATAGGTGTGTAGAGAAGTTTATGACCGGGTTTAGGATAGATGACCGTACTATCAAGAGGAGCAAACTTGTTTGCATATCGGTCATCTAGTGCCACTCGAGTGATCTAACTTTGCATCGTCCCTAGAATCGAGTGGCGTGGCAAGTTGAGTGGCTAACATCCTTTGGGAAATGCTTGTGAAAATGCTAACACACATACACATGGTGGTGTACACTTGGTGGTGTTGGCACATTTACAATGGAGAAGAAGTTGAAGTTGATGTGGATCAACTTGGTGAAGAAACTCCACCAGCGGAGTGTCCGCCCGTAGAGTGCGAACAGTCCGACGGTGCCACCGGCGCCCTACACAGAAAAGACAGGATTTCACAGAGTGCACCGGACGCTGGTCACGTGGTGACCGGATGCTGGGGTCCTGCGTCCGGTCAGTGGCAGCTGAGAGCGTGCAGGCATCGGTCTTCGACCGAACACTAGCGCTGTAAGTGACCAGACGCTGGTAGGGTGCGTCCGGTCAGGGCTGACGTATGGTGACGTAGGCAGAGCAGAAGCTGGAGAGTGACCGAACACTGGTGCTACGTCCGATTGCGATCGACCGGACGCGTCTAGTCGTGAAAAGACGTTTCTGGAACCTTACTAGAAACGACCAGACACTGGAGGCTCAGCGTCCGGTCAGTTGAAGCTGCTGCGTTCGGTCGACAGATGACCGTTGAGATCGGGTGAACGTCGTTTGAAGAAGGGGACACGTGGCATGCATTGCATGACCAGACGCTGAGGTCTAGTGTCCGATCGATCGGACCAGAGCGTCCGGTCGTCCCGACTTTTGCCCAGTGAAGGGGTAACGGCTCTATTTGTTCATGGGGTTATAAATAGAGGCCGTGGTCGGCCTTTGGCCGGTAGCTGAGCAGAGCTGAGCACACTAGAGCCTTGGTGGCTTGTGTGGTAGTGCTTAGGAGTCCTCCATCTCACACATACTTGATAGTGATCATCCGATTGTGAGTAAGTGATTCTAGTGCGATTGCATCGTGAGGTTGCATCAAGTGGCACTAGGTGATCGAGTTGCAAGCCGGTGGTGCTTGTTACACTTAGAGGTTGCCACCTCCTAGACGGCTTGGTGGTGGTCTCTGTCGAAGCCCGTAAGAAACTTGTGCGACGCTCTGGAGAAGTGTTTTGTGAGGGGCATTGTGCTCGCCCCGTGGGAGCCACAAAGAGCAACTTTAGTAAAGCATGTCATTGAGCTACCCTCACTTCCAGGGTAGGTTCTTGCGGTGCCCGACGTGCGGGCTTGGTGGGTGATGCCAATTAGCCACCGAACCACCAAGTGAGCGGTCGACACAACGGGGACAGCGTGTTGGCAAACACGTGAACCTCGGGAGAAAAATCATCGTGTCAACCTTGTTCTTCCTGTTGGTTTGCATCCCTGTTACACAAGCTTGCAATTACTTTCATATACATTGAGCTTGTGTTGTTGCTTTTGTAATTAGTTAGCTTGTGTAGTTGCTAGTTACCTTCTTGCTTGTGTAGCATAGAAGTAGTTCCTTTGCGTGGCTAATTTGGTTTGTGTAACCTTGTTAGTCGTATTGCTTAGTTTATGTAGCTAAGTAATTGCGCTCTCTAATTTGGCATTGATTGCCTTGTTATTGAGCATTGTTAGTGAGCATTAGGTGGCTTTGTGCTTTTGCTTACTAGCATGTGTAGGAGCTCCCTTGTTGCATAAAGTACTAGTGGCATAGGTTTGTGTGACCTTGCTCCTAGAATTGATTAGGTGAGCTCTAGCTAGCCCGGCACCTTTGTTGCTTAATTAGTATCTTTGGAAGGTGCTAGAAAACATAGATAGAGGGGTGTAGTCTTGGCTAGATCGATAGTTCTAATTCCGCACTTGTTTCGGTTAGCCGACGCGATTAATTTTAGAAAGGACTATTCACCCCCCTCTAGTCCGCCATCTCGACCCTACAAGTGGTCTGGTCACCACCAAGCGAGATGCCGCCCAGCTTGAGGGGAGCAGCACCCGCCATTTTTCTCTTCTTCTGGGTTGGCTCGTCTGCCGCTGTCCTCTTCTCCCGGATTTTCTCTAACACCAGGGATGGACTCTTCGACGAGATGCTGATGGCTTCCTCCTCAGGCTGCGGTGGTGGTCGGGCGTCTACTCCCTTTGGCCAATCGCTCCTTGGCACGCTCGAGAAGTACACTGCTCTTTCCTACGAATGGATCTCCTAATGAGTAAATCAGTCAACTGCTCGGTAATGACAAAAGGATAAAAAAGCATCAGGAACGCACAACTGAGATATTTACCTAAGGAGGCAGATTTTTGCAGTGAAAAGGTTTTGTCTGCCTTGGCAAGTTGAATGAGGCAAGTGGAGCGAACAGCTCTGCGGCCCGCTCCTGCACAACATCCCTCGACAGCATCTCCGACCTCTCCCGGGTACCGTCGGTGTCCCCCTTGAACTCAAAGGCGGGGTGGGCCCTCTCCTTGTAGGGCTGCATATGACGCACTATAAAGATTGCCGCCACTAATCCATCGTTGGTCTTCACGCCCTTTATTAAGCCAAGGAGCTCCCCCACTTGCTCCATATCAGCGTTGCTTGGCATCTCCGACCAGCTCTTCTGACTCTCCAGTATGTGGTCGGCGTTGTAGTAGACTACAGGGTGGCTTTGCTTCATGTAGAACCACCTGGTGTTCCACCCCTTTAGCGATGTGCTTAGCGGAACAGTCAGGTATTCCCCCGCCATCCCATCGTGCAGCTGAAGACACACTCCACCGACCACCTTGGAACCACTGCCGCCTCTCTTCTTCAGCCAGAACAGGTGACGGAAGAGATTGAAGTGTGGAAGGATTCCGAGATACGCCTCACAGAAATAGATGAAGATAGATATGTGCAATATGGTATTTGGGTGGAGGTTGCATAGACTAATCACCTAGAGCTCCAACAGATCTCTCAGGAATGGATGAACAGGAAATCCCAACCCGCACCAGAAATACTCCTCAAATGCCACCACTTCATCGGTATGAGGCATGGGGAAGGGCTCACCGAGGGTCGGCCACCATCCGGCGGTGACACGGTCAGACAGAATGCCTGCCTCCACCAATTTGTTGAGCTCTGCCTCTCCCGTTCACGACGGCACCCACTCTTCATCACGCCGGATTTCACCACTCACCTTCTAGGGGCTCGTCTTCTTCGATTTCGTAGCTCTCTTCTTCGGCGCCATCTCTCAGGTCTGGTTAGGGTTTGGCGGCGAAAGCAGGTGTAGATGTGAATCTAGAAATGCGATGGTTGAGGAGGAAGATAAAATGGCAAAGGGGCAAAGGTATGAACGTGGGGTGCGGCGACGCAGTTATAAAGCAGTCCCCCCACCATTTCGCATTCGATGATTTTTGGGAAACCGTTCTCGTGATTTGTGCTTCTCCGAATTCTCCGCAACTGAAGGTGGGCTGTTACTTAGGCCTTTGCATAGCCCCGACCCATATCGCTGATTTATCTCCATAATTTGTACGGCTCACCGAATATTCGCGTTTCTGTTTTCTCCAAGTCTCCACGTTTCTATTTTCTCTAAGTCGACTGCTGTTTTTGACCCTAGCACCACGTGACCATGTCACCAACTATTAGGCTCAAGGACTAAGTGGGCACACTTCACCTTGCGGTGAATGTGCTTTTTAGAACTATGCCCGGGGACTGGCTGCCTGCTCGGCTGGTCTTCTATTTTTCTTCTACTTTGGACCCTGGCACCACATGACTATGTCATCTACTGTCAGGCTCAGGGACTAAGTGGGCACACTTCACCTCGCGGTGAATGTGTTTGCTTTATTCTGGAAGTCTCCGTGCCTCTTGAAGCTAAAGAAGACTATCTCCTTTTCTCGTGGTTGGATTCTAAGTGGGCACACTTGGTCCACTACGAAGAATTTTTTGATTCTGAACTTGAGCTCCTTACAACCTTATGACAAGCCATACTTGGGTTATACTGCTTGGCTACAGTTCACGCTGCTCGGCTATGGTTCACGTTGCTCAGCGATGGTTCACGCTGCTCGGCAACTGCTCATAACTACTCAGCAATTCATCACGGTTGTCAGACCATGAGTTTGATTGCTCAGCTTTGTTCGCACCTGCTCGGACAAGCTCAAGATGGCGTTGCATAATGGGTACAAGGCGCTCGAGGACTAGCTGTGGGGGGTACGACCCCGGATACCCACGACAGACCATATGGGCTACGCCCCCAGGGGCGGCCCAGCCCACAAGAAGAAGCCTTGCGGGGCACGACTCTGCTCGGCGCCTCCCGCAAGACACCGAGAAGATATCCTGAAGATACTACGAGATCTGTTAGGATATGTATGATATCAAGATTCCTGTAATCTGTTATTACTTTTTGGTTATCTCTCAGATCTAACCGACTTGTAACCCTGCCCCTTGAACTATATAAGGCGGGCAGGGACCCCCTCCAAACACATGCAATATCATACAATAGCTAATACAAACCAACAGACCACAGGAGTAGGGTATTATGTCATACTGACGGCCTGAACCTGTCTAACTCGTGTGTCTCTGTTGCCTTCTTGTTCTTGATCACACGCTTCTCTGTCAATCAATCTACCTTTATGGGATACCCCTCAGAGGACTGCCGATGATATTCTGTCGATAGTATAGCTTGGGCATTAGAATATCTCCACATGTACCATCAGTCCAAAAAGGAGATCATCATCCTCAAATTAGATTTTGAAAAAGCTTTTGATAAAGTAGAGCATGGCTTTATGTTGCAAGTCATGGAGCATAAAGGATTCCCTCCAAAGTGGTTACACTGGATGAAGCTCATCTTCAACTTAGGAACTTCATCTGTGCTTTTGAATGGAGTTCTAGGCAAGGTTTTTCATTGTAGAATAGGAGTGAGGCAAGGTGACCCCCTCTCACCTTTATTGTTATTCTTGGCAGCAGATCTTCTCCAATCTGTCCTTAATGCAGCAAGAAGGGATAATTTCTTAACCTTGCCTTTACCACTTCCAAATGATCAATGATGAAGATTTTCCAGTTCTAGGGATAAGTTACCCATATGTGGTAGACCCTTAAGGGGTTCATTTTGGTGGAGGGATATTTTAAAATTATTGGACTCTTACAAGGATATGGAAAGGATTCATTTGCAGAATGGCTCCACCTGTTTTCTATGGCTTGATTTCTGGAATGAAAGTATATATAGTCAATCCTTTCATGAACTTTTCTCCTATGCAAAGGCCTAGCACATTTCAGTAAAAGTGGCTGCATCCACTGTACCTTTTCAAAAAAAAATCATCTACCATTGTCCAATGAAGCTTTTGGCCAATTTCAGGAGTTGTCCAACACCTTTCAAAATCTTCAGCTCAGTCAATCTAATGATATTTGGTCTTACATCTGGGGCTCTTGATTTTATTCTTCCAAGCAGGCCTATAGACACTTGATTGGTCACTAGCAAGTGCATAGATCTTATAGATGGTTGTGGATTTCTATCTGTCAAAACAAAAGGAAGTTTTTCTTTTGGTTAGTTCTCAAGGGCAGATTGAGCACAAGAGCTTTATTGAAGCGTAAAGGCATACATATAGATAATTATAATTGTGTTTTTTTGCACCCACAACATTGAAGAAGACCTTTTTTCACATGCTCTTTCACTGTGCTTTCATCATGGCATGCTGGTATAGTCTCAGTATTATTCTGCCCAACTCTGATGATATTTTTTATATCTTGGAAAGCATCAGAGATCAGTTGCAGGTATCTTTCTGTTTACACTAAAATTTGGGAAGAAGAACACGGGAACTCGAAGCTTCCAGGATTGTGTCATCAAGGAATCGATTAGATGTGAATCGGTATCAGCTGATTTAGATACGATGTCAGAATCGGCTATTTTATAGATGACGTCAGCAGGCGGCGTCAATAGGCTATGCTTGAATGGCGCCAGGAAGATGTGTCGGACTCTACAAATAAGGAAAATTAGGGTCCAAGTTATTATTAAGTTAGAAAGTTTTCTTTTATTCTAAGAGTTGTAATGAGTTGTATTTGAGTAGGATTCATGTTTAGGTTCCGGGTATAAATATTAGACCCTAGTTATTGTAAGAAAAAATGAACACTCAATCAATACAATCTTTCTAGCTTTCGCCATCGCATTAGGAGTAGGAGTACTGTAGATCTCGATAATTTCTTCAGCAAACATGACTACATCGACTGATCGACCTCCAGCTTGCTTGTGAGTACCGTCACGACTTGTATTGTGCTTATAAAGCTGCATTAGCTGATTGATCTTTTATAAGCTATAATATAAGTTAGTTATCGATCTATATCATTGTTTGTAAGGCTGCGTCAACTGATTGATCTCTTATGAATCATAATATAGATAAAAGTTATCGATCTTGTGTTAAATAACTTGTTGTTTAATACAATATCACCAGTTATCGAATCTGCTAGGAGTAGTAAGATTTTCATTGCTATTTTTTGATTGATTCACCAGTTATCGATCTTATTATAATTAACGTTTTATTAATTATAACAAAATCATCCGATTGAGATATAGATAGATCGGCATCATATCATCTTAATTGGTCATCCTTTGATCTGGTCACGCTTTAAACCTTATAATTGATGGCTTATTTCCGCTAGATCGGCTGTTTTATCTCTAATCCAATCAAACATAGTATGCATCCAAAGACATATTTCAATCTTGAATAAACTCACTAGTTAATGAGATCTAATCTAATGACACTACCATAGCTGCATCGATCCGGTCGAATCTCACTGGTAAGACTTTAGATTAGAAATTATTGATTAGTGGTCTTGTTCATGATCAAGATATGTACTATGTTTGTTTCCTATGATTGCATCGGCTATTTTAGTCGATTTGCCTATACTCTCACACATATAGCCTGTTTTCATGAATCTGTCAACATATAGATGGTCTTATAGATTCTTTGGCTTTAGTTTGTTATCATTATCATAGCTGCATCGATCCGATTGAACCTCACTGTTGATGATAATATATTAGATTCAAACTATTCGTAGATTCATTTATATTAGACAGTCGATTTGTTCGCATGTTATACTCTTTTTTATCAAACTTATCGGCTCGACACTTTATATCGATCATATTCCATTTAGCCGATGATGCTTTCTTATATCGCTTCTTATGGATACGCCTGATATCGACTATTTAGTCGATAGCCCTATTGAATCGGCTATCGAGCTGTACATTTGGAACTGTCTGGTGCGACACCGACATGTTCCACCTTAAATTACTGATAAATGTTTCTCTCTTTGTCAATTACAAGCCAAATTGACAGGCACGCTATTGGGTTTTCAGAATCGGCTGGTTCTGTATTGAAGCCAAGCAGATATCTGGTCTCGTTCCACTCAGATCATCCGGCTTGCTGTGTGTTGATCACATCGCCACATTTTTATATCAACACTTTCTTCATGGAAAATCATTGTTACAATGTGTTGGGCTATTTGGATCATGAGAAATGATATCATCTTCAAGAGTTTAGTTCACTCGGTTCAATGTTGCAGAAATGTCTTCAGATCTGAATTTGCTCTAGTTATCCTCAGAGCAAAAGCACGTTGTCGTCCCCAAATAGATCAATGGCTATAAGCATTTGTGTAATTCTTGCAATTTTCTTTCTTTCCTTCTATGTATCCTGATTGTACTGTTGTAAAAACTAGTTGATTAAATTAATAAAATTTCAGTAGAGGTCTTACCCCTCCTATTTCATACAAAAAGGTATAAAGTGATGATGCTCGTGTGTTGTTCATGATTACAGATTAGGTTACATTTTTTAGAGAAAATTCCCACCATTTTCTTTTTTAGCCTGGTTTCTCATTTCCATTTCACTCGATATAAAAGTTGAGGGACCGGGGAAAAAGAGAGAGAGAGAACACACTTAGGGCCTGTTTGTTTCGGCTCCCGCGGCTTCGGCTTCCACCGACACCGGCACTATTTATGGAGCCGCTTTCTCTCTCCTATAATGTAGCAGCACTGTTCACCGAAGTCGTTTTTCTCTATCCTACTTTTTTTTGTCTCACTGTTCACGAAGCACTGTCCACGGAGCCGGCGGAGCTAGTGTTTCCGTCTCCTGCGGCTCTGGCTACAGTGCATGAACAGTGACAGCCAGAGCACGCTGGAGCGCTGCCAAAGAGACCCTTAGTATGTAACAGATCTTTAGATTGATAGCTACAGACATGGTATGTGGTAGATAAGGTTGATCGACAGCGACTGCACAAACTTCACAAGGGCAAAGGCCCAGGCCATAATTCCAATCGTTGTCCCCTCCATATTGGGCTTAGCGTATGTGGCCCATTCCCATCTTTGTCGTCTCTGGCCCATTCAAAAATGAGATCCATACCATCCTATCCGTCGGGCCAGCCCAAGTAAAATCCTAGCTGCCTTCTCCAGCCGCAGACCTCAGCCTCGCTCGGACGCTCGGTTGTTTCTCTTCCACCATCGCAGCGTATGGCGGAGGGGCCCGCCGCCGCCACCATCGCGGCGTCCAGCTACGAGTACAAGGTCGACCTCGGCAACCTCATGACGTACGACCCGTCGCTCCACATCGCCGCTGCCTCCAGGTAGTGTGCCTCGTGCGTTCCTTTTCTGCTGCGGCGTTACTGTTGGTTTTCCTGACAGAATGCGGTGGTGTTTGTTTGGAGCGGCAAAACTCAGGGAGGAGCTGAGGCAGGAGTGCCTGCGGAAGGGTACGGATCTGGCGCAGGCGTTGGCGGACTCCCTCTTCGCGCTGCCGCCCAACGAGGACCGCGACGGTCCCATCGTCCACCTCCCGCCGCCCACCGTCCGACTCCAGCGCGAAAAGCATGTGAGAACCTGAACCTCTCTCGTAATTTCCTACAGATTCTGTTTGCCTATATATGGTGGTGATACACTACAAGCATCCTCTGAAGATGATGCGCTGTACAAGTAGGTAGTCAGTCACATGGGATGGACTGCTGTTTCGCATGCCGCTATAAATCTCGTGCCCGAATTAGAACCTCGTTTGCTGCAAAACATGTACTCAATTCACTAGGCATCTTCTTTTTATTCCACTTTTTACTATGAGAATCGAGAATAGACGTTTGCTGCAAGCATATTTGCTTCTGTTTTCTCAAAGCTGAGCTCAATCACTAGTTCTTCATGTTTACAAGTGCATTGAAGATTGTGTGATGCGAGGTGTTTTGTATGTTTAACAACCCGGTTTATGTTCTTGCTTAGCTTCCCAAGCCGAAGCCACCGACCAAGTGGGAGCTGTTCGCAAAGGTGAAAGGTGATCCTGTTGCCCACTATGTGTATTGTTTTTATGACTTGTGGATATTGGAAATTTACTCAAATTTTCATCATTATCTGGGTGATCATACCATAGGCATTACCAAGCGCAAGAAGAACAAGCGTGAGTGGGATGAGCAAACTCAATCCTGGAAGCGGACTTATGGCTACGACCGTGTTAATGATGACAAAGACATTCCGATCATTGAAGCCAAATCGACTGACGGTTAGTAACTTATCTTCTTGAGCTTTTGCCAACAAACCTGTTGTGCAACAAGACTGGTTGCCTCTCCTCCCCATCCAGTAGCATGTTGTAATTGTCATATGCATCTCCTTGTGCATGCTGATTCTGCTCACCATTTCTTATAATGTGCAATGCTTCACCCCCATTTATTTAGATATAAGTAGTAATTTTATAGTTGAACACCTTCTGCATCTGACAAATGTTTTCTTGTTGTCGCTTATCAATGATTCTCGTGTGTCCTAAACCTGGTTTGCCAACTTGATACTCTTTTAATCAACAATTCATTTATTGCAGAGCCTGGTGTTGATCCCTTTGCACAAAGAAGGGACGAGAAGAAGAGGGTCGAAAAGCAAGAAAAGAACAGACTAGAGAACCTAAAGAAAGCTGCAAAGATCGGCGCTTTGCCAAGGTTGTTATCCTTCACTAGTAAATGCTGCTTCCCCCTTCCCTTGTATTATGAATGTCTTTTTGTATCAGGAAGGAACCTTGCAGAATTAGTAAATGCTGCTTCCCCCCTCCCTTGTATTATGAATGTCTTTTTGTATCAGGAAGGAACCTTGCAGAATTACAGCTATCCAATATCTTTTGTATGCAGTCATATACAGCTTGCTGCAAAGGCCTTGCCCATCACAGGAACTAAAGCCGACCTTCCAAAGAAGTCTAGAAAAGAGGATCTTGAGTGTGTTGTTGGCATGGCTTCATCAGCAACAGCTAGTGGTGGGAAGTTCGACGAGAAGTTGCCTGGCGAGAAACCTCCAAAGCACCCTGGCAAACATAGAAAGGTTTTTATATCTGAATGGCTTTGATTTGTGTGTCTGTACCTTTGTAGGCTGTTTTTGTTCACTAGCTGAATCGTGCCGTTTCTGCAGTTCCTCCCAGTTGCCGAAGGGAAGGGAATGGGCAGCCTGGAGAAACAGCAGAACGACAAAATCCTGAACTCTCTATTTGCCAGAAACTCTGATGAACCGCTTGATGTCGGCAAGGCAAGTTCCAGGATCCAACCGCTTACATGAAGTTTTGTTTTGCCATGCTCACCATTATTGGTACCGCTCCATGTTTTGTTCCGTCCGGGGGGGGGGGGGGGGGGGGGGGGGGGGGGGGGGGGGGGGTAGTTGAGCTAACAGCATCTGTGAACAATCTTGTAAGCAGGCAATCGCAATGTACAAGGTGAAAAAGGAAAAGCAAAGAAGGAAGAAGAGAGATATGTCCTCAAAGTCCGATAAGCATAAGCCCCAGAGGAAACCCCACAAGAAGTCATCGAAGAAAAAGGCTTAGGTCCACGTCTTTCAGGTGACCACAGTTTTGAAAGCTCAAGCAAGGAGGCCTGTCAACGTTTTCTGTTGTATTTGTCCGCTTTGAATATATGTTATTCCGTTTACTGGTTATGACACAAACCTGAATGCTGTTATAATATTCTGCTCTGATATGCACCCAGCTTGTACTTTTCAAATTTTGTTTGGGATGTGGTCTGGAACAGTATCTATTGTTGGTTCTTGAAAGCCGCCCAAATGGAGCAGTGCTGGCTAGCGCCAATGAAGCCACGGTTGAGTCGACGGTGTTGATCTAATGTTGGCCTCTGAGATTACCATGTGGTGTGAAATTCGACATTTGAAATCTTTTAGCTAAACTGCAGACGATTGGTTGATCCGATACCTTGTCAAGCTGCCATCGCGTTTGCAGTGAATCCTTAACCGCAAGAGCCTCATGTGCACTAGCTGAAGTAGGATAAATCGTTGTTTCCTTTTATCAAAATAGAAATAAATAATGACATTATGTGCAGTGCACATTGTTTTACTGGCCGTGCAACGGCAGTGACAGCAATAGTTGTTATACACTTCCTCTGTCCCGAAAAGAATGTAATTCTAGATTTTGGATAAGTCAAAGTTTTCTAAATTTGACTAATTATTTTTTAGAAAAAACGTATCAACATTTTTTTTATCTCCAATTAGATTTACTATGAAAATATATTCCGGCATCATAGATGTTTATCATTTTTTATATAGATTTGGTCAAATTTATAATTATTTGATTTCTACAAAAGTGAGAATTAAGAGGGAGTACTTGTATTCAGGTACGTAGAAAGGCCAATCAGAAGCAGTGTTCAATTTGTCAGACAAATAGCGGAATTCTGAATCTCTGATGACTGTCTAATCTGCCTCCTCTCGGGCAACACCAGCTGGTCTACTACGCTAGCACAGCATGCACGGTGGCATCTTTTCATTTGGGGTGTGGTGGTGTGGATGCTTGCTCTGCGATCGATCGCGGCCGGCCGCAATCACCCCCGTGATTCCCTCACCCCCACCAAACCCCTGGCCTGGAGACTGGAACTGGAAACACGCCAAAAACCTCAGGCACAACCAAGACCCAGCCGATGCCGCTGCTACAGATATACTCCCTACGTCGAGTGCAGTAATGGCGTTGGCATCATCGGCCGGCGCTGTGCTGGCTGCTGCGCTGCTCTCTCTTTCTCTCTCTGTGACTGTGACTAGGATCATGTAGTACATGTAATAGTAGGAAGGAAGCACATCGCATCAGATATTCTGCCTATAACGCTAGCGGTCCAGCAGTATGACCACTGCCCGTCGTCACTGATGCTCCACTAACCACACATCTGCATGCACCTGTCCGAATAAATCTGGTGTGCGCGTTTGAGTGAGTTCACCAGATTCATTCAGCTTGAGTCTTAATTCATCTCAAGTAAAAATATGCAGTCTCAGACTCCCAGTCAGCTAGCAACAATGCAAGTTTATCTTCAGTTGAGAATTGAGATATAACAATGCTGATGTGACTGTGAAGGAGAGGAACTTGCTGGCATTATTGCTTGCAGTCTTTCGGATCGGCTGAGGACAGTAGCTGGCTGGCTTGGCTGCCTGCTCCTGAAGCTTGTGATCCCTCCATCTGAATCTGATGAGGGCAACGCTGCTTTGGGCTGGGGGCCGGGCGATCACTGTTCCGCTAGGCTGTTTTTGGCTCGGGCCACCCTCCCTTCGATTGCTGCTGCCTCTGCTGATCTGCTCTGCCTGCGCCCACATCCACATGCAATGCAATGCGAGTTGTAACAAAATTATATTATTTCTCTCGCTTCGCTTGCAATTGCATGCCTCGTCTCTTCGTTGCAGCATCCAGATCTCCAAACGGGCACGCGCACCTTGGCGTCTTGCAATGCAGAGAACTCTTTCTCTTTGGATGGCAAACACATGCATGTATGCTATGGGTGATGGTCCAGTAGTCTCAGCTAGCAATAGAACTAGCATGCATGCTATGTGGTTGTGGTTGAGGTACAGTACTGGTGTGTGCTAAACTGCCAATGGTGCATAGCATCAACGTCGCGCCACCCTACCGCCTGATATAGTACTAATAGACTAGGCTAGTGGTAATCTGGCTTGATTGGGTTTGGCACTGACTGCTCTGTGTGTCTATTATATATGCCACATGCCAGTCGGTCATTGGCGCAAAAAAAGCGCCGCTGATTTGCTCATCTATCCTATCCAATCCTGCACAATTTTCAAGACAGATTTAATTTATGAAACTAATTAACTTGGTGTTGTAGATGTTGTGCATTTATCCATGAACTTAGTTGAAGTGACACGAGCTTGACTTAGGGCATTCACAAATACAGAAACCATGGTAGTTTCTGTTGTCATTAATTGTATTGCCACGTAATCAATTTGCTGATGTGACAGTGTGGGGGTATGACCTCTGATACCCATGGGGTTGTACATGGGCCAAGCCGCTAGGGAGGCCTAGCCCACAAGACTGCGCATGGGTCACGCTACTAGTGGAGGCCTGGCTTACAAGACGACGCAGTGTGAAGCACGGCACAGGTCGGTGTGCCTCACAAGACTACGTGAAGATCCTCGGTGATCTAGGAAACCTGCTCGGATATGCTAGATCCCGTAATATATGTAACCTCCTATCTTATAAATCGATCAGGATAGAAACAACCGATATGTAACTCTACCCCCGGGCTATATAAGGCGGGCAGGGACTCCTCCTCGTTTTCATCTGATCATACGCAACACAACCCACCGAAAGACACAGGACGTAGGGTATTACGCCAAGTCGGCGGCCTGAACCAGCCTAATCGCTGTCTCTTGCGTTCTGTGTCACTGTCCGGTTCCCTCACGCGCACCTCCACCGATTCATCTACTACCGTGGGCATACCTCTCGGTAGACTGCCAACTAGATTTCATCGACAGTGGCGCGCCAGGTAGGGGGTGTACGTGCTGAATTCATGACGAACCATATGGTCACCTTTTCCGAGCTCCATGGCCCTTCCCGAGCCAGGCCAGATCTTCACGGTCGGATCCATGACCTGGATCATCGGCTCCGGCGACAACGGGGAGATCATGGACGCGGTGCAGGATCACCCAGCGCCGATCGCGCCAACACCTGCAAGGCTGCAACGACATCTCCGATCCCGGCGCCTCACCGCCGAGTTAGGGGATGTAACACCCCTGGTGTTATTCTTGCCTAATTGCACTTGCATTACATATTCATGAGCATCATTCATACATTCATGAGCATATATCACTTGAAACATGTGAAACATGACTTTGAAACAAATGTATCATTTCAAGTGTTTTCATCATTTCAGTACCTTTAGTGCTTGATTATTGCATGACCAATGTGTGGTATAGCTAAATCTATTGTTAAACATCTTAGCTATGCTTAGAAAGTCATTAGGAACAATGTTCATGTTGATCATTTTGCCCAATTAAAATTTCAAACCATGGTTTGACTTGTTTTGACCCTAGGACCTTTTGGTTTGACTGTTTAAAAAGTACCACTTGGAATGTTTGCATGTCAGAGCAACCTAAAACAAAGTTGTAGCAAATTACATAAGGAACAAAAGTTATTTTGTGACCAAGTCATGAAAATGTGCACAACATGCTCAAAATGGTCCCACAAGTCAGAATTTGGGTTGATTTCAACACTTAGCAATTTCTAAGTATAAATTCCAGTTTCCAGTTTCTTGAACCCGACTTTGGCATGATTTTACTCTCTGTCCTTTGCGAATTAGGTCTTGATCATTTAAGATGAATTACAGATGGTACTTAGAGCTACAACTCTTGTGTAGATGGTATGAGCTAATACTTCACGGTTTAGTAGAAAGAACGTTGTCAAATGGCGTCGTCAGGCTCTGATCGCGGGTCTGATGATCGTCTTCGTCAGGCCGAGTGGCCGACCGCCGTCAGGCCAAGTGCGCCAAGTGGAGTCCGTACGCCGTCGCAGCCCCCGCAGGTCAGACCGTCGCTGCCACGACATCGCCACGCGCCCCGCAGCTGGCCTATTTGGTTCGCCCGCGTTCCTTCGCATCGTCAGTCCCCTCCGAGCCGAGCTCGCGCTTCCGCCATTGCCGTAGGGTGAGTCGTTGTTGCTCAGCTCGCTCGCCTCCGTGTCGTTGCCGCCTCCAGTTAGCGCTCAGCTCCGTCTTCACCTCCCCTAGCTACTCCATCTCGCCGTCGAGCCGGATAACCCAAGGTAGTGGCCCAATTGAGTTTCCGCCGCCACCGCAACTCGCCGGAGTTGGAGCTCACCGTGGCTAGCACGGCACATCTCCTTTCTTCCTTCCCTACCTCTCGTTTTGTCTTCTCCGTAGCGCACTGTTACTCGGGTGATGGTGTCACCGTCCTCGCCGGCTCCGTCTGGCCGGGACGCGGCCGCGCACCGCCGTGCGCCATGGCCGAGCCGCCGAGCTCCGTGGCTGGGGTGCTTAGGGGTCAGTAGGGAGCAAGGTTAGGGTACCAATCGACGCGGTTCTTCACGTAGGTCACGTTGGTGCCGTCGGTTTCGCCGGGGAGATCACCGTCGGCGAGCTCGATCATCGCCGCGCCGACGTGTGCCGTCTCCCCTGTTTCGTGTCATTGACACGGGGGTCCCGCGTGTCAGTCGCCGAGCCGAAGAGAGCCAGGCTTGGGCTGCGCCGTGTCGTGGGCCGTCGGGTCCCTTCGGGCCGGCCCAGCAACGCTTAAGTGAATTATTTTCCATTTATTATTTGTTATTTGAAATCAAAAATGGTTTGAAAAATGTTTGGATGGTCAAACTTGCTCCAAATTTGTTGAAACAAAATTTACTAGGTTCCTTATCACCAGATCTATTTGGGAAAATTATTGCATGTCATTTTTGGGATACTTTTCTGTAGGATTTTATTTAATCATGTATATTGCTGATAACTTGAAAAATATGTAGAAAAATCTATAGTCTGCAGAAAAATATGATTCCAAGTTTGTTAATCTTATTATGTCATGTACTTCCTAGGAAAAATATGTTTCATGCATGTGCTGTGGAAAAATTTTGAGGTGTAGTTCAAGTGACTTTAATGGCTGATTTTTGTTATTTTTGCTAGAGAGCAAAATTTGTATAAAACATGCATGTGGTAATTTTTGTATAATGATTATTTACTGTTTAGAATCTAGGAAAAATACTAATTCTGTTGTTTGACACTTTTCATAGTACAAAGTAATTTCATGCTCATTTTTATGCTATAGCTTGTCATTTTTGTGTAGGATAGTTTACTTATCCAAATGCTATGAAATTTTTATGGTAGTCTGTTTAGGGTAGTAGTATGCTACTGCAATTTTCTCAGATTTTTAGGAGCATTAGAAATATAGGTTGCTATTCAAACCTATTATTAATTAGGGTTTGAGCAAGTGTTGCTTTAAGTGTGATTAAGAAATTAGTAAAGCTTTGGTGTATCTTTGAAGCATTTCATAAGATAGGTTAACTTAACATATTAGTAGTAGAAGAGAATGCAGTAGATGACATGTGCTTGTAGCATAGTTCTTAGATGATGTTGACTACCTTGTATTTCTACATATCCATCGCATTCATCTCATTCGATGCACCGTTTGCATAATCCCTTACGCGCATTGCATCATACAGGATCGCAAACTGAGAACCCAGTCATCATACCCGAGGAGCCAGAGGAACAGTTCGAGGTGCAGCAGCAGGAAGTGCCAGAAGCCGACGAGGAGGACGTTGAGGAACTTCCGGAGTGCCCCGATCACCGCCCGAGCTCCTTCGAGAGAGGCAAGCCCCGGAGCATTTTTCTCCCGGTTTGCAATGATTTAATTAAATGCTTTACTTTAATTGATGCATTACGTTCAGGAGTTGTTTGCAACCGTTGCTGCATTATACCTTGCTTACCTTTGTTATACTATATCCTTGTTACCTTGGTATCCGCAGTCGAGTCAATGCTTAGCTGGCTTAGACCGGTAGAAGTCGGGTGATTTCCTGTCACCTGCGAGCTATAGGTGGTTACCTGGATCTGCTTGGATGACGATGAAGTCATAGTATAACTAAGTGTTAAATGAAGTTGAGACCGGACGGAGACTTGCAGTGTTTTGGACTGTAGTGTTTTCCGTCTGTGTCGATTAAGGACCGGCCGTTGTTGGGCCTCGAGTCATGTTGAACGCATGCCTTACATTTAGCTGGCCGGATAAAGTACCTTCCGACCGCGAAGCTGGGAGATTTTTCGGGCCGAGTAAATTGCCCGCAGCGCACTGTGCCGAAGCAGGTGTGGTAGGACACGGGGGCGGGATGATAAGGCCAAAGTGCAGTCGGTCGGCCCCCGGGTACATGTGGTTCCTGGCAAACTCGAGACTCCTGGAAAGTTGACTCGGTGATCAATATCTCACTTTAGCGGGTGAGTGAGATTTGTGTAAGGAATAAATCACCAGCTGGTTAGGAATCGATTCGAATCGCCATCGCTCCTGGATAGTGAGCACTTGACTTGAGTTACTTCATCGTAGTAAATGTTATGGAACACTTGGACAGTTATAATGAATATGACAGTATGGAAGTTGCTTAATGATCATTGGTTATCATTATCTGCTTAATCACATGTTTACTCTAGTATAGGTGCAAACTTAGTTGACAGATTAATAATAATTAACTTGGCAATAATGCTTTTAAAAGGGTTCTGGAAATGCTAAAAATGCTTCTTTTTGCAAATGAGTCAGCTACCCTACTATAAAGCCCTTCATAATCCTTGGTGTCATTTATTTTTGGTTATGTCGGGTAAGTCTGGCTGAGTACATTCTCGTACTCAGGGTTTTATTCCCACTTGTTGCAGATGGGCAGATGTACTATGGCTACTGTATCAACTGCCTGTATCCTGCGATGGGTGATGCTTAGGACCATGGGCATGGTCATTCCTTACGTCTCATCTGATGCTTTTGTTGGAGATGATCATTCACTGGCACTATATTTGAACTCCGTGTGAGTGTGTGTGATTTTAAACAAATGACTTCCGCTACTTTTATTCGAACTTGTTTTGTAATAACTATGTTTAAACTCTGATGTATCTGTTATGCAAACTTTTATGTAATATGTGATTGGTGACCGCTAAACTTATTACGATCATGGCTGGGACACGAGTTGGTTTGAAATCCTTCGTGATTTCACGGACTACCGGGTTATACGGGCTTAAGTTTGCTAAATCGTCTGCTCTGGCGGGTGATTTTCTTACTTAATTTCGTATAATTGGTCGGTTCTGTTACAGCTGGCATCAGAGCATGGTTTAGCGTGTTACTGTTCACAAGTGTATTTAAAACAAAAAGGCATTTGAAAAACGTGATTTCCAAAATCTAAAGTGTGCCAGTGATCATATCCTTTATGCCCCGTTAAGGACTTTAGGTGGCTTAATTAAGTACTGACTGGGGTTCTTGCATCATATTTCTCTTTCGTCGCTCATACGGCGTGCTATTGTATGAGTGCCACTTGGTTGAGTGGTAATGAATGGATCATTTGCCTCTACGCCTCGGTAAGTGTGAGTTGTGAGAGCATGATCGGATACACCACCGATCTAGGGTGAATGCTTATTTGATGCTGGAGTAATTACATGTTCTACGCATGTTTTACAAAGGTATCTCATGTATGGGTCTTCCGTCTATGGAGACGATGCCGTCAATAGGACGATGGTTCGGGTAGTTACTACCGTTGTACACGTATCTGGGGATTCGTGTAGAGCGTGTAGATAAAACTTTACTGCTTTTATGCATTCATTGGGAATTGGGCTGAAATGAATCTTCTACAGGTACATAACAACGCTATCGTGTAGAACGTATTAGCTACGTATTGAGAGATCGTTGTATGCCACCGAATTCGTCGTTAGAAATTATTTATTTCCTAAGTTTGTGAGAACGTACGACACGTACATACATCATGTTACTTGTGCATCTCATTCATCTCATGCATACCTCCCCTTATAAATTGATTATCTCATTTTGATAAAAGTGTATCACCTAAAATATGTTTCTCCGAAGTAATAAAAGAACTTTTGCTACAGATGGCCCGCACGAAGCAGACCGCCCGTAAGTCCACCAGAGGAAGAGCACCCCGACGTCCGTTGGCCCTGAGGGAGCACCGCACCACGGACACCTTCTTGAGCGAGTTTGGCATGCCGACTTTGCTTTGGAGAGTGCTCCATGATGTGGGGTACCCAGAGGGTCAAGAGCCGGTGTACTCTTGGAATGAGAGCCAGTTGGCAGATGATGGACTTGCAGTGGTGGAGATCATGGTTCCTGCTCTCAGTGATGCTCCAGATTGGGATGGTTGGCATTTGGAGTTTGAGGGTCGCACTCCGGCTAAGGGTGCAGAGGGAGCCGCCTTCCGTGTCATCAGGGACATTATGAGCAGATTTCCTAGTGAGCTTGCAGCAACTCTAGCTGGTACTTTTCCTAGGGATGATCCTCGTGATGCCATTTGGGTTCAGCCTCAAGGAAGTGCATTGGTCAGAGGTCCAGCTGAAGGACAGGCTAGCGACAACCAGGCGATGAGTGCTATGTTCGCCGCCATCAGGGCGTATGAAGGTCTCGAGAGTACCTACTGGACTTTGACTGGCTTGCGTAGTGAGGATAAGCTCAAAGGGAAGAAGCAGAAGAAGAGACAGGTACGAGCTATAGCTAGCTTGCAGGAGCAGTTGGCTGATATGAACTTACAGCGAGATCAAGCGGTTGAGAGAGGTGATAGAGCTATGCAGCGAGTGCATACGTTGACTCAAGCCAACAACAATGCAGATCGCATGATTGGACAGTTGGTTCAGGAAAGGAATGAAGCCTGGAACGCAAGAAACCTTCTGCTGCAGAGAGTCGATGAGTTAGAGGAATACAACGGCAACCTGCACGAGGAGTTTCACGCGCTCTACAATGGGGTTGGCCCATATGCTCCACCGAACGCCGCTGGCATGGACATCGACGACGACAACCAGAACGAGCCTGTAGTTTCACCTGGAGGCGATGGTGACGTCTCCGATCCCGACGATGGCCCCGAGGAGTAGGCTAGTTGCTTTGCGCTAATATCTAGGTCCTGTCGCAATGACCTTTCTTTTGTTAGCATGTAATCTATCGTATGTTGCTTCGAACGTATGAGACTTGGCATGTGGTTGGAACTTGAATTTCAAATGCGATATCTGAACGCATAAAAAGTCCAGTGTATGTATGCTGGCAATGTGATTGTATGGACGCGATGTTTGCCGTTGAAGTAATTTGATTAAGTGATGTTGTTTTAATTGGGATGCGATTGTTGTGCCTCTGTTTTATTGTATGAATTTATTCTCTCCAGTAAATTCAGTACGGCATAATTTTTCCTTCACTCGCAATTATTACAGCTTCACTCAATCGTTACTTGTTGCTGAAATATGCAGATGACAAACACTCGCCGAACCACGTATGAAGCCGCTGAGCCCGGTGCTAACGGTACGGGGACCGGTGGTGGTGGTGGTGGAAACCATGGCAACAACAATGAGCCTCCCCATGAACCGCATTTGCCACCTCCTCCCCCGTTTACCCCCGAGATGTTTCTCGCACAGCTGCTCGGGAGTCAGCGCAACACGGAACAATCCCAGAAGAACATGGAAGATTTTCTGCGTACCATAGCCAACAACGTGCAACGTGGTAACAATCAAGGCGGTGGCATGGGAGTAAACCAATATAGCAGTTTCAAGGATTTCATGGACACCAGGCCACCCGTATTCAAGGAAGCAACAGAGCCACTCGACGCTGAGGAATGGATCAACACGATGGAAGATAAATTCCGGGTGTTGAGGATGACTGAGGTTCTGAAAACGGAGTATGCTGCACTTCAATTGCAAGGACCGGCGGGAATGTGGTGGAAGCACCATCGCACCACCTTTCCTCCAAATGCTCAGATTTCTTGGAGAGAGTTTGCTGAGGCCTTCCGTGGAGTCTATATTCCACCCGGGCTGACAGAGATGAAGTTGGGAGAGTTTCTGGCATTGAACCAGGGCACCAAGACCGTGACGCAATACCTGCATGCTTTCAACAACTTGTGTCGCTATGCTTCCGACATGGTTGACACCGATGCTAAAAGAATAGCTAGTTTCAAGAGAGGACTCAATCCAAAAATGATGAAGCATGTTGGTACCAATAACCGTGTCAGATTCAATGACTTCATCAGCGACTGTTTGAAGCAGGAGAAGAATAACAACGCCAGCACCGTAGCCAAGACACGCAAGAGAGCCTTTGAAGGTGGGCCGTCTCAAGCTAGAGCACCTATGGGAGGTCGTCCCCCATATCGCCCATCGGCACCTGGCGCTAGATTCAGGCCACCTCAGCCAAGAAGCCAGAATTTCCGTGGACCTCAAAAGCCGTACAAGATGGCAGTACAGCCCAACAAAGCAGCCGCAACTGCAGTGCAAGGCAGTTCCAAGGGAGCTGTGGGATCTGCCGGGACAGTAAGAGGACCCTGCTATAACTGTGATCAACCCGGTCATTTCTCGAAGTTTTGTCCGTACCCGCCCAAGAAGAAGCAGCAGACTTATAATGCTAGAGTGCATAGTACAACAGTGGATGAAATCCCAGAGGGAGAGCCCGTCACTGCTGGTAAGTTTCCTGTCAACGAAAACCTTGCAGTTGTTCTATTTGATTCTGGATCATCGCATTCTTTTATGAGTCAAGCATTTGCACAGAAACATGAACAACTATACACAGAATTGGGTTATGGTTACCGTATAAGTTCAGCAGGGGCTGATGTTTTGACCAACCGGATGGTTCGAGGGGCAACCCTTGAATTAGGTAGCAGGAAGTTCCGAGTGAACTTGATAGTTATGCCTGGGTTAGTCTTGGATGTCATTATAGGAATGAATTGGATGAAGGACTGGGGAGCAGTCATAGATACGGGAAGTCGAATACTTACCCTTAAGGATCCCCTGGGTGAGGGTACTTTCCAAGTACCATTGCCTCGAAGAACAGACCTTATAAGTGTTACATGTGCTACGGAAGTCATTCCTATTCATCAGATTCCGGTAGTGTGTGAATTCCCAGATGTATTCCCGGATGAGCTACCTGGTCTTCCGCCGGATAGGGAGATTGAGTTTGGAATTGAGTTAGTCCCCGGAACAGCTCCAATTTCAAGAAGACCCTATCGGATGTCTCCAGATGAGTTAGCTGAGCTGAAGAAGCAATTAGAAGATTTATCAAAAAAGGGGTTTATTCGGCCAAGCAAGTCTGAATGGGGATGTCCCGCTTTGTTTGTGAAGAAGAAGAAAGAGGGCACGTTGAGAATGTGCGTAGATTACAGGCCACTCAATGCTGTGACCGTCAAGAATAAATATCCCTTGCCACATATTGATGTTCTGTTTGACCAATTATCCAAGGCCAAGGTGTTCTCAAAAATAGATTTGAGATCCGGTTATCATCAGATTAAGATTAGGCCACAGGATATACCAAAAACTGCATTTTCCACTAGATACGGGTTGTATGAGTATCTTGTCATGTCTTTTGGCTTGACAAATGCTCCTGCATACTTTATGTTTTTGATGAATACAGTTTTCATGCCAGAATTGGATAAGTTTGTGGTAGTGTTCATCGATGACATTCTGGTGTACTCCGAGAATGAGAAAGATCACGAAGAGCATCTGAGAACTGTCTTGACCAGACTTAGAGATCATCAATTATATGCTAAGTTTAGCAAATGTGAATTCTGGTTGAAGGAAGTTCCTTTCCTTGGTCATATTCTGTCAGAAAATGGAGTTTCAGTCGATCCAAGTAAGGTGCAAGAAGTTATGAATTGGAAAGCACCGACCACAGTTCCTGAGATTAGAAGTTTCTTAGGACTAGCGGGTTATTACCGTCGCTTTATACCAGATTTCTCAAAGATCGCCAAACCGATGACGAGTCTCCTACAGAAGGATCACAAGTTTGTGTGGACAGAGGAGTGTGACGTAGCTTTCCACACTTTGCGGAAACTGTTGACCACTGCTCCGGTTCTAGCACAACCAGATATTGAGAAACCATTTGATGTGTTTTGCGACGCATCGAAGACTGGATTGGGTTGTGTTCTTATGCAAGAAAGGAGAGTCATAGCTTATGCATCACGTCAATTGAGAAAGCACGAGGTTAACTACCCAACACATGATCTTGAACTTGCTGCAGTGGTGCACGCTCTAAAAATTTGGAGACATTATCTACTTGGTAATGTGTGCAATATTTTCACGGATCACAAGAGTCTTAAGTATATCTTTACCCAACCAGAGCTAAACATGAGACAGCGTAGATGGTTGGAATTGATCAAGGATTACAACTTGAATGTGCAATATCATCCTGGTAAAGCCAATGTAGTGGCAGATGCTTTGAGCAGAAAGTCACATTACTTGAATGTGCAGCCATTACTTGAAGATGGGTTCGATTTAATGCATCCTGCTGTGTTACATAGTATTCAGATTAGTTGCTCTTTGGAGAGTAAGATCATAGGAGGCCAGAAAACTGACAAGGGGATATTCCACATCAAAGAGAAAATAAAAGAAAAGCCGTCTCAACACTTTAAAGTGGATGAACAGGGCGTGTTGTGGTTTGACAACCGTCTGGTGGTTCCCAAGGATCGAGAGCTTAGGAATAAACTCATGGATGAAGCTCACCTTTCTAAGCTATCTATCCATCCCGGAGGTAGTAAGATGTATCAAGAACTAAGATCTCGATATTGGTGGACCAAAATGAAGAAAGAAATTACAGCATATGTTGCCAGATGTGACACATGTTGTCGAGTGAAAGCCATTCACATGAAACCTGCCGGTATGTTGCAACCCTTATCAGTCCCTAGTTGGAAGTGGGACGATATCAGTATGGATTTTATCACGGGTTTGCCCACTACTCAAAAAGGACATGATTCAATTTGGGTAATTGTGGATCGTCTTACCAAGACCGCTCATTTCTTGCCGATCAAAACAGATTATCGACCACCTCAATATGCCGAGAAGTATATCGCAGAAATTGTGAGGTTGCATGGTATACCAAAGACCATAGTATCTGATAGAGGCTCACAGTTCACGGCTCATTTTTGGGAACATTTACACAAAGGCTTAGGAACTAGTTTGATTCGCAGTACCGCTTATCATCCTCAGACAGATGGTCAGACTGAATGAGTAAATGCTGTTTTGGAGGATATATTGAGAGCCTGTGTATTGTCTTCCAAGGGATCATGGGAGTCATGGTTACCGTTAGCTGAGTTTTCTTATAATAATAGCTATCAAGAAAGCATCAAGATGGCCCCATTCGAAGCTTTATATGGCAGAAAATGTAGAACACCATTGAATTGGATCGAGCCTGGTGATAGAAGGTATTATGGCATTGACTTTGTAGAAGAAGCCGAGAAGAAAGTTCATATTATTCAGCAGAATATGAAAGCTGCCCAATCACGTCAGAAAAGCTATGCAGACAAAAGAAGGAGACCCCTTGTATTTGAAGTTGGTGACTATGTTTATCTGAAAGTCACGCCAATGAAGAAGAAAAGGTTTGGAATCCGAAGAAAGCTTGCCGCGAGATTCATAGGACCGTACAAGATCTTGGAACAAAGAGGTCCGGTAGCCTACAAGTTAGAGTTACCTGAGACAATGAGTACAGTTTTCCTAGTTTTCCATGTATCACATCTCAAGAAATGCTTGCGTGTTCCGGAGGAAAGAATAGAACCTCGAGGTATTCAACTCAAATCAGATTTGGTGTATCGTGAGCAACCAGTCCGGGTGTTAGACACTAAGGAACGTGCTACTCGGAATAGTGTGGTGAAAACATACAAGATACAGTGGGATCATCATGATGAGGGAGATGCAACTTGGGAAACAGGAGAGTATCTACGAAAAGCTTATGAAGAATTTTATAACAAATGGTTCGTAACCCAAATCTCGGGACGAGATTTTTATAAGGGGGGAGGGCTGTAACACCCCTGGTGTTATTCTTGCCTAATTGCACTTGCATTACATATTCATGAGCATCATTCATACATTCATGAGCATATATCACTTGAAACATGTGAAACATGACTTTGAAACAAATGTATCATTTCAAGTGTTTTCATCATTTCAGTACCTTTAGTGCTTGATTATTGCATGACCAATGTGTGGTATAGCTAAATCTATTGTTAAACATCTTAGCTATGCTTAGAAAGTCATTAGGAACAATGTTCATGTTGATCATTTTGCCCAATTAAAATTTCAAACCATGGTTTGACTTGTTTTGACCCTAGGACCTTTTGGTTTGACTGTTTAAAAAGTACCACTTGGAATGTTTGCATGTCAGAGCAACCTAAAACAAAGTTGTAGCAAATTACATAAGGAACAAAAGTTATTTTGTGACCAAGTCATGAAAATGTGCACAACATGCTCAAAATGGTCCCACAAGTCAGAATTTGGGTTGATTTCAACACTTAGCAATTTCTAAGTATAAATTCCAGTTTCCAGTTTCTTGAACCCGACTTTGGCATGATTTTACTCTCTGTCCTTTGCGAATTAGGTCTTGATCATTTAAGATGAATTACAGATGGTACTTAGAGCTACAACTCTTGTGTAGATGGTATGAGCTAATACTTCACGGTTTAGTAGAAAGAACGTTGTCAAATGGCGTCGTCAGGCTCTGATCGCGGGTCTGATGATCGTCTTCGTCAGGCCGAGTGGCCGACCGCCGTCAGGCCAAGTGCGCCAAGTGGAGTCCGTACGCCGTCGCAGCCCCCGCAGGTCAGACCGTCGCTGCCACGACATCGCCACGCGCCCCGCAGCTGGCCTATTTGGTTCGCCCGCGTTCCTTCGCATCGTCAGTCCCCTCCGAGCCGAGCTCGCGCTTCCGCCATTGCCGCAGGGTGAGTCGCCGTTGCTCAGCTCGCTCGCCTCCGTGTCGTTGCCGCCTCCAGTTAGCGCTCAGCTCCATCTTCACCTCCCCTAGCTACTCCATCTCGCCGTCGAGCCGGATAACCCAAGGTAGTGGCCCAATTGAGTTTCCGCCGCCACCGCAACTCGCCGGAGTTGGAGCTCACCGTGGCTAGCACGGCACATCTCCTTTCTTCCTTCCCTACCTCTCGTTTTGTCTTCTCCGTAGCGCACTGTTACTCGGGTGATGGTGTCACCGTCCTCGCCGGCTCCGTCTGGCCGGGACGCGGCCGCGCACCGCCGTGCGCCATGGCCGAGCCGCCGAGCTCCGTGGCTGGGGTGCTTAGGGGTCAGTAGGGAGCAAGGTTAGGGTACCAATCGACGCGGTTCTTCACGTAGGTCACGTTGGTGCCGTCGGTTTCGCCGGGGAGATCACCGTCGGCGAGCTCGATCATCGCCGCGCCGACGTGTGCCGTCTCCCCTGTTTCGTGTCATTGACACGGGGGTCCCGCGTGTCAGTCGCCGAGCCGAAGAGAGCCAGGCTTGGGCTGCGCCGTGTCGTGGGCCGTCGGGTCCCTTCGGGCCGGCCCAGCAACGCTTAAGTGAATTGTTTTCCATTTATTATTTGTTATTTGAAATCAAAAATGGTTTGAAAAATGTTTGGATGGTCAAACTTGCTCCAAATTTGTTGAAACAAAATTTGCTAGGTTCCTTATCACCAGATCTATTTGGGAAAATTATTGCATGTCATTTTTGGGATACTTTTCTGTAGGATTTTATTTAATCATGTATATTGCTGATAACTTGAAAAATATGTAGAAAAATCTATAGTCTGCAGAAAAATATGATTCCAAGTTTGTTAATCTTATTATGTCATGTACTTCCTAGGAAAAATATGTTTCATGCATGTGCTGTGGAAAAATTTTGAGGTGTAGTTCAAGTGACTTTAATGGCTGATTTTTGTTATTTTTGCTAGAGAGCAAAATTTGTATAAAACATGCATGTGGTAATTTTTGTATAATGATTATTTACTGTTTAGAATCTAGGAAAAATACTAATTCTGTTGTTTGACACTTTTCATAGTACAAAGTAATTTCATGCTCATTTTTATGCTATAGCTTGTCATTTTTGTGTAGGATAGTTTACTTATCCAAATGCTATGAAATTTTTATGGTAGTCTGTTTAGGGTAGTAGTATGCTACTGCAATTTTCTCAGATTTTTAGGAGCATTAGAAATATAGGTTGCTATTCAAACCTATTATTAATTAGGGTTTGAGCAAGTGTTGCTTTAAGTGTGATTAAGAAATTAGTAAAGCTTTGGTGTATCTTTGAAGCATTTCATAAGATAGGTTAACTTAACATATTAGTAGTAGAAGAGAATGCAGTAGATGACATGTGCTTGTAGCATAGTTCTTAGATGATGTTGACTACCTTGTATTTCTACATATCCATCGCATTCATCTCATTCGATGCACCGTTTGCATAATCCCTTACGCGCATTGCATCATACAGGATCGCAAACCGAGAACCCAGTCATCATACCCGAGGAGCCAGAGGAACAGTTCGAGGTGCAGCAGCAGGAAGTGCCAGAAGCCGACGAGGAGGACGTTGAGGAACTTCCGGAGTGCCCCGATCACCGCCCGAGCTCCTTCGAGAGAGGCAAGCCCCGGAGCATTTTTCTCCCGGTTTGCAATGATTTAATTAAATGCTTTACTTTAATTGATGCATTACGTTCAGGAGTTGTTTGCAACCGTTGCTGCATTATACCTTGCTTACCTTTGTTATACTATATCCTTGTTACCCTGGTATCCGCAGTCGAGTCAATGCTTAGCTGGCTTAGACCGGTAGAAGTCGGGTGATTTCCTATCACCTGCGAGCTATAGGTGGTTACCTGGATCTGCTTGGATGACGATGAAGTCATAGTATAACTAAGTGTTAAATGAAGTTGAGACCGGACGGAGACTTGCAGTGTTTTGGACTGTAGTGTTTTCCGTCTGTGTCGATTAAGGACCGGCCGTTGTTGGGCCTCGAGTCATGTTGAACGCATGCCTTACATTTAGCTGGCCGGATAAAGTACCTTCCGACCACGAAGCTGGGAGATTTTTCGGGCCGAGTAAATTGCCCGCAGCGCACTGTGCCGAAGCAGGTGTGGTAGGACACGGGGGCGGGATGATAAGGCCAAAGTGCAGTCGGTCGGCCCCCGGGTACATGTGGTTCCTGGCAAACTTGAGACTCCTGGAAAGTTGACTCGGTGATCAATATCTCACTTTAGCGGGTGAGTGAGATTTGTGTAAGGAATAAATCACCAGCTGGTTAGGAATCGATTCGAATCGCCATCGCTCCTGGATAGTGAGCACTTGACTTGAGTTACTTCATCGTAGTAAATGTTATGGAACACTTGGACAGTTATAATGAATATGACAGTATGAAAGTTGCTTAATGATCATTGGTTATCATTATCTGCTTAATCACATGTTTACTCTAGTATAGGTGCAAACTTAGTTGACAGATTAATAATAATTAACTTGGCAATAATGCTTTTAAAAAGGGTTCTGGAAATGCTAAAAATGCTTCTTTTTGCAAATGAGTCAGCTACCCTACTATAAAGCCCTTCATAATCCTTGGTGTCATTTATTTTTGGTTATGTCGGGTAAGTCTGGCTGAGTACATTCTCGTACTCAGGGTTTTATTCCCACTTGTTGCAGATGGGCAGATGTACTATGGCTACTGTATCAACTGCCTGTATCCTGCGATGGGTGATGCTTAGGACCATGGGCATGGTCATTCCTTACGTCTCATCTGATGCTTTTGTTGGAGATGATCATTCGCTGGCACTATATTTGAACTCCGTGTGAGTGTGTGTGATTTTAAACAAATGACTTCCGCTACTTTTATTCGAACTTGTTTTGTAATAACTATGTTTAAACTCTGATGTATCTGTTATGCAAACTTTTATGTAATATGTGATTGGTGACCGCTAAACTTATTACGATCATGGCTGGGACACGAGTTGGTTTGAAATCCTTCGTGATTTCATGGACTACCGGGTTATACGGGCTTAAGTTTGCTAAATCGTCTGCTCTGGCGGGTGATTTTCTTACTTAATTTCGTATAATTGGTCGGTTCTGTTACAGGGGATCTATCAACAATGATGATCTGATCGCATCCATCGATTAGGTCACAAACCGCTTAACGGAATGTCAGCTCCTCGTGGATTCGGTCTTAGATCAATCTAGAGCGAGTGATGATTTTCCTACACTCCAAGATCACCAAGCCGCTACGACCGAGCGACCTACTCGGCCACACCGTTCGAGGCGGCTAGATTCTGATTTGGTGATCATGGCTGCTCCAGAGGGGCGCACGGCGTGGCACCGACCACTTCCCGCTACCGGCCTACGCTTGGCCGACTACGAGGCCTCGATGGAGAACCCGCCGAGGCCCTTTTCCTTCGGGCTAGAGGGTGCGGGGTCTGCGTACCAGAATGCCATCCACCACCTCTTCGTCGAGCACGTCGAGCGCGACCACGTCACCAACCTCTACATGATCGACCCGACTAACTCCGGTCAGCCCGCGCCCGTGGTCAACATGGTGGCTATTCGATCGAATCTCTCCACAACGTTCTGAACGAGAGCCCCGATGATTATTCCGAGGGCTCAACCAAGACCGTATCAAGTTGCCCTACTTTCCCTCCAGAGTTTAGGGGCATGATTTTCCACGTCAGCCACGACAGCGTCACCAAGGACAACGAAACCGCTGAAGAGCGCGAAGCTCGTCTAGCGAATAACGCCGATCGCCAACATCGTTGAGATGCAGAAGTAGCCCAAGGGGCCGACGAGGATGGTCGGGGCCTGCCCCGCCATCAACGTAATCTGGAAGAGGCATTTGACATGGTGGGCGACCAACCAGTCTACTAGACTCCAAGCGCCAATCTAGTCGTCGCTTTCAATGAGCTCGACAAACTCCCTCACACTCCAGAGGTCGAGAAGGTCCGAGCACATATCATAGCCACGTAAGTGCAAGTTAATGAGTTTTGGAATGATGCCCCATCGTATTCCACCGTGATAGGTCATAGCCGCCGCTCTCGCCGTGATGGAGGAGGCTAGCATCACGGCGCCGAGGGCCCTAGACCTTAGGCTAGAGGTCCCTACCTCTATAGAGGATCTAGAGGCAACTATGAAGCTCATTCACGCCACGACGACCACCCTCAACGCCCCCAGGGAGGTCAGGGCGGCAACCGCAACTAGGAGGTCAATCAACCCCTCCCTCGTGACCTTCGTGACCACATCAACGTCGGCGCAGATGTCCATGGCCGCATAAAAAATAGCAGGTCCGCACGCTACGAAGCAGAGATGGAGCGTCGCCAACAATTGGACGCTGAACATGAGGGATTTGCTGCCCGTCAAGCACCACTCCCTGTCGGCGCATCAGGACTTCGCCCCTTCACGGAAAGGCTCCGAGCCATCCGGTGGCCTGTGGGTTTCAAGGTTATTGGTGTTAATACCTATGACGGAAAGGCTAACCCCGCTCAGTGGCTAACTCTATACAAGATCGCCGTGAAAGTCGTAGGCGGAGACGAAGAAGTCATGGCAAACTATCTTTTCGTCATGCTTAACCAGTCTGCAAACAACTAGCTCCTCAGTCTGTGGGAGAACTCCATCTGATCTTGGGACGACCTCAAGAAAGTCTTCACCGACAATTATATGGCCAAGTGTGAGCAGCCCAGCACCAAGTATGACCTGGAGAAGCTTCATCAGTCCTTCGGGGAGTCCCTACGCGACTTCATCAGGCGCTTCTCGGAGATAAGAAATTATGTTCCCAACATCACTGATGTCGTGGCCATCACCTCTTTCACCAAAGTGCTCAGGCATGAGTAGCTCCGTGGCAAGATGTACCGCAAGGGGCCCACAACCATAGGCGAACTGATACAAACAGCAAACAGATATGCCAACGTCGAAGAAGCCGAATGGGCTGCCCGCTCTGCTCACCACCAGTGTCATGACGATGACCGTCGTGAAGATAGGCGCTACGATGACCGCAACTGCCGCCAAGATGACCGCAAGCCTCGGCGTGACGACCGCCTAGATAGCTCGAGAGGTAGACAAGGCCATCGTCGTTGGCCTGATAACTCAATCAACACCGTCAATACCCATGCCAAGCGCACCTATGACGCTGACTCCGGCAAGCTGCTGGACAACCCATGCCCTATCCACAAGGATGCCAAGCACACCATGAGAGAGTGCAGAGGCCTGAAGATAGTGCTCGGTGGTGAATCATCGAAGAAGCCACGACATGACGACGATGAGACCGAAGATGGTCAAGGCGGAGAATGAGGCAAGAACAAGGGCCCCACCTACTAGGACCCCACCAAGACCGTTGCCACCATCTTTGGTGGGAGATCTATCTCTGAAGACAAGCGGAGTAGAAGCATGTAGCTCGACGCATCATGTCGGTCGCTACATATGACGACCCCATCGCTGATCCCAAGTACCTCGACTGGTCAGAGCACCCGATCACCTTCTCTAGGGATCCGCTTCTCCGATCGAGAATGCGCTGAACCCCTGCTTACAGCTCCTCTCCGACTAGCGCAATCAGAGCCGACTAGGACCAACCGACCGGGGACGCCCGCTCGGTGAGGACCAGGAAACGGACGAAGAAGGTAAGGCAAGGCACTCAAGTCAACCACAAGACTAGGGCCATATCCTGTACACCTATAGGACAGTACCAACAGGATATGTTAGGGGATTGCCCTGACATAACTTGCAGGCATGTCAGAACAGTATTGTAGGCGTCGACATTTGACCTACAGTGTTGTGGGCGCCCGCAATGACTGCCATATCGAATGAGCACGATAAAACCCCTTGCGTGCCTCTGGGCATCAACAGTATGCGCGGGCACCGACGTCTGCCATACCAGAAGAAGACGACGCAACCTCCCACATGCATCTAACACTAAGCAGTATTGTGGCCGTCTACCATCATCTTGTACCCGCCGGCGTGGGCAGCCAGACTTAGTAGCATACGCACTCTCTCCCTCTCACTTGTAAGGTCATCCCCTTCATCTATAAAAGGGGATGCACTCTCTCCCAGCAGATAGATTGATTCAGATCGATCAGTTTACCTACATTGATTCACCCTCTGTAACTTTAGACACTCTAAGGTTATAACGAGCACACGCTCGAACACTTAGCACATAGCTGGGCTCCCGTCACTCTCGGCCCTTCAGACCAGAGTCCGATCGGACCTCTTGTACATCCCATCTTTCTCTTTCTCATTTATAACCCCACTGCAAACTTCGAGCACCTGGGCTCAGAAATAAAGTCACCGACCGACTCAAACTGGACGTAGGGCACGTTGCCTAAACCAGTATAAACCCTATGTCATTGAGTGCTAGGCCACCTCCGATCACAACGTACAGCAAAACTACAAATATTTACGTGTTAGTCACTTTCTGCACCGACAGTTAGCGCCGTCCGTGGGGAAACAAGAGAGCCTTTATCATTTTTGTGAAGAAAAATGCATGATGAGTAACTTGTCTTTTTCCAGAAGAAATTGTGTGTCAATATGAATCTCCATGGCCTACAAGAATACATATTTTCCTGTCACTTAGAGTTTGTTTGGATTCTTTTTTGAGGAAAGTTTGTTTGGATTGTAGCTGCTAATGAAAAATTAGCATTATGTTTGGTGGCTATATAGAAGGACCAAAAGTGAACACTAATTGGTGAGACGAATCTATTCTATTTTAATCCTAATTAGCCCATGTTGAGCTAATCATAGGCTAATTAGGGTAAGTAGCTTCATCTCACCAATTAGCCACCGCTTATGCAATTAGTTTTGGAATTAGTTTATGCTTGGTCCTTCTAATTAGCATCTAAATATAGTGCTAATTTTTAGCGGGTTGGATCCAAACATGCCCCTATTTTGAAAATGCACTAGTGCATGCGAGTTTGAAAATTGAAATGAGGTGTCGCTAGCTAGCCCAAGCTAACTCACCACGCAAATCATTCATTACCGGACAACCACTGAAGCTAATAAGCTCTGTCTTGAGGCCTAATAAGAATATACAATTATATTACACAACAGTCAACGGCTACATCTGCATTGCCGATTGCCATGCAAGATTCATGATCAATCAAGCTCGCAAGATAGATATCAATGAACAAGCACCATTTGATGTTTGTCATGACACGAATCAAACGAAATGAAATCAGTTGCACACATCCGCATTAACCCTGATGATGAGTGATGAGCACTCGCCTTCGCCTACTCTGTTTGCGCTCGGTGGTGTTCGCCTATCTTGGCAGCCTGAAGATGGCTGCTCTGCTTCAAGCTGGAGGAGCAGGCGGGGGAGGGAGCAGAAGCAGAGGAGGCGAGCGCGACGAGCAGGTCGACGAAGGCGCCGACAATGAGGCCGTGCGTCTTCTTGCCGTTGGCCCTGAGGTACCACCCGAGCATCTCCTCGAGCCAGCCCCAATCGTCGGCGCCGTGGCTCAGCACCATCTCCTCCATGGACCGCCGGAAGTCGCCGTACGGGTCGGCCGACTCGATGGCCAGCGCCGTGGCCCCGTCGAACGCCGCCGCCGCCTTTTCCGTCTTCACGATAGAGCTCGTGGACTCGGGCTCGAACAGGAGCCGGCTGGTGGTGGAGGAGCGGAGGCCGTGGATGATCGTCTCGTCCTCGTCCGCGGCGACGGCGGCGGGCTCTGCTGTCGCGGTGGAGAGGTAGAGGTTCTGGCTCGCGGAGGAGTCGGAGAGCCCGCTGGAGGAGTAGCAATCGGCGGCGCCCTCCGATGAGTAGTCGTGGACGTAGGCCGGGTTCATGCTCGTCTTGTAGCTGTACTTGTACCCCTCCTGCTGCTCCTCTCGCTTGCTGCTGGTGTCGTGGCGCATGGACACGATCTCCGGGCTGTTGTCGCCCCGGAAGGAGCGCGTCCTCGCCTGCGTGCAAGACAGCCACTGCCACGACGCCGCCGTGCTGAAGGAGGCGGCGGACAGGGACACGGATGCCGAGGAGGAAAGGCACTGCTGGCTTCCCTCGCTGGCGTTGAAGAAGAGGGAGGCGAGCGCGGGCTTCCTGACCATGGCTCCTTCTGCTGCCGCTGCTGCTGCGCGCGCTAAATGTGAATGTGATCGAGCGAGCAAGCTGATGAGGCGCGCAACCGACCGAGGCCCTGCTGGGAGTGTGAAGACGAGGTGGCAATGGCATCCAGGGGCAGGGAGCGAAGGCGTTTTTAAAGGCAAGAGGTGGGCGGGTAGGCGGGTAGGGAGAGGAGACAGAGAAGAAGAAGATGCCAAGGAAGATGCAGTGGGCGTGGCGGTGCGTGCGCGTGCCATGCCCATGCATTCTTGTGTGCGTTGGTGTTGGCACATTATATTTCAGAAGACTCCGTTCAACTATCTCCGATCCACCTGCACATTGACATCTTTCAGGCTTGGGGCCAAATTGCAGATGTGGGGATTACAAGCAAGCTTGCATTGTTGCATGCATTTGGGAGTATGTACTGACTATACATTTGCCTCCTGTCAATTTTCATGTGAGGATCACCACCAAGGAAACAATGGGTGTAGGATGGATCAGTTACCCTACCCATTGTTCCGTCAACAAGCATGACAGGAAGTTGGCCATGCCCTGTAGGTGGCATTAACATAGTCCTAGCCCCCCCCCAGAAACGATCGAACGTCGCAGATGATTATTAGCTGAAGATCTTGGTCAACTTTGTCGCGCGCGCATTCTGTGTCTAAAAAACAACCGACCAATCAAATAATCCACACGGAATAGTATGTGTGTATATATATGATTTCCTTTATATATCTCCAGGTCTCCTGAATCAGTCCTGAGGATCAGATGTGCTATACTAGCATTAGCAATTCAGAGACCAACTGCCTCTGCCTGCCTGCGCCATAATAATACAAAAGTGCAGTGCTGTAGTCAGTTCAGTTGCTTTGTACCAACAGTACAGGGAGAAAGAGCGATGTTGTTTCCTGCAGGACACGCTGCATTGCGTTGCCAGCCTGAGGATTCACACACATTATTGTTCTCCCCCCCATTTTTTTCTTAGTCTGCTCGTGCGTCGGCGTCGTTGAGAAATGCTTGGTTCCAGAAACCCTCACGACGGTGCACCAAGTTGGCTGCAACTGCAAACAAATGGATGCAGGCTCCTCAGCTCCATGATTGTGCACGGACAGTAGGGTGGTTGCGGCTGTCTGAGAAAGACGGATGCTTGCTCATAGAGTGAGGGACATGTAAGGGTGTTGTTGGTTATTTTAAGAACAGTACTTTTTCGTGTGTGTGTGTGTGTACCTCTCTCTCTCTCTCTCTCTCTCTGTTTGGTTAGAATTATATGGATGGCGAGCTTGCAGAGCGGGGTGTGTGTGTTTGAGTGCGACCTGGCCTTATCCACGAACATAGCCCATCTGTCATGTCTCAACAAGCTGCCTAGCTAGCCTCTGTAGCTGGCCTAACCAGGTCAAGATGCATTTCTTCTCTTCCCCCTGCCAGCACTGGCAAAAAAAGTGTTCTTTTACAGATGGTAAGTATTTTGACTGACCCCAGACATCACTTCAGTTTAGCATCTCTTGCCAAAAGCAATTTGATAGTAGGACCCTCACTTGTGTCCTTCAGAGACTAGCTAGACCAGCCTCACAGATGGATCTATCTACCTGAATTTCTAATATCTCCAGCCAGTTTTTTAACAACAATCTGATATTCTGATGAGGAGCACAAAGAAGAAAAATGTAACCTATGGTAGCTGCTAAACCTGAACTACACCAAGTATTGCTATCTTCCTCTGAGTCTGAGGTCCCTTAGTTTTCAATAACAATAACAGGAAGAAGCAATGGCAAGACCTCGAAGCAAAGATATGTATGAGATGGGAAATAAATGCCATCTTGATGTTTCAGTTCTTCCTTTGCTACTATGGTGGCGACCACTTGTTGAAGAAAATCCCTTGTGCACTGCCAGCTTGCCATTTCTTCTAGGAGCACTGCTCTATCATATCTGTACTGACAGTACTAGGCAAGTTTCCTGAACGTGCAGTTAAAAAACAGACAAGTGGCGACGGAAATCTCGGAGCATTTACACAAGTCCTGCTAACCATGAGGACCCAATTTATGGCACATCTCTCTAAAGCTCCCTCTCCCTCTCTCTCTCTCTCTTGAGGAAATCTCTAAAGCTCCCTCTTTTCCATTCTTTCTTCAGTGGTTGTGGTTGCCTATCCTCATTCATAGTCCGTGTCTCCATACTACACTCCATACCATATCAGATATTCAGATGTGTGCAGTGCAAGTGCAAACAGGCTCAGGCTCCCACTCCATCTCATCCATGAAACTTGTGACACATTATATCAGTAGGTAGCTGGAATGTTAGAGCGAATTTGATCGAACTGCAAGGATCACGTTTGTTTGATACCAAAGTCTTTCCAAACATTCTACAGCCGTTGCAGCAGAATCAGCTCATGTACGTATGCCCATCAGGGATCGCTCCATTCAGGGAGACAGTGAGTCTGTCCTTACTCATGCCATGCCGATGCCGTAGAAAGGCAGCAAAATCTTCTCCAGGATCTTGATTTTATACAGAAGAGTTGAGCTGAAATAATTGACGCCTGCACAGACTTGCACTGCACTACATGAAGTTAGAGACAAGAGGAGGAGGCCACGGCGTTGTCCTGAATGCGACGGATCGACCAATAACATACTACCTCCATGCCTTGCGCATGGCCGTGGCCTCATGACCGGCTATCTTCAGTAACCAACCAGCCTGTTATCACTATCTCGAACCACACAGCACAGCACGTCCACAGCACGGTTCATTTGTCTTGGATTTACACCGATTTACCGGATTGATGGGTAATTAGGTTACTGCCGTGCCGGACATGAGCCATGCATAGCACTACCACTATCTGGCCGGCGGCAAGACTGATGCCGCCGTTGCATTGCTTAGCTGTGTGCTGCAGTAGGACGCCGCAGAGGACAAGCCCAGAGACTGTAGCCGAAAGCCTGTATGCTACACTGTTTGCAACAGTATCAATGACAGTTAGATCATGCAAAGAAACACACACACACACACACACATCTCGGACGCCTGAAGGATCCACAGCACGTCGCAGAGATCAGATGGTCTGATGCTATGCGCAGCAGCTTTGCATCGCGTGATCGACGACACGCTGGATCCTTCAGACTGCAGGATAGTATAGGCATATGCTTTCACGTTCCTTACTGATTTTTGGATTTACGCCGAGTGAATTTGGGAGACAGGTTTGAATGGATTCCTGCCTGGCAATTTGTCAGATCACACAGGCTCGTTTACCTCAAAAACAGTCTCATCCTTTTCGACGCTCCAATTCAACTTCTCAGTTTGAAACGAGGGACTAGGGAGGGAGGGAGATTCAGTTTTGAAATGTTTCTTTTGTTATTAGTTTGGTTGCAGCTGCTGGAACAACAACTCTGTACTTTTTCCCCTGCTTAAATTAAATGGCTAGGAAGAGCACCTGCCACTTTACCCTAAAAAATTGTTTCAAAGAGAGCTTTATAGAAGAGAAAAGGTGTGCAGTTGTAGTTGTCTAGATAGAAGAGAAAAGGTGTGCAGTTGTAGTTGTCCGTAGGCCTATTCTTTCTAACAGATCCACTGGTGTGGAGCATGCAGAAATGCAGGTTGCCAAGAGGCAATCAGGGTCCTAGGAACAGTTGCCATTGGGTCGCCGGGCTGCACGGGTTGGCAAGGGACCAAGGATCCCAAAAGCACTGAGCTCATGTGCTCCCTTTTGCATTGCCAGAGACCAATGATTTGGAGTTCTCTCTCCTGTTTGCAAAATAATCACGTTTTCACTATAATTTATAAAATGAAGATGCAAATGATGAGATGCAATAACACGAGACATGTCTGATGTGTCCACTGCATTATGCATATATACTACTATTCCTTGTCTGCTATCCGCTGCATGGACAGGACAGCTGCGGCAGAGAAAACTGGGGAAATGAAAACGAGACGGCATCAAATCTTGCCTCTGAATCTTGGATCAAATGGACGTGCTGTTGCTGACCGGTCATCGGTTTGTTCTGTAGCCATAGGATGCATCTGGGCTTCGTTCATTTGCTGGGCTCTGGTCCGCTCAGTTCAGTTTCAATGTGTGGTGTGGATTGCATGGTTGGCCCTCTCCATCAGGAATTGTGAGGCAGACACAACATATTTCCAATTATTTCCCTTTGTAGGTTCTAATTTTTCAGTGAGTCGTGTGACACGGATCTTCTAATCAAGCGAGACCGCTGTTCAGTAGGTAATATAGTCCATTAATCTGTGCTTTTGTAGGGACTATAATCCTACGAGACCTATATGTACTAGAACTTATATACTAGTACTTATAATTGACCAAAATTTCTCTCTCTGTTCTATCTCTATTCATTTTCTAGCACAATACCTATAATATTTATCTGATTATGGTAAATGTGCCGGTTACTCTATATGTTTTCATGATTTCATCCATATTTAAAGTGTTTCCACCTCTGCACTAAACTTTCGTGTGTAGTCCTCAACGTGTTTTAGTAGAAACATTAGCTCAAGTTATATCAACGTTTTGTTAGCACAGGTTATGATGTCATGAGTCTAGATTAAGGCTTTCTTAAAAAAAACTTTTATTAGTTCCTACAGGTTTTTTATCAATAATTTAAGTTGAGATTCTAGTCCTTTATATATGTTTATTCAAATTCTCAGCCTATGCTTTGTGTTTAAAAACTAGCAAGTTGACCCACGCAAAATAGTGTGAGTAGCTAGTTTGCTTATTATAGTATTTGGATTTTTTGTTGAATGTTATTTTTACAAATAGTTTTGTTTATTGATTTCATATAATTGTTTTCTCTCGATACGTCTTTACGTATTGGCATGAACTCATCAACTCTAGACTTAGACCTATTGTTATCTTTGTTATATCTCCTCCTCTTTTTTTCCTATTACTATCTCGTGAATGCTATGGCCAAATTGAGTAGCCTTCGATCTCCTCTTGGTGAACTCTATTGGTGATAAAAAAAACACTTTTTAAGTCTTTATCTAATTCCTTTGCTCTCTTATAGATTTAAATTCAAGATGATCTTACTTCATTTCTATTACGGATCTATAGTTTTTTCCCCTTATACACTGTTCGTCTAAACGGGCGTTTAGCCCGTTTAAACACCGTGTAAACGCTACACGGTGGTGCGCCGTTTCCGTTTAATCACCCGTTTACCCCGTTTAATTGGTCGTTTAGCCCGTTTAATGGGACGTTTTGCCTGAATAATGGCTAAACGGTAGGTGATCGACTGTTTACCGTTTAACGTTTAGGAAAACACTGCCCTTATAGTATCCTTTGATTTATCACAATGCTTTTCGTGCCTTGTAGCCATCCGCTAGGATCTTAACATCACCATTTAGTTCCACGTAATCATGAGTCAACTTAATAGGTAACTTATATAATAAGTTGTTATTTTAATTTTTTCGAAAAGGAAGGATTTTATTAATCCACAATCATTGCATCCATTTGATACAATAATTGTGAACCCACTTCCAACCTCTCCAAAAAGCACACAGCCTAAACCAAACAAATAAAGAAACTGCTCGATATTCTAATGACTATCAATCCTAAGACTAGACCGCCATCCATGTGCCCGAGAGAAAAACAGTTGTCTTTTTAGTTTTTTTAGAGAACACGACTTCACGCATTTTTCATTAAGAAGAGCTGAAAGAATGGTTTACACAACGCAGCTACGGATAACCTATAGTGCCGGTTATAGAACCACAGAGAAATGGTTAGGAACCTAAACGACAACAGAAAAGAAAAGAAAGAGGAAATTGTGTTTTTAGTTGTCTCATAGTAACTCATAATTTTTTAATTAGTGCATAGAATAAAAGAAATATTGTGAGTTGCATGACAATCATAACTCATGTCATTCTTGTTTAAGGTAGAACTCTCTTTTTTCTCTTAATTAAAAAGCGGAGCTCGTGCTATTCTCGTAAAAAAAAGATAAATTAGGCTGCACTTGAGCAGGAGAGAGAGATAAAATGCCAGCGTATAGTAATAGTAATAAAGTTCCTAGGTTGACGGAAGACGATGAATAGGGCATAGGAATAGGGTCGAGGAAGGTGAGGTTTTCGGAGCCTCTTTGGCAGGGCTCCTGCAGGGGCTTCAGCTTCGGCTCCTGCAGGAGCTGTACCAAACGTCTGTTTTGGAAAGGGCTCCGCATGGGAAGCCAGTCAAGAGCCGGAGCCATTTTTTACCTGCACAGGAGAAGCCTAAAAAACGAGCTTCGCGTGGCTCCTTGCTGTGGGTTCACGTCGTCTAGTGCAAAGAAGCCGTTTTGCCAAACGTTTTTCAGAACGACTTCAGCTCTTCCTTCACAGGAGCCAAAGCCATTTTTAGAGGAGACAGACCCTTAAATCAAATAACATTAAGTATCTAGGTCCAAAACGACGTTCCGGATCAAGGACCCATGCGTTCCACACGTTTCCCATGTGATGGAAAATTTCCTGTCCAGTTTGGGTGTACTTGCCCAAGAACTGCACACCATCGGCCTCCAGTGAAAAGAGCGAGATGCTTTGTTAGCACTTAGCACTCACAGCACAGCAGAGCGAGCGGCCGAGCACACCTCGCAAAGTTAAGAGGACTAAAATTTAGTCTCCTATTTTTAGTCGCTCCTTCTGTTTAAAATTTAGTCTCTTATTTTTAGTCGCTCCTTCTGTTTAGTTTAAAAGGACTTAAAAGAACTAAAATTTAGTCCATATTCCCGTGAAAACAAACGGAGCCTCAGATTCTGATGGAGCGAGATGGAAACAAACAGGGCCTTGCCTGTTCCTTTGATCATAAATGATAGTAAATTTTTAGTCAAAATAGTATTTTTTCTCGCACCAAACCACGACGCCAATCGAACAGGCTGTTAGATCCCTATTCCTGGGCTGATGTGAAATCTCACGTCTGATCGCTTGGACTCTTGGGGTGTTTGGTTCTTTAGGCGCTTCTAAAATTTATGTCACATCAAATATTTAGAGGCTAATAAGGAGTATTAAATATAAATTAATTACAAAACTAATTATATAGATGGAGGTTAATTTCCGAGACGAATTTTTTAAGCCTAATTAATCTATCATTAGCACATGTTTACTGTAGCACCATGTTGTCAAATTATGGACTAATTAGGCTTAAAAGATTCGTCTCGTAAATTAGTCGTAAGTTATGTAATTAATTTCGTAATTAATCTATATTTAATACTCCATGCATGTGTCTAAACATTCGATGTGACAGTAATTTTAGGAGTAGGGGAAGGAACCAAACAGCCCCTCTGTCTGACACACAAAATCTTGAAAATCGTGTGGTATGGATTGAAGGAACAGTACCAGTGTCAGTTGGTGAATTCACTGACTGCACTGCTTTTGACGCAGGACAGTGAAAATGCTGGTTTTCAGGTCTGTCTTGCGGTGTTGCCTTGACCCGACTGCTGCCGAGGTTTCCCAGCAAATAGGGAGAAGCTCCATCTCGATTAGCTCTGATGCATACCTCAATAATCAAACTTTATAATCTTTATAATTAATAATTCCGTCACAGCTTTTAACTATTGTAAACAAACTTAATACTATTAGCTTTTCAATACTATAAATCTACATTAACAAATAATACTATATAAAAATGAATAATTAAAATATAATTAGAAAACTGCGTTATGTTAAAATAATAAATTGAAACGGGGAACATCCTAGCTTGTAATAGTTTCAGCCGGCACCCGTGTTGACCCTTTAGCTAAATCATGTTCCGATCAGAAATGACATCTCTTTTTTTCTTTTTAAGAGAAAAAGTGAGGCATTTTATTACTCAACAATGTAATTATAGTCCTGAGCAATAAATATTCTCAATGCAAGCCGGCACTAAGAACCTCCAAATGGCCGAGTATATCATGAGTGACATGTACTCGATCCATCTGTCTCAAAATTGTTATCATAATATTTGTCTAGATCCATGGCTAAAGTCTCAGCTATTTTAAGACATAAGGAGTATGTGACATATTTAAGATGTATTATATATATATGTTCTTTCATGCAACCAATTACACAAATGCTAGTATTTGCACGTGTAATTCCCTAGCTAAGTCACACGTAATATTTGAGTATACAAGAACTTCGCATCATACTAAGTGGTTTTTATTTTTACTTTTTTTTTGCAAAAAGGTATAAAGTGTTTTTTTTACGTTCTATAAAGAACATAACAAAGTCAGCAATATAATAAATTTTCTCTTTAATAATTATCACATTTTTTTCTAACTTGCTGACATTTGGGCTTGGTAACAACCGAGAAAAGATTGGATGTACATGTTAAAAGAGAACTTTTAGAAAATGCAAATTCTGAGATGATGGATATCTAAGAATGGAATTCATACTTATAAGCATGATGAGTATTTAAGATGATGAATAACGCTATTGTTTAGTTTATTTGTCTTAGGAGTTCTAGGAAGCAAAGGGGTATTTTTGTGGTACAAGGTCAAGGATGATGGAATTATGACATTTTAAAACCAAGAGTGGTGTAGTAATACAATTTGTGTCCGAGTTTTTGGATTTTTGAAGTTGTGTAAAGATCTTGGGATTTTCTAAAGTCAGAGATCCCAACGGTGGCAGATCCAGAGGTGAGAACCCAGCCAGCATCATGGGCCCACTAGTCAGCGAGACAAAATCCTGAGACGCCTAAACCCCATGGCGGCGCCGCCCCGTGTTCTCCACTGATGGCGGCCACCTCCACCTCCCCCCATTCAGCCGGCGGCGGCGGCACCATCGGCGACGACCTCCACGGCTTCCTCCGCTACGGCCTCCGCACTCACTCCTCCGTTCTCTGCGCACACGCCTTCCTCCTCCGCCGCGGCCTCCTCCTCGGCCACGCCGTCCCCGCCGGCCTCCTCCTCACCGCCTCCGCCTGCTCCGCCGCCTCGCCGCCGGCTCACATCCTCCGCCTCCTCCTCCACCACCTACCTCCTCCCCTGCCGGTATTCTCCCTCGACGCCGCACTCCGCGCCGTAGGCCCTCTCATCCCCTTCTCCGCCCTCCTCTCCCTCTTCGCGGCCCTCCTCCGCTCCCACCAACCGCTCTTCCCCGACCACTTCTCCTTCCCTCCTCTCCTCTCCGCTGCCGCCTCCGCCGCCTCCCCGCGGCTCCACCTCCGTTCCGCGCTCGCCCTCCACGGGCAGCTCCTCCTCCGCGGCCTCCTCTTCTCGCCGCCGCCCCACGCCGCCAACGCCCTCCTCCACTTTTATGCCACTGCCGGCGGCCTCTCGTTCGCCCGCTACATGTTCGACGAAATGCCATTAAGGGACATCGTGTCCTGCAACACCCTGATGACGGCCTTAGCAGGCACACCCGGTGGCATTGATGCCGCACGCCAGCTGTTTGAGGGAATGCACCTGAGAAATTGGGTGTCATGGAATGTCATGATTAATGGGTACGTCAAGGCGAAGCGGCCTGAGCAGGCACTGGAGGTGGTCCGGTGGATGGCAGGGGTAGGAGTGAGGGGGACGGCGACAACCATAGTCGGGGCAGCCACGGCGTGTGCTAGGCTGGGGAGGCTAGGGGCTGGGAGGGAGGTGCACTGTGTGTTCCTGCGCCGTTTTGAGGATGATAACCTGTTGGTTTGGACTGCATTGATTGATATGTATGGCAAGTGTCGGAGGGCTGGGGTTGCAAGGAAGTTGTTTGACCGGCTCAGAATGAGGAACCTGGTATGCTGGAACGCGATGATCATAGGGCACTGTGTGTATGGTGAACCTGGTGACGGGATCAAACTGTTCCAGCATATGATCACACCAGGTGGGTTCAGATTTCCAATATTAGTTCTTCAGAAAGCAACATATTGCTACATTTGCATTTTTGAACTTTATATATGTATCTAACTCCTGTGCTGCCTTTTCAGGGAATGTGCAGCCAGATGGAGTCACTTTCATTGGTGTTCTCTGCGCCTGTGCCCGTTTAGGCCTCTTGGAGGACGGAAGGGCATATTTTGGGCAGATGAGCACCGTGTACAACCTCAAGCCGACATTTGCACACTACTGGTGCATGGCCAATCTGTATGGGAGTGTTGGGCTTCTGGAAGAAGCCGAGGGCCTCTTAAAGAGTATACCAGAGGATCTGAAGGCACGGGCATTGGGTGGTTTGCTTGGGCTGTGTCGGTTCCGGGGGGATTGGAGACTTGGGGAGCGGATAACTCTCAGGTTGATTGAGCTTGAACCAAGCAACAATGCTCACTATGCACTGCTTTGCAATGTGTACGCTGCTGTAGGGAGATGGGAAGAAGTTCACAGGGTGAAGGCTATCATGAAAGAGAGAGATGAGAGGTTCAGGCCTGGACATCGTCTGGTGAACTTAAATGAGATCGTTGATGAATTCAAAATTAGGGAGAGGCATCCTGAGAATCAGGAGATATATGCCATCATGGACGACTTGGCGTCAAAGCTGAAGCTTGATTGTAAAGAAAAGGAGCAAAGTGATTTTGGAATGAAATAACTCAAATACACACCTGGGAATTGTTTTGGAGCCGCACAGGTTTCGAACGGGCAGCTTCAGGAGGTTAAGATAGGGTGGGTCTGAAGTAGTGCATCTTCAGATGTGTCATTTGTGCAGAACCACTCATTGGTTATGTAGTGACAGAAAAGCTTGGTATCAATAGTCGGTAGTTGCAAAAAGTGACAATTGTGGTAGGGTTGAGATGGACAGGAAGAACGAAGAAGTAACAAGCCTTGGGAAGCAAAGATAACCTTTCTGTTGTTGCCCTCTAATATTAACAGTGGACATTCTCCAACAAGAACACAAGTATTTTCTGTAAAAGTTTTGGTCAAATGATATTTCAGTGCTTTTCATAAATGTGCGTCCGTGCCTTGCCTTGTCTGGCTTTGAGAATAAGATTGCATATTTGCGCGGAGGTAATACTGTCGGTTTTGACAGTAGCCAAGTTACCCTGGTATATGTTTTCAGGTATTCAGCCTGTCAGGTAAAAGTACAAGTTGACCACTGACCTCGCTGGCTTTGTTACTGGAATGATAGAACTGCTATTTGACCTTCTTTGGTGACCTATCCTTTTATCTTCTTCCTCACAATGTGACGTGGGATGTGACTGTGTGAGTGTGTTATATGCTTTGGAGCACAAGGGAGACACAAGTTTGACCTCAACTCAAGGTTACTAATCTTCAGAACTCTTCTCATTCTTCCCAAAAAGATTATTTTTCATCTATAAGCATCCTGAAATGTGTTTTTCCTTTGGTTCGTGCATCAGGAGAGCTGGCACTTGCTCTGCAGTTGTTGGCTTCACTGGTGTCACAGATTTCATAGCTCTCGACAGCATTCTTGAGTTACATAAGTTCCTTTAACTCTCTGGTTGAATTAATGAGATATTTGAGTTCATACCCTGAGAATTGAAAACACTGATAACTGGCTTCAGTTGAAAACTTGTGTTCATAATGTTCTCACTCAGCTGATGATGGCCTTTAGTTACATTTTTTTATAAAAAGAATCTGAACTTGCTTTTAAAATAATGTCGCTCCAGATACTGTGTTGCCTTCCAATGCCATCAGTCATTGTCAGAAAAAATTATTTCATTTCATGAATTGGACATCGTAACACAATTGCAGAAGTTATTGGTTTTTGGCTACCGAACTCTCATGCAATGCAATGTGGTACAAGGGAAAAAGGCTTCTTCTGACTGGTATGCAGTCTTCCTGCTGGCAACCTTTTTTTTCAGTCTTCTGCTCAGCAGTGAACTTATATTAGCATGGTTCATTTTATCTTTTATTACTCAAGGTCCTAATGTAAGTGGAAAGAGTTATCCTGTTGCTTGGATATCTGTGATCCACCTTCTCTGGGAAAGTTACCAAGCCCTCAGAAGGGATGTTTCGTTTCCTCAGCTCCACTTACCTGCCTTTGTAGTTGGTACTCAGCAGGATCAGACCATACCCTCTCTCAAGGGAGGAAGCAAATCAGCTGGTAGGCATACTTAATTTTTGAAATAGCTATCTATTGTATATTAGTAAAAACCTTGATGTTCGAAGTTTGAAACTTGCATGATTAGTTAGGAGCATACCGGTTGAAAGGAAGTAAAAATTATTTTTGTTGCTTGTCCTGGTAACAGGAACTATGGTACTATAGTCATCATAGGTAACAAGTCTAGTGCTTCTGTCCTGCTGGATGATCGCCTGAAGAAAATTCCAGAGAATGTTGGGCTGGTGTATCTTCTAGAAAGAGAATGGTGGGATTCTACAGCAAACTGGGAACATGTTCTGTCATTAGGAGAGCAAAGGAGGCTTGTGATGGTCAGTATTTACTGGCAGGCCTCCATTATTTTGCTCTTTTTATTTTCATTATATATGCTCTTAAATATTTGAAAGTCACTGTCTTGTTTTTGTCAGACTCATTGTTTTTCCATCATCCTAACTCCTAAGTTTGGTATCCTCATCGAGTGCATCAAGTATGTATTCTATCACAATGCTCTTTTGACTTTTCCATTTTTCTTTCTCTTTGCTTATCAACTGCTGTGGGTCCTAAAATCTTTACATATGAATCCTGCGCCCAAACCGCGGCCAGCCAGCGTGCCACGTCACGGGCTTTTCGCGGCCGTTCGATCGGGGGCGCGGACAGCCCAGATCGGGCGAGCCGCGGTCTTTTTGCAAAAAAAACCTCGAACTTTAGTCGAATCAACCCGCAGTCCAGACCTCCTCTCAGGGGTTTTTTAAAAAAAGCCCTCGAACTTTACCGAAATCAACCCTCAATCCAGGCCTTTTAAATGCGCGGCCTCCTCGCCACGCCGCCGCCGCCTCTGCACGCCCCGCCCTCTCACCAGCGCGCCACCACCTCCTCCTCCACTGCCCCACCCTGTCCTCCTGGCTGCGGCGTCCCAGCACGCGACCCCCGCTCCACGCCGGTCACGCCGGCGCAGCCCAACCTCTACTCGTCTCCCTCTGCCCTCTCGTCCAAAACCCTAGCCCTCGCGCCGCCGCCGCTGCCGCCGCCACCCCCCAGCGCCCGAGCTCCTCGCCTCCCGCGAGCTCGCGCCGCAACGCCACCATGAAGGTAAGCTACTCCTCCTCACGGTACCTGCGCTAGGTGGTGTTTGTGGGAATGTAGCGTCTGATCTGTGCGCTCTGTGTTGATTCCAGTTCAACATCGCGAACCCGACCACCGGGTGCCAGAAGAAGCTGGAAATCGATGACGACCAGAAGCTGTGAGTGTTTCACGTCCTCCATTTGCTCTGTATTTTTTTGTTTCTCTTAGATCCGTGGCAGTATGTTTTGCGCTTTTGCTTCGAGCCCTGTTGTAGCTGTTGGTGAGGCGATTGAGTATTTGAGTGCTAGTACTTTTGTTCTATGTAGTTTTCCCAACTGTTCCCTTGTCTCGTTAGCAGTCTTACTGCTTAGATTCATTTAGTTAGGTTGCTTGCTGTTGCCCACTGGAGCATCTGATAGTGTATTCATATATGTTAGCCTTATTATCCGGTTATAATGTAATGGCTTTTAGGCAATAGTACTTCAAGGACATGTTTAGCATACTTTCTGAGGTATTGAATGTTTAGAAATGCGCCATTCCCATTTTGTTGGTGTTTGAATGATCATTACTGGTGAACTTTCGTTCTTAATGTTTAAAATTAGGACAGTAACATCTTGATTTGCGGTTATGGATGCTTAAATTTAGTCAAAATGCGTCTATTGTTGAATTTAGAAGCAGGCAATAATCCTTTGACTGCTCTTTTTAAATTGTGCTGAGAATTGAGATTTCATATAGGGGTAGTAAGCAACTGGGCCTAATAGTTTTAATTCTTGAAATTATACTAACTAGATTCAAAATGGTGGCAGATCATTCTGTTTTTTTGAACTGAAACAGATCATTCTGTTATATTTTATTATTTTGAAAGTGCAACTTGTTTACTATCTACCTTTTGAATTTACTGAAAAACTGTCTTAATGTATTCCCTCTGTCCCGAAAAGAATGCAAGTCTAGCATACTACCGAGTTAAACCATTTTGAATTTGACCAAGTTTATCAATATTTATGATACCAAATAAATGTCGTTAGATTTGAGATGAGATATATTTTTGTAGTATGCCTATTTTGTGATACAAATATTGGTACTCTTTTCTATAAATTTCTTTGCACTTTAGAAAGTTTGACTAGAGAGAGAGATAGAATTGCATCCTTTTCTGGACAGAGGTAGCATATCAAGTAAACAGATGCTATTCCTTCCTGCTCTGTTTTGCTTTGTTTTCTGATAAACCTTTCTATCAATTACAGGCGTGCCTTTTATGACCGAAGGATCTCCCAGGAGGTCAGTGGTGATGCTCTGGGCGAGGTAAATTTTCTGGTTACTTATTTCTTGATCCATGACCCTTTTGCTGATTTCATACTTAAATATAGGTGTCATATGTTTCTTTGTTTGCAGGAGTTCAAGGGTTATGTCTTCAAGATCATGGGTGGATGTGACAAGCAAGGCTTCCCAATGAAGCAAGGAGTTCTGACTTCTGGTCGTGTTCGCCTTCTGCTCCACAGGGGTATATAGACTTCCTATCTCCATTGTACTCTCCACACCCCTCTTTTACTGTGGTTCTTACCTGAACATTCGATATGAATTCTGTAGGTACTCCCTGCTTCCGTGGTTATGGCAGGCGTAATGGTGAGCGCAGGAGGAAGTCTGTCCGTGGTTGTATTGTGAGCCAAGACCTTTCTGTTATCAACTTGGTGATTGTTAAGAAGGGTGAGAACGATCTGCCTGGTTTGACTGACACTGAGAAGCCAAGGATGAGGGGTCCCAAGAGGGCCTCCAAGATCAGGAAGCTCTTCCTAACCTCTGCCCCACCGCATTTGAGATTCACAAAAACATGGCTTCACAATGGGAGGCGCTCCACACAGGAACGCGGCAACGCCGCGCTTTGTTTTCTAGTTTGTACTTGATTGCAGTGCTACTACTTTTGATGTTGAAGAACATATGTACAGGCTTGCAACTAACATGGGCACACCTGTGGTCACTTCCTCACAAGTAATTATTTGGACAATCCCTGCGATGGCATAAAAGTTATGATGGTAGTGGATGGTTGTTTCTTAAAAAACAAATGAAAACCAAAAGGATGCTGACCGTTCTTTGTCCACACCTTTGCATTCTGTAATGAATTCATCGTGTTGAAACATTTGTATCTGGGGCACACCAGTTCCCTCCTTTTTTTTACATGTCATATTAACTTTGTCCGAAGTTAAACATTTATATCTTTAACTATTTTTTTTTAAATATAGGTTCAAGACATAAGATTTATGTCTCTAGATTCATTGTAAGAAATACTTTTGTAATATATAATTTATATGTTGTGAAACTGTAATAATTTTTATGAAATAGATGGTCAAATAGTAATCTTTGACTTGGGATAAAGCTAATGTGACATGTACAAATGAATGGAGGGGGAATACGACAAGCAAGACATTAAATAGCATAGATGCTGCTGGCGTGCATCCAACAAAATATAAGGACGTCTCTAACAATATAAGCTATTCACTAGCTCTAAGCTGAGAGGAGAGAGATTGCAGCAAGCAACCTTGAACATTGTGTTACGAGAGTGATTTTTTCATGAAATATGCGAGACTATCTTTTAAGTCTGGATTTTTCGTGAAATATGCGAGACTATCTTTTAAGTCTATGCTAGTCTCTTACTTTTTGTATTTAGTAATTAAAGAATTGATTCAGGTAGCTAGACCATCGGAGACGCCCTAAGGTGTAGTTGAGAAATTGAGGGAAAAAAACAAGAAAATGTAAGAAGGCTGGAGGAGGGAGGATGCAACAATTGTGAACTCAGTTCTCAAGGGCCTGAAATCAGGGCGCAGGGGAGGGCACAAAACGTCCAAGCGTCCTGAAGAGGAGGATTTCAGGAAAAAGGACAGTGGCCGTGTGTTCATGTTCGCTTGAACTTATCAGCACGTCTTATCAGCTATGGTACAATATTTTTCTCTCACAATAAAACAGCATCAGCCGCAGAAACCATCCCCTCAGTACATGCTTTTTCTTACGGTGGTGGTACATGCTTTTCTTATGGTGGTGGTTACCGAGTGCGGTGTGTGCGTTTGAATGTGATGATGGCGGAGTGCTCGCCCTCCCTTTGCTTCCTCGTCAATCATCAATCATCATCAGCAGCAGGTAACTAATTCATGCTAAAATAGAGGGAAAGGGAACCCTGTAGCCTAACAGCAGAGAATTTGGCAATCAGGAAACCAGGCAGGCAGCCAAGAACAACTCTGAAAATGCATGCTATGCTCGCGACAGCCGACAGGTGCAACGCCCTTGGAGCAAGCTGGTCGCTTTCGAGCCATCCTCGTCTTCATTTAAAATTCGAGGTTTGCAATTGCAAGACGCCTTGGGTATTTTTTTTTTCTCTTCAGCCTTCCAACAGATATACTCCTACTAATGTGCCTTCATTCCTTCAATAGAGACGCTCGTTCCTTGCTCATTCGGTAACAGCAGACGCTGTCTGAATATATATGCAGCCGTGGCGACTGATGGAAATAGAGAATCATCTGCATTTGCCATGTCATCCTCCATGGTAAAAAAATTAGAATAGAACATGTATACACCTCAATCATCTCGATACCATCATTTGGTGGTTGGTGCAAAAGGCTGTTCGGCTGGTATTAAAGCCGGCTGATAAGCCGGTTGAAGCTGATTTGTTGTGAGAGAAAAATACTGTAGATTCTAGCTGATAAGCCGGTTGATAAATTCAAGCGAACAGGCCTTAGCAAACACGGCAGGAATGCTGTGATTGGTGTCGACGTGTCGGTCAGCACAGCAGGGACCAGTCAGCAGCACAGCCAGCTGGAGTCTACTTCTAGTATTTAGCAGAAAACAAAGGAGAGTCTACTACTCCGTACTATTTAGCTGAAAACTAAGGAGAGACGACGACACGAGAGGCTTCAGTTTTTTTAACTTTCTTTTTTCAAAATGGCTCTCGACGTGCAGGCACGTATGTACCGTATGCTGATCTGCTCTGCTGTATTACGTATTATTCAACTGACCTTGTTCGATCAAGGTGTATATCCTTTTTTTTAGATTAATTAAGGTGTATATCCTTGTAATAACAATAGTTTCAACCGGCACCCATGTTGACCTTAGCTCAATAATTAATCGTGTTCCAGAATGACGTCTCCGATGATGGATTTCTCCCTCGGCAGCAATGAGTGCAAACCACGAATGCCTGCATATATATTACTACTACTAGTAGAACTAATGTACTACCTCAATTTCGAAAAAAGAAACAATTCTAAGTCTGTTCAAATTTAAACTATCTTATATTTAACTAAATTTATAAGAAATAGTATCTACATGTATGAATTCAACCACCGACGGCGGGCTGGGATTCGCCTTTGACCTAAGTAACTATAAGTCAAAACTCGTATCCAGTCAGGATGTTCATCCAATCACCGACCGCCACGTCACTTGTCAGTTTCCACTTAAGCCCCGTCAGCAGCCGAACATGGCAATCTTGTAATATACCTTCTATTAGTCAAACTAAAGAAGCAGCACTAGTGCTCTTTCTTCTTGTTTATTATTTTTTTGTTGGTTATTAGATAGAAAATATTGCTAGCTTGATTCCCTGCGTCTGCGTGCTCTTTTTTTTTATGAAGTCAGTTGGTACGAATAAACTAGCGGCTGCTAAGGCTGAACAGTCATTTGGCTTGTTCGCTGGTTGATTTCTGGCTGATAAGCCCGGCAGATGCAGGTTTGTTATGAGAGGAAAACACTGTTGGTTGGCTGATAAGTCCTAGCTAAAACCAACAAACGAACAGACTGATCATCGTGAAACAGAAACAGTACGTACATCAGTTTCAAATGCTGCTGGATTTATTTCGATAATTGCGTGTACTAAATTATTACTAAACCGATGCAGAATTGGTTGACCCTGCCTGTTTCGTGGACCCTTGGAGCAAGCTGGTCGCTTTGGAGCCATCCTCCTCTTCATTTCGAATTCGCAAGTAATAATGTGGCATCAACAGGGACGCTTGTTCGGTGACAGCAGAGGCTGTCTGAATATATGCAGCCAGCGGGTGGAAGATGATTTTTGCGGCCGATGCTGTTTTGTTGTAAGAAAAAAAAAACACACAGGGACGTGTCCCGTTCCATTTATATACACCTCAATCATCTGGACCCCAGCATCTGGAGGTTAATGCACACTTTAGCAAACACGGCAGCAATGTCGCGATCAGTGTCGCCGTGTTGGTCAGCACAGCCAACTAAAACGACTTATAATTTTCTTTTTGGTTTCTACAAAACGACTTCATAATTGAGTAGCATATGGACTAGTAGCAGCAGAAAACAAAGGAGACACGAGAGGCTTCAGTTCAGGCTCTCGACGTGCAGACAAGTATGTATGTATCGTGTATGCTGCTGCTGACCCGTTTTTTAGTGTACAGTGTACATAGTAGCACGTACTGTATTATTCAACTGATCTTGTTCAATCAAGGCGTATGTATCCTTGTGTAATAATACCTGGTATGCTATCCTTGTGTAGTAATAGCATAACAATAGCGGCACCAATGTTGACCTTAGCTCAATAATTAATCGTGTTCCAGAATGACGCCCAGGAACCGTCGGATGCGGAATATGCAGCCGAGATCCGCCTTTGACCCAAGTCAGCGTAGGTCAAAAAACCCCTATCCAGTCAGCAGGTTAATCTAATCACCGACTGCCACGTTACTGTCAGCTGCCACCTCAGCCAAGTCAACAGCCCAACATGGCAGTATTCAATTATACCCCACATTAGTCTAATTGTAGATTGTTTGATCTAGCACTATTCTAAGATTATTATTAGAGTAAAATGCACCGGAAGTTCATTAACTTTCTTTGGGGGTCCATGAACTTTTAAAATGGTTCACGGCAGGGTCATGCTATTTATTTAACCTTAAATCCAAAGTACATTTGCAGAAAACCCTCTACATTTATTTATCTTCTGACGTGGTTGCCGTCCGCGCACCTCATCAAGCGGCTGCGCCAGTATGAGGCGCTGCAGCGCCGGTGCGGCGCGGGCACCGAGGTGTATAGGGCCGCGGCCGCGCGGCTCAGGTCCTGGCGCCGAACGGCACCAAGGACGGCGTCTGCAGGTACCTTGTTTGATGAGGTGCGTGGACGACGACCGCGTCAGAAGATAAAAGAAAGGTAGAGGTTTTCTGTAAATGTACTTTGGATTTAAGGTGAAATAAACGGTATGAACCTGCAGTGAACCATTTTAAAAGTTCATGACCCAAAAATATAGTTTCAAAGTTGATAGACCTAGATGACACATTAAAAAAAATTAATGAACCTCCGGTATATTTTACTGTTATTATTATTACATACATCGTTTCTAGGACGGACGGACGGACGGACGAGGGCAGTATCACAAAAGAAGCACCGGTACTACCAGTGTTTCTTCTTGTTTGACTCTCTCTTTTTGTTGGTTAATTAACGGCGGAACACGGCAGTGTTCCAATTCTAATATACCCTATATTAGTCAAATTGTAGGTTGCTCGGAATAAACTAGCGGCGGCTGCGGCTTAACAATCAGAAACAGTACAGCAATTTCAAAATACCGCTAGGTTTATTTCGATAATTGCGTGTACTAAATTATTATCACTGAAGCGATGCAGAATTGGTTCACCCTGCCTGTTGCGTGGACTGCTCGCCAAAGCAGCCGATTGGCGACCAAATAATAATATAATAGCGTTTGTTACTCTTTCAGTCTTTCGTGCTCTGCCGAGCCGAGGTCGCTGTCTCTGAACAGAAACGGCGAATAATCAGAATCAACCAATTCTATTGACCCAACCAAACCAACCAATGTGAGGTCGTCGATCCACTAGTGCACAGCACAATGCAGTGTCCCTGCCCGGCCGCTCTCCTCTTCGTTCAGATCATCGATCATGGCCGCCACTCACAATCACCATCACAAGTTCACAACGGACAAGGTCGCTTCGGTGGTCTGTTCAAAAAACAAACAAACAAACAAAAAGGTCGCTTCGGTGCGTTGACGCTGCGGCTGCTGCTGCTGTGGTCGTCGTACGCGCTTCAGCTCGCAACTTGTTTGTTTGCGACAGTGAAAGCGGCAAACGGTAGTGGGATTCCTCAAATGGCACGCGTGCGTTCAAGTTCAAATTCAAATTCAAACCTCCAACTGCTCAGCGGAGTGGTTGGTGGGAGGCCGGGGTTCACTTGTTCCCTGTATCGGCGGTCACAGTTCAAACGACAAGTCCTTTCAAATCCAATCTGGAATCCATCCAGCGAGCGATCCGTTTCAATTTCAAACCGGACAATCCAAGAATTTAACCAATCAAAGAACTGTTCTTTGTTTCTTTTTATGTTATTTCCCCCAAATTCTCAGTTTGGGAGGTTCTGTACTGTACATGATGAAAGAACATGAACAACTGAACAAGCTATTATCTCAGCAGCGCAGCGCGCACTTAGCCGGCTTGGTAGTGGCGTCGCCGCCGTCGCGGAGCTCGAGGCCGTAGAGCACGCCGGCGCACACGTCCAGGCTGCCTTCCTTGGGGAAGTAGAGCCTAGCCATTTCCCGGAAGGTGTCCCACGTGAGCACGCTGTCAGACGCGGCCTGGTGTCCCCGTCCGGCGGCGCGGCGCACCCGCAGGGCACCGGCGACGCGCTCGAGCCCGCCGAGCAGCGCGACCTCGCCGTACGAGTCGCAGGCGACCCTGGCCATGTGCTTGACGTCGTACACGGCGGCGCCGAAGTACACCCTGACGTACCGCAGGAACTCCGGGAGCGCGCGCGGCAGCTTCCGGCCCATGAGCACCTTGACGAGGTAGGCGAAGTCGTAGGCGGAGCAGAAGGTGACCCACGCCACGTCGGGGTTGCAGACGAGCCCCGACGACATGAGCAGCGCGGCGAAGGCGCGCGCGCTGACGCCCCGGGCGCGGTGCGCGGCGAGGTCGACGCCGCTGGCGGCGAGCAGGCGGACGGAGTCCGGCGCGTGGCGGTGCACGCGCGGGTCGAACTCGCGGAGGTTGATCTGGAACGCGAGCGCCGGCGGGGACGACGGGGACGCCGCGAAGGCCAGCCCGACCTGGATCAGGTGCAGCGCGTCGACGTTGGACTTGAGGAGGGTGTAGCGCTGCGACGCGGTGAGAGTGGAGTGGTGGACGGAAGGGGATGGGTGGTGGATCACGCCTGGGAACTCCGTGTCCATGGACACGTAGGGGAACCGCTCGATGGCGGCCCGGATTAGCTTGAACTCGCGCTCCACGTTGTCCGCCCATACCTCCCTGATCTCCAGCGGCTGCGGCGGCGGCTGGGGATGGGGATGGGGATGGGGCGGAGGCTGCTGCTGCTGGGTGTAGTGGTGGTGGTATTGGTGGTGCTTCGGCTGGTACTGCTGATGGAGGTGCTTCGGCCTCCACCCGCCGGCGCCGCCCACCTCGACTGAAGGCATGTCGGCGTCGCTTGCTTAATTACTTGGATCTGATCCGATCGACCGGGGGTTGGACGGCTGAGTCGAACTTGATTGCTGGATTTGCACCCCGGACGGGCAATTCGGAACCTCGGATGCTTCTGCTCGGTGAAGGAGGCGCGAAGGCTGTGGAGCGATGGTGGTGGCGGCATGGTGGTCAGGGCAGCCGGGGTTTTATAGGATAGGGGAACGGGGGCAGACATCAGGAGGAGGAAGCCGGCGGGCGCGTGGAGATCCGTGAGGCAAATGGGATCGACGGTGGGTGGACGCTGGGCTGGACACTGCACGCGTTTATGGCGTGCGGTGCGGGGAGAGAAAATTTGTTAATGATTGGGCGCGTCCCGACCACCAGCCATCGGAGCAGGAAGGAGGAACGAACCGCATCCGGCGGCCCCTATCCAGGCCAACTCCAAGCCAAGTGATTTGTTTTTGTTGGACGCACCTGGACTGGCTTCGTGTTATGTTCAACGCAGGCCGACTTGGTCTGCGGTTTTTTTTTTTAAAAAGTCTGCTTATATCCTTTTCTGTCGTCGTCAATCGATGTTCAAAAAAAAAAAAAATCTCCAACGGTGTTTTATGATTTTTTTTCCTTTTATAAAAAAAACGATATGTAGGGTAGGAGTATCTGCTTAGCCTCTCCAACGGTGTTTTATGAATTTTCTTCCTTAAAAAACGGCGCCCCTTATGAATTTTCACCCATAAAAAACGGCGCTATGTTCGCTTGAATGGTAAATCATGGTACGTTGTTTTTTCTCTCACAACAAAACAATGTAAAAGCCACAGAAACCATCAGCAAAACAAGATTATGGATAGACGCTGAGGAAGGCAACATAGGTAAGGAATTTCACAAAAGAAAACGAATTTATGTCCCAGGCAAAGGCAATCGAGTGAGTCTAGTGCACTGCACCTAGACCCGGAGTCCTGGTCAGCGGCGAATCTAGACTAAACTGCTGTCGGGGTCGCACAGATTCATGAACTTAATTTGATGGGGTCGTAGCTGGCCGAAATACGCGGGGTTCCACTGATTCGTACAAAGTTATCGGCGTCGCATGACCTCGACACATGCACTGTGGCTTCGCCGCTGGTCCTGGTGCTGACTGTTATAAAACATATCGTCAATAGTTCGGACTCTTTCCTCTCCGTCTCTCATGATCAATATAGTAGATGAAAGTAGAAGAATAAGTAGACACAAGATAGAGAGACTATTCTTTATTCATCTGAATATTGGTAATTACAACATAGAGCTCCCACGTATATATAGTCATGCCAAGGCCTAAGAGTTTGGTAAGAGCCCGCATACAAACGGACTAGGATTATGATTCCTTCTTCTCATTTTCTTCTAGGATAGAGTCTGTATGTTTTACCACACTTCCCCTTGGGCGATTACTACGATATGCACATGCCTCATTAAAAACTCCATCCGAAAACCCAGTGAGAAAAATGGTTCTCGGAGAAAAGAGTACATCACACTCGTTAGTTGTATTGCACATGTTGTCTCATTAAAAACCTTGTGTAAGAAACCTTCAAGTAAAAACTCACATAGAAAAAAAGAGTACAACATTTAACCTTTTGGTCATTCATTGTTCAGGATATTCTATTCTTCATGAATAGATACTGATCTTCATGATCTATACATAGACTTCAATGTTTTAGCAATTACGATCTACTTGATATTTAAAATTTTAGTGCTTTACCTTAAAGGTAGATTCAATCAAATATGCTCTCCCTTATAAAGCCATACTTTGAACTTCATTGTTCAAATTACACTTTTCATAATCGTGTGCTTAATTAATGGTATGCAGTACCACAATACTATATCTTTCAAAAGTTAGCTCATAATTCTTCTATGAATTATTTCTTTTAAAATTCTTCTATGAATTATAATATGGGTATAAACAAGAGCAATATGCTTCGTGCATAATGACCACTTATTAGTTGTGCAAAACAAATAAATTTTATCCTTCAGGGTAATAAGTCCTTTCAGATGATTATGGGGATAAATAAGTTACAATATTCAATATCTTCTAGATAGTGTATCAAACTTATACTAGAGTTTGAATGCTTATAATTCTTCCTTAGTGGATTTTTGAATTATTTATTCTATAAATCTTCGGGATTTTGATTGTACCACTAATTAATAAATTCAGTCTTGCATTTGGCATATAGGGGATAATTCAATTGCCAAAGTCACCATTATTCTTATACCTTCTATGGTATTTAGAGGATATCAACACTTAATTGCTAGCTTTACAATGTACACTTTCTGAGTGTTTGTATTACATCTTCATGGTGTTTAAGATTCCTCACTTTATTTCTCTCGGGTCTATATTCACTTCTCAGATTAATGGTGTTTATTCAATAATTGATTGTTAAATCTTTCTTGGATTAACTCCTTCAAGGATGTTCTCATTTTTTATGAATAACATTTCTCTTCTATGAGATATATTCTCTGCTGCATGAGAAAATATTATATGATAGTGTTATTCATTACAAATTCATTCGATGACTCTATTCCTTCTAGGACATCTCTTCTTGAGACTTCAATATTCATTCATAAATATATTCTACCTTAGACTTCTTAATACTTGTATGAGATTTAATTTTCGTATGTTGCGATTTATATTCTTTAGGAATTATATGGATTTTCATAATCCACTTATTAACTGCATATTCCATAATCATTCAATTCAATTACAGAGATATAGTAGAACATTTATTTCTTCTTAGTAGGAGATTCACCCTCAATTGCTTTCTTTATTGACCCGATATAATCGCTGCAAACGACTTTGTCATGAACTTTATTTTTTGAATTCGGGTCCTCGTAAGAGAAACATTTGCAATTATAGAGGTAGTCGACAACTATTATTTTCTCCCAATATTCTCATAATGGTGAGATTATTCTAACTCTTTGTCATTTTTCAAATAAGAGATGATTTATTGTTCTACATACCCAACACTAATAATGTGCACGCTTAGTGTGTTGGATTTCATCTTCATGATGATCCTCTTCATGAGGTGCTTAACCTTCTTCATGAGGCATTCTCTTCATGAGAATGGAGGAGTTTGTTCTTATTTTATTTAACAAGTATACACTAAACTAGAACACACAGGTGTCCCCGTAGATTTTAGCTTTATAGTATAGTATACAACATTTAGTTTACTACTAATAAACACAACTTCTGATTTATAACTTCAAGTTACTTCTCTTATTTTCAAAATATCTGGCATATACTCTGCTTCATTCTTCACAAGAGCATTAGTCAAACTATTGTTTGATTTAGTGCATGATACTATTCATGCTTCAAGCTTCAAGGAATATTTTTTTCTTTTAAGATCATTTTCCTTCCATAGAAATAATATTTGGCATTCAAAATAATAGGTTTTCTCTCCCCCGAATGCCAATACTAGATCTTTAATAGCATACTTCGAAAGATATACCCTATCATGGGCTTAAAATAATTCAAATTCATATATCTCTGATTACAAGCAGAGGCCCATTTATGTATGCTATGATAAAATAAAATTTTATGGGAAATATTCACGCACAAATTTAAATACGGGGGTTATTATACAGTAAATGCAGCGAGCTAGAATACATAAAGTGCATTTAAGGATGTTCAGTATTCCTACAAACTCAGGGATGTTCTTTCCCTTGATTTGCACATATAAAACTATTTAATTATCTAGCTTCTTTATTGTTTAGCTCAAAAAAATTAATCCAAGTACTCATACATAAAAATTGGACCATATACTTCAAATGTATAATGCATCGTTGATATTCACATGGAATTTCTTCTAGAATATTCTAATTGCCATTAATGCAAAAATCCCCAAATGTTTTTTCTTCATAAATCCCAAATCATCATAAATGTGTTATTTATCATCTTAACTCCACAATTATTCATCCCATCAATTTAGTCTCCATTGAGCTAATTTCATACTAACTCTCCCCCTAATCTCTGGCTGCTTGACCTTAGATCAATCGTATTGCTTATGCATGCAATGCATTAGAAAGCAACATATTCATTACTTCAATAAAAATTATTTTGGCATAACATACTAGCTAGCCAATTTGATTACGAGGGAAAAAATAGTAGCTACAAGCTACAAATATAACTTCCATGCGAATATTTATGTAGGAGGAAAGATAGTTGTAGCTTAACGAGAGCACAACATAGTGATACACATTCATGTGTAATGTGAAATGTTGGTATTCAATCCAACGTAATAGATAACAACACAATGTAAAGGTACAAGCTTCCTTGCTATTAGTGAAATGTAGAGAAAGTTAACTCGACCGGAAGAGCCACGGCTAGGACTTCAAGTCCTGATACATGCACTTATTGATAGATTTAAGAAGGCTATGCCTATTAAATATATATTATCCATATTTTCTTATGCCTTTTACTTAAAATTCCTCCTCCTTTTCATGCCATAATTACTTCAAGTAGTAATGTGCTTCATGCATCATCTATGAATAATCATTTCTAATGTTCCATAGAATCTAATCATACTTTTAGTATTCATTGGTTTAGACATGAAATTCACATATCCGTGTACTATTCAATGTACAACAAAATATTCAGGGTAGGACATTTTATGGGCTAAAGTATTAAATACTTAGTTTTTAGGATTATACTATTTCTTCGCTAAATTAATCCTTCTAAAATCAGTTAATATGCCAGTATAGTCTAATTGTTCATGTACTTCTAGGAAATTCAATTCTCCTTCTACCTACATGGTAGTAGTGCACAAAGAACTATAACCTTCATGGTTAACTGAGATTTTTTTTTGGATAAAATTAATGCAAAACTTATTTAGATAGGCAAAAATTGTCAATTGTTTATATGTGAAACATATAAGTCTAATTTATTTCATGAGAAGTTAACATATATTACTTCAAGTAAGAATTGTAACTAAGAATATTAAATATATCATATTAGTCTTCAAGCTAATAAATTAACCATGAACTCTTCTATGAGTATACAAGAACCACTTAATTCAACGGAAACTAAAACTTAAAGCACCACCACTACTACCACCGATACTTCAGGATAGTAATTTCAAAGACAACAAATTTATAAGCACACGATTTAAGTTTTTCTTCAAGAAAAACCATTAAATATTATAAATAATATACATTCTCGCATGTCTTAACTTCTATACATGACAGGCGGTAGCTTCATGCTTTATTCAATAGTTATGATATACAGTCACAAGCCTTCAAGGGGTGTAACATATGCAAGCCACATAGTCAAAACTACTGCAACTGGCAATATCCTGGTTTATAAAGTTGTCTAAAAATTCCAACTCAATTTCTATTTGAGTAATTTTTTATGGTAAACTCCAATACTTCACGTATTACATTGCTCTTTGATATTCTATACACAAGAGATATTTCTTCGAGAATATACATTGACAAAATCTTATTTACCATCTTGTCTTCTAGACATTTAGTACAAAGCTTCAACTATTGTTTATAGAGCAGCATTATACCTAAATCTATAGGCATACAAGGTTGAAAATTCGACTTTCAATGCAAGATGATATTCTGTAATCATAATTTAGGATTTTTCTCATGCAATGAGTCCCACAATGCATTTGTTATTTCTCTCGGCCATTGAAAGGACCTAGGATGCCGCCTAGAGGGGGGGTGAATAGGCGTTTCTGAAAATTAACACCTTTAAATGCGGAAACAATTAGAAAGGGGAGTTTCCAAAATGGAAACTCCAAATTAAGAGTACTACCACCCCTCACAAGTTAGCCACAAAGTAAACAAGGTATAAAGAATATATCTAGAAGCTACAACCCTGCAACACCAAGTTAGAACAGAGAATAAATATTTTCAGTGCAGACAGGAAATACCGGACGTGTCCGGTATGAATACCGGACGTGTCCGGTATACACGATTTCTGCAGATCTGCCCCAAACTTGCTCCTTTCGATTTCTATCTTCAAACCAAACTGCAAGCACCTAGTGGAGATGACAATATACACAGAGAACCTGCAGAACAGCTAGAGCAACACAAATATCAAATGAAATGTGAATTTAGACACAATATTTGTTTTACCGAAGTTCGGACTCGTTCGAGTCCTACTCTCCGTTGAGGGGGCTGCGGGCGACCCAGCGAAGGTCAGCCCTAGAGGGTACCACGAAGGTCACTCTAGCCGGAGTCTTTTCCAACTCCTTTTCCTCCTTCCACTAATTTGATTCCGAGGCGGCGGAATTGACTGTTACAAACTTTCCGAAGCAACCACAATCTCTCGGTTGCTCTCTGGCGACGCCTAGCCGTCTAGGACCGAAGAGTCCAAGAGTAACAAATGCGAATCACGAGATTGACAATATGCACAAGTGCTCAAGTGGTGGCTTGCTCTCTTTTTCAAATTCTCTCTTAACCCACAAATTGATTTTGCAATTTGGATCACACACTCACTAATAGAGGGTTTAGGAGAGTTGGCAAGGCTCAAAAATGTGTGTCTATCTCAGCAGAATCAGCAGCCTCCAAAGGTGGAGGCTTGGGGGTATTTATAGCCCCCTTGAAAAACTAGCCGTTTTATAGCCGTTGCAATACCGGACACGTCCGGTATGCATACCGGACACGTCCGGTATGACTCACACTGCGTCAACGGTAACTAAGTTACAGTGATGTTGTGAGGCATTGGAACTCCCGAAGAATGCCGGGACTTCCGACCGTCGGAACTCCTGACTCAAGTCGGAACCCCCGACCCTCAGTAATTTTGAAAAACATGTAACTGAGTTAAAGTTAGTGAGGTGTCGGAACTCCCGACATATGTCGGAACTCCCGACCGTCGGAACTCCCGACATACGTCGGAACTCCCGACCCTCACGGCTTTTGAAAACTAGCCGTTGGCTTCTGGTCATCCATACCGGACACGTCCGGTATTAATACCGGACACGTCCGGTATGACCAGTACAGTGAACCCTCCAAGTCAGTTGAAGTGCGACACGTCGGAACTCCCGACCCATGCCGGGACTCCCGACCGTCGGAACTCCCGACCTACGTCGGAACTCCCGACAAACCAACCCGAGAACAACAATTTTACAGCTGGTGGACAAATACCGGACACGTCCGGTATGAATACCGGACATGTCCGGTATTGCCAGACCAGCAACAAATCAGTTAGCTCTTTTGTCGCTCAAATTCTCAAAACTCACATGGGTTGGCTTGAGCACTTATGAAACATTATCTATCAACATGATGCATCCATCTTAATAGTACGGCATACCTATTAAACTCAAGATAAACAGAAATATGAATTTGTACCACTTGAGTTGTTCTTTGGAATTGATGCCGTCCCTTCCAATCTTCATCAAGTAAGGGTGCTAACATGTTGATGTTGATCTTTTCACTTGAGCATAGCCATCTTGAGCATGTGACTTGATTCCATTCATCAAGTTTGAATAATCCCAAATGTATCAAGTCACTTCCATCAAATACTTCATTATAGATTTGATTCTTCACATCAATATGACCATCTAAGCTTGATTAGTACCTCAACTAAATGCAAGTACTTTCTTCTTCACCCTAGCTAGGTTCTTCGGCCGCCAAGCCGTCGCTTGCCCTTCACCCTTGCTTAGTACCTCGAAGCCTTTCCTTGCTATCTTCACCATCTCAAGCCATCAAGTCACATCTTGTGTTGAATCATCCATTCATATGTATTGTTATCTTTTTCATTTTAATTTAGCAAGCTTCAAATATGAGACTATTCCATATGCAATCCCTCATGTCTCATTAACTAATAATCACAAGCTTGCTTTCACATAGTACATGGAAATCCCACAATAAATAAGCCTTCACATGAATTTTATTTGCATTGTTGTCTTGTGCTTGAACTAGATTGTTTATACAACAACACATCATTTTGGCTTTCATTAAGTGCCTGTGAGATAACCTATTACCTGTCCATACTTAGCAAACGGGTTAGTCCTTTAATCACGTTGTCATTCAATCATCCAAAACCCACTAAAGGGCTAGATGCACTTTCAATCTCCCCCTTTTTGGTGATTGATGACAACTTGATTAAAGCTTACAAAATGATATAAACATTTAAGCTTTTGGGTTCAATGATTTATGAGAGGCTCCCCCTTAATATGTGCTTATGATTAGAATTCACAAAATGACCTCAAATGTCAATTGCACATATTAAAACAAATAGGAGACTCCCCCTAAATCATTGCATCCGTGGGGTGCATGTGTGTGTGACAAAGTGAAACCGTGATGCATATGACAAGATATATCACACAAGAATAAATATAAAAGCATCACATCAAATATTTTCATTCTAGCATGCATAGTCCTTATGAAAATAAATATGACATATGTAATTCACACATAGCACTCATTACAAATTTTCTCAAGTCCAGAAACCACTGATATATATAGATAAAGATCATGTCTCAAGAGATACATAGATAAAGCATAAGTAAGTCTCATCTCTCACATGATACAATCTATCTCAAATCCAAGATACATCAATGAAGCTCAAAAACAAACTACAGCCTGCAGTACATATCTTCAGGTACAAAGATAAGCAAATGAAACTATCCTGAAGCTTTAATCAGTCTCTCTCCCCCTTTGTCATCTATCACCACAAAGGTCCAACAATGACATACTAAGGACAAAGGGGCTACAAGCTGTCACGGAAAGCAGAGATCACTCATCATCATCATCTCGACCAGTATCCTCATCATCTGATCGTGCAACACCGGTTGGACGAGAACCACCCGCACCAGACGCGTCATAGCCACCAGACCCGTAGAAGCCACCACCACCTGTTAGGTCACTCCACCAATCTGTAGCATAGTCGTCTGCAGTGCTGGGACGTGGCTGAGAGTGAGTAGGCACACGAGCCTGAAGTGGTAGAGTGTCAGGGTGCTCAGGTGCCTGCTGCTGCTGCTGTCGCTGTATGAACTCAACATACTCTCTATCATATCTAGCCTGCTGCTGCTCCTCAGTCTCAGGCTCACTAGCTGCCTCATCTGATAGAGGAGACCTAGGAGGATCAAGCTCAAGATTAGAAGCAATTTGCTTCAAAGTCCGAGTGTCCTTCCTCCTAGCCTCCCTCTCCTTCTGCTGCCTAGTCTGGATGTCATGGCACATCCCAAATATGGAGCTGAAAAGCCTGCGGATAGGCGAAGGAGGACTGCCACGGCGTGAAGTAGAACGTGAAGGAGCACGTGGTGAAGGTGAAGCTCCTGCTGGTGCACCACTCTCAGGTGCATCTGCCTCTGGTGCTGCTGCTGCTCCTCCTGGTCCTGCTGGAGGTAACCCGGTCTCAGGCAGATCTGCAATAATCTTCAGGGCCTTGTGAATCTTATCATACTCGAATGTATGCCCTGTCACCTGCTCAATCATATGCATGATATAAGGAGCAAAACCACAGCCCTTGAGGGGCCTCTCTCCAACACTCCTGATCTCGGACCAAATAAAGTCAAACACACTGAAGGGCCGAGCATCAGGTGCCATCCTGTGGAGTAGGTTCCTGGAGTAATCAGCAATGGTGCCCTTGTCTCCACCCTTGCAGTCAATAGTCTTCCTGAACATCCTGTCCAGGTACCTGTAGGTAGGGTGAAGACCTAGAACCTTCCCCACAGCTCCTCTCTGACCACCAGGAGGATACATATATGCGAGCTGCTCAGGAGGTAACACCTGCTTGGTGTGGATCCTGTCCCTCTGGAGATCATCCTCAGAGAAGCCAAGCTGGGCGGCAAATACATCATAGTCAACACTGTACCACTGGCCCTCAAGCATCCAGTGCATACGCCGCTCATCCTCCTCAACAAATAGAGTAGCATAGAACTGAGCTACTACCTCTGTGTTCCAGTCATGCTGGAACTCCATGATCTCATAGACCCTAGTGCGCTGGCAAATGGCAATGGCATGATCAACTGAGGCCTTCTGCAACTCTGTAACGTACTGCCAGTCAATCCACTGAGACCTGGCAATCACAGGGTTCCTGGTGAGAATCACACTGGAGTAGAAGTCCAGGTGAAAGGTTGTCTAGAAGCGGTGATCGTACTGAACCTTAGGTAAGCCCCTCGGATCAACCCTTCGCTCATCTCTAGCTCTCCTGGTCATACCATTTCCTCTGTAATCAACTCTAGGAACATAGGAGGGCACATTGGGCAGACGTGTCTCAAGAAGACCATAATGCATCCCCTGACCAGGCTGGTGCTGAACTAGAGGAACTGACTCCTCCTCCTCAATCTCCTGCTCCTCATCTGAGCTGTCACCATCTGATCCTCTATCAGTGCTCTTCCTCTTTCTTTCATCTCTAGACTCCACTCTAAACTCATCAGTATCTGTGTTAGAAGAAGAGCTCCCGAACCCCTCTGCATACTGAGCTGCTGCTCTAGAGGCAGCCCTGGTGGACCTCCTGCTGGTCGGCTGAAATCCAGGATGCATATCCTGTCTCGCCTTCTTGTACTTCTCAAGTGCTGGATCATGCCTGTGCTTGGACCTCGGCTCCTGTCGTCCACTCATGGCAGCTGTCCTGTATCCAAAGATTTCCAAAGAATTTTAGATACATGCCCATAGCTTGTAATTAGACATAGATTCTTTCATCCAAGGTTTTACAATCACCTCGACACACCATTGTCACAAGGTTTGCAAAACGTAGATACAAAAGAAACTAAGCCTAACAAACCATTCTAGATAGGATTGAGTCAGAGATCAGCAGGGAGTCTGCTCTGCTGGGCCATACCGGACACGTCCGGTAGCATACCGGACACGTCCGGTATGGGCGACCAGCAACCCTAACCGGGGTTTCTCGATTCAAACCATCACGGATCAATTCCAAATTTTGGGCATTGCTTCTATATCACCAATGCAGCATATTTACCGAAGGAATTTCCAAATCATGCATTAACCATGTAGATCGGACGAGGTCCGTGATTTAGGGTACCTTGAGAGGAGAGAAGAGAGAGCGATGTGAAATCCAAATCCACGGGCCTTCAATCCTTGATCCAAGCCTTCTCCAATGCAATCTCCCTCTCTCTCTTTTCCTTGGTGAAATCCTTGGTCGCCTTAGGGGAGAAGAAGGGCGTTGGCTGGTTGGTTTGGAGGAGGCAAGTCTGTTTGGGCCGAAGGGGTACGCTCTTTTTTTATAGTCCCGCTCATACCGGACACGTTCGGTAGCATACCGGACACGTCCGGTATACGCGGGCTAGCCCAAATAATTCCAAAATGTGTTCTCACTCTTCCAAACCCTTTCTCTGTTGTTGCTCAGTCCAAAAAGGTGTATGATCTTGATCCAAACCGAGTACTATCACTTTTCTTATCGAATGCCATCAATTTATTTTCTCTTTTCCAAATAAATGGCATAATCAATAATTTGCTTGCTTGAGAGAGATAAAGTGAGACAAAGTAGATTGTGGACTTAAGAAAGCCATGTCATGTGTGATTAGCCAATCAAACAATCAAGGAGAGCTATAATCATCACATGGCAAGGCTAGGTCACAAAGACCAAGATTCAAATAGTTTTTCAAATTCACACCACCTACACATGCTAGTTGTGGGTTTTGAAAAACATCTCTCCTATGTCACACAAATGCACATTCTAACATGTAAAGGGCCTTAGATGCACTTACAATACATGTATGCAAAAACATACCTTTGCCTTGAGCCCACAAGAATACCACTAAGAAGACACATGGCATGATAATCTTTATGTTGACCTTGATTGCCAAGTAATCATGCTTGATACAAATTCAATTTTTTATCCAAAGGACTACAAAGAGTGCTAGATAAATTTGTTAGTCCACAATGGTGCAAAATAGAAATTTAGCTCCCCCTAAATAAGTGCTTCAAGTATTTTGAATGACTTTCAACGAGCACTTTTATTCTGATAAGAAATTGAGAGCCAATTTTCATTTTGACCATGAACCAAAAAAAATTGCCATATTTAAAAGTGAGTTTAAGAGATGCTCACAATCCACTTAGATTTGATAAAACACAAGCTTCTGAGTATGTTAGGGATATATGAAAAATGTATGGATCGAATACTCAGTTGCAACACAATTAGTGTTCTGGTCCATGCAATACCGGACATGTCCGGTAGTGTACCGGACACGTCCGGAATAGACAGAACAGAAACATTGACTTTCTGTCTCTGGTCATACCGGACACGTCCGATAGTAATACCGGACACGTCCGATAAGTGAAAGACAGAACCAATTAAGTTGCTGCTTGTGATTCTTCGTTTTAACTGTAATATTTATTTATTGTATACTTGCATCTCAACAAATAAATTACTCTACTAGAGAGCTAATAAAAGCATCATATGGCAAACATGATAGATCTCAAGTGAAATTAATTAGCCACTTTCATTTTTTTTTACAAATGTACCTATTTGTGAACTATAGAACATGAAATGAACAAGGTGGCTATCCTAAAAGGTTTAGGTACTTGTTACCAATGGTGAGGATGAAATATATGAGATGTTCATTGAATTATCTTCGGGTCAACCATATAAGGGATTAAGATAAGAATTGGTTGATAGATTGAGTGAATATAGTCAAATTGCTTGCTCAACCACCCCGAAACCTTCATCCCATTACCAAGTACCTACATCATTAACCTAAGCACACTTTGGTACCCAACTCTTGTTGGGTCCTTTTGAGTTAGTCAATAAGTGCTTAGGCACCCAAATGGCTTTAGCATTAGTTTGTGGTGAACACATCACCTTACTAGTGCTAACTCCATTTGTGGTCTTCCTAAGCATATCATTGTAAACAAATGTGTTTGACTTAGGAGTTTTACCATTTGGGCATTCATAGCTTAGATGCCCCTTTCTTCTACAAGCATAGCATATGCGGCCTTTGTGTGCTCTATGCTTGATTTGCTTGTATGGACATCTATCAACCTTGTGGCCCATCTCATTGCATCCATAGCATCTTCTTGTTGCAACTTGGGCTTTCTTTCTTGCCTCTTTGTACATTGGGCATTTCTTGGTAGAAGCCTTTTGATTTGCGGCTTCGACCTTGTCGGCCCAACTCTTGTGTGGACACATAGCCAACTCATGTCCATACAATCCACAACCATAGCACATCCTTTTTCCATGTTTCTTGCTCTTGGTTGTGTTGGCCTTGCTTGAGATGTGATTCTTTTGTTGGGCTTTGGAGGAAGCAAGGTTTGAACCCTTCTCAAGCTTCTTCACCATGTTATCACGGTTATCTTGAGAAGGTTGTGCTTTCTCCTTACCCTTCAACCGAATCACATCTTTCTTTAATCTTTGCACTTCTTCTTTGAGCTCTATGTTTTTTATAAGATTTAGCTCAATCGAAGATTGGCTTGCTTGAGGAGCACATTCATTAGTACAAGAAATATTTAATTGAGATGGTGTACTAGTGAGCGGATGTGTGAGAGGTTGAGAGAATTTTACTGATGTAATCACAACCTCATGAGCCACCTCAAGCATGATGCTTGATTCTACTACTTCCTCATGAGAGCACTTTAGATAAACATAATTTGCTTGTAGCTCATTATACTTGCTTGATAGTTCATCTAGCCTTGCCTTGAGCTCGAAGTTTTCCTTCTCTAGTTGTGAAACACTAGAAGAGGAGTTAGTAACTAAAGCATGCTCAATTGACAATTTTTCATACCTCTCATTTATTGCCTTTAGCTCTTGCAATTTGGAGATGAGAAACTTTTCTTGATTTTGAAGCGATTGCTCTTGCTTCTCAATCTCTTCTTCAAGCTCATCATTCTTTTCAACTATCTTCATGATGATGAACTTGTCTTTATGGTTGAGATGATCAAGGTTGTAGTTGTCTTCAACATCAATATCACTCTTATCTTGATCATCCACTTGAGCCTTCTCCTTTTCTTGATCTTTCTTGTTACTCTTCTTCTTGCTTTTCTTGGCCATGAGACACAAGTGATGAGTATCATGAGATACTGAGGTTGACTCATCACTTGGTCGCCATCGGGCTTGAGCATCGCTGCAAACAGCTGCTTGCTGGTCTGCTGCCTCGGTCATACCGGACACATCCGGAAGGCATACCGGACATGTCCGGTATGTGTAGGCAGACAGCACGTCATGTGCTGCTTGCACTTCTTGCTCCGGCTCGGTGCTCTTGAGGTCTTGTGAGGCTTCTTCGCTGTATGATGACACAATGGACATACTTTCCAATGACTTAATCTCAAGTGCATCATCACATTTGGATTTTCCATACAAATCAAAAAGTCTAGTCCAAATGAGATGAGCACTCTCCGGAGGTGGTTGTCCATTGAAGATTGCCTCATCTTGAACCTCTACACTCAATGTACTCAAAATAATATTAATAGCTTGAGCATTGAGTTGCACGCATATCTCTTCCTCTTTTGACAAATTTTTGTAGTTGCTCCAATCAACTATAGAAAGAGGTATGCTTACATCCACAATATGCTCAACAAGAGGACTAATATCTCTAAAAGCATTGAGTACATGTATTGACCAAGGTAGAAAGTTTGAACCATCATTTTGGAGAAGCACCAGCTCCAACTCGATAGGCGTCGACATCCTTTTCTCACGACGGTGAAGCTTTAGGTGAGAACCTCGCTCTGATACCAATTGAAAGGACCTAGGATGCCGCCTAGAGGGGGGGGGGTGAATAGGCGTTTCTGAAAATTAACACCTTTAAATGCGGAAACAATTAGAAAGGGGAGTTTCCAAAATGAAAACTCCAAATTAAGAGTACTACCACCCCTCACAAGTTAGCCACAAAGTAAACAAGGTATAAAGAATATATCTAGAAGCTACAACCCTGCAACACCAAGTTAGAACAGAGAATAAATATTTTCAGTGCAGACAGGAAATACCGGACGTGTCCGGTATGAATACCGGACGTGTCTGGTATACACGATTTCTGCAGATCTGCCCCGAACTTGCTCCTTTCAATTTCTATCTTCAAACCAAACTGCAGGCACCTAGTGGAGATGACAATATACACAGAGAACCTGCAGAACAGCTAGAGCAACACAAATATCAAATGAAATGCGAATTTAGACACGATATTTGTTTTACCGAAGTTCGGACTCGTTCGAGTCCTACTCTCCGTTGAGGGGGCTGCGGGCGACCCAGCAAAGGTCAGCCCTAGAGGCTACCACGAAGGTCACTCTAGCTGGAGTCTTTTCCAACTCCTTTTCCTCCTTCCACTAATTTGATTCCGAGGCGGCGGAATCGACCGTTACAAACTTTCTGAAGCAACCACAATCTCTCGGTTGCTCTCCGGCGACGCCTAGCCGTCTAGGACCGAAGAGTCCAAGAGTAACAAATGCGAATCACGAGATTGACAATATGCACAAGTGCTCAAGTGGTGGCTTGCTCTCTTTTTCAAATTCTCTCTTAACCCACAAATTGATTTTGCAATTTGGATCACACACTCACTAATAGAGGGTTTAGGAGAGTTGGCAAGGCTCAAAAACGTGTGTCTATCTCAGCAGAATCAGTAGCCTCCAAAGGTGGAGGCTTGGGGGTATTTATAGCCCCCTTGAAAAACTAGCCGTTTTATAGCCGTTGCAATACCGGACACGTCCGGTATGCATACCGGACACGTCCGGTATGACTCACACTGCGCCAACGGTAACTAAGTTACAGTGATGTTGTGAGGCATCGGAACTCCCGAAGAATGACGGGACTTCCGACCGTCGGAACTCCTGACTCAAGTCGGAACCCCCGACCCTCAGTAATTTTGAAAAACATGTAACTGAGTTAAAGTTAGTGAGGTGTCGGAACTCCCGACATATGTCGGAACTCCCGACCGTCGGAACTCCCGACATACGTCGGAACTCCCGACCCTCACGGCTTTTGAAAACTAGCCGTTGGCTTCTGGTCATCCATACCGGACACGTCCGGTATTAATACCGGACACGTCCGGTATGACCAGTACAGTGAACCCTCCAAGTCAGTTGAAGTGCGACACGTCGGAACTCCCGACCCATGCCGGGACTCCCGACCGTCGGAACTCCCGACCTACGTCGGAACTCCCGACAAACCAACCCGAGAACAACAATTTTACAGCTGCTGGACAAATACCGGACACGTCCGGTATGAATACCGGACACGTCCGGTATTGCCAGACCAGCAACAAATCAGTTAGCTCTTTTGTCGCTCAAATTCTCAAAACTCACATGGGTTGGCTTGAGCACTTATGAAACATTATCTATCAACATGATGCATCCATCTTAATAGTACGGCATACCTATTAAACTCAAGATAAACAGAAATATGAATTTGTACCACTTGAGTTGTTCTTTGGAATTGATGCCGTCCCTTCCAATCTTCATCAAGTAAGGGTGCTAACATGTTGATGTTGATATTTTCACTTGAGCATAGCCATCTTGAGCATGTGACTTGATTTCATTCATCAAGTTTGAATAATCCCAAATGTATCAAGTCACTTCCATCAAATACTTCATTATAGATTTGATTCTTCACATCAATATGACCATCTAAGCTTGATTAGTACCTCAACTAAATGCAAGTACTTTCTTCTTCACCCTAGCTAGGTTCTTCGGCCGCCAAGCCGTCGCTTGCCCTTCACCCTTACTTAGTACCTCGAAGCCTTTCCTTGCTATCTTCACCATCTCAAGCCATCAAGTCACATCTTGTGTTGAATCATCCATTCATATGTATTGTTATCTTTTTCATTTTAATTTAGCAAGCTTCAAATATGAGACCATTCCATATGCAATCCCTCATGTCTCATTAACTAATAATCACAAGCTTGCTTTCATATAGTACATGGAAATCCCACAATAAATAAGCCTTCACATGAATTCCATTTGCATTGTTGTCTTGTGCTTGAACTAGATTGTTTATACAACAACACATCATTTTGGCTTTCATTAAGTGCCTGTGAGATAACCTATTACCTGTCCACACTTAGCAAACGGGTTAGTCCTTTAATCACGTTGTCATTCAATCATCCAAAACCCACTAAAGGGCTAGATGCACTTTCAGCCATATACTCATTCTAGAGAGTAATCAGGAAATATATATATCCTGAGTTCACTGTACTTCAGTGGTAGCAAAATATCCTACATAGATTTAATAATGACCATAACAAATAATTCTACTATTCGGAGTGATTTCAGGAAATTTCTTCTTCTTTTGAGGCATGCATATATTAACATAAATTGAATCATGTGCATATAAGTTTACTACATGTAAACAAGTAGCAAGGTGCAAAATGTAGTGGACGGTTATTCAAAATATTCTTAGAAGCATCCTAATATTTTTCAGGATTATGGTATATGCAATTTTCAGAATTAATACCAAGCATTCGTTCATCTAAAAATTCATTATGCTAGGAAAAACAAATATGAGTATCTCAAGGGTGATACGTCTAAGGTCTGCAGGATTAAGAGAGCTCGTACACCTTATATCATATTTCTAGTGTAATCATTCAAGATTTTATTCTTGCAATTACATGATATATAATTCATAATGTGTGATAGATAAATGCATTCAAAAGAGCATAAGAATATTAACGCATAGCGTATATATAAACAATAAACAAATGTTTGTAAATAACATACACAAACTATTCTGCAGGAAAGAGTGCTTATTTGCTTAATTCAATGCCACTGTGATTTCTTTGCATAATCCAGATTTATTTTAGCTGATTATTTCTTATTTAATTTTGGCTAGCCCTAAGAGATAGGGGTCCTGCGTTCAAGTTCAAATACCATGGCCTAGACCATGCAACCCCGACACGATGCGTTCGGGACATCATTACCGTGCACACCGATTTCAAACCAGCTGTGAGCCATAGAACACGAATGTTGATGCTGATGTCGGGACGTTCATGGAGACGAACATGCTGGTTTGCTCCAGATCACGAAGGAGGTCGTCGACTTCAAGTCGGCAACGAGAACGGGACGTTTCGAGTATCAATGCTAGAGATATAAATCGTCACCGATTTCCATTATACTAGGTATTCGATTGTCGATTCAGCGAAAAACACCTGGTAGCAGTAGCAGTGAAGCCTTCAGGCTCGTGCATAGTGCTCCCGCTCGGCAGTAGCACTAGGCCGGCGAAGAACATCTATCTAGTACATATACAGCTCGGCATAACTTACGGTTTTTGACTTTCATCTGCCGTGCTATGGCGTGCGTATTTTTCTTCTATGCATCAATGCATGTCCGCATAGATGTGTGTGTGTGTGTGTATATATATATATATATATATATATATATATATATATAAATTAAAAGCAAAATAATTCAGCTTGATGCATGGCCGATCGGTACTGAACATGCAGGCTCAGGGTCGCACGACAGTGATCGTGCAAGCTTCTGTTCGCTCGGTTTATAAGCCTTACTTTTTCAGTCAACGAACAGTATTTTTCTCTCACAATAAATCAGCCAATAATATTTTCAGACTTACTTGTCAACCAAGCCAACAGAGCAAAGATCGATTTCTCTGCAATGCAGACATGCAGTGATCTTCGTGACAGGAGCATGTATCCATGCCAACTATATTCTTGGTGTACCGGCCGTGTGTGTATGTCCGTACTTTCATGTACATGTGTGATGAAGACATCAATTCTTCGGATGTATCCGCTGATCCTCCAATCGTCATGCAAGGTTTAATGACCCGTGCTCGAATGCGTCAACTCAATTTAGAGGTTAGCTCGTTCTTAAGCGATTCTTTTTATACTTTTGATAATAGACTACTACCTAATGATGTTATCTTGCTTAGGAACATTGAAAAGGGTCGTGAGGGACTTAGAGGACGTGGTGGAGGTGACGATGACCAGCAAGGACGTCCAACAGAAACCGGAGGCCCCATCCAACATGATTTTGAGTCTGCCTCGGTCTCCAGGACCAGTCTGCCTTAAACTGGTCACCCAGAATGCATCCAGACTCTGTTTTCGACGATCTACATATGGTTGGAAAGCTAATTTGATAAGAAAGCCAATCCAAGTGGTCTCATGTCAAAAGCCCTTTAGATTCAACAGGAATCGTCGAAACAAGTCAGCGTTCAAAATCTGCCAGGGTGCTGCGACACCGTCTTTTGGTCTGTTGGACCGTGTATTGTGTTTGGGCCCATTAGGGGGCGCGTCCAGGGTAGGCGACGACCCTAAGACCTTTATAATCATACGCCGCCGACGACATTAGATTTTGGGTTTTGCTTAGATTAATCTGTCAATAACAGTTTCGTCGTTCATCAGTTTGTGAGACCCCAACTTTGTAAGATTAATCATTCATCTGCAATTTGGTTGCTGTCTTTCTTGTTCTTGCTTGTGTTCTTCGTTGCGCAGGCAGGGATTAGCCTTCTTGGCGAGGTCAACCGGATCCGTGTCTCGGTTGATGACCAGAGGAGTTGTGGTGCTAAGATTGCAGGGTTTGATCTTTCGATCTGAAGCCGGATCTGTGTGTCATTCTCCGCCACAACGATAGTTACCTCTACCTGACGGAAGATCGGGATCCCCGTTCCCATTAATGTGTACTTCCTATACAGTTCAATTATTCAAGAGAATAATGGCTCCGTTCACTTCGCTGAAAAAACAAGCTGAAACACTGTTTCGGCGGATTTGTTGTGAGAGAAAAACATTGTCCTAACTGAAAAAACAAGCTGAAAAGTACGGATTATAAGACAAGCGAACATAGCCAATATATGTAGACATGCTTGATGGCTAGCCCACAAACGATTTACGATTCAAAGAGATCGATTCAAACCTCGCAGAGCATGCCAATTTGATGTACCTCATATATCGCATAGGACAGTGGTTAGTAGATACATACCGCGTATCGTATTTGGCATTGTCGTAGAATCGCCTGCTTGACGATGATAGTGCATGTCGATGCAGTTTAGATTAGTTACATGTAGAGGTAGCAGATCCGTTCCGCTAACAACGTCAGGATGTTAACGTCGTCGAAGTAGTCGTGGCAGGGACATCGACATGAGCGTCGACGTCAAAGGTCGGCGGCGGCTTCAACGGCGATGTCGACGTAGAGCTTGTCGTGCTGATAACGTGTTATAAAACATGTCGCCAATGGTTTAGGCCTTTTCTTCTCCGTCTCTCATGATCAACATAGTAGAAGAAAGTAGAAGAACAAGTAGATACACGATAGGGAGACTATTCTTTATTCCTCTGAATATTGGTAATTACAACATAGAACTCCCATGTATATGTAGTTCTGCCAAGGTCTAAGAGTTTAATAAGAGGTCACATACAAATGGTTATAATTCTTTCTTCTCCTTTTATTTTATAATACGTGCTGTGTGCATCTCTAAGCAACAGCCTTGCTGTGTTCCTGCGGCCTCCGTTGCATTTCCGGAATCGGCGGCGTTAGCACAAGGAAGTAGGAGTACTAGTCCGTATATATAACGAATTAACGATAAATAACGGCGCGTCCACGTGCAGAGAGCAGGAGGAAGGAAGGAGCTGGCGCCTGCCGCACACGACACTTTTGCAGTCGCCCCCCGCGCCCCCGCGGTCTCCTCCATCCCGGGATTGCGTATTGGTTGCGGCTTTCGATAGAAATTTCGCCGTTCCCCCGCTCACTGACTAGTCGGCAGGGCTCTGCACTGCAGTCATCACTCCACTCGATTCGGCTCAGCAGCTGCGGTCTTTTCCTCGTCTGCTGCTGTCTTCCTCCACCACAATCATCTCTCCAGTCTCCACAGTTGGAATAGGATTATAGGAAGGAGTATGTGCCTTATGCCCCGTTTAGATGCGAAAATTTTTGCTTTTTGGTTACTGTAGCACTTTCGTTTGTATTTGGTAAAAATTATCCAATTATGGACTATTTAGGCTTAAAAGATTCGTCTCGTCAATTACAGGTAAACTGTGCAATTAGTTATTCTTTTTACCTACATTTAATGCTCCATGCATGTACCGCAAGATTTGATGTGACGAAGAATCTTGAAAAATTTTGGATTTTGGCTTGCATCTAAACGAGGCCTTAGGGACGAAGAATAAGCGGCGACGACTCCGTACTCGTATCCGAGAAGAGAGGACATCAGTTGTATCATGGAAATCATGAAGGCCTTTGGGGACGCTACTGGGCTGCGCATTAATATGATGTGCAGGCTTAGATATGGAGGAGGTGCTCAGGGAATTCTTGGGCGCCAGGGTAAACTTCCCTACCCAATACATAGGACTGCCTCTGAATCTAGGAAGGATACGAATGGTGTACATCCAAGATCGGGCAAAAGGGAAAATAGCTGGCTGGCAAGGGAAGTTGATCACCGTTGCTGGAAGAAAGGAGTTGATAAGGTCGGTGGTTACCTCGCTACCTGTATACCTGATTACAGCTATCAAACCTCCCAAAAAGTTCATAAAGGATTCTGCAGGTCCTTTTCCTTGCCTCAAGAATGGAACGCTTCTAATGAGTTCAGAGAGGTGCACATGCATCCTGTCTACCTTCATAAACCTCAGCATATTCACTTACTTACAGTTTCATTTCCCTTCTTTTGCAATGGCAGACGTTGGCCCTGGATCAAATTCTTGGGTTCAGTTTTATTTTCAGCTGTGTCAATACCATGCAGAATTCATAAATGAATATGGTGTTTTCTTTAAGGCACAGACTGCTCTGATCTGCCATGTTCTGAATTGTTCCAACAAAGTAAGTGTGACATGAAGTTCCAGGTAGATATATGATGCATGCCGAATAGAAAATAGAAATATATTGCATACATACCTTAATATTAATTTATTTGTCAATTTATATTTATGGTTGGCATATGGAGCTAATATTCTCTAGTTTTTTTAGCCTATCAGCAATTTTGGACCATGTTCAGGATATAAATATTATATCATGTTTGTTCTAATGTGCTCAGGTAATCATATCCATGCCTATGCTTTTAATGTAGTGTATGTGTGCTTTTATGTTAGATTTCAATCAAATGAATTTTATCATTGTTCTTTTCCCATGGTCCATCCAGTAAATTTATTTCTTATAAGAGCCGAAAGGTTCAGCGTTCAGCAACATGGTCCACGCTAACGGAAAAAAATACTTACTACATCCGAAGTGCACTCATTGTCTCATTGTGACTCTGTGATGCTTTTCGGTATGACTATTCTGAAATCTGAGTGAATCAATCCCTCTTTTCTATTTTAGAATGCTTAATTTTAAGATTACGGGGTATTGTTATATGAAACTTCAACAGGACAGCAGTTGGCCATGTTGCTCCTTTAGTTTTGCATCTGATCATATTTGATCTTTAAACTAATTTTGAATAGTTATGCTGCTGTATGTAGTTGCAGATAACATGGTTATTTTAGTTATAGGCTTCCTGAGTACTGCAAATAGATAGATGATCCTACGCATCAAAGACCTGAAAACATGGATTTTGATATTTTCATAATTCCTCTTTTTTTCTATAAGATTTGTTATTTGGAATAATGATACGTGATTTAGGTCCTCTTTGGCAGCGCTCCTGCATGCTCCGGCTCTGTCACTGTTCATGCACTGTAGTCGGAGCCGCATGAGCCGGAAAAACGAGCTCCGCCAGCTCTGTGAACAGTGCTCCATGAGCAGTGAGACAAAAAAGTAGGAAAGAGATAAACGACTTCAATGAACAGTGCTGCTACAATGTAGGAGAGAGAAAAACGGCTCCATGAACAGACCGGTGTCAGCGGAAGCCAGAGCCGCGGGAGCCAAAACAAACGAGCCCTTATACATATTAGTTCCCGCATTTAAACTAAAACATATAGCCTAGACTTGCCATCTCACAGCGTCTTAGAATGTATGAAACATTTTATTAGCCAGACCTCTCAAGTTTTTTTCCTTTAACAAAATGCTGTCTTAGTCATACTTCCAATATATATGGAAGGGATACAATGTCTAACCGAATTTATTACAGTACTACTTATAGATTCATGGAATTCATTTTCACCCTTACGCAACAGCCTGGAGTCTTCTTTGCTTTGTATCTCATGTTATTGCCCATTTTCATAAACCAATTCAATTATTTTTTGCCTGGTTAATGATTTGCCGGCGCGTGAGGTCATGGACTAGTGTATATAGTTCTCAACCGTGGCGCATATATATATATATATATATATATATATATATATATATATATATATATATATATACACGGTTGAGAACACACACACAGAGACAAATCCAAAAGGGTTCAATACAACTGACGCATAGCAGCAATTTGCATGCAACCTGAAAACTATATATATTTTTTAAAATGATATCCGAGATGGGACGACGAGAGACACGCGTCTTGAGGGTTGAGATCTCACACGCAGACATCGAACGGGGGTGCTCTGCTCTGAACGCTGAACCCTGAACTCTGAGCTGAGTAGCTGACACGTACACGGTGATCGAGCTACTGGTGGTGGAAGAAGAAGGTGCCTTCGGGGGGCTGGGGCAGCCTGCGGTTGTGCGGCGCGGCCATCTCCTTCTTGAGCTGCGTCAGGAGGTGCTCCATCGTGTACTCCCGCCGCCACTCCCGCAGCGTCGGCAGCTTGTCGGCTTCCACCACCCCGGTGTCCGGGTGGACGCAGGCGAGGTTGATCCGGGAGTGGAACCGCACGGCCGGCGGCTTGTCGGGGTAGTCCTTGTCGCACACCAGCTTCAGCTGGTAGATGCGACCCTCGTGCACGCACTGCATATATGCATGTAGTTGTGGTTGTGCTGGTTATGCATGCTTGCTCGATCTGCATAGGGAATTCGATGAAGTAGTAGCTAGAGCAGAGTCCTACGTACGTTGAGGGGCCCTATGATGGTCCCGGTCCAGGAGCGCATGACGATGTCGTCGCCGTCGTCCATGCCGTAGCTGACGCTGCCGTCGCCGACGCCCTTCTCCCCGCGCTCCAGCTCCTCCAGCAGCCGGAAGTTGCGGGGCACTGCAGTGCGTGCACGCGCGCGTGGTCACAACTCACAGGTCAGAACGGACGGAGGAGCAGGGAAATAAGCTGGGAAGCGCTGCTGCATGGCATGCCATCATGGAAGGAAAAATACTCAGTATAATGGTGGTGGGTAGGTACCGACGACGGTGTCGGAGGCGGCGGAGCCCATCGTCATGGCGGCCGGCCGGATCGGAGGAGAAGCACAATGCGATGCGATGCAAGCTCGATCGGCGAGCGAAATAAGCTGGGTGGGCCGTGCTTTGAGCATAAAAAGGAACACGGAAGGGCAAGGCCACTTGAGTTGCTTTCGCCTTTTCGCTGCTGCATCTGTGCTGTGCATGGGGTGCGTGCGAACCACGCAGCGGCGAGCGGCTGCGATGAGATGCCCGGCCGCCCCCCCGTCACCCGACTGCCACTGGCCACTCGATCGGCCGGCCCCTCGCTCCGAATCATCTCCACCTTTTCCTCTCTTGAGTGTTGCCTGCTTTTTTCGTTCCATTCATCTTTTGCTTTGTCAACGGTTCGTGACTTTTGTTTCATCTCTTGCGTTTCTGGGCCAAACAGTCTCCGGCCCACAGCTGCTCCCTGCGTTTGTATTCCGGATTTCCGGTCCATCGATCAACGGCCCACAGGTCGCCATTAGCCACCAGCAGGGTGCAGGGACGGCAACGCGGAGCCACGCGCCCACACCTCACACAATCTCGCGGCTCACGTGACGTCACGTGTTTCTAAAACCACCATGCATGTGGATCGAATCGACCATGACGCAAAACACAACGTTTCACAGGTCGAGAAGATAACATCCGATTTTATAGCCCGAGGAGAAACTATCCGGTTTTTTTCGACATTAGTTGAGCGAGATAAATCTTTAAAAAACTAAATAAAGACATGAGGCCTTGCATCGCATGTAGGTCAGTGACAACATCTCGAGGTTGACGGGAGGCAGCCCTTTGCGGTGGCGGCCCTGTCACATTTACATCCCTCCATGGACGGATGGATGGAAAACACACGCACGGCATAGAAAAGGAAATTAAAGCACGGGACGAACGGAAAAAAGAAAGCTGGCCCTGCCATGGCTGGGGATCGATTGGAGGTGGATATATATACGGGACTGCGATCAGTCATCTCTATCTCAACTGCCCCTCCCTATTCCCTCCATCTCTAATTGTTGACTAATTATAGACTATAATAATTATTATCTCTGTTAGTATGATATGTTTTCTACCCATCGCTAAAAGAAGAGTGTTGTCAAATCTTAAAATAAATTTAAGAAAAATACCAACACTTGTGTTAAATTGAGAACTTGTTGGATCCAACGAGTATATTTCACCGTCTGCAAGAAACCTAATTGCTTCTCCCTCTGTCCTGAAATTAATGCTCTCGTTTCACGAGGAGTCAAACTTTCTTAAGTTTGGCTAAAAATATAGAAAATCATATCAATATTTCTATCTCCAAATAAGTATATATTATGAAAGTATATTCTATGTTCCTAATGTACATCATAAATATTAATACATTTTGTATATATCTAGTCAAACTTTTAAAAAAATTGACTTCTTACAAAACCAGATGTGCGAAGGAGTACACATTGCTATTCCGTGCATCTGTTCGGCCAGCAATTAAAGATGCACACAAGTTACGCATGACGATATTGCTACCTCTCTTTTGCTGCTCCTGGCTCCTGCTCTCTCGCTCGCCCCCGAGTAATTAATTAAGCCACCAAAGCTGGAGGTTGATTGGTCGTCACAAGCCTACTCTACCCAGATTTAATTAAAGGTAGCAACCCATTCAATCGTGCACAGGGTACTCGCCTCCCTACCATCGCCAAGGCCCAAGTGGTGGCTGGCTAGCTGATCAAAGCAATTCCTTCCTCTGCAGTACGTACTGCTTGTGTACGTGTTTGTAGATAGAGATGCAACCCTTTGTCAATATACTCACTCCATAATGGGGTGTCAGTGTAGGGATGATGAGAATCCCCTAGCGGATCTACTCCCTGATTGTGTATTCAGTGCATGGTGGCTGCCGATTGTGCAGCCTAGCTCGATCTGAGTAATGGAATATTTTTCCATTTAAAACAAAATACTCACTCCATATAACATCATAAGGACACACAGCTAATTAAGAAAAATTTGCAATCTTCTTGAACAACACAGCACCTAATATTCATTCACTTCACTTCACTGCTAGGTAGTAGTGGTAGCTAGGAAGCGATCTACATACGGTTCTTGCATTGGATCCATCCATCCATCAACATCAGCAGGCTAATAATGAACTCAACTCACTGCACCCAACATGGTGGCTTGCATTGCATTACATTGTTGGCTGCCTAATCTAGCCAAATGTGTAGTAGTTCTCATGGCACTTCCCTAGCTAGCTAACTTGTACTACAAATTTTGATTAGATCCATCCATCCATCCATGCATGCATGGATCGATCCATCGGAGCCATCACTTGCATGCATGCTAGCAGCTAGCTACTACTAGTAGTACATGCTAGTATTGCCAAGTACCAACTGGTTAAGGAGAGGAGGCAGTGCAGTGCAAATTACCATGTGAACGAAGATGAAGAAGAAGAAAAAAGGTACTACAAAGAAAGGAAAACTACAAAGGGCAGCAGCAATTAAAACACACAAGCGGTTAAATTAGAGGGACAGATCGATCGATCGACCTAGCTAACTAGCTAATAGGGCCTGCATGTTACTGCCGGCCGGCCGGCAGATTGCCGTTGATGTCGTCGCCGCCGTGGCCGACGGCGCGGAGGAAGTGCAGCAGCACGGGGCTCTTGCACCGCGGGCACTTGGGCTGCTGCTCCTCCCCGGACAGCATCACGTACATGAGGCACTGCGGGCACCCCACCACCACCATCGGCTTCGGCTGCACCACCACCTCGTCCTCCGCGTCCGATGACACGCACGAGCTCGCCGGCGACTCTGCCGCTGACCCGCCGCCGGCCATCGTCGGCCTCTTGCCCTGCTCGCTCATGCACGCACGCTTCTCAGCTGATGATTCTCCGAGAGCGCTACCTACCTAGCTAGGCCGGCCTGTCAGCCTTAGCCGGCCGGTGTGGATGAAGAGAGGCTTTTGTTTGGCTTGTGAAAGAATGGTGCAGCTCCAGACCACTATTTATAGTGCAGTGCAGTGCAGTGCTGTGCTGTGCGTGCCTTGCGTTGCGTTGCAGCCCCGTACCAAAAGGCTGACGTGCACCAATGCACCATGCAGTATAGTGCAAGTTTGCAACCAAATGAAATATTATATTAGTTGTGCTTTCACGCCCTTTTCAAATAAATATCCCTAAGCAAACCATTGTATTTTTTTTACAAGTTTTGCCGTCAATACCTCCCTGTCAAAAATTAAAATAAGGACCAGCTGGCACCACCGGTCCCTTTCAGGGTCTTTATTCATATTGTACAACCTCCAAATTCATACGAGCTACTACCTTTATTTCCTGACATTAATTACTTTTCACGAGACTATTACTTGTTCCTTACTAATACCATCCTCTAGGCTCTAGTTTAGCTATACTTTAATGTGAACTTGGCTTCAAGCTTCATGCACTCACTACGTTTGAGTTTTGGCCTATCATGTATCTAGACATGGTACACATATGTATAGGTGCATAGCCCTAGAAAAACCGAAATGACTTACGATTTGGAGAGGAGGGATATAGTATGACGATTTTACCATATAATTCGTGTATATAGCATATAGATTTCATAATACGAGTAACTAGTGGTTTTCATGACTGTCTATATATACTACACTCTTTTGCAACCAGAGAGTGGACCAATTTCAGTGACTTTATTATTTTTTAATGTCCATCTCTACTATGATAATATTTTCCATGCCCAAAAGGGTGGGAAGACATGGAACTGTTTTTTTCCAGGAACTATTTTTGTTTCGTTAGTCCAAGCACATGATTGGCTTGCATTATGGCAAGCATCTATTTTCAAAATGTCGTCCAACAACCATAGGCCAGTGGTCAGAAATTACAGCGGTAATCAATGGAATTCAACTGTGCATAGTTGCATACGTTGCCTAGCAACGCACTCCTTCGATCCATCAATGCATGGTCTATTCTGATTTGGAAAGAACATGCATGATTCTTTATAGTGTACTCACTATGTCTTCTCGTAATACAGTGTATTCTAGAAATTTTATGACAAATTAAAAGAGAACATAAAAGACGCATGTATCCTCTCATTTTATTTTCTAATCAGACGCTATCATCAACGTGATTAATGATGATTGGTTGATATATATGCAAAACTGGTTTTTGTCCTCTAGATTGTATTATATTTGAGAACAAATTTTGAATGTTAGAATGTACTATATATATTACAGGACGGAGGGAGCAGTATACACAAAAGTTGCAGCAAAGATTCGTATTCAAAATATTTTTATAATAGATATTTGATTTATAGCGATTGGCAATATATCTCAAGAGAAAAATACGAGTCAAAATCATAATATTGTAGGAGAAAACAATATGTGTCAAAATCAGAATACTATAAGAGAGAATGTTTGATTTCTAGCAATTAGCAATATATTGCAAGAGAAAAAAAATATTATTAGACAGTTTCTTCTATCAAAATATGAGTGGCGAGGGAGTACTTCAAGCAGGGGCAGCGGGGCATAGACAGAGGTAGAGGCGAAACTAAGGCACGGTTTGGTTTCTACAGGCGCTCCTAAAATTTCTGTCACATTGAATATTTAGACATATACATAGAGTATTAAATATAAACTAATTATGAAACTAATTATACAACTTGCGACTAATTTGCGAGACGAATCTTTTAAGCCTAATTAGTCCATGATTTGACAACACGGTGCTACAATACATGTGCTAATGACAGATTAATTAGGCTTTAAAAAATCGTCTCGCAAATTAGCCTCCGTCTATGCAATTGGTTTTGTAATTAATCTATATTTAATACTCTTTATTAGTATCTAAACATTCGATGCGACATGAATTTTAGGAGCGACTAAAGAACCAAACACTCCCTAAGCCTCCGCCCCACTTTCTCTGTGTGACACACTACACAATAGTTATTTGATGGTCTATAATCCTAGTTTTGATAGCCTATAATCCTCATGAATGGTTTATAGGACTGCACCTAACTCTTATGGCAGTAGTTTTTGCAATTAGCTCCTCCTTACTTTTGGTTTACCCTCGGGCACAGATGGAAAAAAGAAAACACAAAAAAGCTGCACCCTGGCCAGCGGCCACGACTATTCTTAGAACAACTCCCAATAAATAAATTTGAAGTAGCATATTTTGAGACAGTGGAAGTAGTTTAGTAGAGTGATGAAAATGATTCACAAGTTACACCAAATGAGCAAGTAGAATTTTACCAAATAAACGCCACCATGCACGGCTACCATTAACGCTAGCTTTTTGAAACAATTAACGCTCTACTCCTCTGAGCTCGAAGTCAACATTTTCCCAAAAGAACGGGGATCGCTGCCCTCCTGTCGTGTCATTTCCAGTTTCTCCTGTAGGAACAAAAATACATCCGGTCTCTTTCCCCTTTCCAGTCTTCCGGCCATAGCCTGCTCTGTTGGATACATCCCGTTCGTTTGAGCTACTTTTCAGCTATAAAATAGTGTTTTTCTCTCACAACGTTTCAGCATAAGCTAGATTTTAGCGTAAGCGAACAGGACAATCATACATCTAAGAACTTAGCGTTGGACATAACTTAAAACAACTTAAAACATTCAATAAATTCAATTAAACTTAAAAAAGTTTAACTTAAAACAACTTTAAGAGAGCACGTATACGATAGAGGCTTAGGCTGTGTTTAGTTGGGTGAAATTTGGGAATTTGGCTACTGTAGCACTTTCGTTTTTATTTGACAATTAGTATTCAATCATGGACTAATTAGGCTTAAAACATTCGTCTCGCGATTTCCAACCAAACCGTACAATTAGTTTGTTTTTCGTCTATATTTAATGCTCCATATACGTATCGCAAGATTCGATGTGATGGCTACTATAGCATTTTTTGGGAAAACTTTTTAGAACTAAATAAGGCCTTATTTGTGAAAAAAAAACATTACAATCAAGAATCCCTTGCACGAATTTATGGTGCGTATGGATTCAGAAGGGGCAACGCAGCTAAGCAAGCATAAATAACGGGCATAAATGAAGAACTGTTTTATCTTGTGGCAAGACTTGAATGTGGGAGGCCACTTTTGATTCAATGAAAGATACCGGCCAGCTAAGGTTCGCAGCTCATATTCATATCACACACAAACGCACAAACACACACCAATCTCAAAAAAATATAATGCCGTCTTGTGCAGGCAGGCATTCAAGTGTCCCGGCTAGTAAAGGCACTCTCAGCTTGGACAGGGGCGGGCAATTCCAAGCTCTCACACCGAGGCCCCGTTTAGATGCGAAAATTTTTGGTTTTTTGGCTACTGTAGCACTTTCGTTTGTATTTAGTAAAAATTGTTCAATTATGGATTATTTAGGTTCAAAAGATTCGTCTTGCCAATTACGGATAAACTGTGTAATTAGTTATTTTTTTTATCTATATTTAATGCTTCATGCATGTACCGTAAGATTGGATGTAACGGGGAATCTTAAAAAAATTTAGATTTTATGTGAGATCTGAGCCGGGCTGTGCTACGTTAAGGCTCATTTGATTGAGGCTGCTGTACTGGATTGGAGTTGTACTTCAGTTTCAAAGAGGGAATCCCCCCCCCCCCCCCCCCCCCCCCCCCCCATTCAAGCGGCACACAGACTGCAATAAAGCACAAGGCACCAATCTATACCATGTGTGAAAATCATCAGAACAACCACACACATTATATAGAAAGTTGGTCTACAATCATGTTTAAACTCTTATTTTGCCATGTTTAAAATCGTCAGCTGTTCTTTATAGCACTCAATTCAGTTCATATAGCTTACCAAAGGAAGAGAAGAGGTTGCATAGCTCTGCATAATAATCAGCCTGTTCGTTGGTTGGTTTATGGGCTGATAAGCCCGAATGGTGCTGGTTTGTTGTGAAAGAAAAACACTGTTGGCTGACTGATAAGCCCTGGCTGAAATTAACAAACCAACTGGCTAAATATAAGGTAAGCCAAAGAGGGGCACATATACTGTAAAGTATAGGAGTCCAAGTCAAGTGCAGTTACGAGTCCTGTGCTGGGAAATGCTCGCTCAGTGCCAATGACAGAGCCACAGAGGTGGTATTCAACTATAGCCCTACAAACCCTCTACAGGCTCTACTAATCTAGTAGGCCCTACTAATGTCATACTATGAAATACGTGCAGAGACCTTACGCCTTGTTTAGATTGTAAGTTTTTTCACTCTCTCTTCATCACATTAAATCTTTGGACACATGTATGGAATATTAAATGTAGATAAAAAAATAACTAATTATACAGTTTGATTGTAAATTACAAGACGAATCTTTTGAGCCTAGTTAGGCTATGATTAAACAATAATTGTCAAATACACACGAAAGTGCTACAGTGCCAAATACTGATTCCTAACCCTAATCTAAACAAGGCCTTAATTTCATTGTACGACATTAGTAACAAATTACTGACGGCCTGCGACTCTTGAAGAAACGCGGCAGAGGACAGGCAGCTCAGGCTTAAAAACACAATAAATAGTTCAAACAAGAAACTAGTGAATAGTGTGTAACAAAGGCAAGGATAAATGCTTCTCCATTCGCAATTTTCCAATGAGAATAAGATGAAGTCATGCAAGCGCATTCTGCGAATAAAGGGCCTAACAAACACTGTGCTCGGCTACCTTAAATAAAATCCATCTGTATTTATCTTATTGGGCCGTACTATCACTATCCGGCCATGTCCAACTGTGTCACCACAAACTAGTAATCAAATATTTTGATGCAAAATGCACACACCTGCTTGTCTCCTGCTTTGCAGCGTGCATTTATGTAGGAGGTAAATGTATGCATGTTAGGAGGGATTCCATTCTCTTTAATTTGTTTCATCAAATCTGCAGCCTCCCAGTCATCTCTACGAGCCCAACTGCATTAAAGAAAGTAATGACAAACTATTTTCTGTTATACAGTACTCTTAACAAGTATTTGACAAACTATTTTATGAGATTATAATATGGCTCAAAATGCAAGTGTTTGAGTTACTGAGTTAAAAAATATATTTTTTGGTCAGTTTCTATCGTTCTGTTCGCTTGGCTTATAAGCCGTACTTTTTCAGCCAACGAACAATATTTTTCTCTCACATCAAATCAGCCAACAATACTTTCAGTCATGGCTTATCAGTCAAGCGAACAGACATTTTCACACAATGGACCACTATAGTAATAGTTTCTGAAAATAGACCCTTTTGCACCATGCTGTGACATTTGGCACCGTGGTAATTGCCACATAGGAGCCTGCAAGTCCAACACGGAAGATCATTCGTGGAAGCTTCCATGGTTGTCAATGTCATGGCACCGTGCAAAAGGGTCACTGTTCAAAATTGTTTCCCCAGAGGTCCAATAGCAGCATAACCTCTCATAGTAATTATGTAGGTATGCTCATTTGGTGTTGTTGGGCTTTATTTGTGCATAAGTGTGTAAGGCCCATGAGCCCATGTAACCCCCCCCCCCCCACCCACACACACACACACACACACACACGCACACACACACACACACATATATATATATATATATATATATATATATATATATATATATATATATATATATATATATTGCGAGCGTGAGCCGCGAGACGCGCGGAGCGCGGCGAGCACGAGCTGTACCGGCGCAGAGTCCGATCCGGTTGACCCGCGCGCCTGTATCTCCTGAGACCCGCGAGCCTGTATAGGCCCTGGGCGTCGCCCCTCAGCTGCAACTCATCCCTTCAACTGATTGCAACTTCCGTCGTACACAAATTACAACCTTGGTGGTAGGCCAGTTGCATTCCGGTTGGGTAGGCCAGTTGCAACTGTCCTGGACGGCTGGTTGCAGCTCTGTTTGTATACCAGTTCCAACTCACCCGTCAGCCGATTGCATCTTCAGTCGTACATAAATTACAACTCATCCCTTCAACTGATTGCAACTTCCGTTTGTAACCTTGGTGTTAGGCTAGTTGCAACTGCCCTGGACGGCTGGTTGCAGCTCTATTTGTATACCAGTTCTAACTCAGCCCGTCAGCCAATTGCATCTTCAGTCGTACACAAATTGCAACTCATCCCTTCAACCAATTGCAACTTCCGTTGTACACAAATTGCAACTCGTTCGCACGCTCGTTGTGTGCCTGCCTCGCTACCTGGTGGGGCGGTGTTGGCGTGGAAGAGGGTAGAGGTGTGTGGCGCGCCTGATTAGTGGGTTAGTTGAGTCGGTTGCCTAGACAAGACGCGCCGGTTGATCTAGGTGCATTCTGTACACAGATTGCACGCATGTGCAATATAGCAAAACAGTATACAAATTTCAACATGGTGTCGGAGCCGATGGACCCCCTGCTTCACCTGGTCGGCGTGACAGCAGCCGACGGCCGACGACGAGGTGTTGGGAAGAGCAGCAAGATAGGAGCGGCAGGTGAAGCTGAGGGCAGCAGCAGCCTTGCTAGGCAGAGACGTCAAGCGAGGCCGCGAGGCTACAAGGGCGGAGCACGAGAGGCAGGGCACGGCCAAGCGTGCGCAAGAAGAAGAGCGCTGCGTCCCCTGGCTAGAGGTTGGTGACGGTGGCCGCAACGCAGAGAGGAAGCTCACGGAGGCTGCCCGTGGAGAGGCGTGTGCTCAAGCTTGTGCTGTGTGTGGATTGGGAGCTACAGCAGCAGGATGAGAAAGCAAGCAAAGCAAGAGCTAGAAGAAGAAGCAGCACGTGAAGCAGCTGGACGGGATCTAGAAGGAGAGGCAAGTTCTGAGGAGATTGAGGTGCGTGTGCTTGTGCTCTTCCTGTGCTGTTGTATTGCAGACGGAATTGTTGCCTGGGGTGTGTGCGTGTACATCCTAGGAGTGGATTTGTGAGGAGCTAGACTACAGAAGGCAGAGGAGGCTATTGGAGGGATTGCAGTGCTCTGCTTTTTGGTCTCGTGAGTAGAAGAACTGTAGGTGCAGAAGGCATTGGAGCTGCTGCTATACCGCTCATCTGTTCTTTAGTTGTGGAAGCTAGAAGAAGAAGGCCTTGGCAACATTAAATCATGGGGGGAAATCATGAAAGTTCTTGGGAGATTATCTGAACTAGAAAAAATGGTAAAGTTACTCATTGTGAAAATCAGTGAGATATCATCCTCGAGTAAGGAAACTACGGAGAAAATGAAGATGATACAAAAGGTGGCGTTGATGCCCATGGATACCAAGTTGGAAGATCTTCATGCTGAAGCTCTCTCATGCATGAAGAGAGCTCAACATGGATGGACATTGGACTCTGGTCCTTCCAAACATGTTACTGGTGCTCCTGATGAGTTTATATCTTACACACCATATCCATCTACATATAAGGAGACCATTCAAACTACTGATGGGACATGTTAACCTATCAAAGGCAATGGTACTGTCAAGTGTACCCTATCAATTACTCTATCATCAGTTTTGCATGCCCCTTCTTTTCATGTTAATCTAGCATCATTAAGTGCATTAGTTGATCAAATGGACTGCCGAGTCTCTTTTGATCAAGAGCACTGTCTCATTCAAGACAGGAGGATAGGAAAGGAAATTGTAATTAGCATTAGGCATGGTGGATTATGGTACCTAGACGGGAAGGAAAATGGTAAGTTTTTGGGTGCTGCTTTAGCAGCAAGCATGAATGAAGATGAAGCTAAAGTTATACTTCAGCATTGTCGACTGGGGCATTTGTCATTTGATACTATGGCCAAAGCATTTCCAGAAACAATGACTAAGATAGATAAGAGGAAACTAGTATGTGATGCATGTGAGTATGGGAAGTATACAAGAGCAATGTATGTAAGAAGAGGACTTAGGAGTATAACTCTATTTATGCTAGTTCATTCTGATGTGTGGACGAGCCTAGTCACCTCAATTAGTAGAATGAAGTATTTCGTCACCTTTATTGACTGCTATTCACGTGTGACTTGGATCTATCTCATGAAACACAAGAGTGAAGTACTTAAGTGCTTTCAAGATTTTTGCTCACTTATTGGAAATCAATATGATGCTCGAGTTAAAGTGTTGAGAACAGATAATAGAATGGAGTATGTGAACAATGAATTATGTAGTTTTCTATCAGCTCAAGGGATCTTACACCAAACTATATGTCCTGATACACCTCCACAAAATGGAGTTGCTGAGAGGAAAAATCATCATATCTTGGAGGTTGCACGTTCACTTATGTATGCAATGAATATGCCAAAGTTTCTATGGAGTGAGGCAGTGATGACAGCGGTATATTTGATTAATCGTACGCCCTTGAGATTGCTTGGTTGGAAAACTCCTTATGACATGTTACGAGGAGTGAATGAGTTTATTGTTCCACCTAAGGTATTTGGGTGCACTTGCTTTGTTAGGGATCACAGACCTTTTGTGGGAAAGTTGGACCCCCGAGCGGTTAAGTGCATATTTGTGGGTTATTCCTCAAGTCAAAAAGGCTACAAGTGTTGGTGTCCTACTGAACTGCGTCTCTTTGTTAGTATGGATGTGACATTTCAGGAGTCTGAGCCTTACTATGGGGAGAAGACTGATTTGAGCTCCTTGTTTGAGCTTGGTGAACCAAGCATGAGCGTGTATGAACAAGAGGGGATGGATGGCATAGATGTAGTACAAGATAACAAAGGTCATCAATCAAGGGCAACAAAAGTTATCACAGGAGTGATTCCATTGCGTGTAAGTAATTCTAATGTGAATGAGAGACAGGAAAACATAAATGTTAATAACATGAACACAAAGCAAGGAAATAGAAATATTGTGTAGGTTTATACTAGAAGAAATAAAAATGTTGGAGTGCTACCAGTGGAGCAACAAGTTGAGCAACCACAACTGGCGGAGCAACATGTTGAGCATTCGCAACTATTGGAGCAACAACAATCTTCAACTAGTGGTATTGACATTGGTGATAGTGGGGTCGAGCAATCCACAGAGACAAGGGGAGAAGTTGACTCTTCCATTGATTTGCCTATTGCTCTAAGAAAGGAGGCAAGGAGTACAGCTGGAAAACCTCCAGTTAAGTATGGATTTTAGCATGACATAAGTAATTATGTCTCATATGAATCATTATCTCCTGCATATAGAGGATTTATTGCTTCATTACAATCTGCACATATTCCTAAAGATTGGAAAGAAGCAAAGCATGATCCCAAGTGGCGTGAGGCCATGTTGGAGGAGTTGAGAGCCCTTAAAAAGAATAAAACTTGGGACCTTGTCAAACTACCTCTAGGAAAGAAAGCTGTTAGTTGCAAGTGGATCTTCACTATGAAGCAAACACCTGAAGGTAAGATCGAAAGATACAAAACTCGACTTGTTGCAAGGGGGTATAGTCAGACATATGGCATTGACTAGATGAAACATTTGCACCTGTGGCAAAGACGAGTACAGTGAGAACTTTGGTTTCTTGTGCGATGAATTTTGGATGGCCATTGCATCAATTGGATGTCAAGAATGCTTTCTTGCATGGTGATCTTCAAGAGGAAGTGTACATGGAGATTCCACCAGGTTTCTCTAATCCTGGGGCAATTGGGAAGGTGTGCAAATTGAAAAGGTCCTTGTATGGTCTCAAACAATCTCCACGAGCATGGTTTGACAGATTTAAGCATGCACTGTGTGGTATGGGATACAAGCAGTGCAATGGAGATCATACTGTCTTCTATAGACATTCATGGCGTAAGATTTCGGTGTTGGCTGTGTATGTGGATGATATTATCATTACTGGTGATGATGAAAGAGAGATCATACGACTCAAGGAAAATCTACGTAAGGAATCTGAGGTCAAGGACCTCGGGCAACTCAAGTACTTTCTTGGCATTGAGATTGCACGAAATCCAAAAGGTATCGTTCTTTCACAAAGAAAGTATGTTCTAGACTTGCTAAGTGAGACAGACATGCTTGGATGTCGACCAGTATCAACACCGATTAATTTAAATCACAAGTTATGTGCCGAATCAGGTAATCCAGTAAATAAAGAAAGGTACCAAAGGCTTGTTGGGCGTCTTATCTATTTGTGCCATACGAGCCCTGACATATCCTATGCAGTGAGTGTTGTGAGCCGGTATATGCATGACCCAAGAAGTGGTCATTTGGATGTTGTTTACTGAATCCTAAGATATTTGAAGAATAGTCCGGGAAAGGAGCTCCTGTTTAAGAGTTACAGTCACCTAAATGTGGAAGGCTATTGCGATGCTGATTGGGCAAGTTGTCTTGATGATCGGAGATCAACTTCAGGCTATTGCATATTTGTTGGGGGGAACTTAGTGCCATGGAGGAGTAAGAAGCAATCAGTAGTATCACGTTCTACTGCCGAAGCAGAATATAGAGCTATGTCTCATGGTCTGAGTGAAATGCTATGGGTAAGAAATCTTTTGTCAGAGTTGAATGTCCTAAGAAAAGGCCCCATGAGACTCTAGTGCGATAACAAGTCTGCAATCAGTATTGCAAATAATCCAGTTCAGCATGATAGAACCAAACATGTGGAGATAGGTCGCTTCTTCGTCAAGGAGAAATTAGATGATGGGATATTGGAGTTATGTAAACTCAGGTGGTCAAATAGCTGATTGTTTAACAAAAGGTTTAGGAGTAAAAGAATGTAATTTAGCATGTAACAAGATGGGAATGATAGATATCTATCACCCATCTTGAGGGGGAGTGTTGGGCTTTATCTGTGCATAAGTGTGTAAGGCCCATGAGCCCATGTACCATATATATATGTAACACTAAGCAAAGACACGAGTGAAGAGTTCCAGAATTTTCCCCAAATTTCAACAGGTGCAATGCCAGCAGCAACGGACATCTTATCAAGCACAGAAACGGCTCTTTCAACCTGCAAACACACATATACACAGAAAAGAACAGGCTAATGCCAGAAGTATATAGTGGTCTAAGTGTGAAGAATCTAACATGTATTCGAGAAATACCTGGTGCTTTCTAGCCCATGGATGAGTGCATTGTAAGTCATTACAGTAGGAATACAGCCACTTCGCCGCATCAGGTCAAGGGTATCGAGAGCCCTTTTCATATCTCCAGCAACTACAAATCCTTCTATTTGATGGTTGCATTCGTTCCATCTGCATTTTTACAAATATACAAATAGCTCGATCCATATTTTCCATCTTACAAACTGCTTCTACCAGAAAATTGTATATGACACTATCAGGCTGCAAAGGGATGAAAACAAGTCAGTAACGATGTTTTCTATACAGAAACTAATCCCGGTCGGTCGGAAACTCACCATATTTTCAATTTAACTGTTTAGTAACGACATCAATATGGTGCTGAAATAAATTAGAAAACCAAACGTGTAAATACAGTAATGGTCAGAAATGATCTCTCTTTTACAGAAACAATTCCCGTAAACAGAATGTTCCATTTTCAATTTCATCCAGAAAACCTAATTTTAGCATGTCCTAAAAAAAATACTACAAGCAAATCCATTAGTCAGCATAGAGTAAGTTTTGTCATTATGTTTGATGCCATGCGATTCCATTTCTTTGCTAATATTTAAGGCTTTGGGAACCTTGCTAATCTGCATAAAGAAATTCCAAACTGGCATTAGTGACCTTTTTTTTTCCAAATGATTAGTCATGCCATTTAATTTCCACAAAGTTTAAATCAAAGCTGCACTTCAAGTATCATATTTCATCAATCGTCCTTCCATTGAAATTGCCAAGTATAATAATGAAAAACAAAGAGAAACTGGAAAGCATAACATAAAAAATCAGCTACTTTAAGGCCTTTGAGGCTTTGACCCAAAAAGGAAAAAGATAGACGAGATGGCAAAGCTTGAGCCTAGCTGTAGACTCGGTTCGACCCTCCAACAAGCTCAAGCTTGACTGCTTCTGCTTGAGGCAATAAGCTAGGTCATTTACAGCCCTAGTCAGCTGCAATACATGAGAAGAATACACAAGACCAGAACTAACCTTGACATACAGATTAAGAAGCCTCACTCATGCAAAGTGAGAAAAACTTTAATCAGACTGGCAATTCTTTGTTAGGAACACATGCCAATTAGTCATGAGATGCCTTCCCACTGTACCTTCAGCCTTTCAAACACAATTATTACCAGATCAATGCCGTCATCTTCCATTTCATGAGCTCGGTATATATTCCCAGATTGGCTGCAAAAGTTTACAGTGTCTATTGACTGAAAAATAAAAAACTATGCGATATATTCTCTGAATTATTATCAGTGGATTAAAAGGGGCCAAAAGTGGTTATTCCAGAAACAAATCTATGTACCAACATGATTTACATGAGCTGTCAAAGAATGTAAAAGGAAACTTCAAATGCTGAAAAAAGTACAAGGATGTAGCAAACACAAATGTGCGTGTTTGCGATGGTTCTAGTAGTACAATTGGTACACAACATCTGAGCAAAGAAACCCGCTGCAGTTCAGACATCTCATGATTCAAACAAGTAATTCTTGTAGAAGAGAGTCCAATCAGAGTCATCCGATGTGACAAGCTCGAATCCTTCTGCATTCATGGACTCTGCAACTGAAACATTATTTGGAGATGTCTTGATGCTATTATTGTTCAGTTCATCACCAATACAACTGAACTCAACAGAGCCAAAGCCACATGCTTCCTGTTGGTCGCCACTCTCATGCAGGCAACAACCATTACCTGGCTGAGAATTGGTACCATCTGCCAAAGCCTCTTCAGTGAACGAAAGCACTGGTGAATCTTCATCATCAGATAGCCATTTGCAGCAATCCAAATCACCGATATCAAACATTCTGCTGACAAGCCCCTCTCGCCAAGAGATCCGAGTGTCTGCCATGACCGATTTTCGGAAACTTGTCTCTGCCTTCAATTCTATGTCACGAGGAGACCTTTTAAAAGTGGTCAAGTCTATGGATTCCAGAGGCGTCGGAGCTCCTGCAAACTGGAAGCTAAGCTCAGGCAATGGTGCAGGCGGTGTGCCATTTCCACCATGGTCATCGTCCCCAGGCCTTGGGGACAAACTCATCATTTCAAGACATTCCAGCACTGGATCCATCATCTTCAGGGGACGACTGCCTGTCCTTGTCAACCCTGACCGTGTGCCATTGCCGACACTTTCACGCCATGACTCACCAGAAATTGGTGCCGGATCCGCCGCCGAATCATACCGGTAGCTGTTGCCCAGTCCCTGCTGGGCACACAAAGTCCGAAATCTGGAAGAGGACTGCGATGCCCTCTTGACAATAAGCGAGAAGGGACTAATGCTATCGCCACTGCTTGGTGTCTTCTGCAGGGAGAGAAACCCTGACGACGGCGTCACCCCGGACATTTCTGACGCTGGAGTGCCGAAGTCCAGCAGACCGCTGAGCAGCGGTGAGCCCAACAGCCCCGTGCAGTCCGGGGAGAACCGCCAGAACGCGTCCTCCAAGGAGCATCTGGGCACGAAGATCTCGTCTTCGAGCAAGTCCACCCCGCCTTCGTCGTGCGGGGACGCCAGCCAGTTCACAGACGCCTCCTCGTTGCCGCATTTCGTCGAGGACGTCCAGGCCTCCGCCCCCGACGGCGAGGACAGCCAGTGGATGGACGCGCGGGACGGCTCCTCGTCGAGGTCCTGGCTGGTCAATCCCTCCCCCGCGATCGCCAGGATGCCCCGCGGCCGGCACTTGCGACGGTCCCCGACGCCGGGGACGACGTGGTGGCCCGCCGCGAAGCACGCGGGCGTCGCGGACCCGCACGCCGCGGCCACCTCGGGCGAGATCGACGCGTGGACCGGCGGCGTCGTGCCGGTAGACAGCGTAGCCTCGGAATCCGCTTTCTTCTCCGGCGTCAAGGCCTGGAACCGATCCAGCTGCTCGTCCTTCGCCGGCCACTGCTTCTTGCCGGCGGCCGGTCCGATCTTGTTGATCCGCGGACCGATCGGCTCCTGCCCCCCCATCCTCGGCTCTTGCCCGGCGCATCTCTGCTCCCTGGTCCTCGATTCCTTATCCGGGAGCTGGTCCGGCCCCCTGGGCTTGGAGTCGGGGCGCTTAGGGGTCCGCGGGGTGGACGCGGACCTGGCCCTGGACCTGGACCCGGAGGAGGCTGCGGCGGAGGGGAGGAGGAAGCCGAAGCACCCGGGGCGCTCGCGCGCGGCGGAGGCGTCCCTGGAGTTGAGATCGGATAGCGGGCTGCGGCGGCGGCTCGAACCAACGGTCTTGTGCTTGGGCGCCGTCGCCGGGGATGGGGAAGGGGACGGGGAGGGCTTCCGGGGCTTGGAGGCGGAGCAGGAGGAGGATGGACGGGATGATGGCCTGGCCATGGCGGCGGCGGCGGAGGAGGGCATGGCGGTAAGGGGGGTGAAGCGGCGGCGGGTCTGGCGGTTTCAAATCTCGGAGATGGGAGGCCGGAGGAGGAAGAGGGCCAACGGATACATTTTGCAGCCGAAGCCGGGTGAAGTCGTGGTTGACCGTTGACATAAGTGTTTTAGGCCAGAAAATGGCAATTTTATCATCATCAGATTTGGGCTTCGCTTATTTGCCATTATGTAAACAGGATTCGCTAGGATGTCATTATAAAATTGGGAACGCTAGCTGGAATGCCATTTTCTCTATTTCTCTCTAATTTAATTATTTTTTTATTTCAACCAAACTTTGATTCCTGTTTTACCCCTGCCCCACATGCCTCATCCATCATTTCTTCTTCGGTTGGCAGGCCTCGCCGGGACCACCCTCCGCTTCATCGCGTGGTGGTGGTGGTGGCTGTTGTAGTAGTTCTCCGCCAGCGCGGACGCGTCCAGGCACGACCACGCCGACCCCCGCGGTGCGCTGGCCGCCCACATGAACCGCCTGGACGACGGGTCCATCAGCGACTCGCGGAACGCTCCCTCGCAAGGCAAGCCCTGCGCGTGCAACCAAGCAGTTTCAGTTCCAATGCCCAGCAGAGACAGAGAGCAGACATTGGTCATCTGAATGACTGAATGCAAGTGATGATGGTTCACAGTGGTGGTACCGTACCTCTGCCATGGCTTTGATCTTAGCGTGACGCTGTTGGACAGGACGACAACCTTCTCGTCGCTCCGGAGCCTGCTGAAGACGAGGGCGCAGTCGATGGTGGTCGCCTTTGTTGACCGTGCCCTCCCGCTGCTTCATGGAATCTAACTCCCTGATCACTGTGGAGACAGTAAAGAGAAGCGTAGTACTTCAGTTAGCAACTGCAAGTAGCACACACTAGTAGTAATTCAGTGGGCAAGTGCAAGTAGATCTCTGCCACAATCAAACAGGGGCGCGCAATGCAGATATCACAGGCAAGATGGATTAAACCAATTCGTAAAATGGGAGGAAATAACAATCAAAGCCCGTGAAGCATCACTTAACAGCCTGAAAGGACAGTTAAGATGTAAAAAATGTAGAAGCTAACAGCCCTTAAATTGCTGACATTATAAGCATAGGTTGACTTGTTGAGATGGAGTATTGTATAGAGTATCATAGGCAACAGAATGAATGATGCATGCAAGCAGACATTTGTTCAAATTTCAAAACATTTGGTGACGGGAGCATAACATAATAAATTTGAAACATTTACAACAGTTGTATTTGCTCTGAACTTACCAATCCTCGGTATGAACAGATGAGTTCCTTTTAGGCCTCTTAACAGCATAATAGCCTTCCTAGATTCGTCATCAAGAAGACTGTCTGTATTAGCCACCATGGTCCAGGCTTTCATACCTTGTCCAGCACTACCTGATTCTTGGTTATTACACTGTCCAGCATAAAGATTGGTCATGTCAGATGCGATACTAAAACGAAAAGACATTCATATGGAGCATACAAATATAATCACTCCAATAACTTTTTTGAGCACCATTCCATTGTGGAATTTCTTTGTCAGGGAACACCATCTTTGAAATGCAAAGGGAGAGCAGAATCTAACAAGCCTAGTTTCTTCTGCAGCTTTGCATCAACTGGATCCTGCTTGTCTGACTGGATTGGTTTTCCAGCATTTGTCAGTGTGCCTGCCATTTCCTGTATGATCAACGAACCAAAAGATTCTGGAATTTGATCCTTGTCGACCAACTTTTCCTCTGTCACTCCGTCTCTTTTCTCATGAAATTGGGAAAGTGAAGGCGCTTTCGCAAAAAAGGAATGAACAAACTCAGACAATGGAGGTGCTGAGGGGGGCACTTTGGCTGGAAATGCAATGTCTTCTGACACAATCTGTTCACTTGTATCCTGGATAATAGATCAGACAGTTAGCAATCATTTCTAGAAAACGGATCCAAAGTTCAAAATCTCTATGATAAAAAAGGAAGAAAACAACAGAACAATATAACTCATGTAAACAATTGAAGACATGAAAGGAACAGTAACACCCAAAGATATTGAAAACCAAAGAACTGACATACATGTTTAAACTGTAAACCAATGCTATTAGGAAACTCAGACAATGGAACTGACATACCGTTGCCAACTTTACTTCTTCCTCACAATTCGCACGCACATCTCCCTCTGCTCCTCTCTCCTCACACACGCACGCATGCCGGCCAGCAGCCGCACCAATCTCATTCTCACGGGGACCAGCCACCGCACCACCCCAACGCGAGCCTACCGTAGCACCACACGCACGCCAGCCCGCCACCAATGCTCTTGCACGGGCGGCCGCATGCCAACGCCACGAAGAGCATCGCCCCGATTGCGCTTGATGTGCTCAGGTGGAGGTCGGCGATGTCGTGCAGTGGAGGTCGGTGATGGGACGGCTCGAGCTGGGGGCGGACGTCTACTCAGTCATGGACGATGGCGCGTGCCTACTCGGAGGCGGCGAGCCGGCGTCAGCCGGCGGCGGCGCAGCGTTGGACGGCCGCGGCAGCGGGGTGGTGGCAGTGCGGCGGTGGGGCTGGCGTTGGGGCGGGCGGCGGCCTGGGGAAGGGCAGCGGCGGTGGGATGGCCAGGAGTAGCGCCGCGCGTGCTGGTGTCGGGGTGGCACAGTGTGCATTGGGGCGACAACGGTCTGCTGGTGTGTGCGCGTGTGAGGAAGATGAACAGCATGAAAGAGATAAGGTTTTGAGTTTAAGGGCAGGAGTAAAACGGGAATTAAAGTTTGGTTGGAATAAAAATAATAATAAAATTGGAATGAAATCAGTAAAATGACATTTTAGTGTGTGCATCCAGTTTGATAATGGCATTCCGACGAATCCTTTTTACATCGTGGCAAACGAGCGAAGCCCAGAGGTTTGGTGACAAAATTCCCATTTTCTCGTTTTAGGCCCAAGGCCCCGTCCGGCCTGCAGCGCTTGGTTTGGACAGCATAGTGAAATATGGACTCAGGAAATATTTCTTGGCCCGAACATGGCCCATTGAATTTATATTCAAATTATTTTCATACTAAAAAAACCAGAGGACGACGAGGCCGAGGCCGCCCTACTCCATGTTCTACGGGAACGGCGGCGACGCCGGTTGCGAGGTCAGGTCACTTCTGACTGTGACACACTGTCGATCGACCGATGCAATACGAACGAAGAAGCGGACACGGTGCGTGCAGCTCACCAGAGGTACGTGCATGTGTGATGAGCCTGTTAATTTCTGTTCCGCTCACACAGATGTTGCTGCCTGCGGCAAGCGAGCACGGCGTCCACTTCACTCGTCACACAGCTCGCATGCATCACTGTGCACGTTCCCCCCAGGCAACGCCAACTCGATCTGCTGGGCTAGCTAGGTCCTCCTCGCGTCGCGTGTATATATACAGATGCAAATCCCAACCCAACGCAGCTAGCATCGATCTCTGGATACAATATCCGCACCTTCGTCTTCACTCTTCGATCAGAGGTCGATCGACAGCTCCGATCCGAAGAAGGTACGTGCGTGCATCATGAAGGCTGTCGACGCGGCGGTGCTTCTGCTGCTGGCGCTAGTGGTCGCGCCGGCGGTGAACGCAGACCATGACGGCCACCACCACCACCACCACCGCGGCCACGGCGGCCACCGGCGGTCCTCTGTGGATGGGCTGACGCAGTGCGTCACCATCTGCGGGTCCCGGGTGACCTCCTGCATGCTGGACTGCTACCAGCCCGCTGATCGACCTGGACCCCGTGGAGCTGCCCGTCTGCCTCCTCAAGTGCACTAACCACGCCATGATCTGCGCCTCCGGCTGCCCCGTCACCGGGAACGTCTAGGTCGTCTAGCTAGCCAAGCGTTACATACCCAGCCATTTATAAACTAACTAAACTACTATACCGATCCAACGCGATATATATATCCGCACCTCTGAATGTTTCGAGTCTCGTGCTAAGATTCAAACAATGAGAAAGGCTTACCCAAGGTGACTTGGAGCCTTGAGCTAGCTTCTTCAAGTTCAAGCTCACCTCTCATGGAGTTCCCACATACATAAGAGAGGGTCCACCAAGATGAATGGCTTGATTAGTTGGAGAGCCCACTTGAGATTGGGGTGGATTCCTTCATATAAACCAAGCGAGATCAGGGATTTAGGGAGAAATCAAAGAGAGATTGAGAGTTCACACTAGAACTCTTGCTTGTATCCCAATAAATGGAAGGGCCATGTCTTCTTGAGCTCCATTTGCTTGTATCCTTTCCTTGCTTGGTGAACACATGCTACCATCTATTTCAAAATGTCTTCCAACAACCATATAGACCAGTCGTCAGAAGTTGCAGCGGTATTCAATTGAATTGAACTGTGCATGGTTTGCATTCTCCTAGCAACGCACTCCGACGATCCATCAATCCATGGTCTGTTCTGATTTGGAAGAAGAAAAAAAATCGAACTTTACATCTTGACAACAATAATTCAAAGTACAAGCATATGTATCCATAGTGTAGTATGGAAAAGTTGCAGCAATAAAAAAATCGAACTTTACGTCTTGACAACAATAATTCAAAGTACAAACATATGCGTCCTTATTAGTGTAGTATGGAAAAGTTGCAGCAATAAATTCATATTCAATATACATTTTAAAGTTTTGATTTTACAGTAAATGACATTGCCAATATACTGTAAGAGAAAAATAAGGATCAAACATCTTTCCCCTTTCCATCTTCCGGCCAACGGCTTTTGTCGTTAGAACACCCAGGAACTTAGCACTGGACCTAACTTTTTCACCTTTATACTTCAGCATCCAACTCCAAGCAAACACTGTGCTCTGCAGGTTATTGCCACAAACCAGCCACCGCACTGCAAAATCTTTCTAAGAAAATGCATATGGCATTTTCTCCCCAGGAAAGGAAAACGCGAATGAAATTTCCACAAGAACAAAGGGAAACGCATATACACATAATACAATAAAGGTTTATATTTATGGAAAGAACATTCTAAGTCGCGTGCTATCACACTGCAGCTGCAATCACGAATTTACAGTGTGTATAAATTCAGAAGGGCAATGCAGCTAAGCAAACATAAATAATAACGGGCATAAATGAAGCACTGTCTTATCTTGTGGCAAGACTCGAAGGTGGGAGGCCACTTTTGATTCAACGAAAGATACCGGACAGCTAAGATTCGCAGCTCATATATCACACACAAACGCACAAACACACACCAGCCTCAAGAAATATAATGCCGTCTTGTGCAGGCAGGCATTCAAGTGTCCCAGATAGTAAAAGCTCTCAGCTTGGACAGGGGCGAGCAATTCCAAGCTCACACTGATTGAAGCTGCTGTACTGGAAGATGCCAAACCTTAAATGAGAAAACAGTCATCATGTATGACTTGATTGGAGTTGTACTTCAGTTTCAAAGAGGGAATTCCCCCACAATCAGCACGGACTGCAATAAAGCAGAAGGGACCAATCTAAAGTCTAAACTCCTATTTTACCATGCGTAAAATCATCAGAACAAAGGTAAAGATCCACACACATTATCTAGCAAGTTGGTCTAAAATCATGCTTGTATTCCTGTTTTACCATGTTTAAAATCATCAGCTATATTTTACAGCATCAATTCAGGTCATTAGTTCATAGCTCACAAAAGGAAGAAAAGAGGTTACAAAGCTCTTTATATACTTAAAAATATATGATTATAATGTAGGAGTACTGTCCTGGCTAAATGCAATTACGAGTCATGTGCTGGGAATGCTCGCTGAATGCCGATGACAGAGCTGCAGAGGTGGTATTCAACCTATTACAAGGCTACAAACACTCTACTACTCCAGTAGGTCCAACTAATGTTGTAATATGAAATGAATGCAGAGACCTTAATTTCTTATCACGGAAGGTACATTTGGTACAGAACAATACAAAGGAAGCCAAGAATTGCCTTTTGTAACATATTGTACCGAGTCATTGTACAAAAGCCCTGCCTGGTACACATGGGAAATAAACTAAGTAAAAGCATAACTTCACCAGCATTTCTCCAATTATACAAAACTGAATTTAACTTATTAGTTAGATTGCACTAGAAATAGAGCAATGATGAGAAATGAACTTGTCAATATCTCAGAATATAGATAATATTTACCTACCTGTACTACGAGTCACTGATCTGTACAGCAACATACATAAGTGGACCTTCGTCTGTTGCATTGACAGCCTGTGTCTTCAGCTCCAGCAGAACTGTTACTGCCGGTCTGCGACTCTTGAAACACCGCAAAGGACAGACAGCTCAGGTTTAAAAACACAATAAGATTCCAAACCCTCCTCATAAAGTTTCATCAGAAACACTGTCCATTTGAACAAAATTGTTTTAGATGTCGCTTGGAATCAAATTATGAGAACTCAAACTGCCAATTGGTGATCATTATAGGCAGACTATACTTCTAAAAAGATTGTTACAGAACTTACGGTCAACTCATTAATGATAGGCATAGTATACTTCTAAAATGATGTCAACAAAGTTGAGATATATTAAGAACACATGTGCGCAGCATACCTTGATAGTTTAACTCTGGGACTGAAGCAGTAGTGAGGGATCAGGGAAAGGTTAAAACTGTCTTGATATTATGTCACAAGTCATCATCATGATCCTCATCATTATCACTAAACTCTGAGTCACTGCAAGATTCAGAATCTCCGTCACTTACAGAACTCGAAGCCTCCAAATTTTCTGATGAGTTCCAATCAGGTGGAAATATTCGCTGAAGTGCTTCTGTTAGCGCACCACCCGTCCTCTCAATCTTGTGAAGCCATTTTGACCAGTGAACAGCAGTGCGCATGTCAACAGTCAAATCATTCTCAAACATTTCCCTACAGACACTTAAGATTCCCGTGTAGGTGCTTCCCTCCATCACAGTTGCCCTTGAGAGAAGTGAGGTCACCAAGCAATGATAAGCAGCTTCATCAGGCATAAGCCCAGCCAATTTCATCTCCTCAAAGCATTTCAACGCTCTATCTGGCAGTGACACTCTAGCCCAACCTTTAATCAATGTGGTAAACGTCTTGACATTCGGTTTCAATCCAACATCTGCCATTTCTTGAATCACATTTACCGCTCTCTACAATAAATAGTTCAAACAAGAAATTAGTGATAGTGTGCAACAAAGGCCAGGATTACTTCTCCATTCATATTTTTCCAATGAGAATAAGATGAAGCCAGTGTGCAAGGTACATTGTGTGAATAATGGACATTATAAACATTGTGCTCGGCTACCTTAAAAAAATTTCACTAATGTTTATCTCATGGCGCTGTACTATTACTATTAGGCTATGTCCAACTGTGCCACCACAAACTAGTAATCAAATATTTTGATAAAAAAATGCACACACCTGCATGTCTCCTGCTTTGCAGCATGCATTTATGTAGGAGGTAAATGTATGGATGTTAGGAGGGATTCCATCCTCTTTCATTTGTTTCATCAAATCTGCTGCCTCCCAGACATCTCCTCTGCGAGCCCAACTACATGAAAGAAAGTAATGACACAGTATTTTAGATTATGCAATACTATTATCAGGGATTTGATAAACTATTTTAGATTATAACATGGCTCAAATAAACCATAAATTGACATCAAAATGAAAGCAAGTGTCTGAATTACTGAGGTAAAAAATAATAATTTTGGTCCTTATATATAACATTTTCACAAATGGGCCTATAAAGTAATAATTTATGAAAATGGAACGTTTTACATGGTGCTGTGACACTTGGTACTAAGGTAGTACCACTTAAGAGCCTGCAAGTCCAACAAAAGAATATCATATGTGGCAGCTGCCATGGTGTCAATGTCATGGACACGCAAAAGAGTCCATTTTCTAAAATTGTTTCCCCAGAGGTTTTCCTAAAAAGATCTTTAAAAGGATCAAATTGTAAAAGCTTCTTGTTACGTAAGCAGCGAATAAATAAACAAATTTAAACCCAATAGGACAGATAGAAATAACATTAACTGGCATTAACTATGTTTATATAGTACCTACCCATCAATCAAAATATTATATATAAATGTATTCCTTGGTATCTTATGAAAGCTCATCTCTCTTGTAACTGCTAAGGCACTTTGCATCCTTCCTGATTTGCAACAGGCTCTCAACAATGTTTCATAAATGTACACATCGAGCTTTAGGCCACTCTCTTTGATTTTGGTGAAATACTCAAAAGCCTTCCCAATATCTCCACTAGCAGCATAGCCTCTCATAATGATTGTGTATGTATACTCATTTGGTGCAATGCCAGCAATAGACATCTTGTCAAGTACAGAAACAGCTCTTTCAACCTGCAAACATGCACACACACACAGGTACACAAAAAGAAGAGGCTAAAGCTTACATGGTTCTCAGTGTGAAGAATCTAATATGTATTTGAGAATTACCTGGTGCTTTCTAATTAGCCCATGGATGAGAGCATTGTAAGTCATTACAGTAGGAGCACAACCACTTCGTCGCATTAGGTCAAGGGTATCGAGAGCCCTTTTCATATCTCCAGCAACTGCAAATCCTTCTATGATAGGCCTGAATGTTCTATTTGATGGTTGCATTCGTTCCTTCTGCATTCTTTCAAATATGCGAAGAGCTCGATCCATATTTCCCATCTTACAAAATGCTTCTACCAGCAAATTGTATACAGCACGATCAGGCTGCAAACCTGATTTTATCATGTCCTCGAAAATGCTATAAGCATTTGCAAAGTCATGCAGATGGATAAATCCATTGATCAGCATAGAGTAAGTTTTGTTATTATGTTTGATGCCATGTGATTCCATTTCTTTGCCAATAGCTAAGGCTTTCAGAACCTTCCCAATCTGTAAAAGGAATGTTCAAACTGGCATTAGCGACTATTTTCCATTCAAACAAGTGCAGGGATATACAAATAATGTAAGGCTTCAAGTTCAAATGATTAATCAGGCCATTTTATTTCCACAAAGTTTAAATCAAAGCTGCACTTCAAGTATCTTATATTTCATTGACCATGCTTCCACTGGAGTTGCCAAGCATTAGTAATAAATAATAAAAAACAAAGAGGAACTGGAAAGCAGGACATCAAAACCAACTACTTTGAGGCTTTAAACCAAAAAGAAAAAAGGTAGAAGAAAAGGCAATTCGTATTTAGCATGATGGGCCAAGCTTGAGCCTGGCTTAGGCTCGAGCGGTTCTGAGGCTCGGCTCAACCCTCCAACAAGCCCAAGCTTGAGGCGACGAGCTCGGCTCATTTACAGCCCTAGTCGGGCTGTAATACATGAGAAGAATAGACAAGAGCAGAACTAACCTTAACATACAGATTAATAAGGCAACCATAAGATATTATAGATGGTTTGAAGCCACACTCCTGCAAATTCAGAGAAACTTGAATCAGGCTGGCAAATATAACACTTCATTTCCCTTCCATCCCCAGATTAAAATCCTCAAAGACATTATAGATTAAGAAGGTGAGCATAATAAAAATAAAAACAATTATTTCTTAGGAACACATGACAATTAGTTATTAGTTATGAGATGCCTTCCCAATATACCTTCAGCCTTTCAAACACAATTAGACATTTGTTTTCATCATGGACGACAGTATATCCATGCATCATACTGTGATAAACATCGATAGGAGCATCAATTCCATCCTCTTCCATTTCATGGACCAGCTCTTCAGCTCGATCCATATTCCCAGATTGGCTGCAAAAGTGCATACAATTGAGTGCTCTGACATGATTTATTAGTAAACAGATAAAGCAGTAATCATTAAGAGATAAATTGTATTATTTTTTTCTTAAGTTTACGATGTTTATGAATCTGGTAACCAGCAACCACTAACCAGTGAGCATGTATAATGTTGCTATATATGATTCCATTTAGGTTGTCGAGCTTGGTCTTAGCCTCTTTGAACAACTTGTCTGCAGATCTTCCAAGAGAAGATGAACTGATTAGCAACAAGCCAAGGGTCATATGAGAAAGGCTAGAAATGAAAAGGCCGCGTGATCTGTTGCCTAAAACAGTGTATAAGAGTCAGTATCGTATATGAAAGGGCAGTTATAGCTATATTGAAATTCCGGAAGAAACCATGTTCAGTAACACATAGATCTGGGTTAAGGCAGTGTGAAAAAAGAAAATACTCACTGAGCATCGTTAGTTTTGCCATATCCTGCAATAAGGATACTATAAGTAACAACTGTCATTTCGAGGCCTTCAGATTTCATTTCCTCAATGCATGACATTGCCCCACGCATATCTCTAGCAACTGCATAAGCGTGAACAAGGCTGCATGAAATGAATTAAATTTAATGCAGGAGACAAGGTACATAGAGACATTGCTGGAGCTAGTTTGCCAGTCATTCACATGCATACATCTGTATGATATTAGTAAATTAAAGAAGAAGATAACGGCGATACACCCCCCCCCCCCCCCCCCCTTCCTGTTTTCAGAACAGCCCCCTCTGTATCTCAATAATGTTATCAGCCAAACTTTTTTTATCTCAAATAGTCAAGCAAGCATAGAAGCGACCAGGTACAAAGTTTCTTGGTAGGTTACTGCCTATATTCTTCACATGGTTAGCTTCCCATGATGCCATCATGCAAGATCGTTTTCCATAAGTAATCTTTATCTTTACATATAAAATTACCATTTATTCAGATAACAATTTATACAGGTCATTTGGTGGCATTACCAGGAGTAAAGTTCACTGTGGATCTCTGAACTTGCACCAGGGCTCCAAAACATAACAAGCAAAAATATCCTACGCGTACTGTACCAGACCTCTGTTGACCTACTTAGATTAGTTTAGCAGTATAATATGATGTTTTCTTTTCAGTGAGTCAATTTAGTTGGCCCAGCTATGCAAGTTTAGGAAGCAATGGTGCATTTTACCCTGTGATGAAGAGAAAACAATAAATTAGTAAATTACTACTAAACAACAGTAACAAAGCACCTACCTTGTGAAGACAAACGCATTGGGCTCTATCCCTCTTGCTCTCATGTTCTCAAATGTTGCACGAGCGTGATGCTTATCACCTCGCTTGGCATAATACACAACCATCAGACCAAATTCCCTCCTTGATGGCTAAACAATCAATGTAGAAAATAAGACTATAATTAGTGCCACCAAATGAGAAAAGTTAAGACTGAGGCAATTCTATATTCTAAGCATAAATTCCTAGAAATGATTGCACCTACACCCCCCACCCCACCCCGTTCTCTTTGGAGCCCTGAGAACTGAGTACAGGAGGTACGGAACTTTCCTAGGAAGTTGTTAAAACATGACTACCAGATGTCAAATAAAAAACGGTATTGAAATCAAAATATGATTGTCCAGATAAAAACAAATTAAATGATCACCAGCTCCAAATCTCAAACAAGTAATAGGGCAAGGTTGCAAAAAAATTATATTAAAACTGTAAGGGGTATGTGTTACATGTTATTTATATAAAACATAGAGTACCTTGTGGAGCAACTTATTTCCAAAGGTAACTAAGGAAAGGCTTTGTACTTGAATAAGGATCAGAAGAACGGAATTGTTCATTGAAGCTGTCTGATCAAGTTGGAGATGAGGTTTGGTGTCAGCTAATGATTGGAAATGACATGAAACAGGCACCAGTTAACATTGTAATTTACTCTACAACTAAGGTGGCAGATGACCTATTCGGTGGCATCCTAACAAAGCTTATTCTAAGCATGTTTTGCTGGCGCAGTCTGCTCTTTAAAGAACCCTTCAGAGCTAGTATCCCAGGAAGGTTTGCAGATCACAGCCCAAAGACAGGAAAACTTCACCCGTCTCAGCATGTTCAGCATGTGACACCATTGCATAAATGGCATTATACACGAACTAATAAGGTCGGGTAATACTAATGCTGAGGTGATCAATCAGAGAAGCCACCACCTTGGGAATCCGCTCGAAAGCAGAGACGACAGCCTGCCAGTCCTCGGGCCGCGACTCCAGCACTCTCCGGAACTCGCGGCACGCGTCCTCCCTGCCCTTGTGCCACGGTGAGCGAGCCTCCCGGGCCACCCCAGCTTCGACCCAGCGCGCCCGCTCCTCCGCCCTGGCCCTCCCTTTCCTCCCGTCGTCGAGCCTCACGGTGAGCGACTTCCCCCGGAACTCCACCCCGTCCACCTCCACGGCCCGCCCCGCGGCGGCCTCCGGGTCGTCGCCCCCGTAGTAGAGGAAACAGAAGCCGACGTTGCGCTCGGGGTCGTCGTGGCCCCGCACCAGCTCCACCTTCTCCAGGGGCCCGAACTGGCGGAAGAACTCCGTGATCTCAGGCTTCCCCGCCCACAGCGGCAGGTTCCCCACGAACACCTTGCCCTTCTGCCGGAAGTCCTCCTGCCGCAGCGCCGCCGCCTCCTGCTCCGGCTCCGGCTCCGGCGGGGGCGGGGGCTCCTCCACCATCTCGAGCGACACTGGCGAAGGAGGCGGTGGGGACAGCTTGCTCGTCAGCCATAGCTTGGAGGCGAGGGGGTTTGCGGGAGGAGGAGGCGGCGGCGAGGGTCTTGGGGCCGGAGGCGTCGGTGGAGAGGGGCGGCGGAAGGAGGCCGAGGAGGCCACGGGCTTGAAGAGCCTGGGAGTAGGCGAGGAGGCGGTGGGGATCGAGAGGAATTGCATCAGGATGGTGGTGTCGGATTTTCGAATGGCCCGGGAAGACGATGACACCTGCGCCTGCGTCCTCCTCCTCGGCCAAGGTGGATGGAGGATAAGGCGCAGCGGCGAGATTTCTCTTGTCGGACGAGAGATTTCTGATTTGGTTGGTCCTAGGCTTGTTCTAATGTTTCGTACGAGTCCCCACTGAAGAGTGAACTGGGCTGGATTTCATTTAGGGCCGGCTAACCAGGCCGCCGGATCCAATAAACAGCCCATTTTAATTAAATTCGCAGCACTCTATTTCCACAACGCTTCCTTTTCATCATAAACAATATACTAATTTTCTCAACAAAAAAAACAATATGCTAATAACATGGACAAAGTTTTAAATCAAAAAAAAATATATGGACAATGGTGCTTTGAGCTAATTTCATTCAATCGGTGAAACAAACCAACTTGAAGAACGTTGAACGATAGTATATCTGTCTAATCTGAACTCGAGTATACATTTTCAAGAACACTCTGACCACCTTTGCGTTTGCAGGGAATAAATCTGAGAATCGTACACAAGCACTTCCGCTCCACTCGCCACTCCTCACGTACACTTACACAAGTAGGAGTATATCTCATACCACAGCTGAAATCACATAGCACGACGCAACACACAGCAACGACAGCACATACGCATGCAGGCACATCAGGGCAGAAATCATCCAGTTCAGCGTTTCCTGATGGCGAAGGCGGCCAAGATGACGAGGAATAAGAGGACGAGCACGGCGAGGAAGGATGCCACGACGGCGCCGCTGGTGCGCTGGCAGAAGCCGTGGAACTGCATGCAGATGGGCACCCAGTTGGCGCGCAGGTTCCCCGAGTGCGCCAGGTCCACGATCGCCGCCGCCGCAGCAGCAGCGGCCGTCAGCAGCGCCGCTATGATCTGCAGGGCAACTCACCACGAAAGAACTTGTACTCAGCGATTGATCAGCGTCGTGTGGTTCTAGTGCGCCGTGCACTACGTGGGCGTATCATGTTCGTGTGTGCAGTGTGGTGACGGAGTGCCGGAGCGGGAGAACGGATACCATGTCGCAGACGAGCAGGAGGTGGCGCAAGCCGATGGCCTGTGGCCGGAGGACGATGACGGCGGAGAAGGGGAGGGACAGCACCAGATACCCCGCCGCGATCGCGTTGGCCACCATGAAGAACCTGCAACAATCGAAGCACGCGAGCGCGTTCGCGGCGTCAGCTCAATTCGACATGCATGGATATATAACTGGGATAGTGGGATCGCTGGACGGGCGGGCGAATGACACTGACAGGAGCGCCGGGAAGTCGTCGAAGCGGGCGTGGAACTGGAAGAACTGGGTGAAGACGGAGAGCGTCTCGTCGGAGGTGCCCGTGGCGATGGCTGCGGCGAGGGCGGGCCCGAAGGCAGCGACCCTCAGCACGAAGTCGAGGAGCGCCACACACCGGCTGCCGCGGTCGGCGCGCCGGAAGAACGGGACGCCCGTCTTCCGAGGCGCCGTCGTCGTCGCCGCTGCGGGTACCGCCACTGACGATGCTGCTGCAGCGGGAGGAGGAGGCGCCGTGGCTACGGCCGGGGCCTTGCCGTGGTGGTGGGCCACGTCGTCGATGGGGATCACGGTCGCGGCGGCGCCGGCCTCGCTGGTGCTCATGGTTGGTTGCTGCGTCTTTGGAGCTAGCTAGGCGCGGGCTGCAGGGTAGCTTCGCGACTGAGAGGTGCTTAGCTAGCTTTGCCTGCTTGCTTGCGTTTGAGTTGAGGAGAGAACATGAACATTTATAGAGTCAGGTGGCTTAGATGCTAGGAGCTGCTTGGGGTGTATCTGCTCGACTGCCCGTGCGTCGTGTGATAGTGAAGTTGGTGTGAGGTTGGGGATCGCGGAGAGGTTGGGAGCGGGAGAGGGTGTGGAAGTGTGGTTTAGGAGTGGTTACCAACTGCTATGCAAGCGCCAATATGAAGATAGAGTGATTGTGAGACTCCGTTAGTGTGGGATCTAGGATGAAACGAGTAGTGTTGTCTTTTCATTGTCATTCACAAACTCCTTTCTTAGTTGCAAACCTTGATATGGATTGCTCGCGACACCGGCCTCGCTCGCTTAGAGCTTGTTTAGTTACACTCGTATTCACATCAATCCAAATGCTTCACCGCACTTGTGTTCATCTTAATCAACATATGGATTGAGCTGAATACGAGTGTAGCCAGATAAGACCTTAGTAGCCACTAGCCCACTACCCAGGAGGCTAGGAATCATGTAGCTTGATGTGTTGTTTACAATACACTATCCACCACAACTCACTTAGGGGTTGTTTGCTTTGAAGACCGAAAAGCATGCCTGGCCCAAACACCTCACCGATTTCCAACGCCTGGGGCTAGACCGACATGCCTATGCAGGTGGCCCCAGGCCAAGGTGCCATCCAAACGAGCCCTTAATGTGTGTGGGCCCTAGATACTAGCATTGATGTGTTGTTTACACTCTGGAGTACAAATCTATCCTGACCACCATTCTTGTTGTGAAGGATAGTGTTGCCCTCATCCCGCAGGCCAGACTAATTAGAGATGCAAGGTGAGTTGTCCATGAACCCACAAATAGGCTTAATTTTTACGAGTACACGGATGACCCAGACTACATCCATCAATCTGATTAACACATCTGGCTCGGTGTCTGTGCACCGTTGTTCAACGGACGCTGTTGTTCATTTCATGACGTGACCGTGGTCGCCATAGTTGTTATAAGAGCCATTGGTTGCTTATATACAATACAACCCAAGTCAACATAAATGTATGCAATGTCTTGGAGTTTAATTGTCCTACGACCTTAATGTTCTATTAGAGATCTCATATTTCTAGTCAAGCTATGAAAAAAAAACATTTTATTTTTATGTGCCTATCTATCTGTGCAAATCTACATTGCCTAATACGAGCAAATCTAAAGTATAGGTAATGTTGTATTGAACGTTGTGTAGATCTACATAAAAACCTCCTCAAACAACTAAACATGAGCAAACTGCATGCGGTGCAAGTTCTATGCTGACAGCTAAACAAGCCCTATGCTTCACATGGCCACCTAGCCTAGCCAGCATGGCAATGCCAATCCGCAATCGAGCCCGGAAGATTTGCGTCCCCTTACGAGGACAGGAGAAGGTTTGCTTGCTGCGAAATACCAGACAGAATCGAGCAACATTCAGGCATTGTGATGACAGTTAACTAGCATATAAATACCCCAGTAGTACTCCCACAAAAATTATCTGGTGCAAGGGGTGAAAGCGTTGTAGTCTTGAAGATCAAGAACAACCTGAACGCTGACATTTTTTGCCTTTTAAAAGAATTCCACTATCTTATCCAGAAATATACCAATGGGAGCTAACGCATAAGAAACGAAGAACAAAGACAGGGTAAAAACAACGCTTGCTGTACAGGTTTACGCACCTACCACCAGCAAAGATGGACATGTACATCAGCAATCCCTTTTTTTAGTTTTCCTTCTTTTGTTTCAGTAGGACCAAGAAAAAAGTTTCACTTTCTTCTCCCCATTAATTTCCTGTCTGCGGCACTTATTCACCTTGGATGTCTCTGTCCTCTCTTTCAGAGCCTCTGTTGTCGCTTTCTTCCATATGTACATCCTACATGAAGATATGGACGACGGACGACGTTCCACACGCACAAAATCTGAAGAAGGTTAACGAACCCCTAGCCAAATTGACAAATTAACAACGCCTGCTTCCATAGCCAATAATACTCTCTTCAAACAAGCACCTGCACCACAAAACAAAATAACGAGGAAAAGATAGTGACGTCAGCATCTTTCTTCAAGATTGCTTATGCAACTTCTCGAGACCACTAAGACAGACAGCAGCATATTGATGAACTTGATAAAATTTCATGTGTTAAATGACAATTCTAGTCAAAACAAAACAAGGCAGCAGCTTCAGTACTGTTTCAAGCAACTAGCATAATCCAAACATGCCAATAGAAGAAAAAATAAAGACTCTGAAATCCCAGGGATTCGGGGACAATGCTGCAGAGCAAAAGTCAGGTATGACAGTTCAGCAGCTCAGGTTTCAAAAACCACCGGGAACTAGCCACAGCCAGTTCTTTTATCCTTAACAGCCAAAACTGAAACTGGGCTGGTATCAGTTAGTTCTCAAAGAACTGGTTTAAGGCCATAGACTCCCCATTTGATCCCATCTTGCTAAATACTTCCTCTGGTCACAAAAAACATGTAGTTTTGGAGTATATAAAGTACATTTACTAGCTACTTAGATTACAAAATCCAAACTCCAGAACTCAAAATGTCCAAGAAACCCAATCGCTGAACTGAACTTCAGAACTCAATACAGGACGAGAAGTAACCAAGGTTACTAATTTTTAAACCCAAAACAAGAAATGGAACTCTAGCCACACCCTCATAATGAAATCCTAGATTAGCAGGCTATTTGCATGATATGGAAAGTAGGGTATAGATCCCAACAGAAAAGTAGTACTTAATTCTTTAGCAAGACATTGGGACTTCTAAAAAGTATATATACCTGAAATTATGTGCATTTTGGGGACTACAAATTTGTTCACACTCAATGTCCACCACTGCTACTTTGCTCTAGGTCACAACCATCCCTGAGTGCTTCTTGGGCTTCATTCTCCATGCCTTGTGATAATAGTGCTGCTGCCTGAAGATAGAATGCTGTTGACCATGTCGGAGATATTACCAGAGCATTCATTGCATCATTCAATGCCTCCTGCAGCATGCCATTCATCAGATATGACAGGCAGCGTCGAGCATAAATGGTTGGAGAAACCATTGTACCAACTTCAATGAACTGCATGATAAAGAACAATTAGAAAAGACCGGGTCAACAGCAGCCTTGAGGTAACTGCAATATGCCTGTTATAATGTAATCATGAACAGCAATACTTTTAGCATATGTAGCCCAGAGCTATTTTCCAATAGTGTCTTAATATAGGGAACAAATTGGAAGACGTTGAACCTATATGACTCTAATCACATTCAATCATGCAACTCCAGTACCTCTGTCACATCCATATAAAATAAAAGAGCAGAACAAATCAAACCTGGGAATAGCAATCAATGGCAGTAGTAAAATCCTTCTGTCGAAAAGCATTGTCACCCTTCTTTTTTGAGTTCAATGTATCTTGCATCTGATTTGTCCACATCTGAAACGAGAGCTGGAGCAAAAAAAAAAAAAAAGGTATAAAGAGGATGACATAGTTGCAAATATGAACAATTTGGCTGAAAAATATATGGTAGAAACGTCAAATTTCAAACCACATGATGAACCCCAAAAAATTATTCCAGCACAACGTAATCTGTGCGATTGAGATTAAATAGCATACGAAGGGCTTTTAAATGCAACTATACCAAATGAACATCATGAAATGTAAGATAAGATTTTGATTATGCAAGTATTTAGAGTATCTGCATATGAGCTAAAGTTGTTGTGGGAGACTACGAATCTAATATGCATCAGAATGACTACCGGCAAGTATTATCTATGTTTTGTTGTGAAAAAATATCATAATGGTTTGCTTGTTTGAATGTATCTGATAATGTTGTATATGAACAAACAATGTCATTAAACCTCTAAAGAAAATAAATAAATAAAATGAACCTCATTTGTAGTCCCCTCATCATCCTTGTAGCCCGTCTTTTCTAGAATTTCATGTATTGCTGTCAGATCCTTTCTGGAACAAGCTTCAGCGAGAGGGGAAAGATGCAATGGCTGGATAGAAGATGCACCACCACGCGGAATGCCCATCAGCACATAAGATGGAGTCTGTAAAAGATTTAAACATTGTCAACAAGGATGTCAAAGCATTATCTTCAGACGGGCTGAAATGGCCTGGATTAGACAGGACTGAAATTACCTGTTGCGCAATTCAATTATTTTGTCAGGCTAAATTAGGAACGGACTAAATGCTGAACACAATGTCTGGTGATTTAATGAACGGGCTATCTGAAGACAATGACTGAAATGGCCCTCAAACCCATTGCATACTTTTCTCAACATAGTGCTAGATAATGCAAACCTGAATTCAAGAATGCTAAAAATAGAAAGATAAAGTATTCACCTCGACATCCCTCTGTAGAGGAGTCAATACTTGCACAAGTGATCTGACATTAGGTCGCTCACGGGGTTCATAGTGAAGGCACCTTGAAGCTAATCGCACCATTTCTGTTCCTTCCTCATTTGAAAATTGACCCTCTAAACATGAGTCTAAGAGCATATTGAAGTTTCGGTCCCGAATCAGGTCAAGGGCCTGCACATATTTGCTCCACAATCATTAGTCTGGTACAACTGATTTTTCCATGAACGTAGAACAAATCAGGAATATAATTGTGTGAAATGATAGTTATTGTTGCATATAACGGTCACTGTTGTCTCATTATACTTTGTTCCAAAATAGGTATGTCATCAGACAACACTTTCTCACAGTGCAAAATAGTCAAGATGATAACTATATACTAGATTGCCCTTCTTATGGTCTACTACATAAGACCAATGGTGCCATGCAGGTTGATTTGAATGAGTAACTATAACCCAATATGAGATTATCTCACATTGTTTAATGAAGGTGAAGACTGAAACCTATAGACAAAGAGTGATTTTGCACTGTTCAACATAACTACCTCTTTAGAAAGCAATTTAACTAAACTTTTTGTTAAAATAAGCCTTCTATGGACTATGAGCTAGTCATATTCACATGAAAATGCTAGTAGATGCTGTCATATCAGTCAGCATAAGAGAGCGCTTAAAACATTAAAACAAGGACATTTCTCAAAGCTTTAGAGCTCAATGTTGTTACATGGCTAGGAGGAATATGCTTCCCACTAAGAACATCAATCAGCAAGGTTCCAAAGCTGTATATGACACTTTCAGGAGTGATACGTCCTGCAGGTAAAACAAAAGACAAATATGCAGGAATGAGATGTTGATGACTTGAGGTTAATACAAAGAGAATCTAATAATCTTGTACAATTTATACAAAGATAATCTAATAATCTTGTACAATCTACACAAAAATAATGGTCCAGAGTTTTCAGCCAGCTCAAACTACATGTATAATTTTGAAGGTAACATTAAACATAAGGTCATTACAAAGACAAATCGTCAAAATATGAATCTGCATGTGTGATGCTCAGTAAAAATGCTCGTCATCATTTGTATCAATTAGGTTTACTTCGCAGATTAAAACTATTAGGATATGTATAATCCTGCACTAATCATAGATTGAGTGTAATCCCATAGATAGACTAGCTGCCATATATAGCCTAGGATTCTTTCTATGTATAGCCTAGGATTGCTTCCTTGTACAGGGAATAGCTTTCCATATGTGTAATTTCCTTGTATGCATATTAGCTATATATGAAAGGCTCCCCACCCACATTCAGTGTGTGGTGATTCCCTCCTTTCCTGTCTATTCTACATGGTATCAGCTTAACCGATCCTCCTTCCCCTTCCCATCGCCCCCCTCTGCTGTCCCTCCCTCCTCCCATCAGGGTCGCCATGACGACTGGATCTGCCACCAGCTCCTCCTCCTCCTCCAGCACCACGAACAGCCTGGGCTCCCTCTCTGCCCCTGCTGTCTTCGTTGCCCCCTATGCAACGATCAATGTCAAGAACCACATCCCGGTGACCCTGGAACTGACGAGGCCCAACTTCAACCAGTGGGAACCGTTCTTCACTTCTCTCTGCGGGAAATTCGGCCTTCTTTCCCACATCACGGAGGAAGCTGGCTCTCCCGACCCTGCCTGGAACATCGCCGACGCCTGCGTCTGCAGTTGGCTCCTTGGCTCTGTTGGGCCGGATGTCCTCAGCCTGGCGACGGCGCCAGATCAGACCGCGCGTGCCCTCTGGCTCGCCATCAGGCGCCTCTTCAAGGCCAACAAGGCCCCGCGCGCCATCTTCCTGGGTCACGAGTTCTACTCCATGACCCAGGGCGACTCCCCCGTCAACGACTACGCCCAAAAGATGAAGGCCACGGCCGACGCACTCCGTGATGTCGGTCGCGTCATCACCGACTCGGAGCTCGTCCTCAACTTCCTGCGCGGCCTCAACCCCTGCTTCGCCAGCACCGCCGACAACATCGCCGACTCGCACCCGTTGCCGGACTTCGCCACCACGCGCGAGAAGCTCGTCCTCAAGGAGCTCCGCCTCGCCAACGAGGGCACCGTGGCAGCCCAGACGGCGTTCCACGCCGCGTGCGGCACTACCTGCCGCACTGTCTCCAGCGCCACCGGCGGCAGCTTCACCGGCTATGGTGGCGGCTCCAGCAGCGGCGGCAGCAGCGGCGGGAAGGGCGGCGGCAATGGCCGCTGGAAGAAGAAGGGCAAGGGCGGCGCCCCGAAGTCTGCTGCATCGGTGGCTCCGTGGCTCTGCTACCCGCCCTGGACTGCTGCGCCGCATCAGCAGCCATGGCGTCCACCAGCGTGGGGCGGCCCTGGCGTGCTCGGGGCTCCTCCCCCGGCCCAGACTCACACGGCCTTTGCCCCCGCTCAGTTCTCCGGCGCCACGAACTCCTCTCTGCCTCCTCACCAGCAGCAGGGCGGCTGGGATCAGGCAGGCCTCATTGCTGCCCTGAACCAGATGTCGCTTCAGGGGTCCTCCCCCTGGGTCTTCGACACCGGTGCCACTGCCCACATGTCATCCTCGGATGGTATACTCCTGTCCCGTCTCCCTCCTCCTTCTGGCATCACGGTTGGCGATGGCACTACCATTCCCATCACCTGTCATGGACCATCTAGATTACACTCCCCGCACTCTACCTTTCATCTTCATGATGTTCTGGTTGCCCCTGCTCTAGTACGCAACCTCCTTTCAGTTCGTCAATTCACCCGTGACAATGTTTGTTCCGTTGAATTTGACTCTTGTGGCTTTTCTGTCAAGGACCAGCAGACCGGGCGCGTGACTCTTCGCTGCAATAGTGGTGGCGACCTCTACACCTTCCCCACCACACCGTCCACTTCCTGCAGCCTCGCCACCACGTCGTCCCTGTGGCATCACCGCCTCGGCCACCCCGGCCCATCCAGCCTCGCCACTCTACGGAACATGTCGGCCATCTCCTACAATAAGCATTCGCCTTGCCTCTGCCATGCATGTCAACTTGGCAAGCACGTGCGACTCCCATTTAGCCATTCCACCTCTGTAATAAGTGCCCCATTTGATTTACTACATTGTGATGTGTGGACATCTCCCGTGCCTAGCAACTCCGGTTTTAAATATTATCTCGTCATACTCGATGATTTTTCCCATTACTGCTGGACATTCCCACTGCGCCACAAATCTGAGGTGCACCGGCATCTTGTCGAATTCTTTGCCTACGCTACAACACAATTCGGCACCACACCCAAATCCCTCCAAGCAGATAATGGCACCGAGTTCGTTAACCACGCCACCGCCACACTCCTCAGCAGCCAGGGCACTACCCTACGCCTCTCCTGCCCCTATACGTCCCCGCAAAATGGCAAGGCCGAACGCATACTCCGCACTATCAACAACACCATCCGCACCATGCTCCTCCATGCCTTCATGCCTCCTTACTGGGCTGAGGCTCTCACCACAGCCACCACCCTCCTCAATCGGCGTCCCTCCTCCATCCACCACCAAATACCTCATCAAATTCTCTATGGCACTCTCCCAGATTACTCCTCCCTCCGTGTCTTCGGGTGCCTTTGCTATCCAAACCTCACCGCCACCTCCCCCCACAAACTCGCTCCTCGCTCCGCCCCGTGTGTTTTCCTCGGATACCCATCCTCTCACAAGGGCTACCGCTGCCTCGACATGAATACTCGCCGGATAATCATCTCCCGCCATGTCATATTCGACGAGTCAGTGTTCCCATTCGCAGCAGCACCATCGGCGGCCTCCGTGCCGCCCTCACTTGAATTTCTGATGCAGGGACTTTCTTCCTCGCCGACAACAGTGAGCACTCCTCCGCCGCTCCCTGAAACCAGCGAGGATCCAGCCCCTGCGCTCCTGGACCCAGCTGTTATCCAGCTGGGCCCCCTGGTTGCCTCTACGGGCGGGCACCCACCGCCTGCTCCGCCTGCGGGCGAGCAACAGCCGCCAGCCGCTCCGCAGCCGGGGCGCCAGCGTTTCGGCATCGTCTTCACTCGCCGCAGCCGAGTTCCTGCAGCGCCGAACGTGGCTCCTGCGGTTGATGCACCGGCCACTGAGGTCGTGGCCCCTGCGGCTGACCCCGTGGCTCCCCTGGCGCCGGTTCCTGTGGCTGCTGCACCGCCCACCGAGGTCGTCGCCCCTGCGGATGTCTTCGCGGTTCCAGCACCATCTGCTCCGCCACCTGCAGCGACCCAGCAGCCTGCTGCACCACCGACCCGGCCTGTGACACGGTCACAGACCGGCTCCCTGCGCACCGTCCAGCGCTACGGCTTCACCACCTCCGTCGCCTCGCCGGTCCCGGCGAACTATCGCAGCGCCCTCGCCGACCCCAATTGGCGCGCTGCGATGGCCGATGAGTACAAGGCGCTGATCGACAATGGCACTTGGCGCCTTGTCCCTCGGCCCCCTGGTGCTAACATTGTTACTGGGAAGTGGCTGTTCAAGCACAAATTCCACTCCGACGGTTCCCTCGCCCGGCACAAGGCGCGCTGGGTCGTCCGCGGTTTCTCCCAGGAGGCCGGCGTCGACTACGACGAGACCTTCAGCCCGGTCGTCAAGCCGGCCACGATCCGCACCGTGCTCAGCATTGCTGCGTCCCGGGATTGGCCTATCCGCCAACTCGACGTGAAGAATGCCTTCCTCCACGGCAACCTCGAGGAGACGGTCTACTGCGAGCAGCCCAAAGGCTTCGTCGACCCTGCTGCTCCTAATTCCGTTTGTTTGCTGCAGAAGTCCTTGTATGGACTTAAACAGGCGCCGCGAGCTTGGAACCAGCGCTTCTCCGCCTTCATCAGCAGCATCGGCTTCACCACATCCAAGTCGGATGCCTCCCTGTTCATCTACAAGGCTGGAGATGACATGGCTTATCTTCTCCTCTACGTTGATGACATCATTGTCACCGCGTCGTCACCGGCTCTACTCCTGCACGTCGCCTCCCGACTCTCTCTGGAGTTCGCCATGACGGACCTTGGTGACCTCCAGCACTTCCTCGGCATCTCGGTGACGCGGGACAGCAGTGGCCTGTTCCTATCCCAACGGCAGTACGCCGTCGAGCTTCTTCAGCGTGCTGGCATGTCTGAATGCCACCCGACAGCTACCCCGGTGGATGCCCGGACCAAGCTGTCCACCACTGAGGGCGCTCCCGTCGCCAACCCCTCGGAGTACAGGAGCCTGGCGGGAGCTCTCTAGTACCTCACTCTGACGAGGCCAGACCTGGCCTATGCTGTGCAGCAGGTCTGCCTCTTCATGCATGACCCTCGTGAGCCGCATCTTGCGCTGATCAAGCGCATCTTGCGCTATGTCAAGGGCTCGCTATCTGCAGGCCTTCACTTGAGCTCCAGCCCTGTAGATCAGCTCACAGCCTACTCTGATGCCGACTGGGCTGGCTGCCCGGATACACGTCGCTCTACCTCAGGCTTCTGCGTCTACCTCGGCGACAACCTGGTCTCATGGTCTTCCAAGCGACAGACGACTGTGTCGCGCTCCAGTGCCGAAGCTGAGTACCGTGCGGTGGCCCATGCGGTTGCTGAGTGCTGCTGGCTGCGTCAGCTCCTCCAGGAGCTCCACATCTCCATTCCGCTAGCGACGGTTGTCTACTGTGACAATGTGAGCGCCGTCTACATGGCTGCCAACCCTGTCCACCGCCGCCGCACGAAGCATATCGAGATTGACATCCACTTCGTCCGCGAGAAGGTCGCTCTGGGACAGTTCAGGGTTCTCCATGTTCCTTCTGCACACCAGTTTGCTGACATTATGACCAAGGGTCTGCCCGTCCAGCTCTTCACTGACTTTCGGACCAGTCTGTGCGTCCGTGATGCTTCCGCTACGACTGCGGGCGGGTATTAGGATATGTATAATCCTGCACTAATCATAGATTGAGTGTAATCCCATAGATAGACTAGCTGCCATATATAGCCTAGGATTCTTTCTATGTATAGCCTAGGATTGCTTCCTTGTACAGGGAATAGCTTTCCATATGTGTAATTTCCTTGTATGCATATTAGCTATATATGAAAGGCTCCCCACCCACATTCAGTGTGTGGTGCTTCCCTCCTTTCCTGTCTATTCTACAAAAACATTAGTTCATGCTATGTTTTGCTCAAATCTACTATAGGTATGCCACAAAAATGGTTCTAAATCATAACATAAAATATAATTGCACTGTATCCAGATGCACCATTGAATGGCAGAGCCAAACGAGCTTCGCAGAGGTACCTTAGCTTCTATAAATAACTTGCTTTAAGTGTTCCACATGTAAAAGAACATAACAGGGTGAATAATACAGTGTAGTTCCTCAGAAGCTCAGCACTAATTATTATATCAAACTCACATTAAATTGCTACTAACCAAACTAGGTTTAGGTCATTAAAAAAGTAAGATAAGACCCACCAGTCCTCATGTATTCTGGAGGCGTAAATGCCAAATTGGTACTGTAACTTTTTCCATCCCGACTGTTCTTCATGAGGCCAAAACAGGAAAGTCTAGGGTTACAGTCCTGCAGCATGTAGACAGCGTAACTGTGTTACAGAACCCACTGCTGATCATGTTGAAAAAATAAATCACATGATACTCACATCATCAAACAGAGCTCTATAGGCATTGAGATCATGGTAGAGAGCACGGCCCCTGTTGGTGCAATATTCTAAAGCCTCAGCAAGACAGAGAACAACCCTTAGTCTCATGGTCCATTTCATTGATTGTGACTCCCCTGAGAAATGCACGGAGTAATATGGGGGTAATTACACTATCAATCTTGTCAGGCATTCAAAACAACGTATCAGATATTTAAGTGTCAGTTGAGTAAAATGAAAATGCATGTGATTCTCTCTAGATGTCTTGGTCCCATTAGAAGTTCAAAGAGAAAATTCACAAATAGATGCAAGATCTTGTGCAAAAACAGAAATTAATAATTAATAAATGTGATGGCATCATCCTTAATTCCCTATAGTCGAGCGACAGATTATGAATGCAAATTGTTTTGTAATGCTAAACATAACTAAAACATAGAAGGTTTTCAAAAGACTCACAGTGGAAAAGATGTTTCGCTAGCGTATCATTGGGCATGTATTCTGCAACAAGCAATCTCTCATCACCTTCACAGCAACAACCAAGCAAATTTGCTAACCTTTTGCTTCGGAGCAGGCCAACTGATCTAGCTTCTTCCTGCAAAGTACATATTTCCCAAAAGGTCAGTTTGAGTGTTCGACCATGTCCTAGAAAATTTGCACTTGCGGGTAAAGAAAAATAAATCCAATCCTACACACAAAGAAGAGGATGTTTTCCCCTATGTATTACACTGCCACATGCGATGCAGAGTAAAATTACAAGTAGATCTGTGAGAATCAAAGATACAGCCTGTTCGGCTGGTGCTGATACGATCGTATACAATCGTGGATTATTACTGCTGGCTGGTTTGGTGTGAGAGAAAAATATTGTTCTGGCTGAAAATTTACGATCGTTTATGACCAAGCGAACAGGCTGACAAAATGTGGTTGACAAAAGCTGATGGCCGCTATTAAAGTGTCATCATTGAGATAGATAAAATGCTGATTCACTACAGAAATAAACATATAAGTTCCCCATATTTGGCACTATATCATTACTGAGATGACAACACAAGCTCTATTTCTAGCTACTAGTACATGTGTAACTTCACATTAACCAGTTCAATCTGGAAGAGTCTGTCTACTACACAACCATGTGTTTTATGCAGTTTCAACACATGAATTTTTTTGCACCATAGGATTAAGATCCAACAGCCTCCACCCTTCTTCTACCTCCAGCCTCCACAGATCACAATTTTTTTTCTATGGAAGGACAAATCACAGATCCGCCGCCTCCACAGATCACCAACGAGAAAGAGAGAGGGAGAGAGATACAAAAAAAATCCATGTGTTTTTTTGTGCTAAAACACGTGTGTTGTATAGCATTTCTGATCTGGAAAGGGGGGCAAAAAGTGATGTTCAACAATGGACAGAATGATGGGACTCAGCAGCTGATATGATAGCTGTCTCACACAGCACTTGTTTAGAAATGGAGTCTAACAATCAAACAAAACAAAAGAGAAAATGATAGGCAAACAGGTGGTAGGTGCCGCCATTCCATTCCATTTGCAAGCCATGATAATCCATCCAAAAGCAAAATAAGTAAATAGCAAGCATACATATCATCACTGGAACAGGTACAAATCAACAACCTCCATGATAAGAGGCATTCTCAGAGCTTAGGTATGTCAACCAAAAGTTGCAAGGAATCTACAATGCCCAAAATAAACAACCAGGTAACGAACTACCAATTACACCCACCAGATGCGCATAATTAGAAAGGGTAAAAGAGAAGGCAGCTGGGATACCAGGAACTGGCGCGGGTCAGGCCAGGCAGAGCGGTTGAAGCGCTTGACAGCGATGCGGCGCTGGGCATCGAGCTTCCCCTTGTATACCACATTGGGCGCCTTCTCACCGTGCTCGGACACGATGTTCTCCACCGCAAACCCCGATGTAGCTAGCCGCAACTGCTCGAAGGTGAACTCCTGGAACGCAGGCAGGTCGTATGCCTCCTCGTCCTCCGTCACTATGAATAGAAAAACACGCAGTCAAATTACTCCGAATTCCACGGAAAAGCTAATCCACATACCTAACAAAACCTATTTGCAGCCTAATCGGTAGCCATCAAAGAGCCCCGAAATCAGAAACGATTCCGGTAAAAACCTGAGAAGTTGTGTGAACACGCAACTGGATGGAAATCAGTGGGTGGAAGAAATCAACAGGCACTCTACTCAATCTAGCAACCATCGAAATGCGGATGTGGCAACCATACGCGAATCCGAACACCACAAATCGCATGAAAAGGGTAATCCGCGGACCTAACAAAACCCATTTCCAGACATAATCACTAGCTATCAAAGAGCGCCGAAATCAGAAACGATTCCACTAAAAAAAAGGCTCAGGAGCAGTGCGGAAACGCAACTGCAGATATCACGCATCGAACTGGATGGAAACGAATTGATGGAGGAAATCAACAAGCACCCTACTCAATCTAGCAACCATCCAAATGCGGACGTAGCGGCCATATGCGAATCCAAGTATCCAAAAATACTACTCCTGCCGACAATCTCGGTGGTGAAAAAAAAAGTTGGAGAAGAGAAACCAAAAAAGGCAACACAAAATATCTCGGAGAAGGGAAAACCAGCCGCCAAAAACAGCAAAAGCAAAGCGCCGAGGAGGCATGGAAGGCGGAAGGCATCACGCACCAGTATCAGTCCTCTCGTGGGTAACCCCTTTGTGCGGCTTGCGGCAGCAGCAGGCGGCCTTGGACACGCAGGCGCCCATTTCGATCCACGCAAGCCCGGAGACGGAGGGCGGCGTGGGGGGAATAAAATCCGAGGCGACCTGCACGGGACGGAGCAAACCAGGGAGGTGAGAGCGGAATTCAAAGCCCGCCCGGATCTGAGCACGGGACGGGGCCGCCCGAATCCAAGCGACCGACCGAGCTGCTCACCTACGCCGAGCAAGCAGAGCGGGCGGAACCGGAGCGACGCGGCGGGAAGGGAGGAGGACGGCGACCGGGCGGTAGTGGATGGGATCTTCTCGTCTCCTCCTCTCTGCTCTCTGCTGGGGAGGAGTAGCAGTTCCGTTGGGGGCGCGTCGTCCCCCTGCCTGAGCGAGGAAGAGGAGAGGAGAGGAGAGGAGAAGAGGAGAGGCGAGGGCTGGTTCGAGTAGCACCAGAAGTATTAGTATTTCCTGCTGGTTTATTTCGACGGGAATATTTTCTGGTTTATTTATACCGACATGCCTGTACTCGGGAGCAGTGCGGGATTACCAGTTTAATCTCGTCAAATCAAGCGGTAATTTTTTTTTCTAAGAAAAAAAAATCATGAGAGGCAGCAACAAATGGCGTGGAAGGGTCTTGGAGTGAGTAATTTTATATAAACAATAGAGTAAAGGTTCAATGTTGGAGTGGAAATTATAGAGGTTTATGTCGATACCTGATACGAAATCTTTGTACACGCCAATATACGTAAGGTGGGTGCATCAACGAAAAATGAACAGGGAATAAGAGGAACCGGTGGAGCCACGATTTGTATCTCTACTGGCTCCACGATACAGAACAGTGCTGGGTTCGAAGCTAGGAAGATCCATGCCAAACAATCCCTAAACTAACTCACTTTTGTGGTCTTCTTGTACCTTGAGCTCCATGTGTACTAATTTTATTGTGCTTAAAATTTGACGAGGCCTCCATGGGCTTGCAGAAGAAGGGCTCAAGCCCCTGCATTCCCTAGGCCCACCACCGGTAAACTGAGTGCTTGGTTACATCAAGATGCAAAGGTACCTTCAAACGCTTATGCGAGGGCAAACATACCTTCAAGTCGCAAGCTATCTCTACGATGTTGCCTGGGAGCCATCCGATTGCTGTCCAGAAGCTTTGGATGAACGGGCACTCCGAGAAGATGTGGTCTGCCGACTCCTCCGCTGCCTTGCAAATTTCACAGGCTGTGTCCTCAAGGATGTTCTTGCGAGCCAGGGCTTGACGGCAGTGGATCCTGTTCTTCGTGAGGAGCTAGCCAAAGAACTTGACGCGCGGCGGGGCGAAGCTCTTCCAGACGAAGTCGTAGGCGGCGCAGTCGGTGTCAATGCGCTTGATCCCTAGCCCGCCGTCTTCCTTGTCTTTGCAGACGTCTTCCCAGGCAATGAGGCATTGTGCCTCGGAGGCCGTGTCTGTGCCCGTCCTCAGGAACGCACGCCGGCGCGCGTCCAGAGCTTTGACGACACCCGACGGGAGCACCATGGCGCCCATGGCGTACGTCGGTAGGCCTCCCAGCACGGCGTTGATCAGCACCACCCTGCCGGCAGTGCTCAGGAGGAGAGCCTTCCAACTGGCGAGGTACCTGCCCACCTTGGCGATGAGCAGAGCGAAAGCCGAGATCGGCAGCTTGACGTTGGATTGTTTCTTTGTTCTTAATATGAGTTAAATGCACCGGTGGTTCATCAACTTGTGCTTTAGTTTCACTTAGGTCCATCAACTCTGAAAGTGGGTTTTTGGGTCCATCATCTTTGTTTATGACACATTCCTAGACCATACCACATTTATTTCAATTTTTTTATCCAAGTGGCACCTCCGGGTCCAGGTGGCACACGCGGTGCATGCAAAAAAACGTCGGCAAGCGTATATATTGATATATTCACACGCACAGACAGGACCTGACCTACTCGCAACTTGCAAGATGCGCGCGCGCATAAGCCATGTCCCCGCCGGCGGCGACCGGCGGCGCCGGTGGTGCTCGCGATGGTCACGCTAACTCCGGCCTTGGCGAGCCGCTGCTCCAGAACGGCGGCGGTGACCGTGGCCAACGGTGGCGCGGAACCGGCGGTTGAGAAGAAGCGAAGCGCCGAGGACAGGTACTGGGTGGAAATCGACCAGCCGGATAATCTGAAGAACATTTTCACACACCACCGGTTCTTGATCTTCGCGTCTGCCCATGCTTGTCTACGTGGCACGCGAGAAGCACCCGACCAGCTACGACCACCAGAAGAAGGCCGGCGCCATGAACGTCCAGCTGCGCGTGTCGGCGCTGCTCTCCAACGCGCCCTTCATCATCAACTTCGACTGCGACCACTACATCAACAACTCGGGGGCGTTCCGCACCGCCATGTGCTTCATGCTCGACCCCAGGGAAGGGGAGGACACGGCGTTCGTGCAGTTCCCGCAGCGGTTCGACGACGTCGATCCTGAGGACAGGTACTGCAACCACAACCGCGTCTTCTTCGACGGCACCATGCTCGCTCTCAACGGCCTCCAAGGCCCGTCGTACCTGGGCACCGGGTGCATGTTCCGTCGCTCCGCGCCGGCAACCACGATGGCAGCGGCATCGCAGTCGATGCTAGTGCTTTCGGCAACTCGACACCCTTCCTAGAATCAATACGGCTCGCCGGCTATCGTCGGCCTGCTGCTGCCGTGTGCACACTGGATGATGAGTCGATCACCACCGAGCTGCTGAACGTCATGGCGTGCGCGTACGAAGCTGGGACTAGCTGGGGCAGGGGCATCGGGTGGGTCTACAACATCGCAACCGAGGATGTGGCCACCGGCTTCCTCGTGCACCGGCAGGGATGGTTCTCCAGGCACTGCACCATTGAGCCTGCCGCCTTCCGCGGCACCGCGCCGATCAACCTCGCCGAGCGCCTCCTCCAGATCATGCGGTGGTCGGGCGGGTCCCTGGAGATGTTCTTCTCCCACAACAACCCGCTCCTCGCAGGCGGCTGGCTGCTGCTGGCCGTTCGCCAAGACGACGAGGTGCATGTGTGTATGCACCTGCATGTGTGTGCCACCTAGACCCGGAGGTGCCACGTGGATTAAAAAATTGAAACAAATAGGGTATGGGCTAGAATGCGCCACAAACAAAGATGATAGACCCAAAAACTTACTTTCAGAGTTGATGGACCTAAGTGAAACTAGAGCACAAGTTGATGGACCACCAGCGCATTTCACTCTTTAGATATTATATGCCAAAATCGTTATCACCTGAGAAATAATTTCTTGTTCGCTTGATCTCTTTCCTCATTTATTATCTTGCCACATTAGTACTTTTGTGTACGTGGGAGTCTCGTTTAATAGGGTGGAAGTGGTATCGCCAATCGCGCTGGGAGTGCCCTCGTGACCAAAAATGTAGGCATGAGACTATAATTCATGAGAATGAATCTCCACTTTAGAGTAGTCTAGCCGACTGTTATGAAATAACATCCTTACATGAGCATAACATGGTTTCATTATATAGCGCCTGAGAAGACTGGCAGACTAGATGTGATCGTAAAGAGGGGGATTCTTTTTTCATGGATGAACAACTTATATATAATCCCATAATCCAGGTGAGACCAGGGGTTATAGGGGATTATGGGTGCTCACAATCCACCTTAACCCTCGTTGATTATCTAACTTGTCAAATTAGAAAGAATAAAATAGAGATTTCTCGTTTTGACCGATCATAATCAATCACCATAATCTATAAGACCCCAACACTCCGGTTATTGTAATAATCCTATTTATAATAATTCTATGAATATTTTAGATTATAATAATCGAGATGTCATCTAGGCAGGCCCTTAGCGTCCGTCGATATGTCGAGTCTTTGACGCGACTAACTGTGGTGTGCCAAATAAAAACAGTTGCTTGCTTTCAGTAAAAGTGGTGGGAACTCCTTTTTCGAGTCCAGGAAAAAAAAGGAAAAGAAAAAAAAATGTTTGCTCGCCTTGACTACGATGTGGCTGACTCTCAAACAGTTGGAAGCAAACGAAGAGACGTCGTGTCGTCCAACCAATCGATCGGGATGGAACATCACGTTCGCATCCCCAGAACTTGCCACCGCCAGGGCAGCCTTGCAGCAGGCAAGTAGCCAGTTTTATCGTCCGTACTTTTCAGCTTATTTTTTTTAATTAAAATAGTATTTTTCTCTCATAATAAATCAGACAAAACAATATTTGGCCTGTTGATTCGAGTTCCGGTGTTCTCTTCACCCCTTTCTGTCAGGCTCAGGCGTCAGCGGAGTGGAGCGCCCGGCGGTGCTCGCGCGCGTCCGGGCCAGGGCCAGGCAGGCAGAGGCCGAGACCCGAGAGGGCGTGGTGGTTCTGCTGGTTGCTGGCCAGGCCATCCAGCGCACAAAGACGCGGGGACCGGACCGGTCCAGTCGCAGCCAGGCAGAGAAAGGGCTCGTCTGGAATCGAAAATCCGAAAGAAAAGAAAGGAAAAGCCGCGTGGAAATCAGCGCCGCACGCACGCTCGCAGGCCGGATTCAACAAGTGGCGGCTGCCGGCCGCGGCGTCTTGCGACTGCGCTGCGGCTCTCTCGTCTCTCCACGTGCAGCGCAGGAAGCTGGATTTGAACACTGGCGTTCGGGGTTTGACCATGTTTGAAACCCAACGGAATTTAATCATCCGGTGTTAGCTAGCGGCGAGAGGCGACGTACTACGTGCGTACTAGTACGTTTATTCTGACCTTGCGTTGTCACGCAGAGTCAGAGGCCCTGTTCATTTGGTTTATCCGTCGTACTTTATATGGAAAATAACATTGTTTTTCTCTCACAATAAATCAGCGAACAGTATTTTTCAACTTGACTTTTCAGTAAAACGAACAGGGCCAGAGTAAGGCCAAGCCTGGCGTTCAGACCAGACAGTGTGAAGTGTGAACCAAACAAGTATTGTACGTACGTGTACACATCACTGTGCTGCGTCGTGTTGTGCTAGGCAACCTCTCCTAGCTGCTGCTGCTGCTGCTGATGATTATGAGAAGAGACTGCAGGACAGCCGTGCGGTCACCTTGGCACCTTGTACGGTGGCTCCGCGGTGGCGACGGCGACGAAGAAGGCAGCTTGACGCGGACGGCACTCTCGACTGGTACCGCATCATGGTGCACAGACACGACAGCAGTAGCCTGAACCTGCCTCAACCCAGAGTGCTGCTTTTCACGTCATCAGTTTGCGACCCACGACGACCATCCAGGCAAGGCGGCACGCGCGACGACGCGTAAGGGGAGGGAGTTGTTGAGAGTTGAAAACTGATGTCCTAATGCACTGCTCGTGTTAGTGTTAGTAGTATTAGTAAAAGCCGCATGCCTGGTAATTAGTGGTAATATACGGTACTCTATCGTTTTCGTTTATCGAGAAACAATTTTGACTAAATATATATTAAAAATATTAATATTTATGATACATAACTAGTATCATTGGATAGATATTTGAATCTAGTTTTTTAATAAATTTATTTGGAGATAGAAATGTTATACGTATTTTTTATAAATCGAGTCCAGGTTATCGGCACGTAAATCGTGACGATAAACGTTTAGGAGGAGTATACGGTGTTGCACTAAAAGTCACGCTGCGAGAAAGGTCAATGACTCGGCAGGTCTCTGAAGAGAAAGAGAGGATGGATAGGATAATAAAAGAAGGAAAAGAGATCCGTGCCTGTCAAAAGGGTGACCTGGTTGATCTCGTACGGATTCGCGCGAGAGGGGGGCCGCCCGCCCGGGCAACGAAGCCGAGCTGGCGGCCTGGGCAAGCAAGTGGCCGGGGGGGCTGTGGTACTGGCATGCAATCAGAATCAGGTACCGGCTCATCTGTTGTTTATTATCGTTGTTGGCACGGCGGATGAGGTACCTTACCCATCTGTGGCCGGGAGTGCGGCCTAGCTAGCTAAGATAATAATAACCTCCTCGTCACGGCCGTGTGAGCTCAGCTCAGCTAGCGCAACGAATTAATCCATCCATCCATCCACGAGCAGACGAGCTGGAATCCAGCGGAACTAGGCTGCCCGCCCGCTGCCGTCAAATCAACAACACAAACAGCTGATAGCATGAATGAGTACGGAGTATGACACTAACTTGTACTGTAGACACAATAATAAAATAGCAGATTCTTACCTGCTGACCTGGAGAGATTTGAGATCAGAAGAGGGAAGAAACGTGAGGCCCACCCTTCATGAGCACATTGAGCCCACGAGCCCCAGTGACAGAGGAGGGCAGCCCGGTCCACTACTTGCTCTACATTTTTCCTTGGTCATCAGGCCGCACGCAAAGCCCGTTTATATGGACTTGGAATCACGAAACCCGCAGCCCAATTACGAGGCCGCTCTTCCGGATGGCCGATGCAGCCGCGCTCGCGCAGCTCCTCCACCTCCTGTTGCTGTTGCTGTTGCCATGCATGCCACGGTTGCAGACCGCCAGACTCGCAGGCCACAGCAACAGCAATGGCGCTTCGCCCATGGGTCGACTACTACTACGTCCACCACAGTAGCATTGCACGTACTGCACGTCTGCACCACCGTTACAAAGGAAAGCCCGGGCGCCACAGCATGCGGTAGCCTGGACTCGACCGCGCCAAGGCGCCCGGTGTATAATAGCGTGCTACAGCTACTGCCTACAGCACGGCGGCAGGCACGCACGCCCAGTGTCCGACGAAATGCCGGCCGGTGGCAGGAGGGCCAGCCGCCCAACCGGCCACCACCATCACCATGTTTCGCGTGGCGCCGCGCGCGCGCCCCCGCCACTCTGCCGCCGGCCGGTGAATTCGATTCCATTCCCCCATGGTCCGTGCGGTGCAGGCAGCTGTGCCGCGTCGGCCACTCGGAACGTCCGACCGTCTCAGTGCGTGCTCTGGGGTCTGCTTGGGGCCGATCGGTTTCGTGCTTATTGCCTAACAAGGCTGTTCCTTTCTGGTTGGCGTGCCGGGCTGGGCATCAGCGTGTCGTCATCCGGGCGAACGACCTCCGAGTCGATCGTCCAACACCGGCCGCTGCCGCTTTCGGCTTTCCTCGCCGAGTCGCCGTGGATCGGATATTCGGATCGGAGACGGCCAGTAAATCTCATCGCATGTCTTTCCAGTGGCGAGCAGCATCCTTTTCAGGAGTATGAACTGCACGGCATCCGGGGAGCTGGATGATCTTGACCGGAATCGCTCTCTTTTTTTTTATCCCTCGTCTTCTCTTCGGCATCAGAAATTCAGAATTCAGCTGGCCCAGTTACATTACATACCACGCAGTCTCTCTCTCGGTTCTTCACGGCCGTGGTGAAGTCGTCCAAGGTAAATAAAAAGACCCCAGACACTCAGTGCTGCTTCTGTGGGCTCATCTCATGTACTACGTCTTATACTTTTTTATCATTCCTGACGAATGCTCCACATTGGATGCACTGACAGGCACCGCTGCTCCTGCTTGCTTAGGTTTTCTTCAGTGCTGGTGATGGTGGTGGTGCACATGACAGAATGCTGACCGCTGCTGATCCATACATGCCACTAAACCATGTGGAGGTCAGCTTTACCCTATATAATTACAGCTTCTCTTACTTTTTTTGTGCTCATCATAAAGTCACTACTCACTCAGCTCGCGATAGTTTGTTTCATAATCCGGCTGCTTTCTTGGATGCCTGAACAGCTACCAGCTCCTAGCTCTGTAGCTGGTTTGGCATCACCTGTTCACCGTCTCCATCATCCCAAGCCAGAAGAACGCGCTCTGCTCTGCTCTGCTGGATTCCGGAGGGAAAGAAAGAAAAAAAGAACCCGCAGGGAAGCTGTTCCTGGATCGACCCTGTTGCCGTTCATCGAATGCCCGACAATTCCATCGTCCTCAGTGTCCTCTTACATGTCCAAATCCCACCACGCATGCCTGTCTCCGCTTCTTTGTACATTCTTGAAGCTGAAAAAGCAACGTGACGCTGTTGAACAGCGACCTTGCATTGCCAAAGTTCCTTCACGCAGCTCTCAGTCTCAGCGTTTGCCTAGCTGTCTGTGCAGTAGTAACTGGGAGGCCGCAGCTGATACTGATAGCCAGTCCACCTTTTTCCCACTGTGAAAGTGAAATATTGTTCTCTCGGTAGCGGCAGGAGAAACAGAAGTGTTCTACTCCCTTTTACCGTTCACAGTCGCAGATTGGTGTCTGTCCTCAACTCCTCGTGGTTCAGTAGCCAGTGTTTATTTTCTCAAAGAAAAAAAAGGAGAGAAAAAGGTTCCTGTTGAAGTAAAAATGGATACATGCTCTGCTGAAACCTGAAAGCAACTGAATGGAAAATGTCAAAAAGAAAAGAAAACAATCAGCACAAAACACACTGACGTTTTACGCCTGAATGAAAAACATCTAAAGCAGATTCCCGAGCAAACTCAAGTACTAGTTATTTTTATGTCTGTTAATTAGTTTAACCACGACCAGAATCAATAATTGCTTTACTTTGTTATTATGCAGATAAAATATCTTATCTTGGCACTTTCCTCTCCCTTGACTTGATCAGCTAGCTTTTCACCTGTGCCATCAGTTGAGGAGGAACGGTTGAAAGTTGCTTTTCTTCGGCAGGCAGCAATATCTACCTGCTTTGACTAACTGCTGTTTCTGCCGCGCCTCTTTGAGTCTGAGGATCTATCTCGCAACGAGTGCGCTCTGCACAAAGTGGGCAGTGACTTCCAAGAACTTTGCATTTCCCCTGGTCTCTCCGTCTCTCGGCCGTGATGTAATTGGCGATAAAGTGGAGCACTTCCATTATTCCATCAGTGACAGGGAGCTGAGCTTGTCCTTTCAAAAGGTAGAAACATGCCACTGTTTTGCTGGTCTATGCCATGGCAACTTTCTAGCAGGGTAAAGCTTGTCTTGTCTACTCTTCCTCGGTTCAAAGGTAGCCTAGGAAAAGGAAGGCCATCGAAAGTCTTGCCTCGTCTTTTCGTAGCAACGCGGGAATTCAAAGGATGCATCGGAGGCACTGTCGTCTCGGGATCAAAAGTTGGGCGAATGGAAAGGCGGAAAGAAAAAAAAAATGCTGAAATGCGGTTGGTTCTAGAAGTTTTGGATTCGATCGCCTCGGTTCTGTCTTTGTTAAGGTCAGTGATCTGTCCAAATCATAAGAGCTGTCTACACTATGTTGCTTCAGTTCATCATGTTCAGATCTCCAAGAGTTTTTGATCATGTCAAATTTGCTATCACGCAGCTATGAGTGATCACATAGAATAGAAAAGCTAGGCTTGAGATTCAAACTCTAAGTATCTCTGAAATAAGTAAATTCTACAGAGTGTTATGACCTGTTTGATTTCTGGAGGGAGCAGCGTAAGGTTAGTTTTTATCTGGCTAACTATATACTATAATATATGGAGTATTTTCCACACACTTTACACGACCCAGAACCAGAGAAGTGGTTTGAGAACACTGGAAATAAAGCGGTTAAATGGCAAGGACTTTTTCTATGTGTGGGCACGGTAGCACACTCATCTGCTCAAATCATTGCAGTTTACATGATGCATAAGTGAAGGGAATAGATTCGAGCATCGTCATGCTAGAATCATATTAGGCTGCTGTGTATCTACCATACATATCTCATCAGAAGCTGCTGCACTGTGTTCTGTTGAGCTTCCCAGGACATGGACATGTTGCTTCCCCCGGCCCTTTTCTCACTCTCCCCTCACCGTCTTCTTACTGAGGTGTTTTCCTCTGGGAGCAGTGGCGGATGCACGATGCGGGATAAGGGGGGCTAAAACAATGGAGATGTTGATTTGCATGAAGATTTAATGGTGAAATCAAGCTTTTGCTACAGTGATTAGACTTGAAATCAAGACATTAGGGGGGCTGGAGCCCCCCTAGCCCCCCCTTTGGATCCGCCACTGTGTGGGAGAATTCTAACAGAAGCTAAGCTAAGAGCACCCAGCAGGTTGGTTGGTTTCTTCCTCATATGTACCTTTTTGACAGTTTGGAAAAACTCAGAATTCAAATCAATTTTTGTAATAAACACGTATAGATGCCAAAACGTTTACCATCGACACAGTATTCTGTGTTTTTACCCCAAAAAAAATCTACTATATGACAGCGATATACTACAGTGGTAAAATAAATAAAAGGAGGTAAATAGGAGGACAGCATGATGGCGGGAAGGACTAGCGAGAACAAAAGGGCCCGGAGGTCAGGCCCGCATGAGCCACAGCAAGGGAGCAGGTGGACGAATCGCTCACAGCACGTGGGCCCGTTTCTGTTGCTGCGGGCCAACATGGGCCTTTTACTGGCGCGTGGGGGCGGCTCAGACACTTCACATGACCGTTGTCGTGGGGGCTCACTGGGGCGCCACGTGGGCCCCAGAGGTGCACACACGCGCGCACGGACGGGGGGAGGAGGACTTGCATTTGCATCTTCTGTCGCCTCGCTTATGTGTATCCAGCCCAGCCAAAGTCGTGCACAGTGCATCACAATTCACACGCACGTACGTCGAATCTTTCTTTCTTTTTTCCTTGTATATTCGCACTTGTCCTCCGTAACTCGCAAGGCCGTCCAAATATTTGGAATTTTGAGTATTGAACATATGCAACATAATAAATTAGACCTTTTTCTTTATATTTTATTTAGAGGTTGAGACATAATATACTGAGGTCCTCTTAGAAGTTGATGAAACTACTCCTTTTAGACCAAATGATTTGCCCTGCTTATATTTAAAGCATAAGGTAACACCAACTTACAATAGAACAGAAGACATCAACAGAACAGTTTTCCAATCCACATAGACACGTCTACTAAGACTACAACCCCCTAGTGCCAAAGATACAACCAAAAGAGATAGACAACAGAATATAAGTTGATCGCAACATTTTGTCATCACCTTATGCAAGACTTGATGGAGGACTTTCTAGAAGGCTTAATTGCCCAATTCAACTGATCTTCTTCCTCACTGCTTAACTCAACCGGATCCAGGGACACCATTAGCCACGTCTTCCTCTCTCAAGCTTCTCCTCACATCTAGGTTTCAATCCACAACATACATATCAAATACGGACCAGTCTTGTTGTCTATTAATCCTGTACAACCTTGGGATTTAAATCCTCAAAGGACAATTGTCCAGCCACACATCATGCCAAAACCGAACTCTCTTTCAATTCCTCATTTTCTACCTACACTACTATCGGATTCCTTTTAGGTGGCGGCACCCTTTTTTGATTGGAGGCGGGCACCACTTTTGACCGCCTTCATTATCACCAGCCAGGCCAGGCTCCCGAGCGATCGTCTCAGTTAATCAGCCATTAATCGAGGCGATTAGCTTATCCTAAAATCAATTTACCGAGGCGGGCCTCTACCTCCAAAAATGAATCCATTTTCGGAGGCGGGTCTGTTATGAGGCCCGCCACCGGAAACAGGCCCAAGATATATAATCGGGAGTTATGGTTTGGAACCATCGCACTCATGACTCAGTTTTCCTCACCTCAGCCGCACTCATCCCTCTCTGCTCTCTCCCCACGCATCCTCCCTCTCTTTCACCACACAAGCAGAAGCGCCGACGCCCAGGGAGAGCTCCTCCCTCCTCCCTCCTCGACGCGGATGTGGCGCTTTCGTGCGCAGCCGATGTGAAAAAAAAATCGGGATTGCACCCTGTACCGATCAACTCTATTTTTTTCAACGACATTCCTGTCTTTAGTACAGTAGTACACAATGGATTATTTATTGGGTATATGTATATATGAAATGAAACAATCGGCTCTGTTCGGCTTACCCTATATTCGGCTTGTTCGGCTTCTTTTTTCAGCCAAAACAGTGTTTTTCTCTCTGAACAATTTAGCCAGAACGGTGTTTTTTAGCCAGTTTCAGCCAAGTTTCAGACCAGCGAACGGGGCTTTGGTTGAGCACACGTCGTTGTTTTCCGCCGTGGCTGTAGGCGTGCGGTGCGGTGTGCGCGCATGCTGCTGCTGGCTGCCTGTCTGTGTCCAGCCGTAGCAGTGTGGTGTAGTGTAGCAGGGTCGGATGGGAGAGGGAAAGAAATGATCATAGAATTGGTGAGAGATCCATGGGACGTACAGGAAAGAAACAGGGATCGGATAGCAGGTAGGTGCAAGCTGCTTATATTCGTGTGTACAATGCGACGATAGTCAATGGTCTAATATATATAGTCATAGTACGAGCGAGAGAGTCTAGTTACCACAAAAATAAACACGTTTGTGCCGTACATGTTTTGGAAAGAATTAGTGGGGTGGTATGTAAATTGGGTGTCTCCCGACCGATAGATGATGTGTAAGTAAAAGGCTATACGTACGTGTTTATAGCTGTTACTTTCTCCCGGTCGATGGATCGTATCCCCTCCGTGCTAAAAAGAGTGCGATTCTAAATTTGAATCAAGTCAAATTTGTCATATATAAAATTGCATTGGTTGGTTAATATGAGACTTGCATTATATTGGTTGAGGGTGCCGTCCGCCTTGGACCGGCGGACCGACGGCGATGGCGCAACCGCGCGCCGGCCGACCAGCGCTCGTGCCTGGCCGGCCGGCTGCCCTTCTCTTCTGCCAATTAATAAGCCAAGACGGACGGACGGCTGGTGGTGGTCCTGGTGCATGACCGATCGATCAGAGCCGTCCTGACTGCTGCTGCTCCATGCCATGCATATGCATGCATGCGTACGTGTGTGCGGTGTGCCATTATCCATCGTCCATACGTCATGCATGGCCATGCATACCTAGCAATTAAGGTAGCACTCATCCTACAGACGACGACACGAGCTAGCTAGCTAGAGAGAGCGCGGGCACATGTACAAACAGACGGACAGAGGCCAATGCATGCGCAGTGGATGGCGGCGCGTCTGTCTGCTGTCCCAATCGATCATATCCCCCCGTCGTCGTGCTGTGCTGTGAGTCTCTCTGGTGGATGCATCCGTTTCAGGGTACAGGTTGAGATCCAGAAGTTATGGGCCTGTACGTCGAGTAGTTAGTAGCTAGCTAGTAGGTAGGCACCCCAACGTGCACTAGTAGTGTGTGTGTGTGTACGTGTACTCGTTGGTGTCTCCACTATGCCGGACGCACGGATAGATGGCCGTCCCAGTCCCGTATGCCGGACCACAGCTAATAAATCGCTACCTCTCTGTCCCCCATAAAAATATACGGAGTACAATTCTAAACTAATACTAATTAAGTTAAACGAATCTATATAAGATGATATACTAGCAATACCTACCATACTGTAATAAAACACGTTTGCATGTTGGCAAAGAAGATGTTGTGTGATTATCTGGACGTACATTTTGCGTCTTAGAGATCGACTCTCAGTATTATGTTCCAATACATTTTCGAATTGGACTCCGCAGCGTATGGGGCAAAGAGAGCGCATGGTGGTGTGATGATAAAAAAAAAGACGGCTTAAAAAGTCTCTTCTCTCTTTAATATTAGAAATGTGCTTCTACGTGCACATATCTTGAGTTATACATACGCTCATAATACCCTTTTTAGTCAAAGTTGAGATAGTTTGATTTTGATCAGAATTATAATTATTGCATCATTTGGTAGGGCTCTAAAACGGCTTGGGCTTCGGCTCCTCCGGAAAGACCTTTGAGGAGAAGCACTACCCAACCCAGGCCTATATAATCTTCTGAGACGTACGGAGGTAGTCCACCAAGCAAGCTAGCTCAATTAAGTGCTCCTAGGAGCTAGCTAGCACAGCAGCGCTATAAAAACAGGTGGAGTGGCAGCAGAACATCTCTAATTAATGACACCGGCCTAATGACGGGCAACATGCACAGCCATTTGGCTGTGCGCGAAGACTCGATGCACGGTGCATGGCGAGCGAGCACGTCGTACGACGCATCTGCATCATTCATCTGCTGCGTTCGATCCATCCATCGCCAAATTAGAGGCATCGTAATACGCAGTGCAAGACCACCAGAATAATAATGCGTGCTGCGCGTACGACTATCGATGCATGGTCATGGAGGATATATTTGAGGATCGGAGGACAGCCTCGTCATTTCCTCCGCCCGGCCGGCTAGCCAGCGGTGGAATGGCGGAATGCGATCGAAATCCTCCAGACACACGGTGACACGGAGCAGCATCTCCGTGGTGGGGCCGGCGTGTCCCCCGGGGAGGGCGGGCCCACGTGCTCGTCGAAAGCGTGAGAGCGAGAGGGCAAAGCAAGCAACGACAGCCATCGCCGGCCCAACAACACCACCCCCAACCCAACCCAACCCGCGCGCGCCTGTCTCTGTGTCTGTCCCTTCCTAGCTGCTGCCTCTCCGCCATCCCTGTGCATAGCGTAGGTAGCTTTTCTCTCGCCGGAACGGAACCAGCCATCTCGCCTACCTCTTTCTTCGATCGACCTCTCCCCGTCCCATCCATGGCGATCTGGCTAGCTGTCTTCCCGCCGCACTATACATGCTAGCCACCAGCTGCTAATATATAACCGCTAGATAGAACTCATGCGCTGTGCCATGATACATCGATCACCAGCAGTAGTGGCGCAGCTCTTCCTCACCGTAATATGCATGAATGGTTGCCAGCATGTTGCCTAGCTAGGATCGGATATGCATGCATGCATGCTTCTTTCTTTCTTTCTTTCTTCATCCAGAGGAACAGGAAGCTAGTGGAGGACTCCAAAGGGATCGCATTGATCTCACCTGCCGCGCCGCCGCGCGCGCGCGCGCGCGAGAGAGAGGACAAGATCAGTGCAATCCCTTTGGAATTTTCCACTTGCGCCTCCCCGCACGTACGCCCTCGGTCTCCACGCCCCCGGCCTCGATCTCTTCCCCTAACGACTCAACGTACTCGCCTCAGCTCCTCTCGAGCTGCAGCCTCCAGGCAGAAAAAAAAAATACTTGGATTTTGTCAGGTAAGTGTATTTATGTGCTCTTGCTGCTAGTTCGATCATGCATAGGGATAGAAGATGTGAATACTCCTGTGATTGGGCAGATGGGAGGGGAGTAATTTCTCATCTCTGCAAGCTTGCAAAAGTCTCGTTTCAACCCATCCATATTTTCGTTCGTTTTCTTCTGATTTGATTCGCCCCTGCTACTACTTGTTCTCCATTATTTCTGCTCGATTATCATGAGAAATTCAAAGCAATTCAATTATCTCTACCACTACTCTCTGCCCGTTTGGCACGGCTTTCGCCTCCTTGCTATAACACACACGCACGAGTCAGAGCCAGAGAAGTAAAAAATGAGCTACCGGTTTCCAGTTTATTTTGAGAAAAGGATTAAAAAAAAACAGCTTCGGGCTATAGTGTACGGATGAGCCGGAGCTCCACCAACAGGTCTATAGAATGAATCATGAATGTATATCTATACTCTAGTATAGACTTTGAGAAAGAGAGAGGAGTGCATGCTTCTTTAGGAAATAAATTTTAATTTTAATTCCGTAGCTAGGAGGGAACAATATATTAATTCCTCTCGCAATAACTTGCGCAGATTCGCCGCTGTCTCAAACTCAATTTGCGGTGGATGCATGCATCCACATCAAGTGCAAGTGACGACGATGAAATCATGGTGGAGAAAAAACGATATTAGTGGCCCGGGGATCGGCCGGAAGAAACGTGGAGCATAATCGATCGATCGTTTCAGCTTTCTTTCCTCCCCTTTTGGCTGGTCGTCAGATACCATGCAGATGGGCTAGCGCTACTGACGAGTGACGACGATCATCAATTCCCTTTCGCTCATTTCGCATCTCGATCGCAAAACTAGCTGATTGCGTAGATGCCCCGGCCGCCACCTTTCTCTTTCTCTTTCAGAACATATATAAAGGCTTACAGTTTTTGGACCTCCTACGCTACGCAACATAACAAAGTTTGAGAGAATCAGAACAATTTCAGATGAAGCGAGAATATTGTTTATTCAGAGAACAAGACGACGGATAGTAGATATACATATATACACGCAAGTGCACTGATATTCTTAGCCTAATTACTAATTAGTAATATGATGACTATTCGACGCTGGTTACATATCATCATGTCGTTGCATGCATCGCTAATATAATTAGCATGCTTATTAAGATGCATGTGTAAATACATACAAGTATGATCTGTGCTCAGAGTACGTGGGGCTCTTCTCTCTTTTGCCAGTTAGGGTAAATGGTGCATGCAGCAAGGCCCAGACAGGACCCATTTAAGAGGATTCAATATGCCTGCAGCGGTCGGCCCAACTGCACGCATAGGATATCTTGTTTCGATCTCTTGTCTGTGTCCTTTCTCCTTTGTCGAAATAGATGCCAAACTTATTCCTCAGACACAGTCCCTCACTAGTCACTAGTGCACAGCACAGAAGTATTTGTTAATATATGCATATATGCATGCATGCATGCAGCTTAATTTATTGCATGCCGCCTTATTTCAAGTATATATTTGCCTGCACGTTCAGGTCGATGGGATGTATCTAAGAGAAGGAAAAAAAATACTATAAGTGGTGTCACGCGGATGATTTCATGTATTTTATTTATTATGTATGTACATGCAGTCTCTGCAGATTGATAGAAGAGTCTGAAAGATCTAGTGTATTCAGGCGTCTTCGAAAAAAGGTGCATTATATATTCAGCTCGTTGTTAGTAGTTTGTGGATAAGAAGACATGAGATCGATTATTTATGTGTGCCGAATCTGAGAGCCTCCCGACCTGTTGTTGTGGAAGAGCAGAAGAAAATCAAATTGCAACTACCAAGTTTTCTTATTGTCCTCAAGAGCAGGGCTGTACGGTGATTACGAACTAGTAATAACAGTGATCTTAGCTTGCTACATGGAGTATTGGTTCTCTTTGTGCGCACAGCGCACCGAGTTTTTTCTTTAATTATAATCGAAGATCTTCTTATTAGCTTGAAGCAATTTTTGTCTATCTCATTTTTTTTCTCCCACCGCTCTGATGTCAAATCTCAAGGCAGCATTCAGTACGTTTGAGCTCTAATTCCTTGATAAAATTAGTGTTTAAGTCTCTCATATATTCGTCCAAGTCTCCCCTCACGGTGTTTAGTTTCTTGGCCCTCTTCTGAATTTAATTTTTAGACCGCCTTGTACATTCTATTGCGAAGTTGTGTTTACCATTTTGCCTTAAAACATTGACAGATTCATCATAAAGTTGCTTTTGTCATGTTGAGCTAATACTACATCCGGAGTAGTAGCGAGAGGATCCGAAGTGCTTCATTGATTTTTCATGGCCAGGTCAAGACATTGGTGACAGTTTTTGTGCATGCATGTAGTCCCTCCCATAGATATTCCTATGGTATGGTTTACTATTTTTATTACCATGAAAAAATCCAATTGAAATAGTGATTGAATTCTACACGACTACTATTTCTTTTCATATATGTCCTATCTATATGGACTCTTTATTTATTTTTTTTCTATATCTTATCGTAAACCTGATCGTTATAATCTAGAATTATATTATCAATGTGGTAGTTTTTACCACTTGAGAGTGAAAGCGATGATTTTTTTTAAAACTTTGCTTAGTAGTACATTAATTTCTTTTGTTTAGTTACCTTTTTCCAACATATGGAAATCATCACTACTATTTAGTAAGTTTTAATTTTGAATTTAGCTATTTACTAGTTATAATTTATATGGATTGTTTATTTAGTTTTTTTTTCATTCGTCGAGGCCAAACTATTAACTTTTCATATTTTTTATTAAAAGGTCCCTTTAGAAATTGTATTCTACTTCGAATCGAAATTTAGTTATTTTTATGTTCAACTAGTATGGAAATCAAAGCCCCTATTTTTAATTTACCTTTTTATTTTATTATCTACTAATTGTGATAGGTATGGGTTCTTTGGTTAATCTAAGTCGATAGATGACCATAAGTTTAATGATGTATGTTTTTTCTTTTCTTCCAATTAATATCATAATTGTATTACGCTTGGAATCTTTGGTTTAATCCGAGCCATTAAATCATCATAAAATCCTATGGTTTATTTTTTTCTATTTTCCATTAATCTTTCTCTAGTAATTATATTAAGCACGGACACTTTGATTTAATCTAAGTTGTTAGATCATCATATATAAATTTCAAAAGCATGTGTTTTTTATTTTATCTGATTATTATCATAAGCGACTATTTGGTTTAATCTAAGACGTTAAATCATTATAGAATCCAATAACGGGGATTCTTTTGGATGTTGAGAGTCAAAGACATGACTTATTTCGTTAACTTTACTTGTATTAATACACTAGTTTTTATTTAGGTGTTTCATTTGCAACATATGAAAATCAAACTATTACTTTTTGTAATTTATAACTTATTTATTTACTAATTATAATTTATGTGCACTATATATTTAGAATACATTAGGAGTTCAAACTATCAATCTTCATAGTTTTATTCAAATGGTGTCTTTTACACGTTTTTATTATCAGTTTTTTTAATCCGTATGGAAATTAAATCGATATATTTCTTTGATTGATTATTTTGAATTTACTATTTTGAATAGTTATGGACTATTTCTTACTATATTTTCTAAATCCTTAATTGAGGATCCAACTGTTAGGGAACGTGTCTTATAGTTGTACATGCGTTGATCTACATTGTGGTTTTGTAAATTGTTTCATGGATCGTTTTGTTGGCGTAAAGACTATTTCTCTGTCTATTATTCTGTACTTAGTCTTATTAGTCACAACAAGTTGCGATTGTAAGTGCTTGCTATAGCAAGGCCCCTCCATTGAATGCGTACATACATAGTCCCTCCCTCCATCTAATTCTAAACCCTTTCTTTTCTACTCCTCTTGCACTGCCTCCCTGCATTGAGTGGAGCTCCAAAATCACTGTGTAGCACTCGAATTCTCAACTGGCAGGGCCCATGCAATTGATATCTGTGGCTCGGTCCAGTTCCAGCAAACCGGTCGGCCTGTTAACTCATCAGTCGAAAGAAATGGGCTGGCATCCTTGCCGGGCCCGGGCTTGAACAAAAGGGGCCTTGACTGTGGACGCAATTCTGATAACTGGGCTGGTCCCGTTGTGGCCGTAGCTTTCGTTGCTGCCTGCTGCCGTCTTGGCCTCTTGGCATGGCGTGACGATGAGACGACTGATGAATCAGAGGGAGGCCCACAGCCCAGCAGAGAAGGCATGCAATTGCAGTGCAAGCGAAGCGGAACGGCGACATATCAAGTACAAACCAACCAACCTGTGCAAACTTAGAAACTACCAATCAGAACCACTAGATGCTAATCCAATGATGGGGTGAGGGGGCTTAAGCGCAAAAAAAAAAGGCCGACGGGTGGGGGGCTTAAGCGCAAAAAATCCCACATCTCATCTCATCCATTGGATCAGCATCTAGTGGTCCTGATCGGTAGTTTCCAAATTTACACATATTGGTTGGTTTGCACCTAATACGTTGCCAAGCGGAACAGCTGCCTGGTGGAGCCCGGGCGGCGGGGCGGTCACTGTTGGTCTGGTTGGTATCTTATCCTGGCCGTGCTATCACCATGTGGCCGCACGCACTTATCCACTCTCCCACTGCCCTTCAATCTGCTACACCTCCACTGCACGTTGAGATAGATGGATGGATGGATAGACAGCAAACCAAACGAAAGCCAGTCCATGGAGCTCGCTCGCTGTGGGCACGACGACCAGTCGACCCTGCTGCTGGTAGCCGAGTTCCAGCCAGGCCAGGCAGCTCAGCTCAGCTCAGCTCAGCTGTGGACTTGTTCATAAGCTAGGCGGCAAGTGGCGCCCTTTTTTTGTTTTTTGTTTTGTTTCCTTCTTTTGTATTTTCCCCCCTTGTGAAACAGTGACTAGCAGTACACCACAATGCCATGGAATGGATTAGAGGTACGTCGATCGGTCGTTATTAAAGCATCATGCAGCAACTTGAGCCCAGTACTAGAACTACAAGAGACGAGAGCGAGGCCGAGCACTCTAGTTGAGCCGCGAGGCCGAGCATTAGGGCTGGTGGCGCGTCCTGTTGGTTCCTTGGCACGCAGGGAACGCGCGCGCCTGGTGGACGGACGCGTCGTCCACGGCCATCGGCCATGCACGCACGCATCATCGGCGTGGCTCTGCAGGGCAGTAGGGCACCGGGCCCCTCGCCCCCACGACGACGCTACGCTGGCCAGCGCTCCTAATTATTCCCGCGCGCGCTCGGCGCTCCCTCCACGATCCTTCTCCATCGGCCCAGCTATCCAGTGGCCGCTCGATAGCTAGGCAGGGCAGCAGCCAGCAAGCAGGCAATCGATGCATCGCCGGATGGACGGGACAGCCGGCCATTTGCGCCCAGTTTTCGTTCCCACGCACGAGCACGACAGCGCCGCCTGCCGCGCCCACGACCGCTTGTCCGCGCCGCTGGCTGCCGGGGCCCCCGGCCACGCGCAACTTGCCCGGGGATCATATCGGATGCCGCGGCGTGTGTCTCTGTCAGTCTGCCGTCCGTCTCGCCCGCCCGCGCCATGATTGGGCAACGCAAGTGGCGCCGCGGGGCGAGGCCCGGCAGCCACACGTCCCGGCCGCCCGCCCCGGGTTGCGATCGCGCCCAAAGCGACGCTACTTGTGTGCAAACAGTACTATCTTCCTGTGCGTTGCATGCCAAATTGCCAATGCCATGGGTCGCTCGCTCCATCGGCTTGGGGAGATCAATCAGACGATTTTTTGTTCTCAGTCTCAGCTCTGTGACCGACCCATTCCATCCATGGATCGAATTTTCGCTCGCACACCACAGGCACGTCGATCGGACCTAATTGGTTGTGAACGACTATACAAGCTCGTACGACCAGGCATCCTCTCATGCGCCTGGGGCCAGGATCGATGTCTGGGCGTGTGGAGCGAGCTGTCTCGCAGGGTCAAAACCAAACAGTAGGTTTTGGCTGAGATTTGGATACAAATAGTGTTGAATATATACCTCATAAGATATGAAATTGTGAATAGATATCGACATATAATATATATATTAGACTTTGAGTATCCGGATATGGATACGTTCACTACGTAATATATAATTTGTAGGGGCGACTTTAGAGGCTCTGTAGGAGCGGTTTACCTAGTCGTCCTTACCCAAGCATCTCTACAAATCGATTTATAGGGGTAGCCCCTACAAATCAATTTCCAGAAATCACGAAAAGAGGACAAAAAAAAAGCAAATTTTTTAATCAAGGAGGTCCCCACCGGCAGCCGCACCACCCACTCTATCGTTGTAGCATTTTTTCACGATTTCGGGTAGGATTCGAACCCACAACCTCTCCCTCGTGTGCAAACTCCTCTACCACTACACCTCACGATCACTTGTGTCTACGATCCATTTCGGTTCCCCACATATTATACAAAATTGAGCATAAATTGATTGTTTGAGGCCCTAAACTAATTCAAATGAAAATTTTGTCAACTACAAAGTTTTATAACTTTTCGAGATCTACAACTTTCATTTTGGTAGTTTCTCCATCCGAAGTCACTTATAAAATTTGAATTTTAAATTTGAGAAATTTGAACGTAGTTTTCCATGACAAGATGATTTCAAATGAGAAAGTTATCAACTACAAAGTTTCATAACTTTTCAAGATCTACAACTTTCATTTTTATTGTTTGTCCATCCGAGGTCGTTTAAAAAATTCAAATTTCAAAATTTTGAAAATTCAAACGTAGTTTTCCTTGACAAGATGATTTCAAATTAAAAAGTTTTCAACTACAAAGTTTTATAACTTTTCGAGATCTACAACTTTTATTTTGGTTGTTTCTCCATCCGAGGTTATTTACAAAATTTGAATTTTAGTGCTTAATTTTTAATACTCGGCGTCTATTTGTAGGGGCGGTTCAATATTGAGCCGCCCCTATAAATTCGATTTGTAGGAGCGGCTGGATATAGAGCCGCCCCTATAAATCGGGCCATTTATAGGGGCGGCTGATAACACCGGCCGCCCCTACAAATCCATTTGTAAGGACGGCTCATTTGGCAACCATTTGTAGGGGCGGCTCAATATAGAGCCGCCCCTACAAAGAAAGGGAGGCGTTGTCATAAATTATTTTTGTAGCAGTGGTTATGGACATTTAATGTTCATATTCGGATATGGCTTATTCAATTTGTATATGTAGCCCTTCTCCGCATAGTTGGTTAAAATAGATCTGTTTATGAGCCATCAGACTCCACCAGCCTGACCCAACTCGTCTGAAATAGCTCGATCTGGCTTAACCCGCCAGTGTATCGGGTCAGGCTCAGCTAAAAATTTTGACTTCAATTTTTTTCAGCCCAATCTAAATCCAACACATTCCGATGTTTACTCAAATCAGTCGAGAAATACCTATACCTATCACTTACGCTCATGTCTTTTTTTTTTCCCGAATGGACGCTAAAAGCTTTGTCACTATTTTTATTAGAAGAAAAAAATTAGAACAAGCATCGGTTCAGTTTTTTTTTGAATGATACACAGCTAGGGAGTGCCATAGTTTGTGCTACGACCGATCAACTACCAACTCCATATAACTCTTGACTCACTAAACCCATTTTTTTTAGAAAGACGGCAAGAGCTTTGCCGGATTTTTATTAGACGATGAAAAAGAAAAGGAGAAAAAACGATTTACAACAACAACTGGTGGACGGGGTTGCCGCCAAAACGGTGCACCCGTCCGAGCCACTCCGACTCCCAAAGAAAACAACTACAGACTCTTGAACAACTGAGATAAAAACAATGACCACCAACACCTAAACAGCAATACCCCAACAAAACTGAACAAGAAAGGGGCCTAGCACTAGTTGTCCACCACATTAGATGTTGCTGTATATCTTCCTTGCATAAAAGAGCGACTTGTATTGGCTGTAGCAATTTGTTCTGAAAAGTTCTTCTATTCCACTCTTTCCAAATGTTCCACCAAAAATAAATCATGATGCCATCGAACACACTTCTATTGCCTCTGTCAATCATCTTTGCTCGGCATTTGCACCAATAGTTGTGAATTGACTCGGCCATTCCAACTGTGTCAATCACAGAAAGTCCCCGCCACTGTTTTAGAATGGACCATACTGCCTTTGTGAAGGTGCAATCTTTGCATAGGTGTGTCGGAGTCTCTTGATCTATCCCGCAAAGCTTGCAAACCAGATCATTTGGCCAGTTGCGTCTGATTAGATTATTAGCGGTAAGGATCTTCCTATGCAGCAATGTCCAAGCGAAGAGACGGCATTTGGGTTCCGCCTTAGCTTTCCAGATTGGCATGATCCTCAATTTGCTAAAAATGCCTTCAAATTGGATACGATAAGCACTCTTGGTTGTATATTCTCCGTCCGCCGTCCAACGCCAACGAATGCTATCCTCAATGTTTTCATTTAGATGTGTCTGTCAGACCGCTTCCCAAATAGTGACATACTCTCTTATCTCTTGCGGCGTATGAATGGGCATGATATAGGATATCCATCGATTATTCTCCAAGGCTTTGCATACCGTAATGTTCTTCCTTTTTTACTTCTTGAACAAGGCCGGGGATAAGCTTTTGAGCGTTCTCCCCCTCCACCCATGAAGATGTCCAAAACTGGGCAAACTTTCCATCACCTAGTCACCACTGTCAAAGCAGCAAACAATTCTCTATCTCGACTATCACAAGGTAGGTCTAGCTTGTTCCACACCCTATCCCTCTGTCTCCACTGGAACCAAAGCCATCGTAGTCGTAGCGCTCGTGCAAAACGTTCGAGGTCTAGGACCCCCAATCCTCCTTTTACCTTGGGAAGGCATGCCGTAGGCCAATTGATGATTGAGTGAGCACCATAAACTTTATCCGGTGTTTCACCTCGCTACAGGAAGCTCCGCCGCAAACGGTCGATCCTTTTGATTAGCCATTTTTGCTCCGGGAAGGCTGTAAGGTGATAAATTGGCTGCGATGAGAGCACCGTTTTAACTAGAGTCTCCCTCCCAGCTGTTGACAACAGCATACCTTTTCATCCAGGCAACCTAGCACCTATCTTATCAATCAAAGGTTTTTTTGAAGGGACGGAAAAAGCTTTGCCGCGATTTTTATTAGACGAAGAAATTAAAAATATAAGTGTTCGGTCTAGTTTTTTTGTAGAAACTAGGCCCAAAAACCATCAACTGGGAGAGTGCACCACTCATCCCGACCAACTTTGAAAACACCACCTGAACACCTAACGACTTTGGCCCACTACTTGCTCAAACTTGAGCCAACTTGGTCAAAAAATGGCCCCACTAGTAACACAACCGCACCGGCAACTATCTAAAAAACTAAAGCAACTAAGAACATCTCAGCCCTAGACCCAAAAAGGAAAAAAACAACTACCTCTACCAACAAGAAAAACCACTAGCTGCCGATGAATACTTCCATCAAACCACGGACTGCTCTTGAATATTGCCATATTAGCCTTTGGTTATCTTGCCCCTCTTCTTGTTTTTTTTGTTGCCCCACTTCAATTAGCACCGTGATGGCATCCATGTTCGCCTTGGTGAGTGGACGCTCCAAATGTTGCGCAAAAAAATCAAATTGGTCAGCAGTGGGCGCACAACGCACCCATTGCGAAAACAACAAAAAAAAACAATGATTATGATTATATTTTCACCACATGCGCACCCCATGGTAAAAAAATTGACACCTACATGGTGAGCATACCCCTTCAAATTTGCTTTAGCTCCCCACCTACATGTGAATTGTGATGATATCTGTAGACAATGTGAACCCCAGATATACAGAAAAAAAATGCTATATTTTATACGAATGAAACCCACCTAGGCCCGGCCGGTCTTGCACTTGATTTTTTTCACCATTCGATTGAAGTTTGATAGTTTAGATCTTTTTATTTCGTCTTCCTTCATCATCATCTTCGTCATGTCGCTCGTCCTCTTGATTCGAGCGCCTCCACCGCCAGTACCCTCCGCCCAGCTACCAATGAACCGCGTACCCCTACCTCCACTAGCCAATGTCCTCCGCTCTTTGCTCGGATTTCTGCTCTAAGTTTTAAGATTTTGAAACTCATTTTTTTTTTGAATTTTGCAAATGACCTCAGATGAAAAAACGACTTAAACTAATGTTGTAGTACTCGAAGCGTTTTTTCATTAGAATTCATTTAGAGTCTCGAATATGCATTACAATATTTTGTAAAGTTAATACAAAAGGAGTATATTAGCTACTTAGTCACATGTGATTCTGAGGCTTAGTGGTAGGGAAGTAATGTGTGAGGCACCTGCGATGAGATCGATGGTGGGCTTCTTCCAATGTTATATTTCTTTTTCTTTTGTTGCTATTCTTTGACTTGATTTACAAATTCTTGAAAATGATTTTCAGAGACAGTTTGTGTAAGCATGCCTGTCAGTGTAATCTGACGGTTCTAAAGCTGATGTCCATGGAATCTTACCATTTTCACTGATAGTTTACAAAAATACCAATGAAAAAAAAAGAATACAGTCAGTACAAACATTTTCTATACGGGTGAATATAGCAAATCCAAAAAATAAAGATCTTCTCAAACTAATTAGGCTGGTTGCCTACTCTACTGGTTTGACATACACTAGTTAGAGAGCTAGCGCTACCTGGTGTGCTGGAAATTCAAAGCTGGAGCTAGCCCAACAAAAAGAACATCATCGTGTGAGCTATATTTAATGACAGCATGCAGCGGGCTTGTAAGGGCGAAAGAGACGATGGGCCATATGCTCATATTGAAGGAAGGGCACATGACGGATTATTGATCGGAACATGAGATCGCTTTTCGTACGTGGATGATTGGTTTCATGATCTTATTAATTAGCTAGCCATGTTGATCACGCTATGACGACCTATATACTCTTGCTATAGTATCTTTTTTTCTTTCAATCACAGTACAACGCCGTTTACACTGAAATAATAACGCCACACACCCTCACCTCTACAAAAAAAGATTGACCAAAAATATCTACATCGTATACAACTGAAAGACAACGCCGTTAAATTAAATGCGATCTCCGACGTCAAGCATACTAAAATAACAACATCGTTAAATTATAAAATAAATTTAGAAAAAATACAAGCATCCGCGTCAAGCTGATGACTTACGCCTAGGTGAACAGGTCCTTGGCACCCAACCAACATAGCCATGCTCAGTTGGCATTGCTACAGTGCTCATGCATGATATGAAGAGCACCATCTATGACGGTCGACGTCCTTGGTGGGTAGAGGGTGCAACCTCGCTCCCACTAATAACCATACAAGTTGTTTCGGGTGCATCTCAGTTTTCCCCGCTTGGAATAATGGAAACGATTCCTTTAGAACAATGGAAATGAATAGGTTGCTGCGATAGCTCAATGAAAATATTTGTATTTAAAAATTTGACCTGTAACCCATGGTGGTTTTTTCGTATTTTTGCAACCAACATTACAATTCCACCGTCATGTGTACCGGTATTTTTCAAATTTATATATGTCATGGAGGATACCATTTAAAGTCATTCAATTAGTAGCTGATTTGGTGTTTGATGGACATCCTAATGCTATTTTCCAAGATATCTTATCCAAACTAAGTTGTTATACGTTGTATGTAGGCAATATCCCCAGTCAAACTAATTATATTCCCTACTTTGGCAACGCTGGTAAACGAAGGTAGGCTAAAGAGTCACATGTATATGTCATGGGACATGGCCTATCACCTATGGCCATGCATACCTACATGATTGCTGAAGTGCAATTATTGTTAGATGAATGAACATCCACAGAGACGGTGAAAGGAATATCAAAAGGGTAGCAAATTTTAGGAACAATTAAAGAGAGTAGTTTTCTAAACTAAAAGATCAGAAGTAATTTGTGAGGTAATTGCCGAAGTGCAATTATTGTCTGTTGCAGTACAACTAGTATTATATAATCTTCCGTTAGATTTTTCATATCCTCACTGCCCCCATTTTGTTCGAAAACTCCTCTTTTTTAGGTAAGTTTTAGGTTGATCTAGCCACATGGCCTCTGGTAGAACAAAATTGACTGTAACATTTATTCTAGAAATATTAAAGTCTTGATGCTGAATGAGTCCCACTAAAAAAATGAGGTTCACAAAAAATGTTGAGTCAACAAAAGTTCTTTTTAAAAAAAGGTTGAAGCAGGGAGACAACATCATTTCAACAACATTAGGACGTGAAAAAACATCGTAGGAACCAATAGACGGGGAACTAAGCATATTAAGGCCCCTTGGAAGTAAGCATACTAAGGCCCCTTGGTAGAGCTCCCATCCAGCTCCTAGCAGAGTAGCAGCTCCTACTCCTGTTCCCGCTCTCAACAACTTTGATTTCGCTTTAGCCGCTCTCCAGTCAGAATAAGGGGCACTTGGTGGGGTTTCTCCTCCCGCTCCCAAGTTTGGAGGAGCTCGCTCTTGCTCCTGCCCCTCGTCGTCCGTGCTAGCAACGACGAGGTGGAGGCACGGTGGTGGTGGCGGAGTCAAAGAAGAGCGTGGCGTGACAGAGAATGGCACGAGTCGCGCGATGGCGTAGGCTGCGTCGACCATGAAGGACGGAATGATGGCAGCAGAGGAGGGCGCAACGAAGACAGAGGAAGGCCGAGAGGCGGGGAGAGCTGGCTGGAGGACGTGGACGGTGAGGGAGCGGCGCTGAGCGGTGGAGAGCGGGTTTTTTTTCCGCTCTCCACTTGCAGTGCAAGTTGGGTGGAGCAGGGAGAGCGATTCCACACGGAGCTGAGCCCTTTGGCAGCGCTTAGGTGATTCTCGTGGGGAGCGGAGCCACGCCAGCGCTGGCAAAAGGGTCCTAAGTAGATTGAGAAAAAAAGAAAGGGGTGGAAACAAATTAATCATAATCATAAATTTAAAAAGACCGCCATTTTAGCGGTGGTCCGTCCGTACACAAACACCCATCAAATCCGAAACTCTTTGTTGGAGAAAATATTTCCAAACCTAGTTTTTCGCAGAAAATCTAGCATTTGTAGCTCTGACTCTAACCGAAGTCCACACCAAAGCCGACGACGTAGACACGCACCAGCACAACGATTTTCGCGAGAGGATCACGCGGGTCCGCGCAAAAATCTCCCGAATTCCACCGAACTGAAAGGAGGGTGCGTGGGGCCTGGACTGGACGTGGGGGCCGGGCGGGGGGACGGACAAGCGCGCGCATCGACGACTAGCCGGGTAGCGACAGCCCACCGCCCGCCCGCCCTCCCGAGCGCGGCTGGCATGGCATTGGCATGGCCTGGCATGGCCCTGGCCTGGTGAGGGAGGGGGAAACGAATGGACCGCGACGGCGGCGGCAACGGAGCGCCGGAAACCGCGGCCCCGCGCCGCTAGCTTTTCGTCGGGCGCACGGGAAATCTTATCGCCTCTGTGGGGTGGGGCGCGGGGACGCAGACGTGCAGTGCAGCCCAGCCCATGCCCATCCATCCGTCCATCCTCAACGATTGAATGCACAGCGCCCGCCGCTACTACTTGCAGGCTGCAGCAGCTGCCCTCGTCTCGATCGTGCCCAGCTGCTGCCGCTCTCGCTCTCGCCGCCCGTCCCTCCCTCTCGTATAGGCCAAGGCAGTAGCCACCACCCCCACCCCAACCGCGTCATCGTCTTATCTCTCTCCCATCATTTCATCTATCTATCTGATCTCATCTCCTATCTTCTTCCTCCTCTCCTCCTAGCTTCTTTCTTCCAGCTCTCTCTCTCCTCTCCGTCTTCTGCCCGCGGCCGGCCCATGTCCGTGGCACCGTGCGCGTTCCTCCTGCCCTGCAAGCTGCTGCTTCAGCGAAAAGGCTGCGCCTTGACGCACCTCCGATCCGCCGCCAACGCCGCCGCCCAAGGAGCGAACGAGGAAGGAAGCTAGGGTCCGGGACCGACCGACCGACTGGGACAGAGCGTTCTGTCCGGCGGCTAGGTAGCTAGCTGACCGGTGACCGTGACCGGAAGCAGGGAGGGGAACAGGGCAGTGAGAGCCCGGCGATTGCTTTATTTGCCTTTTGGGTGCTCCGGCCGGGCAGGAGTTAGTTGGTTCTCCTTCGTTCCATGCATGGATGGCAAGGAACTCATCTCACAGTCCGACCTGCAGTCATTCTACCAGCAGCAACAGCAGCAGCACCGGGCCTTCGGCAGCGGCGGCGGGCAACATAGCCCGTCCTCGCTGGCCGGGATGCACTCCGTCATCCGCCCCATGCCCAACATGCCCAACATGAACATGAGCCCCACGGCGATCCTCAACTCCATCGGCGGGGGCTCCCTCGCCGGCATGCAGTTCCAGATGGACCCTCCGCCGCCGCCGCCGCCATTGCTGCACACCGCCACTGCCGCCATGGGCGGCTCCGCCTCCGGCCCCGGCGCCGTCCCGCCGGCCTCCGCTGAGCCCGTCAAGCGCAAGAGAGGGAGGCCGCGCAAGTACGGGCCCGACGGCACCATGAAGCAGCAGCAGCAGGCCGTGGCGTCGCAGCAGCACCTCGTCGCCGCGCCGCCGAGGATGGGGTCCCTGTCGTCTGGTCCCGACATGATCGGTAGCTCCGGGATGGAGGACCCCGCGCAGAAGAAGCGGCGCGGCCGGCCGCCTGGAACCGGCAAGAAGCACCAGCCCTCGCCATACCAAGGTACCCGCTGATCTCTGCTGGAAAGAAGAGATTTTTTTTTCATTCAAATCATCTCTAATATAAAATTATAAATTCTAAATGAACAAGCTCGTGGTGCTGATTTTTGCCTTTAGCTTTGGTGTGCATGTACCCAAAGTTCAGAACATGCCATATCCGATATCTCCTCGCCTAATAAAGTAGCTTTTTTTGAGATGGAAGATTGCAGAAAATCCGACTGAGACTTTCCTTTCTTTCACCAGTTGGGGAATCGTTTTATTTGGGGCACATACATCACAATCTGTAGGTTTTGCTTGCAGTCTAGATTTTCCTCCTCTCCACCGTACTATTCAGAATCTCTCTGACTGTGTACACTCTGAAAAAAAGAACAGCTTGTCCAACTCAACTACAGACCAAATGTCCATTCATTCAGTCTGTTCGCTTGTTGGTTTCATCTAGCCCAAACCAGTCAGCCAACAGTATTTTTCTCTCACAATAAACTAGCACCAGTCAGCCCAAACCAGCCCAGAAACCAACCAGCGAACAGGCCGATTGTCTCGCTTGCTAGATGCAGAACAGAGAATGTCCATTCAATGTCCACGGCTCTGTCAGTCTGCAAAACCAACAGGGTTTCTGAAAAAACAACGTTTTGTCAGTCAGAAACCAACAAACCTATCATTGAGGAACTGAATGCATTCGTAGACGATTAACATTCTGTATCATTCTTTGCTCCAGGCAATGCGTTCGCCGGTTCAGCTGGAACGAGTTTCACTCCGCACATCATCACAGCGTCTCCTTCAGAGGTATGTGCACTCCCCTGAATGTTCCAAGAAACAGAATGCAGCTCCGATTTGGGCACGCAGGCATACTGAAGTTCACCGTTGGTTTCGCCAGGACGTGGCGGCGAAGATCGTCGCGTTCGCCACCCAGTCGTCAAGGGCGGTGTGCGTCCTCTCGGCGATGGGCTCCGTCTCCAGGGCCGTCCTCCGCCACCCGGCCGACGGCTCTCCCATGGCGAGGGTTCACGCGTCGCCGCAGCCGTACAAGAACAACCCTGCCATCTACGAGGTGCGTGCACAATGGCAATGCAGCAGCAACCGATCAAACGAACCCGGTGGAATTCAAGGAAATTCGATATCATCTCTACAGCCCCCCCCCCCTGATGTTTTCCAACTTACATAGAGCTTGTTCGTTCGTTCCATGATCGCAGGGGTTCTACGAGATCCTGAGCCTAACAGGCTCGTACAATCTGGCCGAGGGATCACAAGCACAGGGCCAGCAGAGCGGCGGGCTCAGCGTCACGCTCTGCAGCCCTGAAAGGAATGTGATCGGAGGTGTTTTGGGCGGCCCACTGGTAGCTGCAGGCACCGTGCAGGTACCATAACAACATCCTCCTCCCTCCCTCTGCTTCGAGTATTCACCTCAATTTTGTAAATGTTTATTATGCTAAGCTTTTCAACCAAAAGTTGACAGAACAGAAAAATGTTTCTTTTGTACGTAGTAAAGATAAAAAATGGTTGGTGACTGAATATTCAGACGAGTGGTGTTCACAAACTGTGGCTGGCTGGGTGGTTTGTGCAGGTGGTACTGGGGAGTTTTCACCAGGGAGGGTCGAGATCCAAGTCCAAGAAAGCCGGGAAGCAGCAGCAGGCGGCGGCCACGGCCACGGCGGCGGCGGCCTTCAGCTCCGACTCGCTCACCGGCGGCCAGGAGGCGTCGCCCAGCTCCGGGCGCAACCAAAATCTAACGCCGCCGCCCTCCGTGACGGGAGGGTGGCCCACCCCCGGGATATTTGACACGAGAAGTTCCAGCATTGATATCAACTCATCTAGAGGCTAGCTCATTTGTCGATAATTCCAGCTCTCGAGAAATTTTCTGTTTTCGCACAAGAATACCCGAAACCATACTTCGAAATAGCTTATTCGGTTTTTTTAGTAAGTATAAATTCTTATAGAATTCACTAGGCATCGCTCAATGTTGCGACTTGTGTTATTCTTAGCATATTTCATTCCAACAGTATCCCTTCGTCCTCTCTGCATGCGTGATATGCCATTGCGAATTATTATTCTCTTCATGGAATCCAGAGACCAATGTAATATGTAAGCAGTGTCAGTAATTGTACACCCTCCACCCTAAAAAAATTACTACTCTCGCTTTTTGAAGAGTAAAAAAATATTAAATTTGAATGATTCTATACAAGAAAAATACTATATCAAATAAGTATCATTAGATCATATTAGATCATAATAAAGATATTTGGAGATATAAATATCGATAGTGTTTTTTTATAAACTTGGTGAAGCTTAAAAAAATGACTTGATCCATCTTTTTTGGACGGAGAGTACAACTACAATGAGACGGGCAAGAATTACTGGCAAGTCATAACAGTGTCATATGCCTACAGATGAATAAGCAGTAGCGAAAAAGCAGACAACAGGCGTATTGTGGTCTTCTGTCAGAGCTCTAGGCCTCCAAAAGCTTCTGAATGTCATTCTGCAGAAGCCACATCAACCAGGCGAATATCAGTGTTCGTGAAGAAAATGAGCATGCAGGAGCAGGCAGTTTATACTAAATTGTCACCTCAATGCTCAACGGGGAGCTGGTTGGTGCATATCTGCTCACAACGTGCCCATCTTTGTGAACCAGAAACTTGGTGAAGTTCCATTTGATGCGTTCTCCAAACAGACCGCCTCTCTCTGACTTCAGGAACTTATACAACGGAGCAGCATTGCCGCCATTCACATCAACCTGGTTTGACAACTCTTGGTATATTTAGATCGGAACAATGCCCGTCTCGTTCCAATCTAACAAATTACAGAGAGGTTCTTCATTGGATGTATGTACCTTGCCAAAAATAGGAAACTCTGCTTTGAAACGGGTGCAAGCAAACTCAGCAATCTGTTCATTGGTACCTGGCTCTTGTCCAACAAACTGGTTGCATGGGAACGCCAGTATTTCAAATCCTTACAAGTGCGGAAAACAGAATAGATAAATGGAAGTTGAAGATAGCAGAAGGCCAAAAGCTTCGGTTATTGGCAGGGGACTGCCGAGACCAATTTAGTCAAACAAAGGTATGGTGTAAATTTGTTTTAAGAAACAATTGATATGGTGTAACATGGAAAAACAATAGCAGCGGCATCCACTAAATGCCAGCTCTTTTGATTCGAGTGTACACAATAGCATGAATGAAGAAAAACGAAAGGATCCATGCAGTGCAACATTGGACAGAAGTACAAGGGACAGCAGAACTTAAACTTATTTAAAACTGAACAAGAATAACTTAATAGAGCTGCCAAAGAAATTGAGAAAGCTTGCAAGATCAAGCAGCGAAAACAACATATATTCTTCTCTAAAATGAGAAAGATAACCAAATGCTGACTAGCATGCTGTTGCTGCTTCGAATGCAATCAGATTGACGTTTGGTCTCAACACCAGTATCTACATGCTCAATGAAGCCTTATAAAAAAAGTGGAGCTCAATCAAGGAATAATGTTTAACCAGTTTACGTGTAACTGCTTCAGAAACCTCCAAACCAACTGAATCAACATTTGTTCAAACTACAAGAAACCTATGGGAAACATCAATGCTTATTTGCCATTGATACTTCGAGCGAAGTAGAAGAACACATGCAAGTATGCAATTGGTGTATATTAAGTACCTTTTTCGCCATATTTCTTGTGGAGTGATCCCAACTCAGTATAGTTGGAATTTGTCAGACCACTGCAAGGATACCAAGTCAGGTAGGAAAACACACATAAAAAGAAGGGAGAAATTCATTAAAAAATCGGGAAATGATTATAAGAATTTTAACCATTGGGAAGCCACATTCACGATAAGCAGAACCTTCCCCTTGTATCTACTCAACTCCACATCATTTCCTCTCGCATCCTGCAGATTAAATTGTCGAATTAGAGATTTCAAATACAATAACTTTGAAAAGAAACCCAAGTATTTGAAAGTTCTCTTCTTCATATTCCAATTGCATCCATTTAAAAAAAAATCAAAATACTTTTTCCAAAGTTTCACATATAAACTATGCCATGTTTGATAAGAAAGAAAGGATGTCTGAGAGGAATGAGTGAAGGGTGGAAGATTAGACCTTGACGCTAAAGCCATGGACTGAGCTAGCGAGCTTGGAAGATGACTCTGCTGCACCCATCTCTGCTTCAAGAAATGTTGGTATGTTTTCCTGGACAAGGCACTGGAGAAAGGATTGCAGAAGAAAAGTGAAGTGATAATGCTTGGAACATGAAAAAAAGCAGAATTATGGCAACTGGCAAGTACCTATCATGGAATTTCTTGCTGCATTTCAGCAAAAATCCCATTTAAGAATTCTGCCTTTTTTGCTGTCCAGATGTTTTCCATAGATGCTAACACCAACCACAAAAAGAACTACTCATAAAAAAACAAAGAGAACTTGTGATATTTGAATGGGCTATTTAGGTATCACAAATATTTCAATGGCAGATATAATAATAAAATGAAAAACACTCACAATATTATATGCCTAAAAGAAAGTCATTCCTAAAATGGCCAGCACCTGCCATCATATAGATGCTAAGTATGTATTCTGTTTTCCGAATGTTGAATCATGCAATAGTAGTTACAAAGGATAGCATTCTTCCTATCCATACATACAGCTGAATTACAATTAAATTTTAATCTCATGCAGCAATCCTGGGCTATTAAAAAAGAAGAAATTAACCGCAGAAAACAGGGTGTGAAATGGTCAGTAATTGCTATAGGGGGTTTTGACTATAAGCTAACAGATCCATAGCTACATACAATTTTACGACTGTAGATGAGCGGACAGGGCACAAAACAAAGCAAGTGAGCTACTAAACATTGAATAACTAGATATTTTAGAAAGGATCAACACAGAAACAAAAACTAGGTCTGGCAATTATTCCCATAATTCAGCAACTGGTACAATTAACAGGCTCTCAAGTCCTGAACAAACACAGTTACAAATAGCAACAAAGTCAAGGAGACTACAGTAACAGAGGAAGCCTCTCTACGGATTACAATGATAAGACCACCAGATAGCGGCTTATTTATAGCATAGAGTCGGTCCTTGCTGGCAACCGTCTGAAGAAGTTTACTGGTACTGAAGGCAACCTATGTCTGAACCTTGGGTGCCTCATCACATAGAACCCTCCTAATGCAGCAATAACTTGAAGCGGTGTAACATAGAGGACTATTGCTGCTATCAAACAAAATAGGACAAAGACTGCTGTGGCCCGAGGATCCCTCCAGCTAAGCAATGCTTGAACCCTTTCCCCTTGTGTTGCAATATCACCAACCACTGTTTGTATCCTTCCAGCAACACTCCTGAGTCTGTCATACCTCATCCTTACAACCTCAGGGTTGCGGCTGGTTGGGAATGTATCAAACTCCTCATCAAGTTCATCAGGGTGAACAGCCTCTGCATGAGAGATCTTGGTATTCATGTGTGGAGGATAACGAGGTCGGTAGCGGAAGTTCCAAATCCCTATAAGAAACATGTACAGGAACACTGTTGGAAGTATGAGCTCAGGAAAGCACACCAGCATTATAAAGAGGATGTGAACTAGCACAGTGGTAATGGGGTTCTTCCATGAACAGACACCATTGAACCACTTGCTAACTGCAAACAAGCCTGAGAAAATGGTCATGAGTCTGAAGAAGTTTGCTTTGCTTTTCCTCATGCTCCACAAGTGAGAATCAAAATCTGTCATGTATTCAACAACTTCCTTTCTCAAAGGTGGCTCCATCCGGCTAAGTCGGGCAGCCACAATCTGGACAGCTTGATGGCGCAGCATATCAACCTGAAGCACTGGTATTGGGCGCACATAGTGCATTTTTGGAAGCAAAGGTCTAGAGTACAGGTACAACATGTTTACCAGAGATGTTGATGAAAATCGAATTGCCAGGTGAAGTTCACCCATCTTTTTGACCCCTGATGAGTGTAGAACCAGAAGAGGATATGAGTGGGTGTACACACGACCAGTTTCGAGTGTGGAAAGGCGTATCCGAACCTTGCCTATCTTCCCATCTTTGCCACTAGATGTCTTCTCCCCACTCTTCTCTCCAAGTTGGCCATTGTCAAAAACACCAACAGTCAGGACAGTTGCAGGATCATAGACTTCCCAGGTGTACTGCTCATTGAATTTGGGATTTGGGTTGTTCATGATGGTCCGTGTCCTTACCCATTTCGACCCATACTTAGCAACACAATAGGTGTCTGATGAACCTTTTCCATCTCGAGTTTTCATGGGAACAATCCCTTGAGCACCAAGGACACCAAGTTCAAGCAAACCAATAGACGGCTTCCAGAGTTGCTTGGCAGTTGGTCTCAGGTCACTGCTGTAGTTTGTAGACTCATCAAGAACATGGTAACCTCCATCAAGACAGAGACGGAGATGAAGCCGAGTAGAGAACTTTTCCTTCTTCAGTTGGTCTACATCAACAAGTACAGGCTTCTCGAGATTGAACCACTTTCCATGGACAATACGGTCATCGGCACGCCTATCAATCATTGCCAAAGGTATGATTACACGACCAAGCATTTCATCTTTATTAGGACCTACACGATCCTCAAGAGTCAGAACAAGGTGGTCCTCAAATGGTTCAGCAGCCACAAACATAAGGTCTTCATTCCAGAAAGGGTTGAAATTTCTAGCCTGCACAGGTTTTGTCCTCCCAAGTTGATGCCCAACCTGTGCTCTCACAAATACATCTGGATAGCGGGTCTTATCGAATATAGCAACATCTTGGGCCTCAATTATATTGACTCGCAGGTACCACAATCTGGGAGCATGATAAACTTTGGACTTCATGTGTGTTACTGCAGATGGATCTTCAAGTGTTGCAGCATCTGAATGCCAGGCATCAGGAAATGCTTCATCAGCTTGGGTGCCGACCCAAACTGCAAGCATGAGCTCACCCATGGACTTATCCCCGCTCTTTCCAACAAGCCTGTACCATTCTGGAGCCAGAGGGCTGTCAGGGGGCACACGTATAGGGACGTCATTCAAATCAAATCGCACAAAGCCAACAAAGTCATCCTTAATCAAATCTCTGTCTTTGACCACAACTTCAAGTACAGATGCCTGCATACGGTCCCTGGAAAAAGCAAAGACTGCATTCCACTCTGGGTTCTTTTGCTTTTCAAAGTGCTTAGTTATCCCCCTATAGTTGCCAACTCTCACTTCAACATAAGGATCCAGACTTCCAGTGACGTCCATATCGGGCAAGTCCCGTGCCTTGACCACACGTACAAACAGATACTGCATTCGCTCCACAAGGTCATAAGTGCTAGCATTCTTTTCACCATGTATGACCCGGCCACCAACAACCTGCCCACCACCAAGAAATGGACTAGTTTCTTTAAGTGCATAGTCCATGGGCTGCTGGGAGGCCGCTGAATACATTCTCACAATCCTGGGTGGTTGAGATTGAGGTTTTATCTGGTCAGCAGAGTACTTGGAAGGCTGCTCACCAAAACTAGCTGGAAGATGGCCATGGTTATGATGATGATGTACCTCCTTAGCAATGGTGTGTAAGGTCTTTGCCTCAGACCTATGCTCCTGAGATGTGTGCAGATTAGTACCAGTTATATCAGCTGCAATCTGCTCTGCTGGACTTGGTGCTGGAGGAGGATTATTGGAAACAGGATCCATTGCAGGAAGAGGGTTTGAAGCCTTGATGGCGGGGTCATTGGTGATGTATACTTTCATACCCAGTTCTCCTTTGACGCGAGAGAACATCCCACGCTTCTCTAATGGATAATGCATGACCACTGCATCAGGGAAGGGCACAAATGAGGTGCCAGCAATCCTGACCTTCCCAAGGAAGGATCTGGAACTTTCAAGAGTTTTGTTGACATTGTAGACATATGCTTCAAGGGCAAGCTCAGCAAGATTAGAAGGATCTGATATGTTGAAGTAGAAGCGCTCATTCCAGACTGGGTTCAGGTCCTTCTCCTTGACAGCAGTTCGAAAGCGCTGCCCATCAAAGGTGAGCTCGACACAAGCGCTTGCAGAACCATGCCCATCCTTGGGCATCAGGTCATGAGCACTTACAACCTCCACACCCAGCTTATACATTGCCATTGGATCTGCTGATGTTGTAGCTCACAATAATGCACTGCACATGAAAAGATTAAACTGTTAGAATTGCCTAGATATAGGAAACTTGTATTCAGCTTCAGCAAAAGGAAAAAGGAATGCTAAAGCCTAATAGAGATGACAATAAACAGCTAACAGGAAGCGCTAAATGAAAACTAAAAGTATAATCATATATCAAAAGAGATATACAGCCATTTTTCTGATCATGCCCTAAAACTAGTAATAGCCCACATCAAACGAAGATTAAATCCCTAGAACAGGGTTCAGTTAAATGCCAACATTTTTCGTAAACAAGTCGATACTAGTGCTATCCCAAGCAGCAAAAAACATTCAAAGAAATCTGGATGGCTATCAATCCCAGGATCAAATACTTGCAGCCGAGGACCGACAGATGACAGCAAAGCAAAACTCAAACAGTACAAGCAAGCAAGGGCTCCCTCACCTATTACAAGAGAAGAAGTCAACTCAAAGGCCGGACGAATCCCCACTCCACGCGAATGCAGAAGGAAGAGTTGGAAGGACGCCTGGATCTGGATCGAGTGTTGCAGCTGACGATGTAGTTCCCTATACTCCACTGCAGATAAACAAAACAGTGCACTTTTAGCAACTGGGGGATGGCTACTTGAGCAGCTGAATTCATCATGGAACAGACAATCATCATAACCAAAACAAATGAAAGAATCATTTTTTTGAAAAAATAAGAAAAATGAAAAATGAAGAAGAAGAGACACTTGCTCGATCATGTCATAAAACACGTGTCAGTCCACATCAAGCGACTAAGCGAGGGGCTAAAATCCCTTTCACACCAGATTCTGGGGCCAAAAGGTCGGGGGGCAATTCGCTAAGCCCAGAATGTCCGGTCGGTGACACTGACACCGGTATTTGTTAGAGTAGATCACAGCTGACGTCGACAAGAAAATAGAGGGCGGATTATTAAAATTTCGCTTTCTGGACTCACATCGGCCTTTTCAGATATACAGCAAGCGCAGGTATCATATATCATATCATATCACAGTAGGCCGAGTACATACTATAATCTACTATCGAAAAATCCGCGCACGTTGGAGGGATTGGTTAATTCGAAGGATATGCGAAAAAGGTTTCGTATCAGCGTAAAAAGAATCGCGCTTTTTTGTCGCCGCCTCACCGCGCTGAACTCGGACGCTCGAAAGCGACGCGACTGAAGTCGAAATGGAAAGAAAAAAAACGAAAGGAAAGGAAAAGGAAAAGGAAAACACGCAGGATGATGAACATCAAAGGATTCCAAAACACGGTCGTAAAATACATACGGATTCCAGGAACCACACGAGAAAAAAGGACTTTTTTACACGCGTACGGTCATGGGAAACCTAGAGCTCCACGGACAAGAAAGGAGGGGGGGCTAGAAATCCACAAACAGGAGGCGGCGGCGGCGAGGCGTCGCAGGGCGCTGAATCCTCCGAAAGGGGAACAAAGAAGAGGAAGAGAGAGAGGTCCAGATCCGGTCACCTGTAAGACTGTCAGCGCGGCGCTCCCAGATCCGGCCCCCGGAAGCAGCGCGGAGACGATGCGACGGCTGGCTGGCGGCTCCTTCACTCGGCCGCCTCCATGGGAGCCGTCCGTCGATGGAAACAGTGGAGGGGAAGAGGCTTTTTGGTGGGGTTTTGGTATGGAAAGGAGGGAGAGGGGGAGCGGGTGGCTAGTTGTAGACGACGCGGAGGGCGAGGAGCGTCCCGTCCCGTCCCTTCCCCTTGCTGGTGCGCGTGCAGCGTGCTCCTCTTTCCGTGCAAGGGCTGCTGCTGCTTCCGTGACCGGTGCAGTGCGGCCGGTGCGCTCGCTGGAGTGGAAGCGTGGAGCCGCGGAATTTTGCTTTGTTTGCGGCGAGGCGTCAGCAGCAGTAGTACCCATGCATGTTGACCTTGGATGGGATGGCCCATGGGCGGACGGTGCCTGCGTGGATCCCGAGACGGGGCCTTCTTCTTTTTCCATTCCTTGGACGCGGCAGGAGACGGGGTTGCGTACCGATCAACGCGTCACTCTGTCGACTGCCGTGCCTGTAAGGCCATGTTTAGTTCCCCATTTTTTAGAATTTGGCACTATGCAAAAAGAAGATTCCCCGTCACATCAAATTTACGGTACATGCATGGAGTATTAAATGTTGACGAAATCAAAAACTAATTGCACAGTTTGGTTGTACTCTATGAGACGAACGTTTTGAACCTAATTAGTCAACGATTGGACAATTATTACCAAATAAAAACAAAACACTACAGTGCATGAACAGTACCGCCGAATCCGGCGGCGCCGAATCGGCCTCCAACTAAACACGGCCTAAGGCCGCGTTTAGTTCGGCGGAATCGGCGCCGCCCGATTTACTGTGTAATTAGTTTTTAATTTCGTCAATATTTAGTACTCCATACATGTACCGCAAATTTGATGTAACGGGAAATCTTCTTTTTACATAGGCCGCGTTTAGTTCGGCCACCGAATCGGCGCCGCCGGATTCGGGTTGACACTGTAGCTACTGTAGCGTTTTGTTTTTATTTGATAATAATTGTCCAATCGTTGACTAATTAGGCTCAAAACGTTCGTCTCGCAAAGTACAACCAAACTGTGTAATTAGTTTTTAATTTCGTCAACATTTAGTACTCCATACATGTACCGCAAATTTGATGTAACGGGAAATCTTCTTTTTACATAGGCCGCGTTTAGTTCGGCCACCGAATCGGCGCCGCCGGATTCGGGTTGACACTGTAGCTACTGTAGCGTTTTGTTTTTATTTAATAATAATTGTCCAATCGTTGACTAATTAGTCTCAAAACGTTCGTCTCGTAAAGTACAACTAAACTGTGCAATTAGTTTTTGATTTCGTCAACATATAGTACTCTATGCATGTACCACAAATTTGATGTGATGGAAAATCTTCTTTTTATATAGTGCCAAATTCTAAAATTTGGGGGCAACTAAACATGACCATAGTTTCAAAGTTGGAAATCTGGTGGAACTAAAGATGGCCTAACCTCCAACCACCGACCGAGGCACCGCACGGCACCGACGGGAGAAGCCGGCCAGACGGCAGATGGCCATAGGCCGAAGGCCCCATCCATGGCAATATGGCATAGCCCTTCTTACGTGACATGCATCCAAACCTAAGCTTCCGTAGAGTTGAGTTTCGGTGGAGTGTATTGCCGTCCAAGCAAAAATCAAATCAATGGACATCACTGTAAAAAATAAACATGGACATTATCAACCAAAAATCAAATGCAAGGACATGCAGACCAGATTGTAACGGAGAAATCGAACGCAGAAAAAATTGGAGAAAATACAAGAATAAAAAAGAATATAGTGGTCAAACAGGGGAACGGGAAACTAAAGAATTTTGTAGAAACTAGCATTCAGAATATCGGAATAAGATAGTAGAAGAATAATTTTAGCAATAGTGGGCGACCCGCCGCCGCCACCAAAGCTCCCCGTCGGTGCAGCCCCCTGGCCGCAGTCGCTACTCACCTGCGAGCGGTGATGGCGGCCCGTAGTGGCGCCCAACAAGGTAGACGTCCGCAACCCCCTTCTCCCCCCTCCCTCTCCCTTTCCTCTATCCGACCTCGCTTTGCTCCATGGTGGCCGGCGGCGGCCGGGGTGGGTCAGATCCCTACTCTCCATGGGGGGATCTGGGGGCTGCCTACCTGGATCCGTGCGGCGCGACCCGGAGGTGCCTTCTCTGGCGACGAGGTCGGTCGGCGGAACGGACGAATCCAGGGCCCTCAGGGCCGGATCTGCCCTCTCCCTCGCCGGACCTTCGATGGGCACGGTCACTCCTACTCGGGGTCACTTCGGCCGCGGTGGGTTGCCTGCGGCGCGTCGGGCCCTTTCTCCGACGGCCAGGCCATCCGGCGGGCTACCCTCCCCATGGTTGGATCTTCGACGGGCACGGTCGGCTCGCGCAGCTCGAGGTCACATCACGTGCGGTGGGGACCCTGCTGCAGTGCTTCGTGCACCTCTGCTGGCCGGCTCGTCCGTGGCTGTCCGGAACATGGTGGAGGGTGCGGCTGGCTAGGGTTGGCCTACGACCGTCCGCCCCCCATCCCCGACACCTACCTCCTCTGGTGAACCGGCCGGCCGACGGGGCAGATCCGGGCCTCTCGTGTCCGGATCTGCCCTACTCCACCCTGGATCTACTGCTTTACGATTGGTGGCGCAGCGCTTCTACGCCTCATGGGGGCGGTGCCTCTAGATGCATGGTGTTCTGGGTGAAAGCTCAGTCCGGTGGTGGCCGGGTGGATGACGGTGACGCCTTTGGCGCCACTTACCTCCCTAGAGGCGTCGTTCTCTGAGCCCCATGCTCCTGTGCCACCAGCGCCTGATTCTAGGCGAAAGCCCTGCCTTAGAGGCCTCTAAGGCCAGCAGCGATGGCGTCCATATCACTGCCATGGGCATCCTTCCCTTTCTAAAGGCATCGCTGAAGAATCGGCCTAGTTCCTACCGCCGGTTCCTTAAGGAGTCCCTCACTTTGCCTGTTGTGCTTCATTTCCACTCGCATCGGTCTGTCCTGAATCTATTGACCTTGCCCGGTTTGTTGTCATGGATATCATAGCGGATGCTTTGCCGCTACTGCTTATCCCCTGGCGGATGCTTGGCCGCTAGTTGGTTCGTTGGTGGATGCTTTGCTGTCGTTTGGTTTGTTGGCGAATGCTTTGCCGCCGTTGCCGTCGACCTCCTCTCTGGCAGATGCTTTGCTGCCGAGAGTGACCTGGCCCTTCCCCCGCTATGGATGCTTTGTCGTAGTGGGTGTCTTCGCTTCTTTCCCGTCGGATGCTTGGCCGCTGGTTGGTTCGCTGGCGGATGCTTTGCCGCCATTTGGTTCGTTGGTGGATGCTTTGCCGTCGTTGCTGCTGGACGGTCTTCTGTGTAGGCAACCATTGCGATGTTGAATCCTTTTATCTGACAGGCTCAGTTCGTAGGTTTTAGGTGTCGTGGACAGTCGCCCTCTTTTGTATCCTTTTTCTTGTTCTTAGTTTCTATTCCAGGTCACTCACCACTAGTTTGGTGGTTTGTAATCTGTGCTACGAGGGTTCTCTCGTAGCTGTGTTGTGTAATTCTCTCTGCTTAATGAAAAACGGGCTATATTCCCCGACCGCAAAAAAGAAAAGCTCAGAAAACATGTTATGTCATTGGAAAATTTCCTTTAGCTTAGAATGGATGTTTTCTTTCCTTCAAAATATATGGGTGAGAGAAACTTTCCACAGAAAGGGATATGTTCAATCCTATGTTCCAAAAACATGATCAATACACAAAATGAAGGAATCTTGCTTCGTGTACTTTTTCTTTGAAAATCTTACAATCCAAATGGGGCCATAGCAATAGGTTTTCCAAATGGTTGGAACGAGAAACAAGAGCTAATATACGGGATATCACTTTTATTTAAAAAACTACTTGTCGCACCCCGATACCCGCCCGGTCAGGGACCGATACCAAAGCCGACGAGGGTTGTCGAATTATAACTTTGAGGCCCCGAGGAGCACACTAAGCAACTCATCTTTAGGATCAGGTTGAGTGGCACATAGTATTCTAATTATTAACCAACACAGGACCAGTAAATGGAACTCAACTAGTACAATCATATTCAAACTAGTCGGACTTCTTTACACAAGTTTTACATCCCGGTCCAACCCGTGGACACGTTTACCCCATCCAACTAATGTTCATACTCATAGTCGCTCCATCAAGGAATATGGAGTTAACTTGTAGCACACTTGAGTCACGCCCATTCCAAGTGCTACTATGCAGCTGTGGTCAAGCATAAAGAAGTGCTTCGAATCATTGCTATTTGACTCGAACTTATTCTGAAAAAGTCGAGGTATTTCAAATTGTTTGTTGACACGGACAAAGTAAGGGAAAACCTCTGAAAGAATTTTCATATTGACCTTGGACATATAAGAGTTCCAAATCAAATCTCTTTAGAAAGAAGATCTTTTGTCTCATGGTAGCCTGCTCCAGCCCCTTACAAAACTTTGGTTATTGGGGTAGCCATACACTTCACATGTTTCTAGCAATTCACATGGCATCATCAAATGATACAAGTCTTGGATAATGATGAGGACATCACTACTTCGTCGCATACAAGCCAAGGAGAAGAGGAGGTCCAGCATGGGCGTCCAATTCATCTTTCTCATGGTGGAGGCCCAGTCCAACTGAAGTTGGAGCCCATCTCGGATTCCAGGACTAGTCTGTCATAAAACTGGTCACACAGGCGTGTCCGGGCTCCGTTTTTGACAGTCCACATATCGATGGAAAGCTAATTAGATAAGGAAGCCAATACAGGTAGTCTCACGTCAAAAGTCCTTTGGAATCAATGGGAATCGTCGAAACAAGTCAGTGTCCAGAATCTGTCAGGGTGCTACAATACCGTCTTTTGGTCCATTTGACCGTGTATCGTGTTTGGGCCCATTAGGGGGCGCGTCCAAGGGGTGACGCCCAAGACTCTATAATTAGCAGCCGTCGCTTTCCTTAGGGTATGGGTTTTGTTTAGTTCTTGATTTCCTTGTGAAATAGATGTCGTTTTGCTGCAACTGTGCCGCCAAGGCCGCTAGCTGTGAAGCAGGGCCCCAGTTCTTGATCTCGTTCACCTGTGGCGATTAGTTCTTTCGAATAAAGACTTGAACTCCTTCTCGTTATCATAAGCCTCATATTTATTTGCAATTTTAGATTGCGTTCATCCCGTTCTTGCTTGTGTTCTTGATTTGCTTGTAGGAAAACCTTCTCAGTGAGGTCAATCGCGTTCGCGTGGTTGATAACCAACGGGGCAGTGGTGTAACGGTTGCGAGGGTCCGAATCAGTCTTGGTTCAAAGCCTAGATCATGAACGTCAAGTCTCCACCAATCGACGCTATCGTACCTATCGGAAGATCGGGCCTTGTCTACATCAAGTGGTATTAGAGACCTTGTTGCCCGTTAGGTATAACTTTGTTTTTTCCTTTAGATTGTTACTGTTTTGCATTACCTATAGTCCACAAAAAGCCAAAAAAAGTATACACCGCCACATATTCCCTGTCCTATAGCCAGCCCTGGGCAAAAATAACCGAGAATCGAGAACCGAACCGAAATAACCGGAACCGAAACCGAATTAACCGAAACCGAAAATTTCGGTTCCTAGTTTGGTTCCTAATATTGAAGAACCGAAATAACGAAGAAAATTTGGTTCCTACTCTCGGTTAACCGAATTAACCGAAAGAACCGAATTACATGAATTATACTTCACTTACTTGTATTTTGTAGGATTATGTTTAGTTTATGTGTAATGTTTTATATTTGAACTGCTATATATTTGTGTTACTATATTGCTATTGTTTTCTTATATATTATTATTATTAAAAATGAATATAGTGTTGCATAAATTTGCCTTAGAACAAGTATATTTATTATTGTCTTGAGGTCTTCTGAAAAAATTCGGTTAGTTCGGTTAGAACCGGAACCGAACCGAAATAACCGAGAACCGAAATGCTCGGTTCCTAAAATTTTTTGGAACCGATCGGTTCCCGTTTTCTAGGAACCGAATTTCGTCAATAACCGAGGGAACCGAACCGAAACCGAACCGAGAACCAAATGCCCACCCTGACCTATAGCCTCGTTGTGCCGTGCAATTTCGTCTCTGTTTCGTGTTGTTGAATTTGTGTCCTAGGGTAAGTTCTGGTTGCTAGTTTTAGATCGTTTTTAGTCCAGTTTATGTTTTTTCCTTTGTTTTTCATCATAATCCGTGAACACCTTCAAGTCTTACTGTATTTCCTTTGTATCCATCAAACCCTAGTCCACACCACCTAATTTGTTACACTTGTCTTCACTGTTACCATCTATCCATAGCCGCCACAACAACTTTTGCGCTCATTATTCATGTTTTGTCCTTTAATTCGGAGTCAGTTCTTAAAACTGGTCTAGTTTTCGCATACGAACTCGGATTTTGACGTTCCATATATCAAAATCGATCAAATTTTTTTTTGGATCCGTCCATCCCCGGCTATGCCGGGTTTAGAAAATTTTATTTTGGTCAAAAACTTGTCATAAGATCCTCTTTTCGTGGTCACAAACTTTTTGTCAATTTTGAGCATGTCTTCTGAATTTTTTACAGGCCACGCCTTTCACTTGTTTAAGCTCATATTTTCTGTGGTTACTTCTTTATGATCCTAAGTGAAAAAATCAAAAAAATAAAAATAAAAAGTCAAAGAATCCCAAAAAAACAACGACAGCCCAAAAATAGAGAAAAAAGAGAGGGACAAAAGTGGAACAATATCTAGAGGAGCACATATAGAGCGTCATTTGAGCTGTGTTTGCGTGTGTTGATTTCTGCCTTGTTCCTAATCATATTCCTGCTGTTCACAACACTTAATACATCTGGTACTTGGAACGTGAGTAGGCCAACAACTAAGACAAGTACTCAGGATACTTATTCAGCTTTGCTATTCAGTTGTGAATATTGATATTCCTTGCTACTATATTGTGTCTGTCCAAGCTCCACTTTCTTCTAACCAAGTATAGGTTCGCTTTGCAACTATTACACTCAAGCTACAATGGTAGCACAGTCACCGATCGATTGTACCGCCTGTTGCTTTGGTAAGAACACTTGTAAGACCGTGGTAAGACACTTGAGAGTTGAGTGCCTTGTTTTTCCTTGTCTACAACTTAAGTAGTTGGTAGGGATAATACTATTTGTGTTGTCTTCTTCTTTCTACTAACCATGTTAGGAAAGCCGGAGGCAGCGGCAAAGGGAACGAGGACACACCTACAGATTTCAATGACTGTGTTTCCAAGAATGAGCTTCGTGCTGTTCTTGATGACAAGTTTAATGAGATCCTTTGGCAAATCACCAACTTGGCCAAGAGGATTGAAGATGTTAAACAACAACATCCTAAACCTCGTCTTGAAGATACTGATGATGATGATCTCTCTGAGGAGGAGGATGGCGATGCGAAGGCTGAAGCTGAAGCTGAAGCTCGATGACATGCTGAGGATGCACATAACTGTAATCAGTTGAACTTTAACCGACGCGACATGGGAGGTAATAACCAAGGTAATCATGATTCTTTATCTAAAACCAAGTTTAAGATACCTCCTTTTTCTGGTTCTACTGATCCTGAAGCATATTTAGATTGGGAGATGGTTGTAGATAAAAAAATTAGCTCCCATCAAGTACCTGAAGAATATAGAGTTAGACTTGCTATTAATGAGTTTACTAGTTTTGCTCTTTTCTGGTGGAATTATATTTACAATAATGTTAATGCTAATGCTAATGCTCAAATACCTCAAACTAGGACTGTACTTAAATGACGAATGAAATCAAGATTTGTTCCTCCATACTATCAGCGTGATCTGTGATTAAAACTACAATGTTTAAGTCAAGGTAGTAAGACTATTGAGGAATATTATAAGGAGCTTTTAATTGGTCTAGCACGTAGCAACATACAGGAGGATGAAATGGATAAGTGTTCTAGATTTTTTGGAGGTTTGTGTCGTGAAATATAGGATGTTCTTGACTATAAAGAATGGACTAGATTTCCCCAATTATATCATTATGCTCTTAAAGCTGAAAGGGAAGTACAGGGACGACAACCTAGGCATTCCACGACTCCGTCCACTCCTTCACGTCCAACCAAGGTGAGTAAATTTTCTAATGTGCAGACACCACCAGCGCTTGTAAAGAAGAGTTCTCCTATCACACCTTCTTCTAGTGGATCTGCTACACCTTCCTCTAGCAGCTCTTCTAAAGTTGTTTGCCACTGTTGTAAGGGCATGGGACATTGCTAGAGAATGCCCCAGCAAACGCGCATATATTGCTACTGATGATGGTGGGTATGCTAGTGCTAGTGATGAAGAGAATGAATTTGCACTTGCAACTGATCTTTATGTAGATAAATTTATGGATAGTGCTGAAGATCCTGATGTTGCTAAAGATCCTGATGAGGTAATTGACAGTGTGGCATGCACTGCAAACTACAAATCAATCCTTGTTCAGCATGTTTTGAGTACATAAGTGGAGCCAGTAGATAAGCTACAACGCCATAATTTGTTTCAAATATTCCTCATTGTCAATAATTTCCGTGTTCGTGCTATAATTGATGGAGAGAGCAGCAATAACTTGGTAAGTTCTGAGCTTGTCAAGACCCTTGGTTTATCTACACGTGCTCTTCCATATTCATACCATGTTTAGTGGTTCAACAATAGTGGTAAGGCAAAGGTAACACAATATGCTCGTGTGCATTTTTCAATCGGATCATACCATGATTATGTTGATTTTGATGTCGTATCTATGCAAGCTTGTTCACTTTTTTTAGGCTGCCCTTGGTAATATGATAATAATGTTGTACATCATGGTAGGCAAAATAGATATACTTTTATGTTTAAAGGAAAGACCATTGCTTTACTTCCTTTAACTCCTATTGAAATTGTGCAATATGGAAAGGAACTTGCTGAAAAGAAAAAGAAAGGCCATGATAAATACTTTAGCAAACCAGCAAATAAATCATCAAGTAACATGAAGGAAGTTTTATTTGCTCTTAAATCTGCTCTTGCTGATCATGATGAACCATGTTATGCTTTAACTTGTACATCGCCTATATGTCCACTTGGTCCTGCTTCTAGCGCTATGCCTCTTGTTCGTACTAACCTTTTGCAGGAGAAGGAGGATGAATTCCTAGTAGGGAGGCCACCATGGCAGCCGCCTTTGTGAAGGATTGGGCGCCAAGATGAACGTCTTCTTCTAGTGCCATCGTTGCTGTCATCCAATGGAGGAGACGATCTACTTTAGTCGAGGACGACTTCAATTCAAGAAAGAGAGGATGATGAGGACATCACTACTTTGTCACATACAAGCCAAAGATAGGAGGAGGTCCAACATGGGCATCCAATTCATCTTTCTCATGGTGGTCCAACTGAAGTTGCAGTCCATCTCGGGTTTTAGGACCAGTCTATCATAAAACTGGTCACACAGGCGTGTCTAAGCTTCGTTTTCAATGATCCACATATGGATGGAAATCTAATTAGATAAGGAAGCTAATGCAAGTGGTCTCATATCAAAATCCCTTCGGAATCAATAGAAATCATCGAAACAAGTCAGTGTCCAGAATCTGCCAGGGTGCTACGACATCGTCTTTTGGTCTGTTGGACCATGTATCGTGTTTGGGTCCATTAGGGGGCGCGTCCAGGGGGGTGACGCCCAAGACACTTTAATTAGCAGCCATCACTCTCCTTGGGGTTTGGGTTTTGTTTAGTTCTTGATTTCCTTATGAAATAGATGTCATTTTGCTGCAATTGTGCCGCCAAGGCCGCTTGCTGTGAACCAGGGCTCCAGTTCTTGTTCTTGTTCGCCTGTGGCGATTAGTCCTTTCGAATGAAGACTTGAACTCCTTCTCATTATCATAAGCATCATATTTATTTGCAATTTTAGATTGTGTTCATCCCATTTTTGCTTGTGTTCTCGATTCGCTTGCAGGAAAGCCTTCTCGGCAAGGTTAATCGTGTTCGCGTGGTTGATAACCAACGGAGCAGTGGTGTAATAGTTGCGAGGGTCCGAATCAGTCTTGGTTCGAAGCCTAGATCATGAACGTCGAGTCTCCACCAATCGACACTATCATACCTATCAGAAGACCGGGCCTTGTCTACATCAGATAAGAATCTACAACGCACTAGAACGCCCTTGTTGATGATTCTTTACTGCGACAACATCTAGTGTTCCTCAAATAATGCGATATCTCACACCGGGTAAATCCTTAACCCTTCCTCCTCTTACTAATACTATAGAATATTCTTGTAAATTACCTACAAAACAACTTAACGGCCGCACCATGAGTACATTGTGTACTCGTGGGACTTAATTCCAACATATAATATTTAGTGGATGCATAGGGTGATTATCAGGCATTTGTATAATTGCGGAAAGCAATCATGTTCATTAAGAGTATGTCATGCTATGCTCAACATTAGAGTTACGGTATTTATCATCATAACAAAGGTGCTCGTAGTCCTTCATCCATCCTACCATGGGTATAGAAAGAAAGAACAACCGAATAGTCCCATCCCGAGGGACTCCATGCTTTCAAAACTCTACCGAGGTGTACAACTGTACCCACATAGAAATTGGGACTAACCACCATACCTATGCCCGGGTAAGGGTTGCCTCATGCTCTCCAACATTTCTCTAATCCGGCCTAAGTGTCACATGAAAGGCTCGACTAGGTTCCTAGTCAATGTCCCGGACATTCCCGATCGGCGCCACCCGCCTTGCCAGTTTCACGAATAAATAGGTCACAGTTAGTTACTCAGCTTGTCGACCCCATCCATGACATGTGGTCTATATGGGTGGTTACTCGGACTCACGTATCCCAATATATGGTCCTTACTGCTCCACGAGCTATGTCGTCTGAGATCCCACACTCACAATGACCTACCCCTTGCATGAGCAAGATATCCAAGTTATCATCAAGATTATCACCTTAGGGTATTATTCCTTAGCTAGATTAGTAAGGTGAGTCAAGTTGTACCCTCATTGGTTTTAGTAGTTAATTATCTAGGTGTAGCATCCTACACGCGCGAGTATGAGTTCTCTTCTCATGCTCGACTTCTACCGTTGCCCAAGCAACTAAGCAAATAGCATTAAGCTTTCCCATTCCTATTGTTTAGATGAGAGGCTTCTAACAGATGAAGGAGTGACTCTAATTATAGAGTGAAAAAGGCTGCTAACCAAATCTATACATAATGCATAACTCATAATGGAACTCGATAAGTATCCAAAATAGGGTTCATAATAGTGGGGTGCATGCCTGTTAATGCTGCTGATCCTGATGACTCCAAGTTAGTGGTGACGACTCGCACACAATCCTTATGAAACGAGATATACGAACCTAAAAGGAGAGCATCCAAGGATTGGAGACGATCGCACGACAGATAAGGAAACTAACAATTCTACTTGGGACTTAGGAGGAGACATCTACTGCCGGACTAGGCTATAGGATATGATCTAGCATTGGTGACCCATTGAGTACACTTGCTAACCAACCTCACATTCACTGTGGTTGTCGGACACTCCACTGTGCTGGTGAAAGCTCTAGTTTGGTTTTGGTGAATTGATGAAACCCTAAGTGCTAACCTAGTTTATCAAAGTGATTATGAGATAGGTGGCATATTCCAAGTGGTGAAGCAAATGAAGATCATGACTTGATGATGGTGATGCCATGGTGATGATCAAGTGCTTGGACTTGGAAAAGAAGAACGAGAAAAGCAAAAGCTCAAGGCAAAGGTGAAATTGATAGGAGCTTTTTAGTTTAAGTGATCGAGACACTTAACGAGTGTGATCACATTTAGGATCAATAGCCATACTATTAAGAGGAGTGAAACTCGTATCGAAATGCAGTTACCAAAGTGCCACTAGATGCTCTAACTCATTGCGTTTGCATTTAGGATCTAGTGGAGTGCTAACACCCTTGAAAATATTTGTGAAAATATGCTAACACACATGCACAAAGGTGATACACATTGTGTTTAGCACTTGGGAGCAAGGGTTCAAAACTTCACCGGTGGAGTGTCCAACGGTGCCACCGGCACCCTAAACAAAAAAGATAGGGTTTCACAGAGTGCACCGGACGCTGGTCACGTGGTGGCCGGACACTAGGGAGCAGCGTCCAGTCAATTATAAAAGAAGATGGTACTCTCAGTCTCTTGACCGGACACAGGTTGAACACTATTTAGCATTTGGTCATGCTGATGTGGGGGAGCACAGTGGAGACGGTGAGTGACCGGACACTAGGTGAGTCCGGTCGGGCATGACCAGATGCGTCCGATCACAAGTGGTACCTTACTGGAAGTGACCGGACGCTGTAGTGATGACCCTTGACATCAGGCGATCAACATTTGAAGCAGGGGCCACGTCGCGTGTATCGTGTGACCGGATGCTAGGGTCCTGTGTTTGGTCGATCTAACCGGGGCGTCCGATCGCTCCGACTTTTCAGTGAACAGAGAGCCAATAGCTCTATTCATGAGGGCTCTCTATTTAAGCCCCATGGCCGGCTCAAGCTCACTCTCTTGGCCATTTGCATTGACATAGCAACCTTGTGAGCTTAGCCAAAGCCTTCCCACTCATCTACATCATTGATTCATCATCTTTGTGGGATTGGGAGAGAATCCAAGTGCATTGCTTGAGTGATTGCATCTAGAGGTTGCCACCACCTAGATGGCTAGGTGCTGCCGGATTCACTTATTACTCTTGGTGGTTGCCACCACCTAGATGGCTTGGTACAGCGGAGGAGGATTAGCACGAGTTGGTGATTGTTCGTGGCCATCTCCCGGTGATTGTGAGGGGACTTGTACCTTCCCCGACGGTGCACCAAAAGGTAACCCTATTGGATTGCTCATGTCAGTGAGTTTCCTTACTTGTGGGTAGGTTCTTACGGTGTCCAATTATGTGGACGAGGTTCATGCAACACCTCTTAGCTGCCAAACCACCAAGTGTTGGTCGACACAATGGGGACGTAGCGTGTTGGCAAGCACGCGAACCTCGGGAGAAAATTGGTTGTCTCTTGCCCTTTGGTATTCTCCTGGTGATTGAGTTACTATTCATCTTGTGATTGATTCACTCCTCTACACGGCGGTATAATCACCTTACTTACTCATTTACATATCCGCAAACTAGTTGTAGCAAGCTCTTTAGTATAGCTAGAATTGAGAGCTTGCTTTATAGCTTAAGTTCATCTAGTGGAGCTCTTTAGTGTAGCAACTGTGAGAGCTCTTAGTGAGTAGTGACTTAGTATATTGTGTATCTAGTGATCATAGTAACTAGAATTGTTGAATAGGTGGCTTGCAACCTTTGTAGAGCTAGAGCAAGTTTGCTTTTCGCTATTTGTCATACTAATCAAATTGCTCTAATTGATTTATATATTTTTAAATAGCCATATTAGGACCTTTCAGCCGAGTGCCGAGGTGAGTTGCCTCTGTTGGCTCTATTTAGGATTTGGCGGATGCTCCGTGGAAATCATGGAGGCTCCAATAGGAACTGGGTACTCTCGGGTTCTCATGTTATGGTTTGGTATAATTAATTGGACGCTCCGCTATTCTCACTCAACAAGAGACTTAGACTGTTGGCAACTAGACTTCAGGTTTGACGGACACTCCATCCAACTAACGGACACTCCGTCGACCGGGCGACAAAACCTATGCTCTTGGGTTCTCGGGTAAAAGCTTGGGGATTCACGCCTATATCTTGGGTAATGGCCTTCATGCATGCGCACAGTATTTCTATGGTAACTTAGGTGACTTGCTAGACTCAAGGTAGCTAGGCTTGGCTTGGGTTAACTAGTGTAACTAGTGACTCCTTAGTTAAGACAAATCCTAGAAATAAAGAGAGATTGAGTATGATAACTTAGCTTGGTTTCTTAGAGAGTTCCTTGTCACTAGGATTAAGAATCCAACACATGCCATCCTTGCTTCCAAGCTAAAGAGAGGGATCTCATTTTCTTGCAAAGCATCCAATAGTCCAAATGAGGGGGAATCCAACCAAATCTTGAGAGGATTGAGATGGAGTTTACTTGATCCTTAACCTTGGAGTATTTTCCACCAAGCCATCCTTATGATCCATCCATGCAAGAGAGAGTATTTGAATTAGGGTTGGAGGATTGATCTCAAGATAATGAGAAGAGAGAGCTCTTGAGCTAACCATGGGATGAGAGGTTGTTGAGGCTCAAGTGCTTGACCTAAGGCTGATCTTGCTGCCTTTGGCACCTCGATTCTCTTGTCCATCTTCTTCTTCTTCTTCTTCTTCTTTCTCACTCTAGTTCATCCTTTCCTTCCCTTGTTCTTCCTTCTAGAGAGAGAGAGTGTGTGAGAGAGAGAAATGAGGAGAGGATGAGTGGAGCTGAGGATCTGGTGTTGGAAAATATCTCCCACTCGTGCTAACATGTGGGCCATGTCCCATAGTGAATGACAACTCACTTCCCACTCAATCTGCTATCTCTGCATGTTTATCGAATGGTCTGATACACATAACGGATCGTCCGGTAGTTTTTGAATTTGCTTACCCCAGCTCAGGAACCTAATCTCGTGACTCTTGAATCCATTTGAAGCTTGAGGTGACCTACTCGTCGTTCTTAGTAGATAAAACATCGCAAGTTGATTCCTTGGAGTGATATTCTCCTTATGTGGTTGGTCAATTGACTCCGGATGACTAGTAGTTGACTTGAGACATTGTCGATTAGTTTGCGGTCAAAACGATGCTTTCCTTCTGTTCGGTTTGCTTGATATTGTTAGGGAATTCCATTTGACAAGAACTTGGGTGACCAAAATGAAAGTTTATGGTGTAACGTTCTCGGGTCGTTACACTACTCGTACCAAATGGTGTATCTAATTAAATGATTTGTTAGATAGGTGGACATACATGATATAATTGAACGATGTTTTCGTGAACATGTTCGATTTTGATAAAGCATCTTAAGGCCATCCAAATACAAACATGTACTATTCTAGCTTGTTAATATTTTATCTAGTGTCCATTACGATGGTTGCATAAACAATACATCTCCAAATGCCTTGAAAACCTGATTCTAGAAATTAAAGGCCATCCAAATAACACAAAGAGTTGCATGTCACAATCTCTAGCGCACGGCATGCCATTATAATTGAGCTCACAACAACAGGTCAGGAAGAGGGGGGCACCATTTAGGGAGCTTGAGGCTTTGCAGATCCATAGCTTGAGCTCACAACACCAACTGGTTGTGACTTTGCTTCAGCTGAAAGAGCCACAACCAGTTGGTGTTCTACAATGAAAGTGTAGGTAAAGTGTTGATCATGGATGCGAGGTTGGTGGGGCAGGGGGTTGGCCCTACCGACACCCATGACTAGAACATAGAGATGAGGCAACTCACGAAGAGATGCGAGATATCTTCCTAGAGGGCATCGCATAGGAAGGACAATGCGTCCAATCAAGGCGGCCATGGTAGTGAAGGAAGCTCCTAGTTCGAGTGTTCCTGTATTGAAAAATCCAGAAGAAGATTTTCACCTTTGTAGGGGTGAAGCCAACCCAGATGACGTCATTGAATGGTGATGCTATAGCCCTTGGTTTGCATAGGATGGCACAGAACACATTACTCGTCGCCGCTACAAGTAGTACATGGGGATACCAAATATTTCCCATCTATGAATTTTTCATTGCGCTGTGTATGTAGTGATCCCATTACCTAAGCGTAATCTATGGGCCCACATAGGAGAATTGGGATCTCCATGGGATACTAATCTGTGTCAATTATCAAGCACCTCGAAGGGAACCTATTAGCGGCCCGCCTCTCCACCTCCTGCACCATGTCCTCTTCTTCAATATGTCATTCCTCCTTCTCTTGCCTCCTCACACATCGGGTCCTCCATCCACCTCTACCGCCACGTCGGCTCTTATTCAATCTGCAGCAGCGTCGGCTCGTCGCCTCCTGTTCAATTGTAACACCCTCGGTGTTACATTGTACAGTTTTTGCTAAAACCATGTCATGGGCATCATGTTTATGCATTATTGCATGTGGTAAAATGAGAAATTAAATTCTATTGCACTAATTCTCAATTTGAGCTCTAATTTATTCCTTGCCCAAATACTCTCCAACACAGCTCAACTCACTATTGTCATCCTGATCCAACTCCATCTCTCGCTATTCATCTACTTCCTAATCCCTAGAGCGCGCACAAGGCACACTGCTCTGCTTAGCCCACGCCGCACGCGCACAGCGATGACCGACCATAGCAACAGCATCACACACGCTACGCATTAATCTCACTCACAAGCTTGGCCCGCCGAGCACGCCGTTCGCTCGCTGCTCTACAAACACAGCTCAGACACCCTTTCCACATGCCATCACTATAGACATATGAAAGCAACTGCTAGGGCTACTACTAGCCAGCAGAGTCACTGTGTTTACAGCAAAGTTTACTCATGCAAAAGGACTAACTTCCTATAGATGAGATGACCATTCTTGTATGGTGCAGTACCCTATCAGTGTATGAATTCGCATGCACTAGATAGGTTTAGTAAAGGAATCTTAATTAATTTCTTTATGTATATGACTAGCATGGATGAACAGCACTAGTACTTGATGACATCACTATTAGTAGTACAAGATGACGTGTAAAAGATAGCTAATAAAAAATGTGATACTTAATGGAGTAGTATTAATCATCTCATGGTAGTCTAAATAATCTAGCTACGCAAATAGAAGAACACATCATGTTAAGATCGTAGCTGCATACTTGAACAGCTAGCTGAGGCCTAGAGTGACTAGATCATAGGCAAATGGAAGGCTAGTATGACTGCCATAGCCTAGAGTATAAGTACTAGCAGATGGAACGAGCCTGTTGTGCCGTGTGCGGTGGTGTGCCTGGACTGGCAGAGTGAGGACTAGAACATTGTAGCTTGCATAGGCCTCAAGTCAAGGTCGTCATCGTCATCGGTGGCTTGGTTGGGGCGACGACCACAACCGCACTTACTACGATTCATGATTGCATAAATAAATAAATGTTTGATGCACGGCCAAACAACCTTTCTACACACACTGCCTTACACAATCGTTGGCCAGCTCACAGAGTCACAGTCACCGGAGCTGTGTGCCGCCCCTGAGCTATGCCAGATGGTTGGCCAGGCCTGTAAAATGACCAGCATAGTCTTGTCTGAGTCACGAGCATGCGAGTGGGACCCCTAGACTCGATACTGAACCGTTTGCTTCTCCATTCCCGCGTCTCCTGTCTTAAAAAAGGACACGCCGAGCCGTCGAGGCGTCCCGCTTCGCTGCTCACCTTCTTCCTCCCCAGATCAAGTTTCTCTATCTTGCTCAAGAAAGCTATGCTCCATACCTCCCCAAGCTGCAATCGGCTGAGGTCGCCAGCCAGCAAAAATCCCCTCCTTCTCCTTCTCTGTTATTTCCTGGACCCGTGGTCTCATCCATTATTTCTAGACCCACAGCCAGGAGCAAGTCAACAAGTTCAATTGCGTGATTAGCCTCCTCCAATAATATCATTTCTTCATCTCTAAAGCTCATTTGAATTTATTTATTTATTATGAAATAAATTTTGTTAGATTCCTAAATTCATGATCTATCGGTTAGTGTAATTAGTTCATATAGTTCAGTGATACCTTTAGGGTTACTTTATTATTTCAAAATATGTTTTATTATTATGGTTATTTAGAGAATGAATTTTTGTGATGCATTGGTAGAAGTGCTGGCCCTAAATTTTTTTACAGTAGGTTCATTGTATTATTATGTGCTCACTGTAATTTTTGTAGCCTTAGAATAGATTGATAAATATGGTAGCTAGTGCAGCTTGTTTTATCATATATATATAGTAAATTGATATTAACAATAAGGATGCCTTTAGTTGCTAAGATAATACATGAAATGTTTCATACCTGTTTAGTGAGAATAATAGGTAACTTTGCGTATTAGTCATTAGAGTTAGCTTAGTAGCTTGGTAGATGTATTCTTATTTTAAGAGTTGTTGTTGACGTATTACTAAGCGTTGCATCATCATTTCATGCATGTAGATAATGAGTTGATAGAGTTCATGACTGCGGACGAGCAGGAGTACGAGGAGGTGATCGAGGAGTACGAGGAGGAGGTTCTTATGTAGGAGGGAGTCCTAGAGCCATCAGTTGCTGACTTTGCTGACACCCCGCCTGCCCAAGGCAAGCCCTGGTGCATAACCCTTATTTTGAATAATAACTGTATATATATATATATATGTGTTGTGCATTTATGTTATAGGCATTTTATGAAAACTATATGCATAAATATACATACCTATGAATCCTACTAGCATAGGTCGAGTAGCTGCTATGCTTAGAATTTTCGGTAGCATGAGTAACCTGCCATTGCTCATAATAGGTGATGATTATCGCTCTTATGATAAAATGGTGAGAGGAAAAATTGAGACGGGGCAGGGATATGGTATGGGTTTTGGTGGGTGTAAGAGGTTGTGTCCCGTGGCCAACGGGACATAGCTTGGTTACAATATTTTCCCTATCTGTGTCGGTTAAGGACCGATCGTTGCAATGGACGCGAGGCAAGTCATAGATCTATTGTCCCGAGCGCATACTTGGGTATGGGCGCAGGGAAGACTTGTTGCTCTCTTGTTGTGGATCTGGCTCTTTCTGGACTGACTGATTGGAGGCGGAGATGGTGGAGGTCCTTGTACCGCACTGAGTTTGGTACTCAGGAGTAGGGGCTTGGAGTTCAAGTTTGGACGGGGACCTGGACACCTAGGATAGGAGGGTGATGGGTTAGTCCTGCTTGTGCCTGGCGTACAAGCGAGGCATGTGTTTTTGGGGCACCCAGCTAGGCACATTGGTTTGTGAATCACCGCCGAGTCGGTACGACTTGTCTTACCTCTAGCATCGTAGTAAGAACTGAAAGTTGAAAGAAGAAGAAATAGAACTGATTGCTCAAGTCTTGCATGAAAGTAGAACATGTGCTTATATAGACTGGATAGATAATAACTTAATACGACTGATAATCATAACATAAATAAGGACTCACTATTAGTATTGCTTTTTGCTAAAAGAAAACTAGCAAACCATGAAGCTTATCATATTCCTTGGAGTCAGGAAATTATTCCCCCTAGTCGGATAAGTCTTGTGAGTACATTATGTACTCAGGGTTTATTTACCCCTATTGCAGGTGATGCATGAGAAGTACCTTTGTGTGGAGGATTCTTCTGGTAGGCTCAGACGGATCCTCGTTCTTATCGCTAGATGTTTATTTTAAATTCCGTTGTTTATTATTCCGCACTCTGACATTTGGTAATGTAATAATATAATTTTTAAGAAACTCAAATGTATGAAATGGACCTGTATTGTAACTCGTTCTCATTATTGGATCCTTGGAAAAAATGTGGATCTTTCGGGTTCTCCCTTGGGGTGTGCCCAACGGATACCGCCCGCTGTAGCTTGCTTTCGCGATGCTTAGTGTCTGGTGGAAGACGAGCACCTCTGTAAGCGTATTATTTCAGGCGGTTCTGCCATAGTTGGTTCCTGAGCCAATAATGGTTACGAGTTTCATCACTCTTTTTCAAAACTTAAAAATTTATTGAACAAAAGTTTTGCAAAAAGTAGGATGCGATTAAGTTAGCTAAATAAGTATAAGCCCTAGCAATATGGTCTATATCTAGGATAGCGGCACTGGTTTTATCTAATCAGTTTTCTACAGGTACATTGACTTACGTTGCATAAGAATCGCTTAGTATACAAAAAGTGAGTGTGCGATGTGTCAAAAATGTTACGAATGTCGCTATATTCTGGCTTGAGTGAACGTATAGGACGATACATGCATCATGATAATAGCATTTTGCTTAAACTAAAATTCCCCCCTACATGTATAATTGGATTAGTAAAGTGATAGGATTAATTAAAAGAATGCTTTAATTAAATGTGATGTCATTTCTCTATCCCCTGCTTCTGATCGGGAAGGTTGTTCTAAATGGATGGTTCCTACCTCTTACAGATGAATCTAAGGTCCGGACGTGGGAGCACCAGTGCTGGGGCGGCTCACGGTCTTGGCGAGGGCCAAGGCGAGAGTGGCTAGGCCCATGAGCACAATGGGGAGAGCCATGGGGCTCCACTTCTGGCTCCTCCTCCTCCGCCACCGCCGCCTCTGATGACTCACATAGAGATGATGGCAGAACTGTTGGCTGCTCGCTGAGAGTCAGCCTGTGCCATGGAAATCATGGCACAAGTTGTCGTTGGCTTCGCCCACGGAGGCCACGAGGGAAATGGTGGGAACAGGGGTGGTGCCCATTGTCCTAAGGGACCCTCCTCTTACCAGGATTTCCTCAAGACCCACCCACCCACTTTCACACCGATAGATGAGCCCCTGGATGCGGAGCACTGGCTTCGCATTCTGGAGCAGAAGTTCCTATTGCTCAACGTGACCGACGAGCAGAAAGTGCGCTTTGTAGCATAGCAACTATTGGGGTCCGCAAGTGTATGGTGGGATACTTTCCATGCCATGCAGGAGCCAGATCATTTGGCAACCTTGCAGGAGTACACCACAGCATTCAGAGAGTTCTATATTCCTATCGGTGTCATCAACCGGAAGCTGACTGATTTCCTAGAGCTACGCTAGGGGAGTATGACAGTGATGGATTATGTTAATAAGTTCAATCACTTGTCCCAATATGCTGGCATTCATGTGGACACTGATGAGAAGAAGGACCACTTCTTTTGTGGCCTCTCTTATATCCTTCAAGAGAAGCTATACACGGTGAACTATCAGACCTTCGGGGCACTAATGAACGCTGCCATCGCCATGGAGGGTTTGCAGTGGGATTCCCAAGTAGAGTGGAAGAGGAAGCGGGTGGCTGCGGGGTCTTTCAGCCACCCTCATACTCAGAAGGTACATATTACCCAGCGGGGGCCCTATCAATCATCAGGTGGGCCTTCGTTTTGATAAACCTAGTAGACTTCTTAGACTTCTTCCACATAGTACCGTGCACCCACTCAGCAGGTGCAGCCCCAGCAGCTTCCGGGGCAGCAGGTCCCACCTCGCTAGGGATTTGGAAACAAGCCTGGTGCTTGCTTCAAGTGTGGCAAAGATAGCCACTATGCTCGGGAGTGTCCCCAGAACCAGCCAGCTCAGTTTGCTCAACCATCGGTGAACTCCAGGCTGGTCAAATGGACCGTGATCAAGAGGAAGGTGCCCAGCTGGTCTGGACGGGTGAATTTCACGAATGCTGAGCAAATATTGCAGCAGGAACCAGTGATGGCTGGTATGTTTACCATCGATTCCCGTCCAGCCTATGTGTTGTTCGATTCTAGTGCATCACATTCCTTTTATGAGCATGGGATTTGTAGATTGGCACAACTTACCACTTATAGCTATACCGTATGCCTATAGAATCCGTACTACGGGTTCACAAATGTTCATCAATACCCGAACGGACACAGTAAGCTTGGTATTCGCCACCCACACTTATCGCCTACAGTTTATGGTAATGCCTAGGCAAGGCATTGATGCTATTCTTGGAATGAACTGGTTGTGGGTGTATGGGGTAGTCTTGGATATGAAGAGAAGTGTGGAGTTACAACTTCTTTCTTCTGAGGATAGGATGTCTCTTCTGGTACCCCTGATCCAGTCTTACCTATTGCTGCCCATGCTGAAACCTCTCCTGATCTTACCCCCATCCCTTTGGTATGTGAGTTTCTAGATGTATTTCCTGAAGATCTTCCTGGGTTGCCACCGGACAGAGAGGCGGAATTCTCCATTGAGCTAGAGCCTAGTACTGCTTCTATCTTCCGACGCCCGTACCGCATGGCTCTAAGGGAATTGACTGAGATGAAGAAGTAGCTGGAAGAGTTAATGGAAAAAGGTTTCATCCATCCTAGTTCTTCACCATGGGGTTGCCCAGCCATTTTCATGAAGAAGAAGGATGGTACTCTATGGATGCGTGTGGATTACCGCCCTCTTAATGCGGTAATAGTTAAGAACAAGTATTCTTTGCCCCGCATAGATACTTTGTTCGATCATTTAGCTAGTGCCAAGGTGTTCTCGAAGATTGACCTTCGATCAGGCTATCATCAGATCAAGATCAGACCATATGATATACCAAAAATATTTTTTTCTACAAGGTATGGGCTGTATGAGTACCTAGTGATGTCCTTTGGTCTCACCAATGCTCCTACCTTCTTCAAGTATTTGATGAATTCAGTCTTTATGCCGGAGCTAGATAAGTTTGTGGTAATATTCATTGATGATATACTAATTTATTCTAAGAATGATGAAGAGCATGCCCAACACCTTCGGATAGTACCGTGTTGACTAAGGGAGCACAAGCTTTATGCTAAATTTAGCAAGTGTGAATTTTGGTTAGATCGAGTGTAGTTTTTAGGGCATGTGTTGACACCTAATGGCGTTTTAGTAGAACCCAGCAAGGTGCAAGAGGTGTTGGATTGGAAGTCTCCCAGATCTATGCACTAGATTCATCAATTCCTTTGTCTTGCAGGGTATTATCGACGTTTCATTTCAGATTTCTCCAAGATAGCCTAGCCAATGAAAAAGCTGCTCCAAAAAGAAGCTAAGTTTGATTGGAGCCCATCCTGTGAAGAAGCCTTCCAAGCTTTGAAGACATTTCTGACCACTGCCCCTGTGTTGGCCCAACCGAATATTGACCGACCCTTTGATGTATATAGTGATGCCTCGAAGACGGGGCTGGGGTGTGTGCTTATGCAAGATGGGCGTATGATAGCTTATGCTTCACGCCAACTGAAAAAGCACGAGGTGAATTACCCCACCCATGACTTAGAGCTGGCTATTATGGTCCACGCTCTGAAGATTTGGAGGCACTATCTATTGGGCAACAAAGTGCATATTTTTACAGATCATAAGAGCCTCAAGTATATTTTCACCCAGTCTGAGCTGAATATGATGCAAAGGAGATGGTTAGAATTGATAAAGGATTACAACTTAGAAGTCCATTATCACCCAAGAAAGACCAATGTAGTAGCTGATGCTTTGAGCCGAAAGTCACACTAGGTTGAGGAAACACCTTTGTCTCTCAACCACGCAGAGGTGTTGGCTCACATCGCATTGATCTCAGAATTGCTGGAGCAAATTATTCGGGAGCAAAGGGAAGACCCCGAAAAAAATCCCCACAACAGAAAATTGATTGCCGAAGGGCGTGGCCCCCACTTTAGTGATGATCAATAGGGAGTAGTGAGATACAAGGGTAGACTAGTAGTTCCATTCAGTAAGGAGCTAAGAAGGAAGATTTTGAGTGAAGCCCATGATTCAAAGCTGTCGATTCATCCTGGCAGCAACAAGATGTATCATGATCTACGCCAATTGTACTGGTGGTACAACATGAAGCAAGACATCACCCGGCACGTCGTGGAGTGTGACACTTATGGTAGAGTTAAGGCAGATCATATGCGTACTCTAGGATATTTGCAGCCCTTGCCCATTCCTGTTTGGAAATGGGAAGATATTTCCATGGACTTTGTGGTGGGTTTATCCCGCACCTCCAAGGGCTATGACTCTATTTGGGTCATTATGGATCACCTCACCAAGTCAGCTCATTTTCTCCTAGTGAATTCTAAATATTTTGCCAGATAGTATGCCGAGTTATACTTGGATCGGATTGAGACTCTACACGGAGTTCCCCTCACTATCATCTCTGATAGGGGATCAATTTTTATCTCTCACTTCTAGGAGCAACTCTAGGAGTGTCTTAGGACTAGTCTCCTCCGTAGTTCAGCCTATCACCCCTAGACTGATGGCCAAACCGAAAGGGTGAACCAAGTGCTCAAAGACATATTGAGAGCTTGTGCCATTTCTTTTCCTGAGAAGTAGGATGGATGCCTGAAGCTAGCTGAATTTTCTTACAATAATAGCTACCAAGAGAGCATTCGTATGGCACCATTTGAAGCTCTGTATGGGAAGAAATGTCGGACGCCACTTAATTGGGTTGAAGTGGGAGACCATGGATACTTTGGGCCAGAATTCATCAAGGAGGCTCGAGAGCAAATGGTCCTTATCCAGAGTCATTTGAAGGCAGCTCAGAGCTGATACAAAGCCTATGCAGACAAGCAAAGAAGGCCTTTAGAGTTTGAAGTTGGGGATTATGTGTACCTCAAGGTATCTCCTATGAGAGGAGTACATCAGTTTGGTATCCATGGCAAGCTAGCTCCTCGATACGTGGGTCCTTACAAAATTTTATGGCAATGTGGCCCCGTTGCTTATCGTCTCTAGCTTCCTGAGATTTTATCTACAGTACACAAGGTGTTTCATGTGTCACAATTGAAGAGATGTTTGTGGGTACCAGATGAAGCTATAGAAGTTGAAGGGCTTCCCCTCCAACCAGATTTGACTTACGTTGAGCACCCTACAAAATTCTAGATGAGAAAGAAAGAGTGACGAGGAACAATGTGGTAAAGTTCTACAAAGTGCAATGGCAAAACCACTCAGAGGACGAGGCCATGTGGGATCAAGAGAGTTACCTATTGCAGCATTACCCCCACCTCCTTTCTGGTTCTGATAGTTAGTTGTTGCGTCAAAATGTAATTGTTATCTCTTTCTCACACCAGGCACATGAAATCTCGGGTCGAGATTTTGTTTTAGGAGGGTAGATTTGTAACACCCTCGGTGTTACATTGTATAGTTTTTGCTAAAATCATGTCATGAGCATCATGTTTATGTATTATTGCATGTGGTAAAATGAGAAATTAAATTTTATTACACTAATTCTTAATTTGAGCTCTAATTTATTCCTTGTCCAAATACTGTCCAGCACAGCTCAACTTACTATTGTCATCCTGATCCAACTTCATCTCTCGCTATTCATCTTCTTCCTAATCCCCAGAGCGTGCACAAGGCACACTGCTCTGCTTAGCCCGCGCCGCACGCGCACAACGACGACCGACCGTAGCAACAGCATCGCACACGGTACGCATTAATCTCACTCACATGCTCGGCCCACCGAGCACGCCGTTCGCTCGCTGCCCTACAAACGCAGCTCAAACACCCTTTCCACACACCATCACTGTAGACATATGAAAGCAACTGTGATACATTCTCTGTTGTTCTCCTCACATTTTCCTTCAATGCACGTACCAGCTAGGGCTACTACTAGCTAGCAGAGTCATTGTATTTGCAGCAAAGTTTACTCATGCAAAAGGACTAACTTCCTATAGATGAGATGACCATTCTTGCATGGTGCAGTACCCTACCAGTGAAAGTGTATGAATTCGCATGCACTAGATAGGTTTAGTAAAGGAATCTTGATTAATTTCTTTATGTATATGACTAGCATGGATCAGCAGCACTAGTACTTGATGACATCACTATTAGTAGTACAAGATGACGTGTAAAAGATAGCTAATAAAAAAGTGATACTTAATGGAGTAGTATTAATCATCTCATGGTAGTCTAAATAATCTAGCTACGCAAATAGAAGAACACATCATGTTAAGATCGTAGCTGCATACTTGAACAGCTAGCTGAGGCCTAGAGTGACTAGATCATAGGCAAATGACTGCCATAGCCTAGAGTATAAGTACTAGCAGATGGAACGAGCCTGTTGTGCCGTGTGCGGTGGTGTGCCTGGACTGGCAGAGTGAGGACTAGAACATTGTAGCTTGCATAGGCCTCAAGTCAAGGTCGTCATCGTCATCGGTGGCTTGGTTGGGGCGACGACCACAACCGCACTTACTACGATTCATGATTGCATAAATAAATAAATGTTTGATGCACGGCCAAACAACCTTTCTACACACACTGCCTTACACAATCGTTGGCCAGCTCACAGAGTCACAGTCACCGGAGCTGTGTGCCGCCCCTGAGCTATGCCAGATGGTTGGCCAGGCCTGTAAAATGACCAGCATAGTCTTGTCTGAGTCACGAGCATGCGAGTGGGACCCCTAGACTCGATACTGAACCGTTTGCTTCTCCATTCCCGCGTCTCCTGTCTTAAAAAAGGACACGCCGAGCCGTCGAGGCGTCCCGCTTCGCTGCTCACCTTCTTCCTCCCCAGATCAAGTTTCTCTATCTTGCTCAAGAAAGCTGTGCTCCATACCTCCCCAAGCTGCAATCGGCTGAGGTCGCCAGCCAGCAAAAATCCCCTCCTTCTCCTTCTCTGTTATTTCCTGGACCCGTGGTCTCATCCATTATTTCTAGACCCACAGCTAGGTGAAAGTCAACAAGTTCAATTGCGTGATTAGCCTCCTCCAATAATATCATTTCTTCATCTCTAGAGCTCATTTGAATTTATTTATTTATTGTGAAATAAATTTTGTTAGATTTCTAAATTCATGATCTATCTGTTAGTGTAATTAGTTCGTATAGTTTAGTGATACCTTTAGGGTTACTTTATTATTTCAAAATATGTTATATTATTATGGTTATTTAGAGAATGAATTTTTGTGATGCATTGGTAGAAGTGCTGGCCCTAAATTTTTTTACAGTAGGTTCATTGTATTATTATGTGCTCACTGTAATTTTTGTAGCCTTAGAATATGTTGATAAATATGGTAGCTAGTGCAGCTTGTTTTATCATATATATATAGTAAATTGATATTAACAATAAGGATGCCTTTAGTTGCTAAGATAATACATGAAATGTTTCATACCTGTTTAGTGAGAATAATAGGTAACTTTGCGTATTAGTCATTAGAGTTAGCTTAGTAGCTTGGTAGATGTATTCTTATTTTAAGAGTTGTTGTTGACGTATTACTAAGCGTTGCATCATCATTTCATGCATGTAGATAACGAGTTGATAGAGTTCTTGACTGCGGGCGAGCAGGAGTACGAGGAGGTGATCGAGGAGTACGAGGAGGAGGTTCTTGTGTAGGAGGGAGTCCCAGAGCCATCAGTTGCTGACTTTGCTGACACCCCGCCTGCCCAAGGCAAGCCCCGATACATAACCCTTATTTTAAATAATAACAGGATATATATATGTGGTGTGCATTTATGTTATATACATTTTATGGAAACTATATGCATAAATATGCCTACCTATGAGTCCTACTAGCATAGGTCGAGTAGCTGCTATGCTTAGAATTTTCGGTAGCGTGAGTAACCTATCGTTGCTCACAATAGGTGATGATTATCACTCTTATGATAAAATTGTGAGATGAAAAATCGAGACCGGACAGGGATATGGTATGGGTTTTGGTGGGTGTAAGAGGTCATGTCCCGCGGCCAACAGGACCGGTCGTTGCAATGGACGCGAGGCAAGTCACAGATCTATTATCCCTAGCGCATACTTGGGTATGGGCGCAGGGAAGACTTGTTGCTCTCTTGTTGTGGATCCGGCTCTTTCCGGACCGACTGATTGGAGACGAAGATGGTGGAGGTCCTTGCACCGCACTGAGTCCGGGACTTAGGAGTGGAGGTTTGGAGTCCAAGTTTGGACGGGAACCTGGACACCCAGGACCGGAGGGTGATGGGTTAGTCCTGCTTGTGCCTGGGGTACAAGCGGGGCATATGTTTTCGGGGCACCCAGCTAAGCACATTGGTTCACGAATCGCCACCGAGTCGGTACGACTTGTCTTACCTCTAGCATCGTAGTAAGAACTGAAAGTTGAAAGAAGAAGAAATGGAACTGATTGCTCAACTCTTACTTTAAAGTAGAACATGTGCTTATATAGACTGAATAGATAATAACTTAATACGGTTGATAATCATAACATAAATAAGGACTCACTATTAGTATTGCTTTTTGTTAAAAGAAAACAAGCAAACCATGAAGCTTATCATATTCCTTGGAGTCGGGAAATTATTCTCCCTAGTCGGATAAGTCTTGCGAGTACATTATGTACTCAGGGTTTATTTACCCCTGTTGCAGGTGATGCTTGAGATGTGCCTTTGTGTGGAGGATTCTTCTGGTGGGCTCAGACGGATCCTCGTTCTTATCGCTAGATGTTTATTTTAAATTCCGCGGTTTATCGTTCCGCAGTCTGACATTTGGTAATGTAATAATGTAATTTTTAAGAAACTCGGATGCATGAAATGGACCTGTATTCTAACCCGTTCTCATTATTGGATCATTGGGAAAAATATGGATCTTTCGAGTTCTCCCTTGGGGTGTGCCTGACGGATACCTTCCGCTGTAGCTTGCTTTCGAGGTGCTTAGTGTCTGATGGAAGACGAGCACATCCGTAAACGTGTTATTTCGAACGATTCTGCCACATTAATCTGCAGCGCCTCCTCCATGCTATGCTAGCTCCTCTTTTGAGTGTTAGCACCACCTCCTTCCAAGCGACAGGCAAGCCTAGAGATAGAGGGAGGAGGGCACGTCTACTATGGTTTTGGTGGTGGCCGCAGAAATGGGAGAGGAAAGAGGCAGTGTTAAGCTAGGCATGCCAAACACTGTCTTGACTTTTAATTTTCTATGAGCACCTGGTGCAAAACTGGCTTAACAAAAAAAAAACGCTTCTTAAAATAAGAGCATCCAAACATGGCCTATATATTTGTATCTGCAGTTTTTCACATATGAGTTTTTAAATATATGGGTTTTTATTTAAATGAGATACCAACGATATAATGATTCTATATCACACCATTTGTTTGTCATGATTATTTTCTCCTTATTTTTCTACTCATCCATTCAAGAGGCCGTTAAGGACTACAGTTATTCAGTTAACCATGTCGCTAAAGGAAGCTGTCCTTCGGTAATAGTGGTGGCGAATTGTTGCTTTGCCGCTTCAGGTTAAGTCGTCAGTTCATCACACTCTACATTTACGAGATCAATGATTACATTTAACTCTTAACAGCAAAGAGTAGCGGACACGCGGCGCAAGCACATAATACACCAACGACAGACGGGAGGCCCTCGCCGGCCTTTGTTGACTCTAGTTACAAGCGTTGGAAATTCTAACTTGACGAAGTCAAAAGGAAAAGCAGGGAAGCGAAATCCGCTGACTTGGCTAATTGCTAGAAACTCAACTGAGCTTCGGACTGTGTTCTGTTACAAACTTACAATCATATGAAACATGCATGCGATTCAAATTCACACCATGCATCATGCAAATCATATTCGTTTGCCTGACGAACTAGAAGCTACTACAGTTACATACACAACTTCTGACGCTTGTTCCTTCTTGGTGACACTGACACCGGGTGCTGAGGCTTCTTCTCTGCAGCGCAATTTGCACAGATGACAGTATAAGGCGGCGCAATTCCCAAACCAACCGAAATCGATCAGTCAGGATCTCAGCGCCACCACCCTTCGCAGCTGTCGTCGTCGTCAGCAGGACCAGCCGGAACGACGACGCCGCCCCAGACAGCGGCGAGAACCCGGTGATATCAACCGCGCTGCCGTCTCTCTCGAGAAGAGTCGTCGGATGCTCACCGAACACGGCCAGATTCCTGCGTGCCATCGCTCTGAAGAGCTCCAGGACACGCGTCCAGAGACGGACGCTGAGGCTGCTCCTGAGCACGGAGGCGTACACGTTGAGCATGACGAGCGAGCCCTGGAACACCGTCGCCAGCTCCCTCCCTAGCAAGGCTAGCCGTGGGTGGTCCGCCGGGTCGGCGCTGCCGAACGCGAGCACCTTGAACAGGTACCTGTACTCCTCGCGCGACAGGCTGCCGATCCGCACCGGGCTCACCGTCCCAAACCTGGCGAGTTTCTCCAGCCTGCTTATGATGATCACCTTGCTTCCTGGACCTGTGGATGCTACCAGCAACGACTGAAACTTGAGCCATTCCTCGTCAGCCACGTCCGAGGCAAACTCGACGTTCGGTGACCAGAGTCCTGACGTGCCTGCAGAACTTTTCTTCGTAGTCGATTCTCTGAATCTCGTCTCCGCTGAAATGGAGGATGCAAGGGTAGCAGGAACGGATCCTGTCGTCGCTGCAGATGTTCCCAACCAAAGTCTTCTTGCCGACCCTGCAGCCTCCAATGATAGGCAGCACGGTTATTGCCGCCCCAGTAGGCCTAGACGGGTCATCCTCCTCCTTCGTCGTCAAGATGGTGATCATTTGCTGCTTCTCAACTTGGCGACCAAACATGAAGTTGTCGATGTAGAGATAGCTACTGTAGGGGCTGCGAGACATGCGTCGTTCGCATCCCGTTAAAAGCACGACGAATTCAACCATGCTAGCCACAGTGGTTTCTATGTCTAACTGTGCTCTCTACCTGATGATGCTTAAGAGGCCTCAGACTCAGCACCGGATTTCGCCAAATCATCAGTGCGTCGTCTGGTGATGACTGCGAAAACCACTCACCTCCTCCTCTGCTTCATCTCCGAGCTGCTCCAACGGCATGCAGGTGTCCAGCACATCGTACCCTCGAAACATGGCCTCTGTCAGAGTCCTGAGCTGCGCCAGCATCCCTGAGTTGGACACGTACCGTCCCTCGGCCTCCTCGATGATGGTGTGAGCTCTGAGAAGGAGACGCTGCAGCTCTTCTAGGTTTTGCTTCAGACATGTGCTGCTGCTGTACTGCTTGGAAAGGAAGGAGATGAACCGGCTCACTAGCTCGCTTGCTACTCCAGAAATGACAATACTAGTGTCCATTTGCTTTTTTTCCCCTTTCTTCTGTGTGCGTGTGTTGGTGTGTTCCTGTTCCTCCCTTCCCTTGAGGGTACTGTATAAATACAGAGCAAAGCGGGCTGGTGACCTGGCGTACGTATAGCTTACGGCTGATACGTGGCGAGGCCATCGTACAATTCACCACTGGTGACGTGTGATACGTGGCCTCACACGCATGGTGCCTCCAATGCAATTATTTGAGACGTGATACATGTCAATCTGCACTACTACTGACGTGTGAGATGCATGCTTAACAATTTCCACGGTTTTGACGTTCCCACTGTTGACCGGTGAGCAGAACTATGCCGATCAGCTTCGGAGAGACGGTCACCTACTCCCTCTGTCATAACGCTACCCGAAAAGTCAATATTTTTAACTTTAATTAATTATTTATAAAATAATATTAATATTTATAATACATAATTAGTATCATTAGATAAATCGTTGAATATATTTTTATAATAAATTTATTTAGAGATATAAATATTACACGTATTTTATATAAACCTAGTCAAAGTTGAAAAGGTTTAACCTGCATGCATCCCATAATATCTTCTTTTATGGGACTGAGGGAGTAGGTGGTTAATCTCTTTGTACCAAAATAAATATTGTTATGGCATTCGTGCCGATCAATTTTTAATAAGTTTGACTAAATTTATAAAAAATAATAGTAACCTCTGTATTTCCAAATAATTTTATTATAATAATAGATTCAATGATATATCTGGTGATACTAATTATGTATTATAATCATAATATTTTTTTATATATTTGATCAAAGTTAAAAACATCTAACTCCTCAGTAAACGACGACGGCACTTATTTTGTGGCAGAGGGAGTGTTACTTATTAGCAACAAACACGTAGCCTTCTTTTTACTCAATCCAGATGCAGACATTCGCATATATATGAGCATACATACTCCCTCTACCAACACACGTATGTACAGTCTATCTTAGCCCACGTGTTGCTACGGAACTACTGATTTAGAATAAAATTAAACTATTGATATAATTCTTAGGAATATATTATAACAATTATAAACTAATATTATTAGTGGATAGCGGTGACACGCCGATGTGGACACTAAACATATGTTAGTGGATGATGTGTTTCGCTGACATGGATATCATAATTGCTTGTGCTAGTGAACTTTAATTGCAAGTGATAGTGGACTGTTAAGGTGGACACCTTGCATATCAAAATAATATTCTAGCGAGGTTTAGATTATAAGAGATATAGATGCATCTTTTTTTTCTGTGTACGTTGAATGCAAAAGGAACTCAAGATTATATATATATAAAATGTAGCTGGCTACAAAAATAACTTATTCTGTAGCCACTTCGAGTTACGATAATTACTATATTAATTTACGAGATTATAGTAACTCCTTACTAAGTGGTTTACTATAACATTATGGTAAATATCCTCATTTGTTATAGTAACCCAACTATCGTAAATATGTATTGATATTATCGTAAATTAGTATATAAAATTATCGTAAATGGAGGTGGCTACAGGATAACTTATTTTATAGCTGACTACTGAATATATATATATATATATATATATATATATATATATATATATATATATATATATATATATATATATATATATATGTTCTAGTTTAAACCAACTTATATAGAGTTATATGTGTAACACCCTCGGTGTTACATTATACAGTTTTACTAAAACACTGCATGAGCATCATACTTATGTGTAAATGTGTGTAACACAAAGTATAAATCAATGTACGGCACTTGAAACGTTCATCCAAAACAAGAAACAAATGTTACGCTTCATGTTGCTTAATATCGTTTAGTAATGCTATAGAACGTTTATGCGAACTTTGATAAAGTTTGTAGTACGAACTTCGTAGGCAACGATGAAATGCGTGCGGTCGAGGACGAGGTTCGCTAGATAATATGTCAAAAAGCTCGGACTTTGGAATTCGACGCGAAACCGTTCAAGGTTTATTCATTTCGCGTCAAGTCTGTAATTAGGTCGACGAAGCCATGTTTGACAATTTTTATAGAGCAATCGGCTTAGGAAGTGGCGAGATGTCATGGCTTAAGTCGATAGCCCTATGTACCCTCTTGCGTATAGAAGAATTGGTTTGTCGTTTGGACCATCGGGTAGGATTTTTCAACATCTTTAAAAAGCGTGCAAGTCACTTATTTTTGAAGAAGCCAGCGCTGGCCATGGTCACCGCCCTGCTCAACCTGGCTCCACTGCTGGCCGCCCAGCGAGCACTGCCGCGTCGGCCGCGTCGACACCGTCGCGCCTGTGCAGACACGACCGCGCGTGTGGCTCCTGATGCTGCTAGCCATGACCTCCTACCGCTATTGCACGCCTGGCTCGCGGCTCGCGGACGCCGCACGCGCCCCGTCGCCACTGCCGTCCGCCGTCGCAGAGCGCTGGCCATTCGCCCATCACTGCCGCCCGATCATCGCCGCTGTTGCGTGCCTGGCTTGCGACTCGCTCGCACGCGAGCGCACTGGGGTCCGGCAGGTCTAGATGTCCTGCCATCCCAGCACGTCTGCCAGCGCCACTACCCACCGTCGCGTCGGCTGTCCGAACCGGTGTCGCCACTCGCCCGAGCAAGCTCACTCGTACCACCTGCACAGCCATTGCTCTCGTTGACATTGTGACTGCGCACGCATGGGTTGGTCCCGTTGGTCCTTGTTTTATGGTTGCGCGCGTGTTCACGCCACGCCTGCCGTCGCATCATCTGGAAAGTCACCGACCGGCCACGCCGTGCCAAGGCCTAACTTCAGAAGCCTGTCCCCTCTCGCATTTGCCACGTTCGGAGGATGAGTGGGAGTACAACGATAGGCCTAGCTTGCTGGGGCGGTAGTCCATTGTCGGGCACTAATTTAATCATTCGCCGTCGCCATTGTCACCTCTAAGCCGAACACCGTCGCCCTCAAAATTGGCCGTGTACCGTCCATCCCTTTCCAATTCACCGTGCGCCCAAATAGCTAGAGTAGTTAGCTTCCAATTGGAGTCAATTCGACAGGCTTCCTTCCTTCGGTGAGGTAATGGGGAGGTTTTTCCCCTCGGCGGTCCGCCATGGCCGGTGAGATGAGTTCTCAGCCTGGGGCACTGCTCCTTCCTATTTTGTTTCAATCGAGCATGGCTGTTGCCTCTCCTTGACTCAGTTGCCTCGCTTGTGTAGTGGCCCCGCCGATGGTGCTGCAGGTCGCTGGGAACGCCTTCTCCGTGGCCGGCGTGAACCGGAACCTCCCCATGCGTGTGGCCAGGCCATTGCAGTTACTCATAACTTTGCCCAGCCCATCCGTCGCATCGCTGGTGAGGTCCTCTTGCTTCTAGAGTAGCCGTATGACTCAATTAAAGCCGAGGCTCTCCGAAGCGTGGGGCGGCCGTCGGTGAACTGGTTTTGATGCCGCTCCGGTGGCCAGCTTAGTTGGGTGCATCAGCTATTCAATTAGAGCTTCAAGGTGCTTATTTTTAGACTGTTGATGGTCACCGAGTAGCAGTAGAGGCGTTAGGGTAGATGGTTTCGCCGGCGTCGAGCTACCGCGACCAGACCCCGCGCGCGACACATGGCCACGCCTGCGTGGTGTGCCGTTCTATGCAATCGTTACCTCAATCGGTCGCGCATGGTACGTAGATGCTCGTGGGGGTGCTGGTGTGTGCCGGAGAGGTCGGTGCTCGCTGGCGTTTGACCGGTGAGGCCGCGGCTCTGTTAAATCCGGCCAGGGGTGTCAGCATGTAAATTCGAGATGAGGCAGGGGGATAAGTGCGAGCGTCAGTGAGAGAGTTGAATAGTGGGAGGGACGGCGGAGTCATTTAGCAGAAACCTAGGGTTGTTTTTGCATATTCACCGGCACGTGCGGGTCCTCCTCGCCGCAGGCCGTCCGCGCTCTGGGCTGGGCCACGCCGTGTGGGTTGTACCGTGCGCTGCGCGTACGCGCGCGCGTCGCGCCGGTTTGGGCCGAGTCAGAGAGTTGGGCCGCGTGATAGATTTCCTTTTTCAATTCTCCAGCGAATTATCAACGTTTATTCAATATAATTTCTAGCTAAACTTTAATAAATTATAGTAAATTGTGTAGTTGTCCAAAAATAGTGAAACCAATTTTATTAGGTTCGCAAAATTACCATCTACTTGTTAGTACAGTTAGATTACAGTTAGCTGTGACGATGGTAGGTTCATAAAGTCCAACAAGGAAAGCTTAGTATTATGTAGATTAATAATTATAGGAATTTTTGTGGTAAAATAATGATGGATATAGCTATAAAAATTTTATAGTAGGCTCACTAGGTTATTATGTACTTGCTGTAAATTTTGTAGCCTTAGAATGAGTTGCTAAATAGAGTAGTTATTACCCTTGCATTATCGTATGTAGCGTAGATCAGCATTAGGAGTAAGAATACATGTAGTTGTTATAATATGGTATGCCATACGTTAAACTTGTTATTGGCAACGTTAGATAGCTTAGTACTGTGGTCAGTAGCACTAGCTTAGTGGTTAAATAGATGCACCTTTATTTTAAGAGTTGTTGTTGCTATATTACTAAGCATTACATCATCATTTCATGCATGTAGATCGCGAGCTGGTAGACTTCGTGCCCGTCGATGAGCAGGAGTACGACGAGGTAATTGAGGAGTACGAGGAGGAGATCCTCGTGCAGGAGGGAGCCTCGGAGCCGTTTGGTGCTGACCTTGCTGACCCGTGGCCTGCCCAAGACAAGTCCCGGCGCATAGCCCCTATTTTTAATGATCACTGAATATATATGATGTGCATTTACGTTATAGGAAATTTATGGAAACTACATGCATAAATATATCTACCAACGAGTCCTACTAGTACAGGTCGAGTAGTTGCTATGCTCAGAAAATCGGTAGCGTGAGTAACCTGCTGTTACTCACAAGTAGGTGATAAATATGATCACTCATGATAACATGTGTAAATATAAATGGTGACCGGGTAGGGATGTGGTTTGGGTATTGGTGAGTGTAAAGGGTTGTGACCTGCGGCCAACAGGGCATAGCTCGGTTACACTTTTTCTCTGTCTATGTCGATTAAGGACCGGTCGTTGCATAAGTCTCTAGGCAAGTCACAGATCTATTGTCTCGAGCACATACTTGTGCATGAGCGCAGGGAAGACTTGTTGCTCTCTTATCGTGGATCTGGCTCTCTTCGGACTGACTGATGGGAGGCGGGGTGGTAGAGGTCCTTGCACCGCACTGAGTCCGGGACTCAGGAGTGTGGACTTGGAGTCCAAGTTTGGACGGGGACCTAGACACCCAGGACAAGAGAGTGATGGGTTGGTCCTGCTTGTGCCTGGGGTACAAGCGGGACGTGTGTCTTCGGGTCACCCAGCTAGGCATATTGATTCGCTAATCGCCGGGAAATCTGGTATGGCTTGTCTACGGTCTAGCACCGTAGTAAGAACTGAAAGATGGAAGATGATGAAATGAAACTGATTGCTCAACCCTTACTTGAAAGTAGAACAGGAGCTTATATAGACCGGATAGATAATAACTTAACACGGCTGATAATAATAACATAAATAAGGACTCACTATTAGTATTGCTTTCTGCTAAAAAAACCAGCAAACCATAAAGCTTATCATATTCCTTAGAGTCGGAAAATTATTCCCACTAGTCGGATAAGTCTTGCGAGTATATTGTGTACTCAGGGTTTATTTACCTTTGTTATAGGTAATGCTTGAGAAGCACCGTTGTGTGGAGGGTTCTTCTGGTGGGCTCAGACGGATCCTCGTTCTCATTGGTATATGTTTATTTTAAATTCCGTTGTTTATCATTTCGCACTCTGACATTTGGTATTGTAATAATGTACTTTTAAGAAACTCTGATGTATGAAATGGACAAGTATTGTAACTCGTTCTTATTATTGGATCCTTAAGAAAATATGTATCTTTTGGGTTCTCCCTTGAGGTGTGCCCGACGGATACCGCCCTTTGTAACTTGCTTTCGGTGTGCTTAGTGTCTGGTGGAAGACGAGCACCTCCGTAAGCGTGTTATTTCGGACGGTTCTGCCACAATATGTTCTTAGCATGAAAGCGTCAAAATATTTTAAATTTAACTGAACTATAGAAAAAATATCACCAATTTTTAATGACAACAAATTTATATCGCTACATAAATCATGATATATATTTTTATAATGTACTTATTTGTTATCACATAGATGTTGTTCTTTTCTTATAAAATTAGCTAAATTTGAAATAGTTTAATTTAGAGTGATTCCATAAACAAAATTACTTTGGGATCGAGGGAGCACTACAGGACATACCTTTTTTTTACGAAAAAACTAGAGGACATAACTATATTTGCTAACCTCAATGCTTGGGCTAAACCTCGATTCGTTTAAGTTGCTGGACTGGGCTTGAGCATCGCCGCTACACAGACACAGGCCACAGACCACAGTGGCTAGGTTTCTTCTATACATCTGTACCTAATAATAAAGAGGTAAAATTTTAGCCATTTTTTTTGTTCATCTAATTTTTTTGTCCGTCTCCCTCGAATTACCAAACAACGAAGAGTTTCTTCTGTCCGGACTTATATATATAACCCGTGCTCATACGAATTAGAATAACTCTTGTCTAGCACGATACGGAGTTCGATTTAAAAAACACCAGTTCTTAAGGTGGCCTGGATATTTAGAAACCCCAATCCAAATAAATTCAAACCAGTAAACCAAATAGGAATCCTAACCCAGATAAAGAACCTTGCGCAAAAAAACTAAATAAAATTTGTGTCATTCCCTTGTACCACCGCCACAGTGGCCAGTTTGTCACGACGCCGCCTTCCACGCGACCACTATACGTGCACGGTACACAGAAAAGGGCAGCGCATCAATTCGGTTGCTTGGCGTGGCTCGGCCGGCCAACGACCTTGCCGGCAAAGTGACTAGCGCCTTGGCGTGGCCTTGAGCGCAATTGTGAGAACGCGACAAGCCGGACGAGCCCACACGCGCACACAGCCGGGGTCAACGGGAGCAGTACCAGGACGGTAGTACCGGATGACAAGCCAGGCGAGCGACGCGACGCGACGCGAGCAGTAGCCACGGTGGACGCGCTGAAGGGGAGCAGAGCCGCCAGGACCCGGGCGCAGTGCTCTTGTGTGCGTGCGTGCAAGAGCCGGTAGATACGTTCGCCCGCAGCAGCAGCACGGGACCCGACGCACCTCCGACCAAAGCAGGGCATGGCGTGGGCGGCGTCCCAGACGTAGCGTGTCAGCCGTGGCGATGTGAACCGCGCGCCAGCGTGTGGCAGTAAGCAACCGAGGCAGCAGCACTAGGACCATGCGCGCGATGTGCTAGCACAGGGTGGTAGTGAGGACGCAGCCAGCGCTGTGGCGCGTTGGATGAGCCAGCAGCAGCGCCAAACCGAACAACGGCGATGACCGTGGCCAACGCGGGCTCGGTTTGAAATAAGTGACATGCACGATTTTTTAAGCTGTCGCAAAACCCTACCCGAAGGTCCAAACGCCAAACTACTTCTTCTGTACTCCAGTGGGTACGTATAGATATCGACCTATGCCACGACATCACGCTACTTCTTAAGCCGATCTCTCTACAAAAATTGCCAAACGGGGCTTCGTCGACCCGTTTTCAAATTTACACGAATTGACGTAAACTTCGAACGGTTTCGCGTCAAATTCCAATTCCAACCTACTTGATATACTAGCTAGCGAACCTCGCCCTCGACCGCACCTATTTCACCGTCGCCCATGAAGTACGTACTACAACTTTATTAGAGTTCGCATAAATATTTTACATCATTTTTATGCGATAAAAATTCGCTTAGAATACTAAACGATATAAAGCGACATGAAACGAAAAATTTGTTTCTTGTTTCGGATAAACGTTTCAAGTACCATACATTGATTTATACTTTATGTTACACACCTTCGCGCATAAGTATGATGCTCATGCATTGTTTTAGCAAAAACTATACAATGTAACACCGAGGGTGTTATAAATCTACCCCCTAAAACAAAATCTCGACCTGAGATTTCATGTGCCTAGTGTGAGAAAGAGGTAGGGAATACATTTTTGGCGCAGCAACTAACTATCAGAGTCGGCGAGAAGGTGGGGGTAATGCTGCAATAGGTAACTCTCTTGTTCCCAGGTGGCTTCATCCTCTAAATAGTTTTGCCATTGCACCTTGTAGAACTTTACCACTCTGTTCCTTGTCACTCTCTCCTTCTCATCTAAGATTTTGATAGGGTGCTCCACATAAGTCAAATCCGGCTGGAGGGGAAGCTCTTCAATTTCCACAGCTTCCTTAGGAGCACGCAGACATTTCTTTAATTGCGATACATGAAACACATTATGTACCATAGATCAAATATCTGAAAGCTAGAGACGATAAGCAACGGTCCACACTGTTGCAACACCTGGTACGGGCCCACATACTGAGGGGCTAGCTTGCCATGGACACCAAACCGATGCACCTCTCTCATAGGAGACACTTTGAGGTACACATAGTCCCCAGCTACAAACTCCAAAGGCCTCATTTGCTTGTCTGCGTAAGACTTTTGTCGGCTTTGAGCTGCCTTCAAGTGGCTTCGAATAATGCTTACTTTCTCTCGAGCCTCTTTTATGAAATCAGGCCCAAAGTACCCACGGTCTCCTATTTCAACCCAGTTCAGTGGCGTTCTACACTTCTGCCCATATAGAGCCTCAAATGGTGCCATGCGGATGCTCTCTTGGTAGCTGTTATTGTAAGAAAATTCAGCTAACTTCAAGCACTTATCCCACTTCTCAGGAAAAGAGATGGCATAAGCCCTCAACATATCCTCGAGCACCTGGTTCACTCTTTTAGTTTGACCATCGGTTTGTGGGTGCTATGCTGAGCTTTTAAGAAGATGAGTACCGAGACAGTGCTACAGTTGCTCCTAGAAACGAGAGACAAAGGTTGACCCTCTATTAGAGATGATAGTAAGGGGAACTCTATGAAGGGTCACAATCTGATCGAAATATATCTCAGCATACTTCTTGGCTATATATGTAGTGTCCACCAGAACAAAATGGGAAGACTTGGTGAGGCGGTCTACAATGACCCAAATAGAATCAAAGCCCGTGGATGTGCGGGGTAAACCCATAATGAAATCCATAGAAATATCCTCCCATTTCCACATAGGAATGGGCAAAGGCTACAAATATCCTAGGGTACGCATATGATCTGCTTTAACCTTACCACAAGTGTCGCACTCTGTGACGTGTCGGGTGATGTCCTGCTTCACGTTAAACCACCAGTACAAGTGGCGCAGATCATGATACATCTTGTTGCTGCCAGGATGAATAGACAGTTTTGAATGGTGAGCTTCATTCAAAATCTTTCTTTTCAGCTCTTCATTGGATGGAACCACCAATCTATCCTTATATCTCACTACTCCATGTTCATCAACACTAAAGTGAGGGCCATGCCCTTTAGCCATCAACTTCCTGATGTGAGGAATCTCTTCGAGGTCTTCCTTTTGCTCCCGAATAATCTGCTCTAGCAATTCTGAGGTCAATGCAATGTGAGCCAATACCTCTGCATGGTTGAGAGACAAAGGTGCTTCCTCAACCTGATGTGACTTTCGGTTCAAAGCATCAGCTACAACATTGGCCTTTCCTAGGTGATAATGGACTTCCAAGTTATAATCCTTTATCAACTCTAGCCATCTCTGTTGCCTCATGTTCAGCTCAAACTAAGTGAAAATATACTTAAGGCTCTTGTGATCAGTAAATATGTGCACTTTGTTGCCCAATAGATAGTGCCTCCAAATCTTTAGAGCGTGGACAACAGCAGCTAGCTCTAAGTTATGGGTGGGGTAATTCACCTCGTGCTTCTTCAGTTGGCGTGAAGCATAAGCTATCACACGCCCATCTTACATAAGCACACACCCCAACCCCATCTTTGAGGCATCACAGTATACATCAAAAGGCCTATCAATATCTGGTTGGGCCAACATAGGAGCGGTGGTTAGAAAAGTCTTCAGAGCTTGGAAAGCTTCTTCATAGGCTGGGCTCTAGTCAAACTTGGCTTCTTTTTGGAGCAGCTTGGTCATTAGCTGGGCTATCTTGGAGAAATCAGGAATGAAACGCTGATAGTATCTAGCCAGACCAAGGAACTAACGAATCTGATGCATAGACTTGGGAGACTTCCAATCCAATACATCTTGCACCTTGCTGGGATCTACAAAAACGCCTTCAGGTGTCAACACATGCCCCAGAAACTACATTTGATCTAACCAAAATTCACACTTGCTGAATTTGGCATACAGCTTGTGCTCTCTCAATCCAGTCAGTACTATCTGAAGGTGTCGGGCATGCTCTTCATCATTCTTGGAATAGATCAGGATGTCATCAATAAAAACCACCACAAACTTATCCAGCTCCAGCATGAAAACTGAATTCATCAGGTACATGAAGAAGGCAGGAGCATTGGTGAGACCAAAAGACATCACTAGGTACTCATATAGCCCATACCTAGTAGAGAATGTTGTCTTTGGTATATCATGTGGCCTGATCCTGATCTGATGATAGCCTGATCAGAGATCTATCTTCGAGAACACCTTGGCACCAGCTAATTGGTCGAACAAAGTATCTATGTGGGGCAAAGGATATTTGTTCTTAACTATTACTACATTAAGGGGGCGGTAATCCACACATATCTGCAAGGTACCATTCTTCTTCACTAAAATAGTCGGGCAACCCCATGGTGAGGAGCTAGGACAAATGAAACCTTTGTCCATCAACTCTTCCAGTTGCTTCTTCATTTCTGCTAGTTCCCTTAGAGCCATGCGGTACGGGCGTCTAGAGATAAGGGCAGTACCAGGCTCTAGCTTAATGGAGAATTCTATCTCTCTATCCAGTGGCAACCTAGGAAGATCTTCAAGGAAAACATCTAGGAACTCACATACTACTGGAATGGAGGTGAGATCAGGAGAAGCTTCAACATGGGTAGCAACAGGTAAGACTGGATCGGAGGGTACAATAAGGTACATCCTATCCTCCGAAGAAGGAAGCCGTAACTCCACACTTCTCCTCTTCAAATCCAAGACTACCCCATACACCCGCAACCAATTTATTCCAAGAATAGCATCAATGCCTTGCCCAGGCATGACCATGAACTGTAGGCGGTAAGTGTGGGTGGCTAATACCAAACTTACCGTATCTGTACGGGTATTGATGAAGATCTATGAACCCACAGTATGGATCTTATAGGCATAAGGTATAGCCATAAGTGGTAAGTTATGCCGCTCTACAAACCCCATGCTTATAAAGGAATATGATGCACCAGAATCGAACAACACATAAGCTGAATGGGAGTCGATGGTAAACATACCAGCCATCACAGGCTCCTACTACAAAATCTATTCAGCATCCGTGAAATGCACCTAATCAGATCTACTAGGCACTTTCTTCTTGATTATGGTCCTCTTGACAAGCTTGGAGTTCGCTGACGGTCGAGTAGACTGAGCTGGCTAGTTCTAGGAACAAGCTCGGGCATAGTGGCCATCTTTGCCACACTTGAAGCAAGCACCTGGCTTGTTCTCGAACCCCTGATGAGGTGGGACCTACTGTCCCTAAGACTGCTGGGGTTGCACCTGCTGCAGGGGTGCATGGTACTAGGTGGAGGAAGTTTGAGAAGTCTGCTAGGGCTACTAGAACGAAGGCCTGCCTAATGACTGATAGGGCCCCTATCGAACAACCTGTACCTTCTACGTGTGAGGGTGGCTAGAAGATCCAGCTGCCACCTGCTTCCTCTTCCATTCTGCTTGAGACTCTCGCTGAAAACCCTCCATAGCGATGGTGGCATTCATCAGCGCCCCGAAGGTCTGATAGTTCGCCATGTACAGTTTCTCCTGAAGGATGGAAGAGAGACCACGAAAGAAGTGGTCCTTCTTCTTGTCATCAGTATCCATGTGAATGCCAGCATGCTGGGCCAAGTGATTGAACTTATTCACATAGTCCATCACTGTCATATTCCTCTGGCGTAGCTCTAGGAACTCAGTCACCTTTCGGTTGATGACCCCAGCAGGGATAAAGAACTCTCAGAAAGCGGTGGTGAACTTCTACCAGGTTACTGGATGATCAGGCTGCTCCATGGCATGGAAGGTATCCCACCATGTATTTGCGGACCCCAAAAGTTGTTGCGCTACAAAGCGCACCTTCTGCTCATCGGCCATGTCAAGCAGCAGAAACTTCTGCTCCAAAATGCGAAGCCAGTGCTCCATATCTAGGGGCTCATCAGACAAGGTGAAAGTGGGTGGGTGAGTCTTGAGGAAGTCCTAGTAAGAGGACGGTCCCTTAGGACGGCGGGCACCACCACCGTTCCCACCGTTGCCCCCGTGGCCTCCACAGGAGAGGCCCGCGACAGCTTGTGCCATTATGTCCATGGCACGAGCTGACTCTCGGTGAGCAACCATCATCTTCGCCATCATCTCAGCATGGGTCATCGGAGGTGGCGGTGGCGGAGGAGGAGCCAGAAGTGGAGCCCCATGGCTCTTCCCATTGGGCTCATGGGCTCGGCCACTCTCGCCGTGGCCCTCGCCAAGACCGTGAGCCACCCCTGCACTGGTGCTCCCATATCGAGACCTTAGATTCATCTGTACGAGATATGAACCATCCATTAGAACACTCTCCCGATCAGAATCAAGGGATTAGAGAAATGACAACACATTTATTAAAGCATTCCGTTAGTTAGTCCTATCAATTTACTAACTCAATTATACGTGAAGGGGGATTTTAGTTTGAGTAAGATGCTATTATTATGATGCATGCCTCGGCCTATGCGCTCACTCAAGCCAGAATATAGCGGCATTCATTAAATTTCTAGCACATCGCACACTCACTTCTCATATACTAAGCGCTTTCTTATGCAATGTAAGTCAGTGTACCTATAGAAAACTGATTAGATAAAACCAGTGTCGCTATCCTAGATAGACCATATTGCTAGGGTTTATACTTATTTACCTAATATAATCACATCCTACTTTTCACAAAGCTTTTGTTGGTCAAATTTTTAAGTTTTCAAAAAGGGTGATGAACTCGTAACCATTATTGGCTCTGATACCAACTGTGGCAGAACCGTCCGAAATAGCACGCTTACGGAGGTGCTCGTCTTCCACCAGACACTAAGCACCCCGAAAACAGGCTACTGTGAGCGGTATCCATCGGGCACACCCTAAGGGAGAACCCAAAAGATCCACAATTTTTCCCAAAGATCCAATAATGAGAACGAGTTACAATGCTTGTCCATTTCATACATCCGAGTTTTCTTAAAAGTACATTATTACAATACCAAATGTCAGAGTGCGGAATGATAAACAACGGAATTTAAATAAACATCTAGCAATGGGAGCGAGGATTCCATTTGAGCCCTCCAGAAGAATCCTCCACACAAAGGTACTTCTCATACATCACCTGTAACAGGGGTAAATAAACCCTGAGTACACAATGTACTCGCAAGACTTATCCGACTAGTAGAAATAATTTCTCGACTCCAAGGAATATGATAAGCTTTATGGTTTGCTGGTTTCTTTTGGCAGAAAGTAATACTAATAGTGAGTCCTTATTTATGTATTATTATTAGCCGTATTAAGTTATCATCCAGCCAGTCTATACAAGCACATATTCTACTTTCAAGCAAGAGTTGAGCAATCAGTTCTATTTCTTCTCCTTTCAACTTTCAGTTCTTACTATGGTGCTAAACCGCAGACAAGCCGTACCGGATTTTCTGGCGATTCGCGAATCAATGTGCCCAGCTAGGTGCCCTAAAAAAACATGCCCCGCTTGTACCCCAGGCACAAACAGGACTAACCCATCACTCTCCTATCACGGGTGTCCAGGTCCCTGTCCAAACTTGGACTCCAAGCCCCCACTCCTGAGTCCCGGACTCAGTGTGGTGCGAGGACCTCTACCATCTCTGCCTCCAATCAGTTGGTCCGGAAAGAGTCAGATCCACAATAAGAGAGCAACAAGTCTTCCCTATGCCCATACCAAAGTATGCGCTCAGGACAATAAATCTGTGACTTGACTAAAGTCATATGCAACGACCGGTCCTTAATCGACATAGACAGGGAAAAAGTGTAACCGAGCTATGCCCTGTTGGGCGCAGGACACAACCCCTTACGCCCACCAATACCCAAACCATATCCCTGCCCGGTCACCATTTACCTTTACCATTTTATCATGAGTGATCATTTTTATCCCTACTTGCGAGTAACGACAGGTTACTCATGCTACCGATATCCTAATCATAGCAGCTACTCGACCTGTACTAGTAGGACTCATGGGTAGATATATTTATATATGTAGTTTCCATAAAATGCCTGTAACTTAAATGCACATCACATATACATATTCAGTGATCATTAAAATAGGGGTTATGCACCGGACTTGCCTTGGGCAGACGACGGGTCAATAAGGTCAGCACCAACAGGCTCTGGGGCTTGCTCCTGCACGAAGATCTCCTCCTCATACTCCTCAATCACCTCATCGTACTCCAGCTCAACGACGGGCACGAAGTCTACCAGCTTGTGATCTACATGCATGAAATGGTGATGCAATGCTTAGGAATATAACAACAACAACTCTTAAAATAAAAGTACATCGATTTAACTACTAAGCTAGTGCTGCTGACCACGGTGCTAAGCCATCTATTGTTACTGCTAACAAGTTTGAAATATAACATTCATTATTATTATAGCAACTACAGGTGTTCTTACTCCTAATGCTAATTCACACTATATACGATAAGGCAAGGGTAATAGCTACTCTATTTAGCATCCTACTCTAGGACTATAAAATTTATAGCAAGTACATAATAATCTAGTGAGGTTACTGTAAAATTTCTATAGCTATAACTATCACCGATTTACCACAAAAATTCCTACAATTATTAATCTACATAATACTAAGCTCTTTAGTTTGAATTTATGAAACTACCATCGTCACCGTTAACTGTAACCTAACTATACTAACAAGTAGATGGTAATTTTGCAAACCTAACAAAATTGGTTTTATTATTTTTGGACCACTACACAATTTACTACCAATTATCAAAGTTCAGCTTGAAAACTAAATTGAATAAGCATTTCTACTTTACTGGAAATTGAAGAAACCAAATTCTAACCCGCGGCCCAACTCGCGCGGCTCGGCCCACAGCGGTGCGACATGCGCGCGCAGCGCGGCCCACGCGCGGGCACGGCCAGCCAGACGATGGCCCGTGGCGGGAATGAACCGCGCGCGTGCCACAATATGCAAAAGAGCCCTCAGGTTCCCATCAAATGATAGCGCAGTCCATTTCACTATTCCCTTCTCTCACTGACTCTAGCACTTAACCCCTTCGTTTACTTCAAATTCACGTCGCGACGCCCTAGCCGGACTTAATAGAGTCGTGACCTCACCGGCCAAACGCCGGTGAGCACCGACCCTACCAGCACACACCAGCATCCCCACGAGCTTCCACGTGCCACGCGAAATGGATTAAGGTAACATACTCCAGAATGGCACACCACGCAGGCGTAGCCACACGTCGCGACGGTGACTGGCCGCGGTAGCCCGACGCCGACGAAATCACCTATTCGCACGCCTCAAATAATACTCGGTGACCACCAGTAGGCTGTGTTGAACAAAGTAGCAGTTCTAATTGGTTCGCTACTACCTTCAAACGTGTCGGCCACGAAACCAGCATCTACCTACGTCCGCCGAGGACGGCCACGCGCTCCGGCGCACTTCAGCCCTAATCGAGTCGACCAGGTACTCTAGGAGTAAGAGGACCTCACCAGCGGTGTGATGGATGGACTAGGCGAAGGCACGGGGCTCGACAAGATGGTTGGCCACGGACACGGGGTGACGCTGGTTCCCGGCGAGCACAGCGACGGCGTCTCCGGTGACCCGCTGCTCAGCCGACGAAACCACTGCACGATTGCGATAACCACGTCAACTATTACTCAAGGCACAACCTAATTGAAATGACGAAACACCCCACGACGCTTTGGCCGTGCGCCCGCTCAGGCGGCCATGGCGGACCGCCGTGAGGGAAAGGCCCCGTCTTACCTCACTGAAGGTCGAACGAAAGCCAGGACGGCTTCACTCACACGCTAACTACTTGGGCTTGCCGTGGGCACGGTTAATTGAAAAACGGTGGAGTGGTTGAGGCCAATTGCAGTGGTGACTCCTAAGGACTTATGGCGGCTGGCAGCGATAGAATTCCAAATTTGTGTCATTCCCTTGTACCACCGCCACAGTGCCAGTTTGTCATGACGCCGCCTTCCACGTGACCACCATACATGCACGGTACACAGAAAAGGGCAGCGCATCGATTCGGTTGCTTGGCATGGCTCGGCCGGCTGACGACCTTGCCGGCGAAGTGACTGGCTCCTTAGCGTGGCGTTGAGCGCAATCATGAGAACGCGACAAGCCAAACGAGCCCACACGTGCGCACAACCAGGGTCAACGTGAGCAGTACCAGGACGGCAATACCGGACGCACGCCACGCGAGCGATGCGATGCGACGCAACGCGAGCAGCAGCCACGGCGGACGCGCTGAAGGGGAGTAGAGCCACCAGGACCTGGGTGCAGTGCTCTTGCGTGCGTGCGTGCGTGCGTGCGAGAGTCGGCAGATACGTTCACCCACAGCAGCAGCGCGGGACCTGGCGCACCTCCGGCCAAAGCAGGGCAGGGCGCGGGCGGTGTCCCAGACGCAGCGCGTCAGCCGCGGCGATGTGAACCACGCGCCAGCGCGTGGCAGCAGCGCTAGGACCATGCACGCGATGTGCTAGCACAGGGCGGCAGTGAGGACGCGGCCGGCGCTGCGGCGCACTGGACGAGCCAGCAGCAGCGCCAAACCGAGCAGTGGCGGTGACCGCGGCCAGCGCGGGCTCGGTTCGAAATAAGTGACGTGCATGGTTTTTAAAGTTGTCGCAAAACCCTACCCGAAGGTCCAAACGCCAAACTACTTCTATACTCCAGTGAGTGCGTATAGCTATCGACCTATGCCACGACATCACGCTACTTCTTAAGCCGATCTCTCTACAAAAATTGCCAAACAGGGCTTCGTCGACCCGTTTTCAAACTTACGCGAATTGACGTAAACTTCGAACGGTTTCGCGTTGAATTCCAATTTCGACCTACTTGATATGCTAGCTAGCGAACCTCGTCCTCGACCGCACCTATTTCACCGTCGCCCACGAAGTATGTACTACAATTTTACTAAAGTTCGCATAAACGTTTCACATCATTTTTATTCGATAAAAATTCGCTTAGAATACTAAACGATATAAAGCGACATGAAACGAAAATTTTGTTTCTTGTTTCGGATAAACGTTTCAAGTACCGTACATTGATTTATACTTTATGTTACACACCTCCGCGCATAAGTATGATGCTCATGCAGTGTTTTAGCAAAAACTGTACAATGTAACACCGGGGGTGTTACAGTCTTCCACATATCCCAGCTAAAGCCATTTGTGCCAGACTGCACTCCGGTGTTTGATACACTACCAGTCACTATAGACTTGGAAGCTGCAGCAGCTGTACCGGACAAGATCATTGACAGGCGTCTAGTCAAGAAAGGAAATATAGCAATCCCTCAAGTCAAGGTTCTCAGGACTGGTCTGCATCAATCCACCGCAACATGGGAGGATTTTCATGTTCTGCGGCAACGTTTTCCTGATGCTCCAGCTTGGGGACAAGCTTCATCTTCGTGGGGGGAAGTGTCACAAGTGACACAGCGGGACACTAAGGCATCTTCCTATTAGCTTGGCGTATTTTCATTGTTTGCTTTGTTACTCGGTGTCTGTCATGTGGGCCCTGGGCCAGTGTCTTTCCGGCATACATATGCCTGGACTTTGTAAGCAAACGCTATCGAAGAACAAAAAGTGAAACATGAACACGTTAAGGCAGGGGCTTCACTCGCCGGCGTTTCCTCCCCGATCTGTGCCTCTCGTAGTGCTCACGTCGACGGCTTGACGTCGGCGGCCACGGGTGTTACAGTGCCTGGTAAGACGAACCAAACAGATGGCGTTAATGATTGCCCTGCAACAGTTAGCGGTGGGAGTGATTTCCATTAACGTTCACCTTGCGTTTGATGAACCAAACAGCACCCTAGTGGTTTGTTTTCCCGGTGACATGTTTGGGTTTTCTTGTCCATTGTACCAAAGCCTGATTGATTTTTCACCTAGTACTCTATATTATTCCCTCTATTTCAAATTTTATTTGTTTTAACTTATTAATCCTGAATCAAAGTTCTCAACTTCGACCAAGTCTATAAATAACATTAACATCTATAATATCAATTTGGTTCGACTTGTAGTACATTTATTTGATTCGTAGATGTTGGCATATCTTTTTTATTAAAAACTTAGTTAACATTAGAGAACTTTACTTTAGGATTAGGATAAAGTTAAAGTAAACTATAATTTTAAACCATGTGAATAATAAACAAAACGAAAAGGAGCGACACCGTACCTTATTCGGTACATTCATTTATCACCCTCCGTATCTGGTTCTTGTATATAAACAAACAAAAGAGAGTTGTGTAGGCATTCTTTTTGGATTTTATACTGGTTGTTCCCTCTAGCTACGTATTCGGCCCTTGAAAACGCCAAAAGACCCAATACCATCAGCCCGAGCATATCCAAGATATTAGCTAAAAAGACTAGCTAAATTCACTTATCTAGCTACTCTCTAAAATAGATTTGATAAAAAAAAATTAGAGTACTCCAACAAACTCTATAAAACCAAGAGACGGGATGGCTAGTGAGGTAGGCTATCCAAAAGTAGGGAGTGGATGAGGTGGGATGAAGGGCTACTAAATTTGGAGAGTTATTTGTAAAGTTTGTTGGAAACATTTTTTCTTTAATAATAACCAAATTTATGTTTAGAAAATGATTTGACTAATCTCTTGGAGATGGTCTTATGCCTGTTATCCAATCATGGAGTTGCCAAGTTGCCACCTATATATTGCACTACTATTCTTTTTTGTTAATCATCGGTACTTCTTTTCCATGCATGGATAGGGACAAAAATAAAAATATGCTTCCACGCGACAGCATGTCATGTGCATCTAACGGCGGAGATGACATTCGTATGAAATACTTATTATATTGTCAGTCATCGCAAGTACGTTAATTAAGCTCAATCTTCAATGATAAGTCTATGGATTCCTAGAGAAGAGTGGTGCTTACATTTACATATAACAAAGACATATTGCGTCCATGTGTAATCCAACTAGCTTATATAACAAAGGAGGTGGTGTTCGCCACCTAGACACAAAGTAAAGCATGGTTTAGATATTGCATCACAAATGAGCAATGATCTCTTTAATTAACTACTTTGTTCTCAATGCATAGATGCCAACTTAGAGGTTCATCGCCAAACAATGCATAATTTGTTGTGAGAGGAAAACACTATTCGTTCGTTGAAAAATACTGCTGAAGTAGTGCTGCAGAACAGGACCAATGCAGGCACGGGGGATGAATTGAGCATAGTGTAGCCATGCATGCGCAACATGGACAAATGAGTATGTAAGGTTTTTGTTTTTCAAATTACTGTCTTTTCTAGACACATAACTTGTATAATATATCTAGACAGTTTGTATATCTAGATGCGTAAAAATTATACACCTAGAAAAGTAAAACAATTTATAATTTAGAATGGAGGAAATCCAAGACAGTGTTATGGAAAAGTTCGGAGCTCCCAAAGCCATTGCAAAAAAAAAAGATGAAAAAAGGAGAAGAATAAAATGTGTGGACTTGAAAGAATGGTCGGTTTTTAATTTAATGACGAAAAAAGGATTTAATTTTTTTAGGAATCAAGAGGATCCTTAGCTTCTACAGTATCCATATTCATATATATATATATATATATATATATATATATGTGTGTGTATCTGTATCTGTATCTGTATCTCTATGTGTACCTCTATGTATTTGTATCTATATCTATATTTGTACATGTATCTGTATCTATATATGTACTCTATATTCTATATCTATCTCTTATAAAGCTAGTCCGACTAGAAGTCTATCTCAACATGCAAGTCATTCACATCATCTCCCACAAACTACCCACATCATCTCCTACTAATAGCCGGGTCGTCCAACTAACTTCCAAGCCCTTAATTGCAAGCTATCCACATATATCACCTAACTAAAATTTATTTTAATTTCTCGCAATCTCTATAACAACGTACGGGGTATCTTCTAGTATTTTTCTATCCTAAACCGCATTAGAATTCTAGCTTAACATGGAAGCCATCCACTAGCAACGAGCATGCAATTAATGACACATATCTATACAAGCAAACAAGCCACGCCTGTAAGCCACGTCATCCACTAATATATATTTATGTGCCCACATCAACATATCACATCAGGAACGAGCGAAGATACTTCTAGATTATTTAAAAGAAGGAATGAACAGGGTCTACAAGTACAAAGAGGTTCAAGAAATGAAGAAAGAAAGGAAGAAAATGGCCATAAAGCATAGCTGAATCCATAAGGTGAAAAGGTGTTGAATTTCTTGAATTCACTCTTAAAGTGAGCTAGCAACGATATATTTTTTTGAGTAGCATCTTACTTTCCTGTAAATTTGCTTGAACTCCCTTGAAAATCTTGTCATTTCTCGCTGTGCATATTAGAATTCAACGCAGAAACATAATTGCATTCATGGAGAAGCTAGAATTAAGCTGACCGATTTTTTTTTTTTTTAAACTCAGAACATCTAGGAAACGTGCTTGAGCTTGAATGTTTATTTTTTAAAAGGCTCAGCATGATCGTGCAAATGGACAATTTGAGAATTTAAACTCGAGTTGAAGAAGACCAAGATTGAGACCCTTTTTTTTGCGAGGAAGATTGAGATAGTTTAGCATATAATAATCACCCCATTTTACCTAACAAGTTGGGGTAGAGTCACGTCTCGAAAGCCATTGCATTCTCGTGCTATCTCGTTCGTGTTGGGGCGGGTCGGACCGGACGCGTGTCTGCTGTCTGACTGTCTGTATATCAGGCCCCGTTTAGATCCAAAAATTTTTGGATTTTGGCTACTGTAGCACTTTCGTTTGTATTTGGTAATTAGTGTCTAATTATGGACTAATTATGTTCAAAAGTTTCATCTCGCGATTTCTCACCCAACTGTGCAATTAGTTTTTTTCGTCTATATTTAGTACTCCATGCATGTGCCGCAAGATTCGATGCGATGGATACTGCGCAAAAATTTTTGGAATCTAAATAGGCCCTTAATTTGTTTTTGTGCACAAGACAGCTAGCGAAGTGCCGTCGGAGAGGAGAGGTACGTAGCCTGGAGCCCTGGACAAATAAAGAAGGCCCTTTGATTTGTTTCGAGTGTCGTCGTCGTCGTCATCTAATACAAGTATTATTTGGTACAGGTCGCCGATGGCGACGCCGGCATTGCATTGCATATATTCATATGCGCAGCCACACATCGGCCGAGCCTCTCGTCGTCGGTCGTCGCAGACGACGACGTCGTCTCATGGAAGGATCGATGGATGCCGACCGGCGGCGGATCTGTTAGTTGAGCCGTACGTCAAGGTCGTCGGTGGGTCCGAAATTTTTTTTTGCCTTTTTTTTCAAAGTTTTTTACAAATATATCCCTGGAGATATGTTTTTAAAATTTAGACCAGCACGGCGTCATTGTCGGTGGCGCCGAGCTTACACGTTTGGCGCCGAGCTTTCTCGGCCACGTCGTCATCGACGCAGACGTGGCAACCTGCTTGGCGCCGTAGATCTTGGCTCCTAGCATGGCGTCGTAGGTCTTGGCGCCGTGCTCGACGCCTATATCTTTGGCGCCGTGCATGCTGTACATGTGAGCTCTCTTTCCTTTCTCTTATTCATCTTCCTCTTACGTTTGTTCTCACTCGTCCGAGTCCCGAGCCGCCCGCCGCCGGCGCCCATCCACCGTCGACGCCCATCCACCGCGCCCCGGCCCTCCCCGCCGCCCCGCCGCGGCCGCCGCACCCCGCACGCCCCGCCTCGTGCACCGCACCCCGTAGCCTGCTCGTCGCCGTCTTCCCCGCGCGTCGCACCCCGCCGCGGCCCGCGGCCTGCCCGGCCCCGTCCTTCAACGACCCCGACATGCTGCTCACGTCGCCGGCAACCCCGTCCGCCTGCTCCCTGTCCGCGAGCCGGCCCCTCCCCGCCGGCCGCCCGATCCCTGCCGCCGGCTGTTCCATTGCTGCCGCTAGCCCTCGAAGTGCCGAGGACAGTGGCCCTTGGAAAGGGACGAGGGGAGGGGCTGGTGTCCGGCTGCAAAGCTGCAGCACCCGCCATGGCCGGCAAGTTCGGCTAGTGCTTTTCGGCTCCAGCGTCGCCTATTGTGTTTGTTGCATTCGTTGGACAGGTAAAATTTGTGAATATACAATGTAGGTACTTAATTAGCTTGAATTGTAGCTCTAGTTTGATTATTTGGTACTTACTAGTAAATGTAATGACGTAGGTAGTTGATTTACTTAGTGAGATAGGTACGTAGATAGATACATACATAGATACATATGTACATAGATATAGTTAGATAGCTAGTTGTATATTTAGTTATTTAGGTATGATTTAGCTACTTAGTTACTAGAGTATATCTATATACTTAGTTATTAACCTATTTACTTAGATTGTAGTTGGTTAGTATGTATTAGAGATGTACTATATAGTAGCTATGTATCTATTTATTAAGGATCGACACAAAAGCACATGGGCACTAGAACACCACTAGGAAAAGACAATGGGTCGAAGGCATTTTCGGTCATCTGGCCATAACTACAATTTAGTCATTTTTGTTCTAAGAACGGAAAGCAATTAACATTAAACCCTACACCTAGGGTTTTCCATTTGATCCACAGTAATGAACCCATAACATAACAACGTGCGCTGAGGTTACCTTGTTTTGCTAGCTTTTCCATGCCTTGGCATCCTACGGTTGTATAATATAAATATTAAAATTGCATGAAATCCTAAGTAATGACGATTCTTAAGTTGAAAAATCCGACTAATATATACCGAATCGATGTGAAAAAAACTAGGAGAGAGCGAGGATACCTTGCTCTCGAAGATCTACGGATCAAAATAAAGTTTTCAAGGTCCAATATGCCGATTCGTGAGGTAGGATGAAGTGGGAAGAGAAAAAATCCGAGAGGGAGGAGAAAGAAGAGGAAGAAGGCTCGGGCAGGAAGGTTGGGCGTTGGGTTAAAACACCACCTCGGCGCCATAGATGTTGACGTCGTTCTCGGCGTCAAGGTTGGCGCCAATAACCACGGCGTTAAGCTCGGCGACAATAACCACGGCGCCAAGGTGGCTACCAAGTCACCGGCATGTCTGCGTCGACGCCTATGTCAGCTCAAGACCTAGGCGCCAAACCTTTTGGCACCGAGACGTGTAAGCTCGGCACCAAGCTAAGGGTCCATATTTTGAAAACATACCTTTATGTGGACATATTTGTGACAAACTTTTTTTAAAAAAAGGGCAAAAAAAATCGGTCGGTGACGGGATGCATGGTGAGTGATGATGGAGCCATGGAGGCCGTGAGAGTGAAACGAGCCGTGCAGGCGGGTCGCGAGGGCACGCAGACGCGACGTTGGTGTGCCTACTCTACTCGTTCGTAGGCAAAGGCATGTATCCATCCGATCCGAACCCATCCACCCTCGCAGTGGCGCAGCCTTCAATTCGATCGGCCGCGGGTGACACGGTGGCTGGCAGGCTGTGGCTGCGACCGGGTGTGTGTGTATCCGGGGGAGGCCTTTGGGCTTGTGCAGCTGTGCCGCGCCGAGCCCTCCGACTCCATGATGAAACGAGAGCGACCGACCCAGCCGAGGATAGGGATAGGTCAATGCAGAGCACAGGAAACATGACAGCTCCTTTGGCAGGCACAGGAGAGGGCCGCCCCCGGTACCCGCCTGTCCGAACACGCCTCGCCTGCCAGGCTGGCACCCTGACCCTGCACACGATCACATAATTCACTATTACTAGTCGTGTTAACGAAGAAACAAAATCGTTAATTAGGTGGTCCGTAAGACCCATCCAACTAACCATTACTCCCTCCATCCTAAGATATATACACCCATCGCTCCTCGATGAGTCAAACTAAAAGGAAATATTGCCTAGAAGTATATAAAATTATATTAACATTTGTATCTCTTGTTATAAAAGTATATTTACACGTCATGTAGAATCCTGGGTGTAGTAGAAGGTCAAAACTACATATAAATAGGGGACGGTGGGAGTAATTATTAGTTGTATGGATCTAACCAAACCTATAGTAAGTAGTTATTAAAACACACGCACCACAACACACAAACAATACCGTGGTGAACACGGCCATGTTTGTATGCCCTATATCCTATAATGACTTTGTCGAGGTATGTCCAATGCATTGGATTGATAATCACTGGAGTATATATAGATCATATCTTTTAGTGATCATGTGTTTGTTGTCGAGCAGAATCCAAAAGAGTTTTTTTAAAGCTTTTATATTAACATAGTTTGTTGTACTTGAAAAAGTAATAGAAGCTTTCTTTAAAAAAAAAACTATGGTGGCTAACTTCCATCACGTCTTATGATCAAGGGGCCCAATCCGTACGCCCTTTGAGCAACTACTTGTTGAACACAAGTGCTCGTGCTATGGTGAAATTATCCTTTAATTTTTCTCTACCGCATCACCATCACTACGTTGAACTGAGCGAGAGCACAGACCATCACTACTGTCCCGTTGTAATGGACATGTCCCACCAAGTTTAGCGATGTCGCCCCGTTCGCTTCACTGAAAATACAAGCCGAAACACTGTTCCGATTGATTTGTTGTGAGAGAAAAATACTGTTCCGACTAAAAAAATAAGCCAAAAAGACGAATTATAAGAGAAGCGAACATGGCCGCCGTCGTAAAGGCTCACGTACTAGTAATAATCCACTGCTCAACTTTAGGGCCTGCTTGATCTCAAATCTCATCTTATATTGAGATTCTTCTATATAGTGAATGTAGAATTTGGACTCTGTGTTAAAAAAATAAGGGGTATTTTGAATCTCACTTTCAAAGTGGCTAGTGTAGTGAAAATCTCTAAATAGTGGGTTTAAAGTTGATAGTTGGATTCTAAAATAACAAGTGTTCAAACTAGGACCTCTTTGAAGGGGGACTCATGGGAAAGCTTGAAGCAGCAATTATCGAAGACAAAATGACCATTTCGTCCTTGTAACAGAGAAGAATTGTAACATTTAAGATTTATGAGAGGGATAGTTTAGTCATTTTAGTATCTTTTATTAAGACTAGGACTTCTATAAATACTTCCTCTGACATGTATAGTATGACCCTGAAATAAATACAATCACGTACTTGTGTTCAAACTTGGTGTTTGTGTCACCCAACATAATTCATTCTCAAATTTTTCCACTCGTTCTCGTTTGCCATAGAAGATCCAAACTGGCTCTTATTTTGGTCCAGAGCTGACTCGAGTTTGTCAGAGAATGATGTGCCTGTTTAGGGCCGGATATCGAGGCAGCTCAAGTCGCTCGTTTGGCTAACGAGCCCGCTCGGCTCGGCTCATTAATATTATGAGGTAGAAGGATAGCTCGGCTCAGCTTGTTAGTGTGCTCGAGCTGGTTCGTTTAGCTCGCGAGTTACTAAAAAAATAGGACACATATATTTATAATGTTTATGCTACATTAATTTTCGAATGTGACGTTCACCGTTATGCAACCATACATAATTAATATATATTAGGTTTATTAAAAACATCAACCGTGCAACATAGCTGGTCCATCCATGATCATGCAATTCCTGCATACTAACCTAGGAAAGCGCAGATTCAATGTCAGCATCATCACCATCTCCCTAGAAAAAATCCATAAAATCAATATTTAAGTACCACAACAATTATAAAATTAAAATTCATATGAAACAGCTGAAAATAAGGATTACATACCAATAAAATAGGTGTACACTTCTAGGCCAGCATCATCATCTTCTGGATTCATAGTCGTAGGCTAATAGGCCTCAGTTCGTTTCAGCTCGTGAGCAGCTCACAAGATAGCTCGAACTAGCTCGTTAAAATAGTGAGCTAGACTTTCAACTCAACTCATGAACAAGTTGACAAGCCTCAAGGATTTTGTCTAGCCCTATGTGTGGTGGTGGATGCTGCCACGTACCAGTCAAACCTGCCACGCGTCACGTTAAAAACAAAACCTGCCATGTAAGCACTGTTAAGCATGTGTTTGGTTTACGGTGAGATGATATGCAACCCGGTTGCTCGTTGGTTTTAGTCGGGGCTTATCAATCAGTCAATAATGTTTTTTTCTCATAATAAATCAGCATCAGTTAGGTTATCAGCATAGATACCAGCGAATAGGCTGATGATCTCTTGTTTGGTTGAGAAAGATGAGATCATCCTCAAATTTGTGTTTAGTTTGAGGGCACTGGACATTAGATTGAGTGCTTCCGACATGTGGGTCCATCAGTCGGCCTCTGGTGCCTTTGGATGGAAGAGTCGGATTCATTTAAGAATCGGTATAAACAGTTCCAAACGGGTTTACAGGGTAGAGAATCGGAGCGGAACTATTTCACTTTTCCTTCGTGAAACTTGAAACGGTGGTTGCCTGGTTTCACATGTGTTCGTTGTGCCACCCGATGCATGCCTCCTTTGTTTCGGTGAAAATTACAACAACTGCCGCTGGTTCCCTTATCCATTCTCTTCTCGCGCTGTTGGGTAGATCAACGCCTCGCTGCCGACCGACGCCGCCGTTCGTGCGATCAAAAACTTTTTTCGAGCATATTTGCCAGAAGTGTATTTTGCTCATGGTTGTAGATGCTTTATTTTGTATTTAGTAACTCAAGAAAAATTCATCACATATCAAGGGCACTTTGATCTATCCAAGTGATTCACCTCTGTTTAGAATCTGAATCGAGACAAATAGGCAAACAGTTCTACCAAGTGATTATGTTTCTCATAGAAACGTTTCTCCTGTAATCTGGATCCCTACCAAATAGACCCTTGCTCTCTATTTTCTTCCACACGTTGTTCATCTTCTATCTTCCGATCCTTGGTCCACTGTTGCCTATATAAGCCTGTTCGCTTACTCGTAAACGATCATAAATTTTCAGCCAGAAATAGTGTTTTTCTCTCACACCAAACTAGCCAGCAGCAAATAATTCACGATACGATACGGCCTTCCCATGAGATCTCCGCCCGTGCACGGCGCCTAAACCATGTGTGGCTGGGGTAGAGTTTTCCTGCTCGGGTCAAAGCAGACCCCGTTGCCGCTATCTGGGCCTCTAGCGACCTTCGGCTCAAGCATGCCGACCAGAATTCAATTCACCTACGCGAGGGTAGAGAGGGCTTGTGAGACAAAGCTCGTCTAATCTATTGCTTCGATTGGTGTAGACGCACAGCGGGAAGAGAGACGAGTCGATCCGCTCGATTTGAAGGGATGTGCTTGTCCCATGTATATTAGAGTAACAACCGATCCTTTTAGTAAGGTTACTAATAAGCTTGTTCCCTCCACTCCCAATCAAGCCTGAAATTCGAGATCATCTCGTCCCCTTCTCGACCGTCTCAAAACAAAACAATATGTTAGTTACATCGTGTTTGGTTCACGGAATGGCACCGTGTGGACTGTGGAGCCATTCGATCCTGCATCCCATCTAAACGTACTGTCTGGTTTGGTGCACGAAACCATGCATTATAAACATGCTGATGTCAGATGGAGTCATTCTAAACCAAACAAATTGTTAATGTGTAACCCCATTCGACCACAGCTATTCGAAAAAGAAGAGAGAAAAGGAGGAATCCGTTTGGGATCGGTCGACATCCCAGGTCGTCCCAACCGAACCCAGCCTGTGTGGTGAGTTCTGAGTTGGTGAAAACAAGAAGCGCAGTGCACTGTGCACTGCGTTCCTCGACGGCTCGAGCTTGACCCCTAGCTACAAGCAGGACCGGTCTAGCTAGGGCGGCGGCCCACTTGTACCATGAATGAACAGGACTCAAAGCTGCGACTGTGCTCGTGACACTTGTTGCAATGGCCGAATTTTTTACTATTTGGCTCTTTTTTCGAGAGTTTCTCTCGAATAGACCCTGGCGGAAAGAATTCTGGAAATGGACCCTTGGCTCGGCGCCAGAGTGACTGGCGCCGAGCTCGGCGCCACGGTCACTGGCGCCGAGGTCCTGGGCACGGGGAAATAGCCTGCCAGGGGCTCGGCGCCGTAGATCTTGGCGTCGAGCGCGGCGCCATAGTGAATGGCGCCGAGACACCTGCATTTAACCCAACCTGCACTCTTCCCCGAGCGTTCTTCCTCTTATTTCTCCTCCGTCTCGGGTTTTTTTTCTCGCCACTTCACCCTACCTCACAATCACCGGCAACTTAGTATTTTGGCTAAGTCCCTAAATTTATCATAAGATGGGCAACTTAGTTGCCGGTGATTGTGAGGTAGGGTGAAGTGGCGAGAAAAAAACCCGAGATGGAGGAGAATAAGAGGAAGAACGCTCGGAGAAGAAGTGCAGGCTGGGTTAAATGCAGGTGTCTCGGCGCCATTCACTATGGCGCCGAGCTCGACGCCAAGATCTACGGCGCCGAGCCCCTGGCAGGCTATTTCCCCGTGCCCAGGACCTCGGCGCCAGTCACTCTGGCGCCGAGCCAAGGGTCTATTTTCGGAATTCTTTCCGCCAGAGGTCTATTTGAGAGAAACTCTCGAAAAAAGGGCTAAATAGTAAAAAATTCGGTTGCAATCGCTGACTAGTACAAGCTCTTTCCTCTTTATGGCCAGCACTAAACTGTACGTCCGCGACCGTGTTCGTCACCTGTCGTACAGTATCGTCCTGGTATATTCAGCAACAATTTGTTGATCGGCAGATATTCCGGACACGTCAAGAAGTAACAATAAAGCTGGATCGGATTCCACTGGGTAGACTCTGTTGTTTTTTCTTCTCCTCATGATGATGAAATTAGCACCTGCAAGCATTGATTCCTGCTCATCGTCAAGAACCGTGGATTTGTCCGTCTTCCACAGAAAAAGGGTCTCACGGATTGGTACTGGACGCACGCGGGAAAGACGCAGAAGAGAGCAGCCATGGCGCACGAGTTCCTTTCCTTTTTCTTTTTCAATTCATTCAAAGTTTGAAATTTCCGTCCACCCCCTGCAAGGCTGCAAGACACGCCGACTCGCCGGCGGCGGCAGAAAAACCTCCCCGGGTCGTCCACTGTCTGCAGGTGCACCTGCGCTGCAGGGGGGGCCTCCGGCCTCCGGCCTCCGGCCTCCGGCGGGCAACCAAAAATTGATTTGGTTTCTTGCCCGGAAATCAGACACGCCGCCGCGATCGCACCCACCAGGCCACCACCTAACCGTCGCTGACGAGGCGACCCGCCGGCCGTATAAATACTACTACGCACCGCCAGGCGTCTGCCACGCCACGGGCTCAGTTCGGCAGTAGCGTCAGCCGCACAAACACAAACAGAAACAGAAACAGACTCGCCCGCCGCGCCACGCAACACAGCCCAGCCCAACATCTCCTCTCTGCTCTCCACGGACATGGCGGCGACGGAGGCCACCACGCTGACGGCGCTGCTCAAGGAGGCGGCGGCCGCCTTCCCGGCCCGCCGCGCCGTCTCCGTCCCGGGCAGGCTGGAGCTCACGCACGCCGCCCTCGACGCGCTCGTCGACGCGGCGGCCGCGCGACTCGCCGCCGACGCCGGCGTCCTCCCGGGCCACGGTGTCGCGCTCGCCTTCCCCAACACCGTCGAGGTCGTCCCTCTTCTTTCGAGTTCGATCGATCGATCATGTTCCTGCGCAGCGCAGCCCCAGAGTAGCGGGAGCGGGAGTGGGACCTGACGCGCGTGCGATCTGTATACAGCTGGTGATCATGTTCCTGGCGGTGATCCGCGCGGGCGCCGTGGCGGCGCCGCTGAACCCGGCCTACACGCAGGAAGAGTTCGAGTTCTACCTCTCCGACTCGGAGGCGCGCCTCCTCGTCACCAACGCGGAGGGCAACGCGGCGGCGCAGGCGGCGGCCGCCAAGCTCGGGCTCGTCCACGCCGCCGCCACCCTCCACGACGCGGCCGGCCCGGTCCACCTCGCCGGCCTCCCGGCCCTGGCGAACGGGAACGGAACCAAGAGCAACGGGTCGCACCAAGGCGGCGGCGGTGGCGCGGCGGGGGGCTCTCCCAACGACAACGACCCGTCGGACGTGGCGCTGTTCTTGCACACCTCCGGCACGACGAGCCGGCCCAAGGGCGTGCCGCTGACGCAGCGCAACCTGGCGGCGTCGGTGCGGAACATCCGGTCCGTGTACCGCCTGTCCGAGTCCGACGCCACGGTGGTGGTGCTGCCGCTGTTCCACGTGCACGGGCTCCTCTGCGCGCTGCTGAGCTCGCTGGCGTCGGGCGCGTCCGTGGCGCTGCCGGCGTCGGGGCGGTTCTCGGCGTCCACGTTCTGGGCCGACATGCGTGCCTCGGGCGCCACGTGGTACACGGCGGTGCCGACGATCCACCAGATCATCCTGGACCGTCACGCGTCGCGGCCGGAGGCGGAAGCATATCCGGCGCTGCGTTTCATCCGCAGCTGCAGCGCGTCGCTGGCGCCGGCGATCCTGGAGCGTCTGGAGGCGGCGTTCGGCGCGCCGGTGCTGGAGGCGTACGCGATGACGGAGGCGTCGCACCTGATGACGTCGAACCCGCTGCCGGAGGACGGGGCCCGGAAGCCCGGGTCGGTGGGGCGGGCCGTCGGGCAGGAACTGGCGGTGCTGGACGAGGAAGGGCGGCGCGTGGCGGCGGGGAGCCCCGGGGAGGTGTGCGTCCGCGGGGACAACGTGACGGCGGGTTACAAGGGGAATCCGGAGGCGAACGAGGCGGCGTTCCGGTTCGGGTGGTTCCACACGGGGGACATCGGCGTGGTGGACGAGGAAGGGTACGTCCGGCTGGTCGGGCGCATCAAGGAGCTCATCAACCGCGGCGGGGAGAAGATCTCCCCGATCGAGGTGGACGCCGTGCTGCTGGGCGTCCCCGGCGTGGCGCAGGCCGTGTCGTTCGGCGTGCCCGACGACAAGTACGGGGAGGAGATCAACTGCGCGGTGATCCCGCGGGACGGGTCGGCGCTGCGAGAGGAGGAGGTGCTGGCGCACTGCCGGCGGAACCTGGCGTCGTTCAAGGTGCCCAAGAAGGTGTTCATCACCGACGACCTGCCCAAGACGGCCACCGGCAAGATCCAGCGCCGCATCGTGGCGCAGCACTTCGTGCAGCCGGCCAGTGCCTGATCGATGGATGTGTCCGCATTAATTATTGTTGCGAGGTGGACATGGCCTGGAATGAACCTGAATAAATAACGCAAGCATCCTCTGTCTGTATCGATCGTCTCGTCGTCGCGCGGTTGTTCTTTACTTCCTTCTGGTCTGCGTACGTGTCGGCTCATCTCCTGTTGTTTACCGGATGGCATGGCGCCAACAATCGGTGGCAAGTGTCAGGTCAGGCGTGCATTGATTTTGGTTTCTTTCTGTACCGGGTGATTGGGTCCCGTGGTAACGTGGCATATTCTGGAGTGTGCCAACCACACCTCCTATAGAAAGATATAAGATACAGTTGTAAGGAAGGTTATTTTAAATTTGACTAAATAAATTCGTATAAAAATGGCACTGATGTTTATCGTTCTAAGAAAAATAGCGTGATTTATAATTTTCATCTATACTATTGTCTGTAAATAAATTTTAATTAAATCTAAAATAGGATGAAGTACTAGGTCATCAAACTTGGAGTATATAGAATGTTCTTTTTCTGGAATAAAACGTTAGCGCCGACAGAATATAAAAGCATGGGAATATCGTCATGTTTGCGGTCTCTTCGTCAGGGCAGACGACGAGCGAGGTTGACGTTTCAGCGGTAAAAAAGAAAAAGGATGGGGCGTCTAGTCTTTTGGGCGGTGAGGTCGTGTTTGTCTTGTGTGGTGTCGTTGCTCCAACAGCTCTTGACAGCGACTAGTAGCGAAATAATCAGACAGACGTACGGTCAATCAACCAACCGCGAGGGGAACGAATATTCGACGAGATTTCTCTCCGTCCCTCCCTGTTACTACACAAAATCAGCCCCCTCAAAACACACACACACAGAGGGCCTGTTTAGTTCTCCCAAATTCCAGAATTTGGCACTATGCAAAAAGAAGATTCCCCGTCACATCAAATTTGTGGTACATGTATGGAGTACTAAATGTTGACGAAATTAAAAACTAATTGCACAGTTTGGTTGTACTTTACGAGATGAACGTTTTGAGCCTAATTAATCAAAGTTTGGACAATGATTACCAAATAAAAACGAATAAGCTACTGTAGCTACAGTGGCCGCAGAATCTGGCGGCGCCGAGTTGGTGTACCAACTAAACGTGGCCAGAGAGAGAATCAGAGATTCCTCTGTCCTGTCTAAAGCCTCCAGGATTCATTGGCTACTGCTACGTACAGTATCAACCAGGAAACTAGGAAAGCAGCAGCTGGCACACGCAACGGCTGCTCAGTTCAGGTTCAGAGACCACACACAGACACTGAGATACACAAGTTTTTACCACATCGTCAATGGGGCAACCGAGACAGATCGCCGTCTCCACTCCACAGACGACGAAAGGGATGCTCCTGCTCAGTTCAGTTTCAGAAACCACACAGACACACAGGTTTTCATCACACCGTCACAGGGGTAAACCGAGACAGATAAGTCACCAAGGTCTCCATCAGACATTCAGACCGGCAACACAGCAATGCCTCCCGCACATCAGCTATAAACCCTACGTAGTATGTCCGTATTACACCAGTTCAGTTACACAAACACCACCAGTCAACGAAATCAGTGTCTCAAGCAAGCATGCCCGGAACCGAACCGAGCAGGACACCTGCCCGCCCGCCTGGTCCGCCACTCGCCTCTCTAGAGTCCTGTCTATACGCCAAGCATACAACATCAGCGCCACGCGACTGAGAATGTTAGCAGCAGCCGTGCGCGGCGATGGATTTACAGGGTGGTGGATGGGAGGGGGAGGAGCGGCGTGTCAGTGTCACAAGGCAAGGGCGAGCTCGGCCCACGCCAGCGATGACTCCTTGAGGATGGCGGCTGCCGACAGGTCGATCCCGTTCTCAAGCACGCCCGTGATGATCTGCATCGACGGCCTCTTGGACGGGTCCGGGTCGATGCACCGGCTCACCACGCTGCACAGCACCGCCAGGTCCTCGCTCCGCAAGCTGCTTAGCTCGGGGTCCACCAGCTTCCCAATCTCCTCTGGCTGCTGGAGGTACTTGGTCGCCTGCGTGAGACAAGGTTCGGGGTTTTAGCACTGACAGTGACGACATTTTTTTTCTGCCAATGGATTCTTCTCTTCCCATGCATACTGAAAACAGTTTGAAAACGTCCTCCGCGTATTGCACCCATAGTTTTTCAAATCCGCGGTGCCCATTTTTTCTACTTCGTTCTTCTTTTGCAGTCCAGTTCATGGCACTACGAAAATAGGATTCTATTTGTGGAGCAGGTTCCCATAGGTTTTATGTATAAAAAAAACACAGTGTAGGAATTAGCTAGATGATGAAGGACATAGTAGATAGATTGGCTCACCCAGTCCACCAAATAACCTTTATCCTTGCAATATGGAAGCCGCCCGCTGATAATCTCCAGTAAAATCACTCCAAAAGCAAACGTGTTGGCTTGGATATCAGCTTGTTTATCCTCAGATGAATCCCCATGGCCAGGGAAAGAGGATTTGCTATTCAAGTGTCCAGGAGACTTCTCGTGTCTCGAGATGAACTGTCTCGAGAACATCATCTTCCAGCATTCAAAATCAACCAGCTTCAAAGAGACACGTAGTAGAAACAAATGACTGTCTGACCAAGGTGGAGACTATTTGAGCATAAAATAACTAAAAGTAATAAATGTAAGACAACAAAAACATGTAGCAGACAACACTATTTAGTATTTCTGAAGAACAGAACCAGATGTAGTCTTCAGCTGCTGAATCAACTAATACGGATGTGCAGGTCATACCTTTGGAGTAAAATCTTCCGTAACGTACACGGAATTCGAATTAAGCTCAGATATAGCAAATGGGGGCTGCAACTCAGTATGCAGGTATCTTAACCCCTGGGCAATCCCAATGGCTATCTTCATTCGCCTGAGCCAAGATAACTGGCCTCCTTCTCCATCTAAAGAAAAACATTCACAATGAAATAGAAATCTGTTAGACATGAAATAGGGCATCGATCAGGCTGCAGGTAACTAGCATCTAGCAAAAAGAGTAAGACTTACAATGTAGATGCTCAAATAAGGTACCATTTGGTGCATACTCGAAGACTAGCATCCTAGAGAATGGATCACTCTCCCTGCAGTAACCTAAAAACTTTGCTATGTTCTCATGATTCAATCTTGCCAGATCGATGACCTGAAAATATCATCCCGTTTAGTATCCAGAAAAATAAGTGCTTGAATCCCTTGATCTCATATAACATACCTTGTTTTGGTAAAAGAGTTCATGGTGGCTAGTCCATTGACCTTCAAAGGCGCATAACGATATGACAGAAACTTCAGGTCCATCCTTCATGGTTCCTTTGTAGACTACTGTCTCTGGCGATGAGCCAATGATGTTGCTAAAATCCTCACAAGCTACTTCAAGCTCCTGGCGACTTAATTTTGGTAAACTTTTCAGCATATCAGAATCTGGAGAGAACATGGATACATCAACCAAAATAATTGGAAAGCGCATTAATCGATTCATCAACTGTTCCTTTGAGGAATGTACTTAACACTTACCAATCAACACTGTTATCTCATCACTCCAACTTTTTGATCGATTCCATGATGATATTCTTATAGAAGGCTTCAGCTTGCAACTTCTAGAAGCAGTAACGATACCAGTAATCACAAAAACAACCAGAAGAACACCAGTTGCAATTTCTAAAACAAGAAGCCAAATTGGTTGCTGCATTTTGTCATGCTTATTATGTCCAGGATGTTTGAATCCATTTGTGCCACCTCGCAGGCCAGTAGAACCACCTATACAAAGAGCAAATTCGTGCTCAATGGGGGTTGCAAGCAGAGTGATCTTGGGAAACTATGAAATGTTACTCAAAGGGGAAAAAAGAAAAAAATGATGCCCGGCGTGACATAGCAATTGTATACTCTGAAGACAACATCTAGAGGTATAGCATGGATTGTCACAACAGATGTTTAGTATTTCAGTGATTAAATCAGCCCAGTGAGGTGCAACATGCAACAGTAGACCAAATATATTAATTGATAGTAACTGCTGGGTGGTAGAAAACAAAATACGCACTTATACACATTTGCAAAGCTCGTTGTTGGACAGAGTACTCATCCTGGAAGCAGTTCCCTTGGAAACTTGACCTGCAAAAAGGCCTTTTAAATGGGCAAACTTAATGAAATACAGAAATAGTAGCAAGTACATCACATAATAGTACCTTGGAAGATATTTCAAGCAGGGTGGAATTTTTCCAACAAGAAAGTTGTAAGAAAAATCCCCAACATATAATCGGGGAGAAGGGCATAGTCCATTGTGAGCTGTGGATCTGATGGAACAAACAAATACTGGTTCAGATAGAGTAACATAATATCAGGACATTGTGAAAGGTAGCTTTGTGTACTGTTCTCTGGCTGGAAAAGGCACTAACAGTGACAGATGGTAATATTAAGTTGAATGCTTATATTTGATAAGTATTGGAAATATAAGTATTTGCACGCATCTATTATGATCATTGCTCATTTTCTCTGAAGTTATTTTTATTTTGTTTGTTTTCCATGAGCCACGAAAGTTTTGATGCTGCAAATTAAACTTTAATTTGGCTATACATGTACGCATTGCATGGATATAGAGTAACACTGCCATACTAGTCTATAAAATTTAGCATAGATAACTCTGGTACAGTACAGTTTGAAGCACCGCACAGAAGAGGGGTTAGGAGAAGTCACCAACCCAATATCTGCAGCAGGAGAAAAACTGGCAGTATTGCTTCCTGGAATCGGTCCCTTCAATCTATTCCTGTCCAACCTAAGTTCAACGAGATTCTGTAGTTTTCCCAGCTCTGACGGTATACTCCCAGTCAACCCATTGGAATGGAAGTTTCTACATGACATGAATAAAGCAGAAGCTTTCTCGTTCAGATACCAAAGATGATGTCAAACCACAACAGGTAGTTACAAATGCAAAAACAATACAAATGTTGCTTACATTACGCTCACACTGCTCAAGCCACCTAACTCGGAAGGGATTGGGCCAGTGAGTCGATTAACGCTCAAGTCCAGAACCCTCAGGTTCCTCAGTGAGCCAATTAGTTTTGGAATTGTGCCAAAGAGCAGGTTATGATCCAAATACCTGTCCAGAAAATGAGAACAATTTCAGAGAAACATTATAACCAACTTCACAAAAACTAGCTGAAACAACATAGAAAAGGAACATACAGCTCTTGCAAGAAACTAAGCCGCCCAAGTTCAGGTGCGATGAATCCCTTGAGAGATGAGTTTGATAGCTTCCTGCAAGATGCAAAGTCCAAATCACGGTCATCAACAGAAAATCCATTTGTAAAAGATTTTGACCTTAGTAGGCAAGTACAAAATGTTGTTGGTCTTTCGTTGTGAAGTCTAAACCAAACCTACTGATCAGTATTAAGTAGTGACGACATCTAACTGGCAAATCCCACTGCATCTTTTGAGCTGTTTGCACATGCACTATCAATATCAACTATACCAAAACATCTACATCAGAGGCCAGAGCTGCAAAGGTGAAAGGACCAGCTAGTGGCGGTGGTTAAGTACCAAACAAGCCTTCACTTGCATACCTAATCCTACTGGTTCGAAGCTTTAAGTAACTAAAGCTCTTTTCTCCCCACCTCTCCACTCAAGTACCCAGCAGCAATTAGCAAGTTCTGGCACTACCCAGCTGCTAACTGAGTGCCAAGCAAGCACGAAGCAGACCATGGACATTGAGATGTACTAGGTCGAACGGGTGGAGTTCCTTACAGGGAGATGACGGAGCCCTGGGGCGCGGAGCAGATCACGCCGCGCCAGTCGCAGGCGTTGCCATCCGCGTCAGTCCAGTCCGAGAGCACGGAGTGAGGGTCCTCGATGATGGCGCGCTTGAATGCCATGAGCGCCGACACTGGCACAAATCCACGCGTCAGAGTCAGGCGGAGGAAAAGATTGGCGGTTACTTTGTTTCACAGGAGCACAGCGAGACCAGATGGGGAGAATTTAAAATCCGGATTTGCTTAGCGGCAACCGTTAGTGTCACAACAGTGTCACGAGCTCACAGATCAGGAAATGTGGGTGCGAAAAGAAGATTTTTTTCGAAATTTGCATGCTATACATGGAGAAATTTCAATATTTGACCCACAATAAAAAAAAGTGTTGCATTTGGCAAGAATGAAGGTCTGAACTCTGCAGAGAGCAGCAGATCAGGACGCAAAATCTGAAGAACGGTTCGAAATCAGGTGGAGAACAGAAAAGGAACTAAATTGGAACATATCTCCCAGAAATGGAAGCGACAGGGAAGCCCAGATTATCTAGCCGTTCGAACAGAACCTCGACAGCTCGCCGGGAAAAGCCAAGAAAGGCGATAGCACTCACCGTCGGTGCCCATGGCAGATGCCGAGCATTGTAGGAACACCACCCCGCAGTGCAAGGCAAGGAGGACCTGCAGGAGGCTCGGCGCCGGCGCCGGCGGCCCCTCAGCACAGCGCCTCGTCATGGCCAAGTCTAAGCGGCGGCACCGAGCTCGTGCCAAACCCACAACTAATTGACCCGGATTGATCGCGGTGAGCGAGCGACCGAATTCACGGAGCCATGGCGCAGAGCTGCTGCTGCTGCTAGGCTGCTCGGGCACGAACCGCCGCTTCAGCACGGCCACGTGGGTGGGTGGGTGTGGGGGAGAGACGGAGGTGGAAGGAGCGGTGAGGTGGTTGGGGAGTGAGTGGGAGCAGTTGGAGTAAAGAGAGAGCGAGGAGCGGCGCCGGGGCGAGCAAGGGAAGCAGACGCCGCCGGGGGAAGGCGCAACCGCGCAAGCGGCAGAGGAGGAGAGGGAAGAAAGCAGAGGATGTGAGTAGAGAGAGAGAGATAGGGAATGTCGTGTAAAATCTAGTGGGCGGAGGAGAGGCGGAGGAATTAAAGGGCGGCGTCTCCTCGGTGGGAGGGGATCGGCGGAGGGAGGAAGGTGGCGGAGTAGTTATTGCGCGCACTAACATAATCAAAGCAGGAGTGAGCATAATCACTTGTTTAGATGCCATCCAAATTCAAGTTTTTTCACTCTCTTTCCATCACATCAATTTTTAGCCGCTTGTATGGAGTATTAAATGTAGGTAAAAAAAATAACTAATTGCACAGTTTAGTTCGAAATCACGAGATGAATCTTTTGAGCCTAGTTGGTCCACGATTGGACAATATTTGTCAAATAAGACGAAAGTGCTACTATTCATCGGGTTGAAATTTTTTCGCAATCTAAACGTGCCCTGATTTGGGAGGCATCAGCATCTCTCTTTTCTGAAGACTCATTAATTATCGCGTGGCAGTCCTGGGGTAGCCTAGGCTATAAATGTTCATGCAGCCTGAGGCACGACGATCCGGCACGAAGCACGTTATTTTAGCTCTACCTAAACACGGCACTGCCCGATGGTTAGCGGGCCCGGGCTGGCCCGGCCGGGTGTCGCAGGCCGTGCCTAGGCCGCTACTCAGCCACATGGGCTGGCACGGCAAGGTCCGACTTTTACAATTAGGCACGACTTTGGCCCGGTGACAACAGTGGCCTAGCAGCCTGCTAAGAGCCCAACTTCATTTCCCGGTAACCCTACTGCCTACTTCATTTTCTCCTCCCTCCCTCTCCCCCGCGCGTCGCACTCCCATGCGAGTCGCGCTTCCTCATACCCGCAGACCCGCTTGTGCCTCGCGGTCATGGCAGCCACATCGCTCCTCCACGCCCCAGTGCCCCCCTCGCGCAGCCGCAGGCGGTGGCAAGCGCGGTGGCCGGCCTCCACGCCTCCTCTCGCGCGACTCCTTCCTTCACGCAGCCGCATCGCTCCTCCTCGCCCCCCTCGCGCAGCAGCAGGCGCAGCGCACGCGGTGGTGGCAAGCGCGGTGGCCGGCCTCCACGCCTCCTCCGAATCTAGGTCTAGGGCGTCGGCCTCCTCCAAATCCGGCTCGAGGGCATCAGCCTCCACCACGCCTTGCGGCCTTGGCCTCCTCCTCCCCGTCCTCCGTTCCCACCCTCTCTCTCTCACTCTCACTTGTTTCGGGCTGTGGGCTGGCCCGATCCCCGCCTTGGACCGTGCTTCTCGGGCCGACACGGCCCGAAAAACAGCCCAGTAGGGCATGCCTGGGCCGTTGGTCAAGCATGACGCCTGCCTCAGCATGGGTCGGGTGGCACGGCGTGCCGTGCTGGCCTGACCCCCTTCGGGCCGTCCCTGGCACGGGCCCGTGTCGGGCTGGACCGGGCCGTTGGCCATCTATAGTCTAGGCCCAGGGTTTTGTCCTAGTTTGACATGGTTTCTTTGGAAAATATTTCACCTAGGGCTAGGCTTATTTTGTTAATCCTCATGTCAAGGGAATTGAAGAAGATTGAGCTGGCTTAAATCCTTACGAGTCAAAATTCCCATTAATCGCCATCAGTCTCCTCCAATCTTCTTGGTTTGGAGATTTATTGGACAAGCCATGGATGAAATAGTGGAAGAGGCTATTGAAGCAATATATAGGACTCGTTTGGCAGGGCTTTTGGAGTGGCTCCAGCTCGAGTCGAAATCCTACAAATTACTATCAAGAAATGGCTTCCACAACAAAGCATGGAGGAGCTGGAGCCATTTTCCTGTTGAGCCTGCAGGGCTACGAAAATGTGGCTTCTCTGGAATCCTCTTTACAAACTTGAAACAAATTATAACAAAGTTACCACTAAAGCCATTTTTGCCAAATGTTTTCTAATTGATTTTAGCTCTACCAGAGAAGTTGTTCACGAAAGAATCTAGACCCGAAGCCTTACGAAACACCCTTAGATGGCTTCACCTTTGTAGCAGGAAAGGCAGGTCCTCCCATTTAGAACTTTTCTCATGGAACCATTTTTTGAGTTGGCGTTTGGGAGGGCTTCGCTCAGAGTCAAAGGTAAAGCCTCTTAAAAAGCCTTGCCAAGTAGGACCTTTTAGCCAGAAATTTAGAAAAGCTACATTTAGATAGTTTTACCTTTTGTAGCAAGAAAAAAATTTCTCTCCTCTTCTTTAGTTTGTCTCATGAAACTGTATCTTGAATTAGAGTTTGACAGGACTTCACATAAGAAGTTAATTAGTTAAAGCTGAAGTCCCTCAAACAGCCTCCTAGATAGGGCTTTAATAACTATTATAAAAAGGAATAGTATCAGTACTAATTTAATCTCCCGGCAGGATAGAGTAGACTCGCCACTTGGGACTCCTGTCTGTCGTTTGCACTGATCCTTTTTTTTTTGCATTTTTGCATTTTTGCTTAATTTATGTTAGCTCCTGTCTGATTCGTCAAAAATGTGTGGGTTTGACTGGTCTGTGGCCTCTCCCTTTGTTCTTTGCACTTGTGGACCTCCCATTTCACCATTTGTTACTTGCTACTTGACCGAGCATCTCAGAATTCATGATCCGTTCTGTCACTTTGGATGCCATGCCTATCCAGCCATCCTTTGAATTTGCGGTCGCCCGATTCAGCCTTCTTCACTTTGTGCTTCTCAGCTTCTATAGACGGCATCCTGACACTGAAACCGTGGTCCGTGCCTCCGTGGATGAGTTGTTTTTTTTTATTCCGTGGATGAGTTTTGAGAGGCTACACTTGTGCGGTTGTGGTTTTCACTTTAGCAGTGGTGTCGTTTGGCACGTACTTGGGTGTGCCACAGGAAGAAGAAAGAAAGATAGGATAGGAATGACACGTGTCCTGTTTGCTCGGCTAATAAGTCATGGTTGCTATTTGTGTTGAAAAAGTACGGAGGAAGCAGTGAGCAGTGACAGTCAAGAGAAGGGAGCGAAAGACTGGAAGACAGCACGGCAGTTTCAGTAATTAGCTTTGTCCCGACTGTTGTCTTGATGCCTTTGGATTTCCCTCGGTTCCGGGTACCGGGAAATGGCTACTAGTCAAATGCGCCGCCGGTTCACAGACTCGGTTCGGCTTGGGTGACACGAGTATTAAATATAGATTAAAAATAATTAATTATATAAATTGTAACTAATTTATGAGACGAATTTTTTAAGTTTAATTAGTCTATGATTTGACAATCGTCCTGTTTGTTTGGGCTTGTTTGGCTTATAAGTCATGACTGAAAGTACCGTTGGTTGGTTTGGTGTGGGAGAAAAACACTGTTCGTTGGCTGATAAGCCATAGCTTATAAGCCAAATACGACCAAGCGAACAGGTTGAATGCGGTGCGACGGTAACACATATGTTAATGACGGATTAATTAGATTTAATAAATTCATCTCGCGGATTATTGAGGACTTGTGTAATTTATTTTATTATTACTATCCGAATACTCACATATGATAGCCCAATGTGATATTCAATGTGACACCTTTAAACTTTAACCTCTAAATTTATACAAGGCCTTAGCTTCTCAAACCTCAAAAATGCACATTTATATTTCTATACATATTAATCCCATGGTATAAAGTCTAAATCACCGAACTTTGTTCGCTTAGTTGAAAAGCTAGGCTGAAAAGTACGGTTCGCTGATTTGTTGTGAGAGAGAAACAATGTATCATGACTAGAGTCTCATCGTAAAACAAATTGAAATGCATCGTATAATCATCCGTAAAACCCTAAAAACCTCTTATAATGCGCGAATCAAAGCAGCTCATAGAACCACGTTCGACTCTGAGACGAACTCAAACACATAACATGCTCGCTGAATAAATCTTCAAATCACAAATCATCCGAATAACCATGCAGCAAGTTATACGTTCCGCCATGGTGCACTGTCATGTTTGCTTGACACAATGGACGGTGCATTTTTTTTCTTTATTTTAAATGGGGAATTATCTCAACCTGGTACGTGTGCCTGTGGAGCGTGGAGGAACCGGAGATGGGATGATCGGCCTGTTTGCTGGTTTGGTTTAGGTTGGCTGATGCTGGTTTGTTGTGAGAGAAAAATACTGTTGGCTGGCTGGTTTGGATTGGCTGAAACCAACAAGCGAACAGTGCCTAGTTTAGATTGCAAATTTTTGCAATCTGGACACTGTAGCACGTTTCGTTTGTATTTGACAAACTTTGTCCGATCATGGACTAACTAGGCTCAAAAGATTCGTCTCGTGATTTACAACCAAACTGTGCAATTAGTTACTTTTTTTACCTACATTTAATGCTCCATACATACGTCTAAAAATTGATGTGATGGAGAGAGAGTGAAAAAACTTGGAACTTTGAGGTAATCTAAACAAGGCCCAGGCTGCATGGGGCAGGAGTACGAAAGGTACAGAAGCGGTGCCATGTCATCGTGGTAGTACTAGGTTCACGTTTGAGTCGAGTTGGCGCCGCTCAGAGCGAGAAGCGAAGAGCAGCAGCAGTTTTATTTTTGGTTGCCACCAATCAGACTGTCCACTCCATGGTTTCCTTGTTGTTATGTGCAGCCGTGCAGCTGTGCAGGCAGCCTCTAGCAACACGGCACCCGCGCGTCCGTGCACCGATCGGTGGTCGTTCCCATGGCCGTCACCAATCAGACTGGGCGGGGGTTTGTTGGGCTCTCCTGTTCCCGTTCTTGGAACCAAGCAAGGAAGCACTGGTTGCCCTTGCTTGCATGGCCAATGCACTGCTTCCAGCTTGCTTGCAGTGCATTTCGTCGTTGCGTCTCTTCTCACTTCATCCACGATCCGCTCGATCACGCTACGTGGTGAATGTGATGCGTACAGCCAGATCCAGTCGCGTGTTTGCGTCTCCTGGCTTGTCGTCCTCGAGAAATAAACCCGCACCGTCTCGCAGTGGCAGTGTGTCCAAAGTTCCTAACAAGGAAGAACAGACAGTGCCTTTTTCAGCTAACGTTCTGAATTCCTTTTTTTTTCTAATTGCACCCCATGAGTGATTGAGTGTAAGCTCTCTCCGTCGCTATCGTTTCGTATGTGACGTTGAACGAAAGTTGAGGTTTTCAAGCGCGCGCACGGTTTCTGAATTCCTTTTGTACCCCATGAGTTGAACTCTGAACTTCAACGGGGAAAACGGTGTCATTCTGAATCCACTCCATGGTCATGGACCATCTCACCGACCCTCCTTCACTCGACCTTAGCAAGCAGCTTCTGCCACCCAGCAGGCGGTAACTACACTACACTACACCGGGAGTCCGATTTTTTTTTTGTCCTTTTTTTTTGAAAGTTCGTCACAAGTACGTTCCTAGATGTATCCTTTCAAAATCTAGACACTCAGTTCGGCGCCGTAGTAATTGGCGTCGAGATTACATATCTCGATGCCATAGTAATTGGCGCCTAGGTCTTGTGTCCACGCCGGAGCCGAGGCAAACGTGGTAGCCAACTCGGCGCCATAGATCTTGGCGCCGTAAATCTTGGCATCGAGCTCGGCGCCTACATCTTTGGCGTCGTGTCTGTCTGACATGTGGGCTCTCTTTCCTTTCTCTCTTCTTCCTCTTCCTATTTCCTTCTCTCTCGTTCGTGCGACTCCCGAGCTCGCCCGTCGCCGGTGCCACACCACCACGCCCACGCCCGGTCCTCCACGCCAGCCGCTCCGAGCCCGGCTCGGCAAGCCCCCACGCGCCGCCTCCACCTCGCCCCCTATGTGCCGCCCCCGTCGTGGCCGTCGCGACCCACGGCCCGCCCACCGCGCCGCGTCGCCGCCGCCGCCGCCCGTGTCGCTGTGCCCGCCGAGCCGCCCCCAGCCGTCCGCGTCGTGCCACACCCGCTCGTCCGCCCACTGACCCCGTCCTCCTGCTCCTGGCACACCGCGCGCTCGTCGTCGATCCTGTTGTCCGCGTGGCAGGTCTGCTCCGCCCGGGCGCGACCCCGGCTCCTACTCTGATGTGGCAGAACCGTCTAATCTAATGCCTCCCAGGAGTACTTGTCTTCCATTAGACACTAAGTACTCAAGGGAGGACACTAAATTACGCAACTCCGTCGAGCACACCCCAAGGGAGAACCCGAAAATCCATATTTTTCCATCAGGATCACAAATGAGAGAATAAAACTTACAACATTCTTAAGTCATTTCTTACATCACTTTTCATGCAACATCAGAGTATAATATTTATTGATTATAACAGCGGAATATACCCATGTTATCAGAGTTTCAGTGGAAATAAAATCATTAAATGACAAGTCAAACATTAATATGATGATCCATTATATACATCATAACAGATTATAAGTTTTTTCATTATAAAACATTTTGGGTGGAAGTTTCAAATAAACTCTATGTCCGCAACGTTAACGAAATCCTCACTGAGCCCACCAAGAGGTTTCCACACACAAATGTCAGCTCCACATGTTCCTGTCACCTGCATCAGGGTTGAACAAACCCTGAGTACTCAATTGTACTCCGTAAGACTTATCCGTCAGGAGGAAAGGAAAGACTCCAAAAATATACAAGGCTATCTGGTTTATGGGTTATTGCATCTGTAGGAAACTTTACTAAACGTGCATCCTTATATTTAATTTTATTAGCAGTCATCATTAGTTCATTAACTAATAATTCTATGTAAGCACCTGTGCTACTTTCAAGCAGTGGTAAGCAATCAAAACCATTCTTCTATCTTTCATATTCCAGTTCTTACTACGGTGCTAGATTGTAGACAAGTCGTACCGAAATATCCGGCGATTCACGAACCAAAGTGCTCAGCTGGGTACCCCAAAATACACGCCCCGCTTGTACCCCAGGCACAAGCAGGACCAACCCACCACTCTCATGTCAAAGGGTCCAGGTCCCCATCCAAACTTGGACTCCAAGCCCCCACACCTGAGTCCTGGACTCAGTGTGGTGCTTAGACCTCCACCATCCCCGCCTACAATCAGTCGGTCCGGAAAGAGTTGGAACCCACGACAAGAGAGCAATGGGCCTTCCCTGCTCCCATAAACAAGTATGTGTTCAGGATAATAAGTCTATGACCTGACTAGAATCCAATGCAATGGACGATCCTTAACCGACACAGACAGAACAAGCGCAATCCGAGCCTCGCTCAAATGACAAACCAAGTCTAGATCCAAGTACCATTTCACCCGGTCTTCAATTATCATTCATATATTTCTATGTGATAGTAATATAATAACAACAATAATATCTTTCCTATCTCTCGCGAGTGACAGGCAATTACTCGACTTCTACCGGAGTCCTGTAGCATAGCAATATACACGATTCTGCCATACTAGTAAAACTCATAGGATAAGGATATATGTATATGCAAGTGGGTTTCATTCAACTCTTTAAACTTAATGCACAAGCATAAAATAAAGTGTAGAATAATAGAGGTTATGCACCGAGCTTACCTAGGTAAAATATAACCAAAATTAGCATTCCATCGGGGCGACACGATCCTCAAGACACCACCTTTTCTGCTACTTCGAGCATCTCCCCAATCCATCGTTGTTCCTATTATGATATACGTGGATGCAACGCAGAGACGCAATTAATCAATGGTAACAACAACTCTATAATATGATTACGCTCCGTGAGCTAACGAGCTAGCTTAATGACTAACGTACTAGTCTACGTATCCTCATCGCCAAGTAATGCTTGTTCTAGAAAATGTTTTTGTTCTACAAACCCTCAATTATTTCTTGACATTTGATTGATTAACTATATATTTTCAGACTAGAGCTTATTTCGTTACCTTAACAAACTAATTTCTATGAGGCTATAAAAATTACAGTGAGCACCTAATATTGTTAGGAATCTACTGTAAAAATTTTAGGGCTAGTACTTCTACCAATTCATCACAATAATTTCTACAAGTTCACATTTTAACAATATTAAACATTTTAAAATAATTAGTGCAACCCTAGAAACATTTTAAAACTAGATGAACCAATTACGCTAACAGATAGATCATGATTTTAGGAGCCTAACAAAATTGGTTTCACTATTTTTGAACATCGACACAATTTTATCTTGAATTTACAAATTTACCTTAGAAACAAATTTGAAAAACGCTTTAGAAAAAGAAAAGGTCGGTGGCCAACTATTCGGCCCAGCAACCTAAACGGCCCGCGATGGGGAGCCCGCATGTGTAGCAGGCCGGCCCACCAGGCCCGCAGCGCGAGCGCTCTTGCGCATTTTGCGAAAGAGCCCCTAACCTAGTGAGTTATTACGCGGAGCACTTGCGCACTATTCTACAAGAGACGTGCTTTGCAGCTAAGCCTCTGAACTATCCCGTCTTCACCACGGGATGGTCCCTGGTGCCATCACGTTCACGAGCGTGGCGACCGACGCCAAACTACGGTCGCGCCAAGCATTAGGGGCCCGTTCTAGACAAACTAAAGGGCCGACCACCATTAATGATCCAGACGATGACGGTTGGTAGCGATATAGTATTGGGAGGTGCCCTAGGGTACACTCTTGTAGTGGGCAGTGGATCGAGGTGATGGCATAGCCGTCCAGCGAACCTACGCGCTCTTCGGAAGGGTAGAGGTAGCGGGGAAGCATCAGTAGCTCACCGGGATTCATGCTGTGGTGCTGGTTGAGGAGTGACCGGGCAGCGGCGGCGTGCACGCGCGGTGACCGCGGGGCTTAGGCCAAAGCAAAGTGAGTGGTGACGTGCACGAGTTTTAAAGCAAATCAAAAACTTCTGACTAACTCGACTAAAGTTCAACCAATTACTCTACCCCAAAGTCGGCACTATCCATTGGTTAGCGAAGCAAATCCCACATTTCGAGAGTGACTATAGAGGAAGATCAACGAGTGCCAAGATTAGTTCGTCGCTGAAACTTCAGTTCGTGAATAGAGCACCAACCACATGCTCACAGCGTGTTCTTATGAAATTTGGCAATTTTTTGCGTGAGTATCGTAACTCTAACATAACCACGACATGCAGCACGTTCTAATATACACCTAAATGCAACCAATCGTGCAAAAACATAGATATATTGCGTCATCATTTTTGTTGAATTTTAAATACCAAAATGACATTGTCTATGATTCTTTTCCGACTTAGACAGAGTAAGGGCTTAGTTAGAACTAACAACCTTTAGTGCTTTTGCCTTAATTTTGAAAGGGTCTAAACCTTGCCGGATTCAACTAACAATTGTACCATGACCTAGCCCATACTACATACTAACTCTTAGAAACATAATATCCAAGCACTTCCTAATTAGTTTGTCCAATATAATTTGCCAAAGAAGGATACTTTTAAACATAAGCTCAAGTGCTTGTTGGCAACAAAAATGACCCTTCCAAATTCCAAGTTTGATTTTGTTGAACTTCCCAAATTACTAACTAATAGTATTTATTCTCCAAAAATTAATGTTGCATTTCCATCTACTACACTTACACTCTAAACTTTATTCAAGTGCTACATACAATTTATATTTATTTTTTTGCTTATAAAAATTGCTTCCTTGACAATGTTTAGAACTACTTATTCTACTCTTCGCATTAGGATTTTTATTAACACATATAGGCATTTACGTAGCTAACTCACTATATTGATAGATCTATCTCTCAGGCCATAATCTCAGTGCTTAGCGAGCTCGTAACACCAGAGGTGTTACATCTGGCATCCATGAGCCGGCCCTCCCCTCCGGCCGCTCGATACCTACCGCCGGCCGTTCCATTGCTGCCGCTCGCCCTCGTAGTGCCGAGGACAGACCTTGGAAAAGGATGAGGGGAGGGGCTGGTGTCAGGGTACAACGCCGCAGCACCCGCCATGGCTGGCAAGTTCGGCTAGTGCTTTTCGCCTTCAATGTCGCCTGCTCTGTTTGTTGCATTCGTCGAACACGTAAAATTTGTGAATATGCAATGTAGATACTTAGTTAGCTTGAATTGTAGCTCTAGTTTGATTATTTGGTACTTACTAGTAAATGTGATGATGTAGGTAATTAATTTACTTAGTGAGATAGGTATGTAGATAGATACATAGGTACATAGATATAGTTAAATAGCTAGTTGTATATTTAGTTATTTAGGTAGGATTTAGCTATTGAGTTACTAGATTATATCTATATACTTAGTTATTAACCTATTTACTTAGGTTGTAGTTAGTATGTATTAGATAGGTACTATATGAAACTACTTTGGACTAAATGATCTGTGTTTGAATTTGTGTATGAACTAATAGATAGACAACCTAGTGAGCATATATCATGGAGGCACCGTGGAAAGAGATCGCTATAGATATGTTGAGTTTGTTGATATAGAAAGCGTGCCTGTGTTATTCAATGAGAAGCCTTCATTTAGTGAGTTGGTTGCAAAGGCTCGCGAGGGGCTACATTGCCATGGAGATGATGGCATCACAGTTGAGGGTGTACTTCATCTAGGTTCCCCTCCCAACATCCTAAGGAAGATGATCCCAATTAGGTATGCGGATCAGTGGGAGAACTATGTGAGATCAGCTATGAAGAGCTAGTTCCAAAGTTTGGATGTGGTTGTGCGTCGGGTGGTACTTGATCGCATCCCTCATGGGTTTTCCCTAGAAATGGGTCAGCAAGCACACTTTGACCCTCCCGTCCCGGAACCTGATATGGATGTGCAGGTTGCACCTACGGTTCTCGATGCTTAATCTGCCTCTAATGAGGTTGTTGGAGATGCTTGTCGGACTCATGATGTTGTGGTAAATCCTCCTCATGAGATCCCTTTGACACAGAATCATCCGAGTAAGTATCTTATCTGCATTATTATTGGGAGCTTATCCCCTTCCTTACATCCATTTTTCTCATTCTTTCCTCGTATTTCTACTTATGTTGTAGGAGACATTCCTGACAATGTGGATGTGCCCCCTGTGTGCTGTGCAAGTGCACTGTGGAGATAGATTCTGTGGCTCCAATAGTATTGAAATTATGAATGATTCGGAGCCATATGAGATGGCAAGGGCTCTTGATTCTGATGATGATCATCTTGTTGGAGAGCTGACGGAGAGTGACGTTGAGATGTTGAGGCGTATCTTTCTCGGCCACCATGATCCAAGAGTTCACGACTTCAGCGATCTTGCTTATTTTGATCAGGCGTGTGTAGAAGGACGTGACAATGAGCTACTAGAAGCTCCTGAGGCCGACCCTAACATGGTAATTGAGAAGGGTAGGGTATTCAAAGTCCTCCCTACATTGAAGAGGTGGTTGTAGGCATTTGCAATGATACGAAAGAGACCTTATGAGATCTTGCATTCATATGCAGAGCGCCGTTATACAGTTGTGTGCGACAAGGAACGCTGCCCATAGAGGATTTGTGCAAGGAAGCAAAAGGTCACCAGAAAGTGTAAGATCACTGTCGACGCAAAAACGTGTCGATGCGTCGGGCACACAGCAAGACGGAAGGATCTGCTTGATGGAGCAAGGCTAGAGATCCGCTTGGCTTCAACGTAGGGTTAGCCAATCCTATGAATTCCTCCCAAGGTATGCCAGTCAATTTAACTTACAATTGATAAGGAGAGAAAGTTTATCAGTAATTTAAGATGGAACATGCCGGTTTTGCTCAGACAATTCCAAGTGTGCCGCTTCGGGAGTAGCCAGACAGGAAAAATCGACTAAATGGCTGATACGCAAAGAGATCGGCTATTATGGACTGTAAAGCTCGTGGGTTATGATTGATTTTATGTTGACAAGCATAATGCACGCAAATATAAGTAAAATCATCAGGTAGGTGGGTATTACCAGTGTAAAGCATTGAGCCGATGAATCTAACGAGAAAGGATATAACATGTGAACAAATTGACTGTTTAGTACAAATGATCTACGAATGCTCTGAATCTAATCTGTTATCATCAATAGTGAGGTTCGACCGGATCGATGGCTGCTATGATGATAATAACAAACTAAAACTGAAGAATCCGTAAAACCATCCATACATTGACAGGCTTTTCCGAAAGACATGCTATATGTGTGAAAGCTCGAGCGAATCAGATGAAATAGCCGATTCAAGTGAAAAGGGACTACAGCATGTGAACAATTGACTATTTAACATGGACAAATCTATGAACTCATCAGACTAGTGGGGTTTGATCAGATCGAAGGTAGCCATGCTAAAGACAACAAATCAAACCTTTAAAGTAAATAGATCTATTCACATTAAACAGAATCTTGGAGACACATTGTAGGCGTTAAAACATAGGCAATCGGCTATTTAGGCGATGCAGGCATAGCAAACAGCCAAGGTCACGCCTGATCAAAAGCAAATCCACCAACTAGCATCCTCTGATCTAAAGTGACATCAGTGGGGATCGACCGGATTGTTATAGCCATAATAGCAAACTATAGACCAGATTTAACTAGCCAGCAAACCTCCTCAAGATCAAACATGCCTTAACCACATACTTTGCACGATCCAGATTGAAGTAGAACAACCGATGAAACATAACCTGTCGCTCAAAGTAAGAAACATCATGTTATAACAAACCAAACGATGGACTAAAAGGATATGAGGCCGATCTAGATTGATCTTGACCAGGCAGGTTGATGTTGCTGAAAACTAATAACAATAAGAACATCAGCAAGATTGGTAACTTAATGAATCTACCCGAAGAATGCCACCCTTAGGTAGAGCCGATAACTTGACCTTAATCTAATTCGAGCAGTGGAGGTCGAACTTAACCGATGCGGCCGTACTTGAACAAGATAAGAGTTGATAACTAGCTTATACTAGAGTTCATAGTGGAGGTCGAACTTAACCGATATAGCCATATAAACAGAAGTATAAGCCATGACGGTACTTACAGACAAGCTGGAGGTCGTCTGGACCGATGCAGCCCTGCTTGTTGAAGAACTCGCCGAGATCTACACTACTCCTACTCCTAAGGGTTAGCCTAAAGCTGAAAAAGTAACTTGTATTGATTAATTGGATTCCTCTTTTATAATAGCTGGGGTCCAATATTTATACCTAGAGCCTAAGTATGAATCCTACTCAAGTACGGCCCATTACAATCTTTGGTATAAAAGAAACATTCCTAACTTAAAATAACTTGGACCCTAATCTTTCTCTTTTTGTAGAGTCCGACATGTATTTCCCGATGCCAATCGTAGCTCATTGTCGTTATCTGCTGACGTCATTCGAAGAGAGCCGATTCCAGTGCCGCATTTGAATCAGCTGATATCGATCCTTATGCAATCGATTCCTTTGTTGACACAATCTTAGAAGCTTTGAGTTCTCGCGTTCTTCCCAAATTTTGGTGTAAACAATCACAAAAGTTGTCGGGCCACACAATTGGGCTGACCATGTGCTTACACTGAAGCATCGTGTGGTAGAACTGCCTAATTTAATGCCTCCCAGGAGCACTTGTCTTCCATTAGACACTAAGTTCCCAAGAGAGGACACTAAACTACGTAATTTCATCGAGCACACCCAAAGGGAGAACTCAAAAATCCATATTTTTCCATTAGGATCATAAATGAGAGAATAAAGCATACAACATTATTAAGTCATTTCTTACATCACTTTATTACTGTACCAGAATATTACCTCAATTTATTATAACAACAGAATATAACAATGTTATCAGAGTTATAGAGGAAGTAGAATTAATTTAAGGACATGGTGGAGCATTAACATAGTGGACATTTTTATATAAAGAGATGCTAGCAGATTTTACATCCTTTCTTATAAAAACCTTTCGTGAGGGTTATAAATAAACACTACGATCGTAGCATGAAAGGAATCCTCTCTAAGCCCACTAGGAGGTTTCCACACACAAGAGTCAGCTCTAAGTATCCTCTGATCACCTACAACAGGGGAATAAAACCCTGAGTACTCGATTGTACTCAGCGAGACTTATCCAACAGGAGGAAAATAAAAGACTCTAAGGATATGCAAGGCTATCTAGCTTGTGGGTTATTGCATCTGCGGAAGCATTACTAAATGTGCGTCCTTATATTCAACTTCATTAGCAGTCATCATTAGTTCACTAACTAACCATTCTATATAAGCACCTATGCTACTTTCAAGCAGGTGATAAGCAATCAGAATCATTTTATCATCTTTCATATTACAGTTCTTACTACGGTGCTAGACCATAACCAAGTCGGTACCATCTCACAGAAACGGTGATTCGCAAAACAATGTATCCTAGTTGGGTACCCTGAAACACATGCCCCATTTGTACCCTAGGCACAAACAAGACCAACCCATTCCACTTCTGTCACGGGGTCTAGGTCCCCGTCCAAATTTAGACCCCAAGCCCCCACACTTGAGACCCGGTCTTAGTATGGTGCTTAGACCTCCACCTTTCCCCATCTCCAATCAGTCGGTCTGGAAAGAGCCGAAACCCACGACAAGAGCGTAACGCGCCTTTCCACTCCCATAAGCAAGTATGTGCTCAGGATAATAAGTCTGCGACCTAACTACCATCCACAGCAATGGACGGTCCTCAATTGACACAGGTGGAATAAGGGCAATCCTAGCCTCGCTTGAATGTCTAACCAAGTCTAGATCGAAAGTACCATTCCGCCCGGTCTCCAATTATCATTCATATATATTCCAAGTGACAGTAATATAATAACAATAATAATATCTTTCCTATCTCTCGCGAGTGATAGGTAATCACTCAACTTCTACTGGATCCTATAGCATAGCAATCTACATGATCCTGATATACTAGTAGGACTCATAGGATAAGGATATATATATGCAAGTGATTTTCATTCAACTCCTTAAAACTTAATGCATAAGCATAAGATAAAGTGCAAAATAATAGGGGTTATGCATCGAGGATTGCCTGGATAAGATATAACCAAAAGTTCATATTCCATCATAGTGACACAATCATCAAGGCATCATTTTTCTGCTACTTCAGTCGACTTCATGATCCATCGTTGTTCCTATTATGATATACGTGGATACAACGCAGAGGCACAATTAATCAACGGTAACCGCAACTCTTAAATATACGATTACGCTCCGCAAGCTAACGAGCTAGATTTAATGAGTAACATACTGGTCTACGTATCCACGTCATCAAGTAAGGCTTTATTTCTAAAAAAATGTTCTAGTTTTAAAATCCTAAGGTGCTTTGGCAATTTATTGATTAAATATATATTTTTGAACTAGGGCTCATTTAGCTACTTAACAAATTAATTATTATGGAGCTACAAAAATTATAGTAAGCACCTAATAATGTTAGGGATTTACTATAAAAGTTTCAGAGCCAACACTATCACCAATTTCTCACAAAAATTCCTACAAGTTTATATCTTACAATATTAGGTATCTTAAATTAATTAGATAACTCCTGGAAATATTACAAAACTATGTGAACAAAATATACTAGCAGATAGATCACAGTTTTAGGAACCTAAAAAAATTGTTTCATAATTTTTGGACACCTACATGATTTTAGATTAATTACACAAAACTGGTTCTTAAATAAAAATACAAAACCATTTCTAATTCTTTACTAAAAAGACAAACCAAACTAGCCCGACGTGGCCCACACAGGGCGCGGCCCATGCACGGAGATGGCCCACAGCGGGGAGGCCGCGCGCGCTGGTGCTTTAGCAAAAACGCCCCCGAGCTTCCTACTGTTCTCGTAGCCACTATTCATCATATTTACTCAGTCAGCACTTATGCACGAAAGACCCCAAGAGAAGCAGTCTTCGCATCGAAGAGGTCCCCGTTATGCTAGCCAATCAAGTCTCTTGCAGACCTAACTATGGGACCGATGCTCACCTATGGGCCGACGCGCGACGTTGGGCGATGGTTTCACAAATGGAGGTGAAGCAGAGCGGGCTCTCCCCAGCGGTGGGCAACCTGCAGTGGCGGCAACCACGTTCTGGTGAGCCACAGCGTGCAGTAGATAATAAAAGTGATAGGTAAACATCAGTGACGCACCACGATCCTACCCGTGGTGGTGGCCTGGCCGGAGACGCCCCGAGAAAGTCTGGCCGCGTGCACGTGGCGAGCTCGATGGGGAACCACAACGACACGGCCGTGTCAGCGGCGTAGAGGCGGCTATAGGGCTATGACTTGATTGCGCATGACGAAGAGGGGTTCTAGGTGGGGCTAGTGGTGCAGTCAATTCGACACGAGATGGCAAGGTTGGAGCTGGCCACTGTGAGGCGGGCTGGGCCTTAATGGCGCAGTGGCGGGAGCAAAGCTCCAAAATTGGAGCTCAACCTGGCTGTAATCAAGGCGGGGCGGGGGCGGTTGATGAGAGGCTGTGAGGACGGAACTGTGGGTGCATGGAATTGATGGGAGATGACCCTCGCAGGCAGGCGCGTTGGCGTGGCTTGGCGGCAGAGAGAACGAAAGAGAGAGAGACGGGGTGAGGCCGGTGACTCGATGAGGCGAGCCTTGACAGGACATAGTTGACGTAGCCAGCGTGGCCTATGGCCAAACACTAACTGATAGGTGCACATGCTCGTGGCCAGCGTGGCCCACGCGTCACTATGCCAAAAATGGCATGGCGACGACGTTCCGGCCTCATGCGCGTGGCATTAGAGCGGGCCAGCGACGCAGTGCTGTGCAGCGGTAGGCGACGTAGTGCAACGTGATGCGACAACAATGGCAGTGCTGCATCACGGCACGAGGTGGGTCGGCGGCGTGGCAGCACATGGGGTAGGGGCAGCGCCGCTCAACCCTGGCAAGCCATAGCAACGGCGGCTCCTCACGGTCGGGTCAGGGCGACCAGGTCGGCCATGCATGGCAGCGCACGTGCACAAGCAGGGCGCGCCAATGCCGTGCCCCAACGGCCTGGTGACCGTGCCCAACCCATGGGGCTTGCCCTTGAACGTGCTGTGCACATATTTTAAAGCAGTGACTACCACTAAACCATTGCCTCAAAACCAAAACTGACTTCACCACGATCAAACTGATACATGAGGCTGCTCAGCCAAGCTAAAACACCGCATCACCCTCTAACCCAATCCCTCTAAATAAATTGCTAAACTTAGCAGTGTCTAGCTGTTGACAAACTTGGAAATTTTCTAAGTTTTGAGCTGAATTTGATTTCAATTTGCGATTTCTAAGCTCTTGGAAATATTAGCTAGTAATATCATTTTTTGGCAGCAAGTATCTCACTATCATCTACAAAGTTTATATTTCAAACTTCATTTAAGTGTCACCTGTGTGTTCTTTAGTGTTTTTGCTCAATAAAAATTGGTTATTTTAGGCTACAAGAAATTTATCAACACCTTCTATTATATGCATTATTACACAAACATGATGCTCATGACATGATTTAGTAGTTGGTTTAGGGCGTAACACCGAGGGTGTTACACATCGGCAGTTGACATCTACCCTCATTACCAAGCGATTGATGGGAATATTGCAGGAAAAACCTAATATGAAGGTTAGGACAATTATCATGACCGTTGAGGCATTGTATGGAGGTTATGTGATAACTTATGGTAAAGCTTGGAGGGCTAAGCAGCGAGCGTGGAGGATGATATATGTGGACTGGGAGGATGGGTATGAGCAGGAATGGCTAGAGGGTCATCTAGATGAAAGGGTTTCAGGAGTGGGAGAGGAAAGGGGGGACGAAGGGAACTCCCATTATGTGGGAGGGATCTCTTGGTCCTGATTTCTTTGAGGAACCAGTGTATCAATTTCCCCCCGAGAGCAAGAGTGATTTCACTAAAGAGTACCCTCTCAGAGGATACGATAACCGAAAGTAAGATTGGGCAAAATGCATGCATGGTGAGGACTGCTTAGTGCAGATGTTCACCGAGGAGATCGACAGAGGTTGTCGCTTCTTCAAATGCCCGAGAGCATGAGTAATTGCTATTACATTTCATTTGTTAAATATGTTTCTCAAATACCCTTACAACTCACAGGACATACTTATTGTAGTCTTCTGAGCCCGAAGAAAACTATGGGTTCACTAGGTGGGTCGATCCTCGACCAATTTATCTGCATCAACAGTATATCTACTACGTGCAAGACCGTATCTTCGATCTACAAAGGGAAGTTAGCATCGGTTATAAGGAAGATGAATACGACGACAACAACAATGGTGTAGGTTTATAGGAGGCACTCTACAATGATCCATATTACACCTGCCCTAATCACAAGAACAAGGGGCCTCTGCCGCCACCCCCGCCACCACCACCACCAATAATGGGAGGCTACTGTGGAGAAGGTGCAACATAATTTGCTATGTGGCCACACTACTAGGACGACCCTATCTTTTTCATATGGCACATCCATCTGTTTTTTATTTGGTTTAATTACCTAAGGCATGTTAGGTTTAGTCGAACGAACTATGTACCCTTATTTGGTACATGTTCTCACATGCCATTTCGTGTGCTTGTTGTTCACTTCAATTACCTAAGGCATATTAGGTTTAGTTCAGGACCTCTGTACCCTAGTTTGGTACATGTTCTCACATGCCATTTCATGTGTTGTGCCTGTTGAATTATATAATGCCCTACTTCGTTAGGTTTTATTTGCAGTACATGATCTCATTTCACTACGTCTGTAATATTGAACTGAATATTATGACCATAGATAATGAAAACAACAACACAATGAAAAGTCCAATACTATAACATATTAAACAACATAGTAATACTAGAAATACATGTCGACAAACTAAATAATGCAGTACATGACCTAAGTATGCCCATACTTAAAGTGCATTATATGACAACACAATGAAAAGTCTAATAGTAGACAACATTGTTAATGAATAAATCATAGAACTAGCAAGTCATGGAGACTACTGAGTGCAATGAGGCCACTTTCCCTTCCTCAGGGCATCAAGATTTTTCTCCATCGCTGCTTTCGCTTGACGTGCACGCTCAAGCTTCTTCTCCCTCTCCTCCCTGTACGCAGCAACATGCCTCCTTTCCACTTCTTCCTTGTGCTCCTTTTCTGTAGCCTCCTCTCTGCGTCTCTTCTCCATCATCTCCTTATTCTCTGCCCCCCACCGCAACAGTTTCTGCATCTATTCCTTGTCCTCAGGCTTGATCTTAGTGTCAATCCACTTCTCAAAATCACAGAGCGGTGGAGGGGTATGCAACAAATGCAATTGTTATAAAACAAAAAAAATTATGCAAGATTTCATATGACACAAAATAATTATTGTACAACATCAATTCCTCATCATTTTGTTAATGCGGCATTAACGAAGTGTAGGCTCAAACACAAAATTGGAACACATCCAATACCTCTGCCTATACGTGTCCTCTTCATCGAACTTGGCTACCTTGTAAGGATCGCCACAAAAGCACATGGACTCTGGAACACCACTAGGTAGAGGCAATGGGTCGAAGGCATTTCCGGTCATCCAGCCATAACTAAAATTTAACCAATTTCATTCTAATTAACGTTAAACCCTAAACCTAGGGTTTCCCATTTGATCCACAATAATGAACCCATAATATAACAACATGCACTAAGGTTACCTTGGTTGTATAATATAAATATTAAAAATTGCATGAAACCCTAAGTAATGATGATTCTTAGGTTAAAAAATCTGACTAATATACACCGAATCGATGCAAAAAAACTAGGAGGGGAGCGAGGATACCTTGCTCTCGAAGATCTATGGATCAAATCAAAGTTTCCAAGGTCCAATATGCCGATTCATGAGGTAGGGTGAAGTGGAGAGAGTAAAAACCCGAGTGGGAGGAGAAAGAAGAGGAAGAAGCCTTGGCCAGGAAGGTTGGACGCTGGGTTAAAATACCACCTCGATGCCATAGATCTTGCCGTCAAGCTCAGCGCCATAGATCTTGATGCCAAGCTCAGTGCCAATGACCCCAGCGCCGAGGTGGCTGCCATGTCACCGCCACGTTTGCGTCGTTGCCGACATGGCTGAGGAAGCTCGGAGCCAATTGCTCTAGTGTCGAGACATGTAATCTCAGCGCTAATTACTACGGCATATTTGTGACAAACTTTCCAAAAAAAGAGAGCAAAAAACAAAAAATTTAGACGGGGAGTTGGATTCTAAGCCAAAGGAGTGAGGGACACGGGAAAAACACCGACGCACGCGGCAGGATCAGCGGCAGCAGAGCAAAAAATGAACGAGGTGAGCGGGCGGGCGGTAGATCGAGATGTGGGCACCGCGACCTACCGGCCCCAGACCCTAGAGCGCGCGACGGAGACGAGTGTGACAGCACAACACAACATAGACTGGCCGCCCTCCCGGTCTCGGTCCTGTCCCGTACAAGGGAAGGGGGGAGAAAGGGAGAGAGTGACAGAAGAGGCACCCACGTCCACCACCAATCCAGTCCAACGACTGCGTCCCCTCCCGTCAAACACAAACAATCATGCGTTTGTTGATATGGAAAGGGACGAGGTGAGGGGCTGGTGTCGGGCAGACCTTGGAAAAAGAATTTTCCATTCTAGAACTTCGCATAAATGCTATTGTCCTTCTCATTTTCTTTAAACCCAAACTTTCTTATTATTTCATCAACTTCAAATACTACTATCTAGAGACTTGTTTTAACACATAAATGGATTTCTACAGGCGACATCGCATACTTTCTTTTTCTTCCATGACAAAACCTTTGGGTTGTGCTATGTAAATGTTTTCATACAAATCCCCACTGAGGAATGCCGTCTTTATATCCATCTGAAGAAAAAACCTTTGGGTTGTGCCATTAACACCATTATAATTCTAAAAGAATCCTTACATGAGACTGGAGAAAAAACTTTCATCATAATCTATTATTTCTCTTTGCGCAAAGCCTTTTGCTACAAGCCATGCTTTATATCTTTCTATATTCCCTTTGGAGTCATATTTTGTCTTGTAGACCCATTTACAGCCTACTTTTTTTGGCTCCATTAGGGATTTCTTCTAAGTCTCAAACAACGTTGGTATTCATCGAATTTATTTTAACTTTCATAGCTTCTTGCCATTTAGACAAGTAAACGTTTCTCATGGCTTTTTCAAATAAGGTGGGATCACCCTCTATTTGAATTTTTTTACTAACATAGACTTCATAGTCATCAGAAAAAATTGGTTTACTAATTCTTTAAGACCTTGTGGGGCCTTAGCTACTGGCACTTTCATATGGGGCTATTGTTGCTCTTCATTGTCAATAGGCAATTGATCCTACAACCTCCTATATTATAAGATCCTTGTTTGCATTATTTATCTTCTTCAAAGAGCCAACAACAGGTGTTGTATAAGTTATACAACATCAATAGGTATTGAGAAATTTGTTGTTTTTGAATCACTGAAGTGGGCACGCAGTCCTTTTTCTCTTCAAGTCATAGATCTCTACATACCATGCTCCCCCAGATTATCCCATCTTAAAAAAAGATAGTGTACCTTCAAATTTCTTGTTTGGGTTTAATCTGTTAAAACCTCATGTGGCGCTTTAAGCACCGTCTTTATATCTTTGAGGCTGACTATGCTATCTTCCTGTTGGAACTTTAAAAAGTCCAGGAATTTAGCTATTTCTCTACTTAGGGGTTTCGTTATTATGACCGTTGTACTCCTCCGATGGTCACATTCATCTTTATTAATTTTTATCTCACTCTTAATGAAGAGTATCTTTCTTAATTGATCTTTATCTCACTTTTAATGAAGAGTATCTTTCTTAATTGATCTTACTATTCTCCCCCTCGAAATATGGCATAAACTTTACTGCCATAATTTTAAGAAATATTCAGAAAAACTGTGACCGAGGAGACACTTATGACTTACTTCATTCACATAATTGTGTCATGCAAATAAAGTTATTTCTTGATTCGTATAGGAGTACACTTTCCTCATTCTACTTCAAGAACTTAACGAGGTCTTTTATTAACTGTACTTTTGCAAGTCACGCTTGCATCTTTTTTCTTGTCTTTTGATTAGTATTGATCAAGATGGTGCATTTCTATTGTGCCATGGTCAATACTAGGATAGCATAAGAACTACTCAAACTTCTCTCGCTATGCGAGATACAAAAGCATATGAGTCATCATAAAACTTCTCTCGCCATGCAGGATTGACTAGCATAAGTACTATGCCAAACTTCTCCCCATGCTGGATAAATCTATATACAAACACGCATGCATAATCCAACGTTGGTCAAATTAGATATGCATGTTACTTATTGCAACTCTTATCATAAAACATTGACTTCTACTTCATTTTTTAATTAAATCTTCCCGTTGGTTCTTGTTTAATCAGAAAATTAGTAAACTAACAAAAACAGTCCTGAACTGGCTTGACTCAACCCTTTTCATTCACATAGCCTAGCATTGCAGCCCGTTGGCATGCAAACAAGTGATCTCGGTTAAAATCAAAACATACAAGGTGCTTCTGCATCAATTCTACATCACCGTTGGGCAGAAAATAGAATTACTACATAAAACGCATAAATTAACTTCAAAGACATTTAACTACTCTTCAAAATTAAATTGTCTTGTTTATTCGAATTTAATTAGAAGATAATCAACATCGTTGCAGCGGAAATATGATAATAAAATACATTCTATTAGTTCAGGAGTATTTCTTAGTCCTTATCTACTCTCTGGAAATTTGACCACATTGGTGTAAGATTTATCAGAGATTTCATCTTCAAACTTAAACTCATTATAATATTGTTATCATCAATGTTGGTAAGAAAATAACAATACCATAATTTAACATAAATAAATTGGACTACTCCTCTAATTTCAATTAGAGGATGAACATAATAATAATTTACTGAACCAAAATTAACTTCTCTTTAAATTAAATCATCTTGTTGGTTCGGATTTAATTAGGAGATAATCAACATTAAACTTTGCAGCAAAAAAAATGAAAAAAATAATTTATCTACTTTTCAGAAGCATTTTACAGGACTCATCTACTCTCTGAAAAAATTATCCCGTTGGTTCAAATTTTGACAGAGATTTAAACTAGACAAAAAAAACATCAAAAAATTGCTTCTGAAAATAATAAAACAAAACCTCACTATTTACTGTTCATTTGGCCCGAAAATGTGAAAATCTGATCCGCGGCCCAGCGGCCTGCTTATCTCATCCGCGCGCCCGAGCTCGGTCCAGCTTGCTCCCACGCACTGCTGTCGGCGGCGGCTCGCGCTGCGCTCCCCCGTGTCCCAGGGCGTAATCTAGGCCTAGGCCGGGATTTCCTCAACCCGCCTGGGCTGAAAGAAGCCCGAGCGCCCGGAGCCGTTGATCCTGATCCGATGGACGTCCATCGTTCTTGCGAGATCAAAACCACCTGCCGCGGCGCGTCACCGAAACCCTAATTTCATTTCTTCCTTTCCTCTCCCGTCTACTCTCCTTAGCCGTGGCACCCAGCTTTCTCTCCATTTCTCCCCAAAACCATGGCGGTCGGAGATGGCGGCGCCGCCGTCGGTCCCCTCGTCGGTGCGCCCACCCACAGTAGAGTGAGCGCGCCGCCGTCGAGCGGTCTAGCGATGGCGCCCTTAGCGCGTGTGCGCTGCTCGGTGGAGCGCCGGCTTCCTGCGCTACGGCGGTGGGATGGCGGCGGTACCGCGGAGCCTCTCGTCGGGCGCTGTCGGAGCAAGTCCGGTTCCCGTTCCTCTTCTGCTTTCTCGCCCCCTTTCCCTTCCGTTTATATCCCCGCACAGAGCGAGCAAGGTCTGCGGCCAGGAGGAGGATGATGGCGCCGCTGCGAGGCCTCTCGCCGGCGCACGTGCTCGCCCGAGGGTGAGCGTGCCGCCGTCGAGCGGCCGCGTGACGGTGCCCTGAGTCTCGGCCCGTGCGACGGTGAAAACAGTGCTGGCTTCGCACGACTTCTCGCGCAGCGCCATTAGGCAGCCGGCGGTGGCAGGACTTCTTCCCGCACAACGGCGGTGGCGACGGCGGTGAGTGTACCCAAGTAGGAACCTCCCCTTTTCGTCCTTGCTTCTTGGGTTAGAGTTAGGGTTAGGTTCTCTTTGTAATTTCTTTTCACTTTTCTACCCCAGTCTAAATCTCGCACTAGAACCTGGCTCTTGATGCCATTAATAGATCTGATAGTACTTCTAGGCATAGATCAGGGGTAGAACTTGACTTATACAATACCTTGTTAAGTACTTCATTGAGCGTAGTCGCGTCCATAGCGCTGCCTACGAGGTAGCAGTGACGTGGAGGCGCGGTCCGGTCTGGTGACGGCGGTGAAGGCGATGGAGCTTCCCGTCGCTCACAGCGCACCCTCATGATCGGACTAGGATTAGGACATCGGTGGGGCGCTGGCGGCTGCAGTGAACCTCGTAACTCAAGCCCTAGCGTCCACCTCCTATTAATAGCGCTGTGCGACGGGGGGCCATCAGCCAGGAGACCGGCTGGATGCCCCCGATCAGGACACGGATCAAGTGCCCAACTGACCGTTGGGCCAACTTGGTGGAGATCAATCTAACAAGGATAACTCTACCTGCTGGCACACGTCGTCGTATACAATACCAACAAGCCTGGGCCATGGCAATTGAGGAGGAGGCTGAGTAACTTGGAAGCCACCAGCCAGCCATGAAAGAGGGCAGACAAAGGCCGGCAAGACTCCCGGATGCCTGTCTCCTCTCCTCTGTCCCACTCACCACAATGACTGGTTTCTGTTTTTGTTTTTCTTCTGCTGAATGAGTGCTTTGCTTGCTTAAAGGCGTAGAAAGGGAGTTGTTAATTTAAGACTGTGGTGGGGATTGGTCGCATGTAATAAACATCTATGCAGATCATGCTGTCACACACGCTGCACGTAGCACCACCATCATTGCAGTGAGCACCAAGTGATAGTATCGTTGTGTCTCTATCTTGTTGAGCCCATAATTCAAGTAACCGGGAAGATAAAAATAGCCCCCTAGCCCCCTGCGTGCGTTAGGCAAAGTGATGTGAGGACGGTCCAGTTTTGTCTGCCTTTGATCTGCATGACAGATGGCAAGTTTTTGCTTGTCCGTGGAGCATGCAGCCATGCAGGAACGAATAGGACGGCGCACCACCTAAAGATCTCATGGCCGTGTGTGTCTCCAGCTCCTATGATGGCAGAGTACTGTACCGTGTGTAAGGACGAAGGACCCAGGGGCACCTGAGCGTGACCAACCGCGTCTCTATTATGTTATTATCTTTAATTTCTTTCTTTCAGCAATAAAAGTCCTGAATATCCAACAGCACAAGGGAAACAGGAGGAATCCATCAAGTTTAACTGCACGCTTTATTTCTAAGACGGCATCTGATTTGGTCATCATGTTTAGTCCTCCCTCCGTACTGAATTATATGTCGTTTTGATTTTTTCTTTGTGGTACATCGATTTTGCTATGTATCTAAATATAATGTATGTCTAGATACATAGTAAAATCTATATACCAAAAATAGTCAAAGTGATTTATAATTAACGGAGGAAGTGCGCAGGGTTTCTTTGCAACCAGCTTCGTCTAATTAAGAAGCCAGAAAAGCCAGAGGTGCTATGTTTAGGGGGTGGCTTCACCCTCCTCGTCTAGTATAAAAAACGGTTTCTTTCTTTTGCAGCTTCTTTCAGAGCCGTTTTATACGCTAGCGTTTGGTTGGCGCGTCTAGAAAACCAGAGAAGTAAGAGCTGAGACCCCTTGAGAAATCCTACCAAAGAGGGTTTAACCGGTGATAACTAGTGATGTAATGATGTCAGGTTCTTTATTAGTCATCACCTCAGGTGTGTCAAGAGCATGCATCTACACATTCAAAAGGTTGATGGATTCAATCAATTCTCCTAAAAAAAAAGAGAAAGAAAAGAAATAAGGAGCCATTTTGAGAGTTCCTTTCCTCTGAAGAAAACAGTGGAAATAGTATGCTGTCCTACAAAGGGATCGGAGCACTGCTGGTGGCTTTGGGTAGCATGTACACATACAACCGTGAACTGTCCATGTATTGAGAATTGAAGGCACGCATGTCGGCATGTGGTCACTTTGGTCCAGCTCCGTTTGGTCTGGTCTGGGTCTCCTCCTTGCATTGCATTGCCGCCTTTCGGTTCTCTGACGTTGGCCTCTTTTAATACCAGCTGACCTGCACCTGCTCGTCTCGTCCTCCATGGATACACGGATCGGAGCTAGAACCAGCATCAGCAAACTAGCATTGGGACCTGACCTGCCTTAGATCCCTGCAGCGAATGGTCCCCTGCCGTTAACAACCAGCCAGCCAGCCACAGCCATCCATCACCCACCCCACCACTCCTCTCTCGACCGCCTTCCCTTTGCTGCTTTTCAGCTTGCACTTTCATATCCATCCTAGTGGTGGCTGGCGCCCGTCAAATTGAAAATTCAGAGGCTCGGATGCATGCTGACTTGTGCTAGCAGAGACACACTGGGTCAGTGCATGCATGTTGCATTGCCAGCGTGATTAGATTGCACTAGCAGCACCATGTTGTAGTTTAATTACCCCCTCCCCCGTCCTAAAAAGAACGACATTCTTGCCGGACTCTTTTTAAGCCGATGAATTTCAAATTTGACCAAATGTACAAAAAACACTAATATATTTATGATGCATAATAAGTTTCGTTGAATATTTTTATAATAAACTTATTTAGAGATATAAATGTCGATAATATCTTTTATAAACTTAGTAGTCGAATATAAATAGTACATCTTATAATCTACAACCTAGAATGGCATTCTTTTCGTTACGGCGCTAGTGATGGAAGAGCAAGTGTCCTTAGCAGCAATGATCTATGAAGGAAACGGATGCTGGTGGCATGTTGGGCTTTCAAGCGTCGTTGCTTTTGGAAAGTACTAGCACGCAGCAGCTGCTAGTTTAATGGAGGGGGAAAAAAGGCAGCTAGGAAGGATCATGAGGGTGTAAAGAAAGAAGACGAGGGAAAAGCATGGGCTGGATGCTTCGTCATATATATATTGTAATTGCAGTAGCTAATTGCGAGCTATTATATTATATTACTCCAGGTTTTAAGTACGTATAGCAGGCACTCGTACATAGATTAGATTCTGCACAACTTAAAAGCTGAAAACTGTCTTCTGAAATCAAGCTTGACACTCGTGTGCATGCCTGGTTCTTCAGACATTCTGAAGCAATATATGTTATGTTGATCTCCACTAATTTGGCCCAACGGTTAATTGGGTCCTTGACTCGCGTCCTAATTGGGGGGCGTTCAGCCGCTCTTCTGGCTGGTGGGCTCCCGTCGCGCAACGCTATGTAAAGGAGGTGGGGGCTGGGGCTCGAGAAACGAGGTTCATCATAGCCGCCAGCCCCACCGAGGTTCCTAGCCCTGGTCCAATCTAGAAGGGCGCGCTGTGAGCGACAGGAAGTACCATCGCCCTCACCGCCGCCACTGGACAGCTCCTCCACGTCGCTGCTACATCTACGGTGGCGCTATGGCCGTGACAATGAGGTACATCATCAAGGTTTTGTCTAAGTTAAGTAATTACCCACTGATCTATGCACCTAGAGGTCCTTCAATTCTATCGATGGTACCAGAGCCGAGGTTCTAGGGTGTAGATCTAGCAGATTGGGGTAGAAAACAAAATAGAAATCAAGAATCAAGTGATTCAAATCGGATCGGAACCTAAAACTCTAACCCTAATCCTAACCCTAGAAGAGAGGTCGGCGAGAGGAGAGACCTACCCGGGTTCTGCTCACCGCCGGCGGTACTGCCGTCGTGTGGGAAGACAGCGCGCGATGGAAGAGAGGCGCCACGTACACGTGCACAGGGTGCAAAGAGCACTACCGCGGTGCCCGCTCAACGGCGCCACGCGTGGCTCCGGCCGTATGCGTGCACTAGCGAAGGTCGCTAGGGCGGCACCGCCACCTCCTGCGTTGTGTCCGCCCTTTCAGCTCGGGTGTGGCAGCTATGGTGTGCGACAAAGAGAGGGATAGAGCTAGGGTTAGCGCATATGGGGAACTAGGGCACCGTCACCCAGACCGCTTGACGGCGGCGCACTCGGCCTAGGGCAAGCGCGTGCGCCGGTGAGGGGACCGGCGGCGGCGCCACTTCACAGCTGCTCTTCTCTCCAGCCGCGGCGATGAGCGGGAAAAGGAAAGGGCAAATGCGGCTAGGGTTTTGGGGAGCCACGCACACGCGCTGTGGGCGCCGTCACTCGACCGCTCGACGGCGGCGCGCGCATCGGCGAGGGGACCGGTGGCGGTGCCGCCATCTCGAACTTGCCTTGCTTTTCAGAGAGAAGGGAGAGAAAGCAGCGTGGCGAAGAGAGAGAGGCAGGGGAAGAGAAGTGAAATTAGGGTTTGGGAAGATCTGCCGGCCGGAAGTTTCTCTCGCCGAGTTTCACGTCTTGCCGTTCAATTGAGGTCAACGACCGAGACTGCTCGGGCCAACATTTGGACCAACCGGGGCAGCGGATTCCCAGCCCAGGCCCAGGTTGCGTCCTAGGCGCGTGGGAGCGAGCGCGCGCGACGGGGAAGGAGGCCGCTGGCCGCGCGCGCGAACGCGCAATAGTGATGGGCCGGACTGTATGCACAATAAAGATTATGAAATGTTTTATTATTTTTAGAAGCAAATTTTGATGATTTTTGTTCAGTTTAAATCTCTGTCAAAATTTGAACCAGTGGGATATTTTTTTTAGAAAGTAGATAAGTATAGTAAAATGCTTCTAAAAAGTAGATAAATTATATTTTTTATGTTTCCATTACAAAGTTTAATATTGATTATCTTCTAATTAGATTCGAACCAACGGGAGAATTTAATTTGAAGAGCTGTTACTTTTAGTAAATTATAATTATGTTTATCCTCTAATTAAATTAGAACTAATAGAAAATTTTAAATTAGAGGAGTAGTCCGATTTATTTATGTTAAATTATGATATTGTTATTTTTTGACCAACGTTGATGATAACAATATTATAATGATTTTAAGGTTGAAGTTTAAATCTCTGATAAATTTTTACACTAACATGGTCAAATTTTTAGAGAATAGATAAAGACCAAGAAATGCTCCTGAACTAATAGAATGTATTTTATTCTCATGTTTCTACTCCAACGATGTTGATCGTCTTCTAATTAAATTTGAATCAACATGAGAATTTAATTTTAAAGAGTAGTTATATGTCTTTCAAGTTAATTTATGAGTTTTCTGTATTAATTATATTTTCTGCCCAACGGTGATGTAGAATTGATGTAGAAGCATCTTGTAAGTTTTATTTTTTAATCGACGAGATCACTCGGCTGCATGCCAACGGGCTACAAGCCTACAATGCTGGGGTACATGAATGAAAAGGCTTGAGTCAAGTCAGTTCAGGACAATTTTTTGTTAGTTTACTAATTTTCTGATTAAATTGGAACCAATGGGAAGATTTAATTGAAAAATAAAATATAAGTGAATGTTTTTATGATAAAAGTTGCAATAAGTAACATGCATGTCTAATTTGACCAACATTGGATTAAGCAAGTGTGTTTATATATAGATTTATCCCGCATGGGGAGAAGTTTATGTAGAATCTCTGGTTGGCCTAGAGGGGGGTGAATAGGCCTGTCAAAACAAACACTCAAACTTTTATCAAATTCATCCTACGGCACTACCGCTCTAGGGGGCGGCACTGCCGAACTACGGCACTGTCGGGCCAGAACAACGGCACTACTGCACCTACAGACAACTTCGAGTCACAGTTTAAAATCCGTGAATAAAAATTTAGATCGGAGAAATTTCCTAGCTTACTACAGGTATGACAATCACAGATCAAGAGCTAGAAGTAGTAGGAACACCACACACAAGTAGATCGACTAGAAACCCTAGAAATCACCTCAACCACAATATATTATGCAAGTAATGTAAATCAAACATAAGTGACACAATGATTTATCACATGGTTCGGCTCGCCACCAAGGCTTGCCTACCTCCACGTTGTTGAAGTTAGCCACTAAGGCTTAGGGCTTTTCAACCCTTCCTCATTCTCAAGTCAAGAGACTTAACTTTTAAAACGAGGGGTGAGTTTATTAGCTTTAAGAGATGGTTACAAACCTCCTGAGGCTGCCACACAAGTTAGCAAGCTCCACGGGCGACGCTCTAACCGGTTAGGAGCCAAGTTTCAAGAGTAACAAACACAACCATAGGTCAAAACGTTAGCCAAGTGCTCTTTAGAGTTGGGGAATCAATGAAACTACTCTCTAATCGAGTTTGGACCCTTTTCTCTTAAGGATTGATGGGGAAATCAATGGATTTACTTAGGACTTGAGGTCAATAATGAAGGGAGAAAGAGAGAGAGAGAGAGAGAGAGCTCCTTTTCTGTTTTCGATGAGCTGGAATGAGCAAGAGCCAGAAGAGAGATGCTGAAGAGGAAGAGGATGGGTATAAATACCCCCTCAGCCCCAACGGTCACTTAAGTCGCGGTAGTGTCGTGGCTTAAGTGCGGTAGTGCCTCTCTCTAAGTGCGGCAGTGTCGCACCACGCAATACAACAAGGGTAAGAGTGAAGTGTAGACTATCTTGGCTGTGAATCTAAGGATGTATGTGTATGTTTGAGCACTTGATAGCATATATTAGCTTAAGCATTGTGTTCCCCTTTATAGTACAGCTTTTTCTATACTTAAATTTAAAATATAAAAGAATTTAAACCTTCTTTGAGTTTGAAGCCATCTACATTAGTAATTGGGGGCTTCTCCGTTTCGTGTAGCATCCTCGAACATGAATTCCCTATTTATCATCTCGATAAATCTCATTAGTTCTCTAATTACGTGGTTATTATCACCAAAACCCACAATTAGGGCTTGATTGCACTTTTAGTTTGGCATAGTACTTATGCTAGTCCATCCTGCATAGCGGGAGAAATTTTATGATGACTCCTATGTTTTTGTATCCTGCATAGCGAGAGAAGTTTAGGTAGCTCTTATGCTATCCTAGTATTGACCATGGCACAATAGAAATGCACCGTCATGGTCAATACTAACTAAAAGATAAGAAAAGATGCAAGTGTGACTTGCAAAAGCACCGCTCATAAAAGACCCCGTTGAGTTCTTAAAGTGGAATGGGGACAATGTACTCATATACGGATCAAGAAATAACTTTATTTGCATGGCATAATCATGTGAATGAAGTAAGTCATAAGTGTCTCATCATTCACAGTTTTTTTTAATAGCTCTCGAAATTATAGAGGTAAAGTTCATGCCATATTTCAAGTGAGAGAATTGTGAGATGAATTAATAGTAAGAATTAAGATCAATTAAGAAACTACTCTTTATTAAGAGTGAGATAAAGATATTGATGAATGTGTACTATTTATTAAGAGTGAGATAAAGATGTTGATGAATGTGTACTCTTCATTAAGAGTGAGATAAAGTTTTTGATGAATGTGACCATCAGTCATAATAATGATACCCCTAAGCAGAGAAACAACTAAATTCCTAGATTTTTTAAAGTTTCGAGAGGAATATAGCGTAGTCACCATCAAAGATATTAAGGCGGTGCTTAAAGCGCCATATAAGGTTTTAATAGTTTAAACCCAAATAAGAAATTTGAAGATACACTATCTTTATAAAAGATGGGATGATCTGGGGGAGCACGTTATATAGAGACCTATGACTTGAAGAGCAGCGAGACCGCGTGCCCACTTCAGTGATTCAAAACAATGAATTTCTCGATACCTGTTGATGTTGTATGACTTATACAACACCTATTATTGTCTCTTCAAAGAAGATGAATAATGTAAACAAGAATCTTATGATGCATGAGCCTGTAGAATCAATTACCTCTTGGCAATAAAGAGCAACAACAGCCCCACATGAAATTGCTAGTAGCTGAGGCCCCAGAAGGTCTCAAAGAATTAGTAAACTAGTTTTCTGATGACTATGAAGTCTATGTTAGTGAAGAAATTCAAATGGAGGGTAATCCCACCTCATTTGAAGAAGCCATGAGAAGCATTTACTCGTTTGAATGACAAGAAGCTATGGAAGTTGAAATGAATTCGATGAATACCAACGATGGTTGGGACTTAGAAGAAATTTCTAATGGAGCCAAAACAGTAGGTTATGGAAGGGTATACAAGACAAAATATGACTCCAAACAGAATATTGAAAGATATAGAGCATGACTTGTAGCAAAAGGCTTTATGCAAAGAGAATGAATAGATTATGATGAGAGTTTTCTCTCCAGTCTTATGCAAGGATTCTTTTAGAATCACAATGGTGCTATTGGCACGTTACGATTTAGAGTTATATCAGATGGATATAAAGACGACATTCCTCAACGGGATTTATATAAAAACGTTTATGGCACAACCCAAAGGTTTTGTCGTGGAAGAAAAAGAATGTATGGGATGCTGCCTATAAAAATCCATTTATTGGTTAAAACAAGTCTCTAGACAGTAGTATTTGAAATTGATGAAACAATAAGAAAGTTTTGGGTTTAAAAAAAATGAGAAGGACAATAGCGTTTATGCGAAGTTCAAGAATGGAAAATTTATTTTCCACATCCTGTATATAGATGACATTCTACTCACTAATAGTGATGTTAATCTGCCATTGAAGAAGAAGAAGTTCTTGTCCTCAAGTTTCAATATGAATGATCTTGGTGAAGTAGAAATTCACCGAGATAGAAGAAAAGGGGTATTAGGACTATCGCAAAGGCATACTTAGAAAAGATTCTAAAGAAACAAAGTATGCATGCGAGTAAATCTACGCCTGCTCCTGTAGTCAACGGTAATAGATTTGGAAACTTTGAGTGTTCCTGAAACCGATATGAGATCGATCAAATGAACATAGTTCCATATGCTTCAGTTATTGGAAGCTTAATGAATGTACAAGTAAGAACTTACCCTGACGTAGCTTACGCGTCCAGGATATTTTGGTAAAAGTCCAGTCTAGGTATAGATCACTGGAATTGAGTTGAGAATGTCTTGCAATTTTGTAGAGTATTATGGGCCTCATGCTGAGTAAGAAAGAACAAGTACTCTCAAATAATTATGGGTACAAAATGTTAAGTCTTGGCGAGATGTATAGTGAAATCCACAGTAGTTGCTAACACTCGCAGTTGGCGTATTATTGTGGAAAAGTTTTAATAAAATAGTTGTGGTGTCATCAATGATGCATACCATAGAATAGCTTGTCATGGGGCTTTAGGAACAGGCAAAAGGTTGTTAAGGGAATATGTACCCGGATTTAACAATGGTAGACAACAACAATAACCATTTAAAGTAGTTAACTTTTAAGACAACAGGTCAAGTGTGCTGCCAAGCACATTAGCACTAAGTTATATATTATAAAGGAGAAAATCCAGAATCATTTTGAAAGCATTGAGCATATGAGTACCAAGCAAGTACTTGTTGATCAGCTTACCAAAGGCTAACCACCCAATGCGTTCAGAGAACACACAATCGACATGGGTCTACGGGAAAACCTATGATTTCTGGATACTGAGGGCCTAGTTGAGAATCTGTTTCAAAACAGAGAGGTGCATTGTAGCTGTTAAATCTAATGGCAACTGACCGTGACGACGAGGCATGCTCTATGCACTGATCTGTGATAAAATGGGAAAAAGATAAAGTAAGTTAAGTATAAGACATAAGGTGAGATAAGGGGGAGAATGTTAGGTTGATTTCCACCAATTTGGCCCAACGGTCAATTGGGCCCTTGACTCACGTCCTGATCGAGGGCGCCCAGCCGCTCTCCTGGCTGGTGGCCTCCCGTCGCACAGCGCTATGTAAAGGAGGTGGGGGCTGGGGCTTGAGAAACGAGGTTTATCGCAGCCGCTAGCCCTACTGAGGTTCCTAGCCCTAGTCCAATCTAGAAGGGCGCGCTGTGAATGACGGGAAGTACCACCGCCCTCGCCGCCGCCACTGGACAGCTCCTCCACGTCGCTACTACATCTACGGTGGCGCTATGGCCGTGACTGTGAGGTACATCATCAAGGTTTTGTCTAAGTTAAGTAATTACCACTGATCTATGTACCTAGAGGTCCTTCAATTCTATCAATATACTGTACTGTCTTTGCATTCCATTTAGCAAAGCTCTTTCAATAGTACATCCACTGCTATTATTTTCTTTTGGTGACAGTGTGACACATGTAAGGAAGATAGTCCATTGATTCATTCCTAGGAGGAAACCAAACGGACACCAGGCCTTGTTTAGATTACAAGTTTTTTCACTCTCTTCATCACATCAAATCTTTGGACACATGCATGGAGTATTAAATGTAGATAAAAAAATAACTAATTACATAGTTTGATTGTAAATTACGAAACGAATCTTTTGAGTCTAGTTAGGCCATGATTGGACAATAATTGTTAAATACAAACGAAAGTGCTACAGTGTCAAATACCGATTCTTAACCCCAATCTAAACAAGGCCCACTAACTAACTAAATGCAAACCAAGGACACTCTTTCTGACACTGTCTCTGTAGAAAAAGGGGTACAAGTTGTGTTAGTTTATTCCTTGACAGTATAAACTATATGGGTATATTTATCTTACCAGTACAGAGTACAGTGTGAAGCTTAAGCAAGTACTACTAGAATGCTATCTATGCAGCTTTCAAGGACGAGAAACCCTTAGTTATTGTTAGGCAAGCAGAGGACATCTCTTTCAGGAACGGAACCGTGCAAGACCAAACTCTGCACTTCAACGCACACCGTTGGGCACCTGCACTTCCAGTTATTCCCTTCACGTACAAGTGAAGGGTTTCAGCACAAGAGAGATACCGATGTATGCTGTCGCTTGTTATTATTAATTATACCTCTTGCGGGCAAAGTGGCAACCTTTTTTTTATGAGGGCGAAGTTAGGAAGAAAAGCTGCTGCAGAGTCCTCCTAGCCTAGAAGGCAAAAGAAGGCTACACCACCAATTCAGTACTGTAGCTTGCTGCTCGCAAGTCATGCTCATCTGTCTGAATTGTGATGATCCAGTCATCCAGAACAACCAAACATGGACTTGGGGTCCAAACAAAAAGAAAATATAATTCTCGTTTTTTTCGAGAAATCAAACAGTTTCAAATTTAACCGAATCCATATAAAAATATTAACATTTATGACAACAAATAAGTCTCATTCGAGTTGTCATGAAATAGTATATACATGTTGATATTATTTTCTATGAACTTAGTTAAATTTGACTAGTTTAAATTTGATCAGATCCAGAATTACATTGTCTTTTTTTTTTTGGCTAGGAGACCGAGACAGCAAGTCAGAGAAGTCGTTGCTGTTGTACACGTAGAGACTTTTGGGCTAGTATGTACAGCAAACAGCTGGGAGAAGAGAAAAATTGGACGTGGAATGGACTGGGTGATGGATCGGAGAGAGGACAAGAGTTGGTCACGTACGAGTACTCCCATTTCTAGGAGGAGAAGAAGAAATCGGCCCATCTGGCACTGATGAATGCTGCTTGGATCATACTCCCCCCCTCCTAGACAGATGTAAAGTCAAGTGCGCTCCTCTCTCTGATCTGATAGATAACAGCATATATGAATCAGTACATGACAATTCACTTGATCTTTAAAGAACAGTCCGTCACTGAACTGTAAAGCTTGTTCAACCGGTATCCAGAATGCAGATGGATCACTTCTGAACTCTAGAGATGAATGAATAAGGCAGCAGTGAAAAGCCAAAAAATGAATAAGGCAGCAGTGAAAAGCCAAAAAACGAGAGACGATCCGAGCCTCTGCTTTTGCTGCCTGCGAATGAACATGATTCTCTCTGGGTCGGGGTCGCGGCCGCCGCAAGAGCATGCACGACGGGTGGGTGGCTCAGGTCAGTCAGCCCACGCGTTTCCTCTTGACCCCGGTGCCCTGGCACTGCAGCGTGCAGCAGCCTCAACTCCTGAAGAGGACGGCGGATAGGGACAGCAGCTGATTGGCGACAGGCAGTCAGGCAATGGTAATGAGACATCTCCTCACATTGTGCAGGGAATGCAAGGAGGAACAATATAAGCATAACCACCAGGCCTCCTCATCTGTCCCTCATGCCGATTATATTGAGTGGCATGAAGTGTAAGATGATCCGACTAGTAAAGTACAGGAGGGCTTTGGAAATCAAGTCACAGCAGCACACATGCATATATTCAAGTTCGATCCATTTCATGGACCAAGGATGGTTGGCTCTTTGATACTACAACCAATTGTGAGGATCTGGAGAACTTCAGAAAAAAAATAACATGGAACAATGGATTGCAGTAACAATAGCAGGGAATCTAAGACTGAAGTCAACCCGTTACAGTCTTACAGACACTCATGAAACTACTACTATTCTAGGGTTCTAGACATCCATGTCTGCGATAAAAGATACAGTGATACACATTCAGATCGAATCCTCAGGTTACATAGTGCTAGGATGCTTAAGTTAAGCATACAAGTTTAAAGGAAATTTCGTATGCAAAATAAAAGCAGGAAAGCGTGCCTTCTCGGAGGAGTGTCATCTTGGCTCCCGACTTGTTGCTTGCTTCGACTGACCGATTTACTGAACAGATGTAGGACTTGCCTCGTTGAATCCTATCATGCATCTAATCAACAGACAACAATGTAGAATTACTCACTTGCCTTGGTGAATCTATCATGCACCTCATCAACAGACAACAGGCCAACATCTCTACCTGCAGAAACAGCAAGTCCGTCATACAAGGAAACATTTACTTCAAAGCATCATGCATGCGTATTAGAAACTTTCAGGCTCATGAGGGTCACAAGACAGTACCAGCAGTCATGAAGCTTGAGTAAGGATAAATTTTGGTGTAGCGAATACACCTTCATACACTTCATCGACTCCAGGTTGAACATGACGATGCCAGTATGTGTCCACAGGAAGATCACATTGTTCTCCTCCTTAAACCACACTATTCTCAACGCCGGCCAATACAACTGCAGTTCTAGTGGGAGGGTCATGTCCAGCAGAACAGTTTTGCGCAGCACCCACTTTGCAGCACTGCTAAGAATTGTATCCCACACCCAGAATTGGATGTTGTGTTCATATTCATCTAACATGACAATACAAAGGAGGCCATCCTTCGTCATGAACAGATATCTGAAGAGGCGGAAAGGTCGCCTCACCTGAAGGTCGAGACGGAACCAATTGATCGAATCGAATCAAGGAGCAGCGAGGACGCGAGCGGAACTAGAATTTCACCGTGCGCGCGCGTCTGTTAATATGGGGGCCCGGCGGGCGGCGGTGTGCGGTGGCGATTTCCAGTCCTTGTCGGCTTCGGTTCCGTTCGTCGTTTGGAAAGGCAAGAAAACAGAGGTACCAGAGTCTTTTTTTTTTTTTTTTGAGCGTGGCGCCGCCTGCAGCACCATCTTACTTGCGGCCCGGTCCGGCCCAATATATCCAGCCTTCCAAGGCCAGCGGACAACCCACTCGGCGCCTTAAGTGGCCCAACGGACCGCGGTGGCTGCACACCAACGGACGTTGCGGGCCAGCAACAGCAAGCGCGCAGCGTGTGAGGCCGGGGCGTGACTGTGAGCGCTCGCCGCTCGGCCAGAGCCCAGAGCCGCAGGTCGACTCAAAAACATGTCGGCAGGTGTTGGACTCAAAAACACTCGGCCCGTGGGCCGTGGAGCGTGAAGCCCTTGTCAAGTGTCCACGAGGTAGCTGGGATCCATTCCTATCTTCTACGTCGATTGTGCCCGTTTGACGTTACTCATCAGTTACTAAGTTCCCTTAAAAAAAATCAGTTACTAAGTTCGTTTAATTGTAAAACTGGATTTTTAGATATTTCAACTTTTGCAATGATGCGATTTATCTCTATAAGTAGTTTTAAAAGCGGTGATAAAGATAAAGCAAACTCGCGCAATAGTTTAGGCTCAACTAGAATTTATCAAAAAAATTATAAAATAATTTTCCAACAAATTACCCAAATATTTGATCATGGCTGAACTCGGTGGTAATTTGATGCGGCTTCCACACACGCTCTGGTGGCGGAGCCACACCAAACTCCCCAAGCAGCCAGAGCACTTCCGCGTCCAAAATCAGAGGAGCTGGAACCCTTTTCACGGTACGGACGCGGAGCTGCCCTTAGAAGCTCCGCACAGGTGCTCCAGCTCCGCCTACGGAGCTCACGGGGGAGGAGCCCTGCCAAGCTCCCATATAACACTGTTGTATAGATAATAGATACATATGTTGCTCCAAGTGTAATATGAATTGAGCTAACTTTCCACTTTGTCCCCTCTCGATCCATGTGGACCTACCGGAGGGGATTGTTTCGTTCTCGAACACTCTTAAGGGCCTGTTTGGTTCGCATTTTCCTCACCGTGCGGTGCGGTGCGTACAAGATCTGTGGTAGGACGCAAAATCTAACTCCCAATTTAATCTCGCGGTGAATGGGTGGGGGCTGTGGTGAAAATCGTGGATACCGCAAAGCGTTTGGTGGGATTTTGGTTGATTCTGCCGGTTAGCCATCGAAAATCTGATTTTAAGCATATTCAAACAGGGCGTAAATCAAGGACTGTTAGCCAAAAAAAAAAATCAAAACGCCCCAGCCCAACTGAACTGCTACTAGGCCCGAAAGCACAGCAAGCAAAGTTTCTTTTTTTTTGACAACGCAAGCAAAGAAGTACGTCGCGGCACGTTTCATCACACCAGTTACGTGACATGCGAAGTACGCTTTGCAAGCAAGGACGCTCCCTGGTCCGCCTCATCATCAGCTCCTGACCGATATGATTCGGTCCTCCCCTGTCCCCTGTGGCCGTCGTTCTCTGGACGACAAGTGCTGCCTGCTGCGTGATGCAAGCATGGGGCCGGGGCAGCTAGGACTAGCAGCGCAAGGATGCAAATGCAAGGAACAACGTCCAAATAAACCCTGAATGCAATGCACCCTACCTAAAGCTATCTTCAACGACAACACCCAAAATACAAGACTTATTCGTAGCGCTATAGACAAAAGGTTCAATACATATTCGGCATCTTCTCCAACAACAAAACTCAAAAGATAATCCTTTCTGTAAATGAATTTTCAGGAAAGAGGATGTCCATATTTGGGTTGCGTCTCTCCGACAGGCCAAAATAGGTGTCCCGTATAGATACTCCGTTAAAGACTAATCTTAGATCTCTTGCTATTTATTTTAAATTTTTATTGGAGACAGTCGCGAAAGCTACGTCTAGAGTTCTAGTAGACCAATTATTTTCTACTCCCCAACGTACGTACACCATCGCAGCAGCCATCTCTTCCGTTTGTTTATTCCCGTCTGGCGCCGGTCCTTGTCCAATCGGCCGGCCGCCACCACCACCTCCATTGCCGGCCTTGGGCAGCGAACTGGGAGATGCGACGCACCACGCCACGCGCTCCTCTACCTCACCGTACCTGGCCCGGCGCCCTCACAGGGTCAAACATCACATGCGTGTATATAAGACGCACCCCCTCCTTCAATTCATCCAATCTCGGTGAAGCTTACTCTAACACACAAGCTGTGATCGGTAGTTAGTAAGCTGTGATAGATCGTTGCACCGGCGATCGACGTACGGCGGCGGGCAGTGGCACAGCTAGCTAGCTAGCTAGCCATGAGGCAGGCAAGGCCGTACTCGGGGATCTTCTGCGGCGGGGTGTCGGCGCGGACGGGGCCGCACGCGCTGCCGCTGGCGCGCATCAAGAAGATCATGAAGCGCTCCGCGGGGGAGACCGCGGACGGCGGCGCCAGGATGATCTCCGGCGAGGCGCCCGTGGTGTTCTCCAAGGCGTGCGAGCTCTTTGTCGCCGAGCTCACCCGCCGCGCCTGGGCCGCCACGCTCGAGGGCAAGCGCCGCACCGTGCACAGGGAGGACGTCGCCACGGCCGTGCACAACACCGACCTCTTCGACTTCCTCGTCGACGTCGTCAACGCGGACACTGCCGGCGGCGACGACGCGCACGATGACGACGACGTCGGCGACGGCGCGCTGGGGTAAGCAAGCTCTGGAGACGAATTTTCCAGCCTGAGTGCTCCGGCTTCTGGCTCAGAAAACCACCTATTCCCGTATGTCTATTTGTGCTGCGCAACAAGGACGCCGATGCTCTGATGCAGTGACTTGTAGTAACTTCTTTCATGCAATCCTATATGCAGTGGCATGTTGTTGTTACTTGTTACTACTGGATGAATGAAACTTTTTTTTTTTTGGAACGAACTGAATGAATGAAACTGGGCATCTGCTACCAGATCACATACGTACGTACTCATTGCCATTGGAGATCTTTGTCAGGAGATATTTCTTTCGAAGACTTTCATCTTAGCATGTTTTTTATTATATAAGAAGAGGAGACGAGGACTTTTATCTTGGAAGTATAGGTCTATGACAATTCACCATTTTTTTAAAAAAAAATCCGTGCCTTGTCAAATTATTTTGGGTGTTTCTGCCTTCTCCGGTACTTGTCCATGACCTGAAACTGAAAGCAGCAGCACCCAGACCCAGTGCAAAATCCAAACGTATACCAGCACACGCAGCCGGACCCGTGACAGTTTATGTGCAAGCCATACACAAAGGGCTCAGCCACCCTAAGGGTGAGAAAATGGGAATTTTGTCCATACGGGAAGTGGGCTTCGCTAGAATACCCTCAAGTTGGTGGGCTTCGCCAAAATGCTTTTATAGAAGGGCAGGGATTGCACTGCGCCGTTCCACTTCACATCGGTGGCTACTGTCCCCAACCAGAAACGCACGAACAGGAAGCTGAGCGGAACAAACAGAAAAGGGCGGCTCCAAGAAATTTAACCAAATCCTACCCAAACCTCCATGATCCGCTCTCAAACTTTGCACAGATACAATTCAACCTAGCACGAACCTATTCCACAAAAATCATTGCCTGGACGCGGTGGGGCGGCGGCCGTGGCCTGGTGCAGAAGCGTCGGGGCGGCGACCGCGGCGTGGCGCGGACGCGGCGGCGGCCTAGCGCAGACGGTCGGGGCAAGGACGCCTGGTGACGCGCGGCCTGTCGACGGCGGCCTGGCGCGGACGGGCGGCGGCGGCCGGCGTCGGGCTCCCGCCCAAACACCGGTCGAGACGGAGAGAGAACGGGAGAGAAAGGAGAAATTGTCGTGCCGTGAGAAGCAGAGCAAGAGGATAAGGTAGAAGGACACAGGGGTAAAACGGTCATGCCTGCTCAAAAAGATGGGGTCAGAAATTTACAAAGTTGGAAAAAAACACGAAATGGCAAAATAGCGTGAAACACACATTTCATAAGGGCATTCTGACGAAGCCTACAAACGACATTCTAGCGAAGCCCACTCCCCGTAAGGGCAAAATTCCCATTTTCTCCCCTAAGGCTAGGCAGTACGCGCGGTATGTAATTTCAGGCTTCCATGTTCAGGTATACATGCTCCAGTTACAAGTCCAAATGTTTCAGCACAGATATTTGTAGGATCTGAAGTTTTTTCCTGAACTGTGCAAACGCAGAGCTGCATAATGAAATTCAGAATAGTTGTAGGATCTGAACTTCTTGTGAATTCAAATTATTGCAAGCAATGGGAATGTGAGAGATGTCTAACATGTTTCGTCAGCGAACCCAAGAAGCACAGCACCGTCTGGAAATTCATATGACAGTAAGACACTCGCAGTTAGCAGCATGCTGCCGATTTCAGGATCCACATCCTCTTTGCTAGCTACATTCACTAGCGATCAGGACCAATTCCTCAGGTTTTGACATCTCCACGCACTCGGGAGATGCATCGAGCATCATCAGGCGCGTTGTCCCCCTCGGCCCAGAACTCCGACTCGTCGGCGGAGTTGATCTGTCATCGCGAGGATCTCCTTCGACTGCGGGATGCATGGCGGGAATCCCACTCGTTGAGGATAGGGGAGCGGGCGGAGAAGGTGATTGTTCAGCTGTCATCGGAGGCCCCCGCAACCTCGGTTCCGCCTGCCGCACAGTTTGTAGCGCCGTCATCATCATCGGAACCCTCCCCCCCCCCTACCCATCCCCTGCCGACGACTTCCGGTTCGAGTTCGGAGACCGATCCGGGCGGGAAGTCCCCTCGACGTTGGGATGCGAGTAGGATCGGGGTCTTTCAATGTGGTGTCCTCGAATTTCACGGCGGAATTCCCAACAATCGCGGAGAGTTCGCGGCACCGTGGCAAGGCTAAGGGTGTCAGTTTCCTGATCGATGCAGCATCGAAGAGGTTCTCTCGGAGATCGGAGAAAGGATCCATTCCTCTCGATTCCATTGACAGGGAAGAGTGAAGTTGAAACCAATCCCAATCAAGCTTCATTGGGCCTCCAATGGCGGACCAGAGAAGCTGCCTTCAACGGCGGGAGAAGAACAGAGGAACTCAATCAAAATCGAGAAGAAAGGGCCTACAAGTCAGAGACCATGGTTTAGGTTACCCCCCAAGGTGCTGATAGTCCCAGGAATCCTAGGGCGGGCACCAGCTGCTGAGACACGCATCAAACATCAGTTTGGGGGTGAGCCGAAGGTCAGAGACGATGGTGGTTCTAGTCACCGCCCAGGTGATATTGCCATCCCATCCCGCAATCAGGCGACCCACCACATCCAGACTGGGGTTTTCCCAAAGAAAAAAGTCTACTTAACCCCTCCATCTTTTATATATGACCTACTTCATCCTCCAACTATAAAACCATCTGTTTTACCCCCTAAATTTTTCAAAACCGTCTATTTTACCTCCCGGGTGGGTTTTTGACAGCGGTTTTGCTACAGTAACAACGGGTTTGTTATAGTAACGTTGGTTGCTATAGTAATGATGGGTTTGAATTTTCTTTTTTTTTTTACTTTCGGTGAATCTTTGAAAAGATTACAGTAAATTATAGAAAAATCATAAAATAAAAAATCTAATTTTGTTGGACTCCACATGAGTAGATCTACATAGTGAATATATAATACGGTATGCTTTAATACAAAATTTTTACTGTAGCCTTAGATTAATTGGAAAATCTAATTTTATCTGTAATTAATTGAAATAATTCATAGCTGCAGCTTCTATGGTCCAATTGTGGTGAAATTTTTATGGTACGCTAATTATTATATGCTTGAACTATAATAAAAATTTCGTACTCATTGGACTATGTATAACTTAGTTATAGATAAATTCTAATTAATTACAGACAAAATTGGATTTTCCAATTAATCTAAAGCTACAAAAAAATTGTACTAAAGCATACCATATTATATATTCACTGTGTAGATCTACTTATGTGGAGTCTAATAAAATTAGATTTTTCATTTTATGATTTTTCTATGATTTACTATGATTTTTCAAAAATTCACCGAAAATAAATAAAAAAAAATTCAAAACCGCCGGCACTGTAGCAAACCCAATGTTGCTATAGCAGAACCGCTGTTACTGTAGCAAAACCGCCGCTGAAAACCGCTCAGGGGATAAAATAGACGGTTTTAGAAAGTTCAGGAGGTAAAATAGACGGTTTCATAGTTGGGGGATGAAGTAGACCAAGTATGAAAGGTGAGGGAGTTAAGTAGACTTTTTCCTTTTCCTAAACCTTAAATTGGATCCCGCTGCTGCTCATCTAAATCCTTCCCCCCGTTCCAATCTAGCCAGATTCATCGGTCACCTATGGAAAGAGGCGATCAAATCGTTTGCATCTACTGTGCGGGTCGAGCTCGCACCCACGATCTGTGTGAAGATGAATCAAGGAGGTGGGAGGAACAACTTCGGCGGATACGGCTGAGGTGGTGGAGGCAACCGTTGTTAGCTAATCTACTATTACCTCACGTGAACATAGCAAGTGAAGGCGACGTCGAAAAGGTCCCCTACTGTGATACTGTAGCCGCTACAGGTGCAGGCGCCGCATGGCTCACCTATAGCACTATAGCCATGCAGTGGCCGGCGCAGAGTCAGCTCTGTATGTTATCTAGTTACTGTTACAGCATATGGGCTGTACTAGGACTAGATAGATAGAGTTGTATAAATAGACTACCACAGCAACTCAGTAAAGAGAGTTCAGATTTGCCATCTCATAGACAGGGCTTCAGCCAATGCTGGTGTCTTGTATTGTGCATACATGCTCTATTCTCCCTTCTTCTTTTAGCTCTAGCCATAGTGTGTGAGGACGAACAACGCTCATTCGTGGTCGGTATGGCTAGTGGGTGCTCGACAACACTAGCGAGTGCTCGGTAAGATCGACGGAGTGGTTCACTCGCCTGAGCCAGTGATCCTATGGGCCAACAAGTGGATCAGAGTCGTACAAGCGCCGTCGCTAGACTAACCACTGGCGATGATGGGCGGTTCGGAGCTGGGCGACAGCAGTGGCACTGTTGTGTCTGCCCAGCCACGAGAGAAGGTCGTTGTTCATACGATGCGGGAGGTCAGTGGCACCAGTTGGCCGACGCTGACTCGCACCAACTATAGAGAGTGGTCGGTGACCATGAAGGTCAAGCTCAGAGCCCGACGGCTCTAGAATGCTGTTGACAAGGGCACGGATAATGAGGAGGATGACATGTCAGCGTTGGAGGCTATCCTCGCTGCTGTACCGATGGAGTACAGGGAGCCATTAGGGACAAAGAGCTCGGTTAAGGAGGCGTGGGAGGCTATTGCGGCGATACGCGTTGGTTCCGACCACGCAAAGAAGACGACGACCCAGCTTCTGAAGCAGGAGTACGTTATCCTCAAGTTTAAGGTTGGCGAAATGGTGGAGGACTTCTCCCTCCGCCTGCAGACGCTCATCAGCAAGCTGAAGAGCCATGGCGTCACCATCGACGAAGAGAAGGTGGTCTCCAAGTATCTCCACTCTGTGCCAGTAAAGTACATCCAGATCGCTCTTTCTATAGAGACGATGCTGGATTTGACCACCCTCACCATTGAGGATATGACAGGCCGTCTGTGGGCGGTGGACGAGCGCCTAGAGCAGGCAACAACAATGAAGGACAGTGGAAAACTCCTGCTGACGGAAAAGGGGTGGGCTGCTCGGAGGAACTCCGGGAAGGCAGTCTCCTCTAGTCACGTTGGCAAGGGCAAGCACCACGGCAGGGCTTCTTCAGAGAAGAAGTAGGTCGACTCCTACGCCTGTCGGCGTTGCGGGAAAATAGGCCATTGGGCACGGGAGTGCCCAAATCGCAAGCAGGGCAAGAAGGCTCAGGCTCATCTAGCGCAAGCCGATGATGAGGATGAGGCCACTATCCTGATGGCGATATTCTATGCACTACACGACGTTGAGGCCGTGGAGAAGGAAGAGGCGACGACGGTGGAAAGGACCTAGGAGGGCCCTGAAGACCGTCAACCACTACGAACCGCACGCCCAAGTTCACCTTAGGCGTGTGGGCGTCGACCAGGAGCAACGGTGGTATCTGGACTCTGGTGCCAGCAACCATATGATGAGCTTCAAGGAATCCTTCTCCGAGCTCGATGGTGATGTTACCGGTATGGTGAAGTTTGGTGACGACTCATGGGTGGCTATCCAAGGGCGCGGCACCATCATCTTCAAATGCCAGAACGGGGAGCACCGCACGCTAATGGATGTATACTACATCCTGTAGCTACGTTCCAGCATCATCAGCATTGGTCAGCTGGATGAGCGCGGTAGCGAAGTACTGATCAAGGACGGCGTCCTTTGGATCAAGGACCGGGAGCATCGACTTCTTGCCAAGGTGAAGAGGTCCCTGAACTGGTTGTACCTGCTCGACCTGAAGGTAGAGTAGCCGGTGTGCCTGGCGGCAAGGCACTTCGAGGAACCGTGGATGTGGCATGCCCGGTTCGGACATCTCAGCTTCGATGCGCTTGGTCAGCTAGAGAAGATGGTTCAAGGACTACCCCACATCAAGCACGGAGGCGAGCTATGTGATAGCTACCTGGCTGGGAAGCAAAGGAGGCTACCTTTTCCAAAGGCGGCCAAGTATCGTGCGAAGGACACACTCGAGCTTGTCCACGGCGACCTCTACGGGCCGATCACGCCTGCTACATGCGGTGGTCGGTGGTACTTCCTCCTGCTCGCGGATGATTGCAATCGCTACATGTGGCTACAACTCCTGACGAGCAAGGATGAAGCGGCGGCGGTGATCAAGAAGTTCAAGACACGTGCGAAGGCCGAGAGCGGCAAGAAGCTTCGTGTGCTGAGGACTGATCATGGTGGTGAATTCACTTTGGTAGAGTTCGCTACGTACTGCGTGTATTAGGGTATGGGGCAACACCACACCGCGTTGTACTCGCCACAACAGAATGGCGTGGTGGAGCGACGGAACTAGACAGTGGTTGGCATGGCCTGATCCATGATGAAGGCCAAAGGCCTGCCAGCAAAGTTCTAGGGAGAGGCAGTGACTGCGGCGATGTTCATCCTCAACCATGCTCCGACCAAGGCTTTGACGGGCAAGACACCATTCGAAGCTTGGTATGGGTGCAAGCCAAACATGTCATTCCTCCGGACATTCGGTTGCATCGGCCATGTCAGGAAGACGAAGCTGAACCTCACCAAGCTAGAGGACAGGAGCACACCGATGGTGTTCCTAGGTTATGTGGAGGGTACCAAGGCATACCGACTCTACGACCCACATGGAGACAAAGTGCTTGTCTCACACGATGTTGTGTTCGACGAGGAGGCAGCTTGGGACTGGAGCAGTCCGAGCACGAGGGAAGCTAGTAGCTTCACTAACACCTTCGTCATCGAGCACTTGGTCATCCACGGTGGAGGAGACACTGGGGAAGAGGTGCTGAGCACTCTAGGAGGAGCGCCGAGCACTCCGGTGGTAGAGTCGAGCAGTCCTAGGGCAATGCCGAGCACTTCGGGAGGGATGCCGAGCACTCCGGGAGGAGTGTCGTGAACTTCAGGAGGGATGCCGAGCACAATAGGAGTGGTGCCAGGAGGTTCTACAGTGGTGGCGACCACTTTAGAATGGGTGCCAAGCACTCCCATGGCAAGGCTAAGACGTCTTGTAGTGGTGCCAACCACTCCAACACTAAGGCTGGGCACTCCTACAGTGTGGCCAAACACTGTAGGAGTTATGACGAGCAGTCTAGAAGTAGTGCCGAGCACTTTAGGTGCTATGTAGGGCACTCCGGCGGAACAAGGAACTCCATCGACACCGATCGAGTTCGCCTCACCCCCAAGTGACATCACTGAGTTCATAGACGCCTACCACGAAGGTGAGGAGGTGCGGTTCCACAGGCTGGACGACATCGTCGGTGGCACATGTCCCTCAGGTCTGGCGGGAAGGCTGCTCAATGATGCAGAGCTGCTACTCGTCAGTGCAGAGGAACCACCACGTTTGCGCTAGCCGAACGCGATAGGAAACTGGCAACGGGCGACGCTGGAGGAGATGAAGGCGATCGAGGAAAACGAGACTTGGTAGCTCGTCGATCCACCTCCAAGATGTCATCCGATCAGCCTGAAGTGGGTGTACAAGGTCAAAACAGATGAGCTCGGTGCCATTGTCAAGCACAAGGCGCACCTTGTCGCCCGAGGCTTTGTTCAGCACGAGGGCATCTACTTCAAGGAGGTCTTTGCACCAATAGCGCGCATGGAGTCGGTTCATTTGCTACTAGCCTTGGTAGCTAGTAAAGGACTGGCACGTCCATCATTTGGATGTTAAATCGGCCTTCCTCAATGGCTGAGCTAGTGGAAACTGGTCTTCGTCAGGCAACCTTAAGGGATCGCCATCAAGGGAGAGGAGCATAGGGTGCTCCGGACTACGCAAGGCACTCTATGGGCTGTGGCAAGCTCCTCGAGCATGGAACACCTAAGCTTGACGCCATGCTAGGCTGAGCTTGGGTTTCAAAGGTGCAGCAACCGAGCACGCGCTCTACACGCGACGATGGGGGAAGGAGGAGCTCAGTGGTCGGCGTGTATGTGGATGACTTAATCAGTCACCAGCGCATGTATGGAGGACATCAATAGCTTTAAGCGCGAGATGGAGGCTCATTTTTGAATGAGTGATCTCGGCGCACTCTCCTACTACCTCAGCATCGAGGTGAGATAGGGAAAGGAGGAACTCACGCTCAGTCAGAACGTGTATGCCTCTAAGCTATTGGATAGGAGCGGCATGGTGGAGTGCAAGCCATGTGTGACTCCGATGGAGGAGCACCTGAAGCTGATAAAGGCTAGTACTATGGCGAAGGTGGATGCAATACTCTACTGGAGCATCGTCGGCGGTCTACGCTACCTAGTCCACCTGAGGCCAGACATTGCATTCGCCGTGGGCTACGTCAGTCGCTTCATGGAGGATCCCAGAGAGGATCACTGGGCTGCGGTGAAGTGGCTACTATGCTACATCAAGGGGACGGTGAATCATGAGATCATCTTCCTAAAGACCAATGGGAGTAGGCTACAACTCACTGTGTTCAGCGATGCAGATATGGCGGGTGATATCGACGGGCGACGGAGCACCTCTAGCATGCTCGTCTTCCTTGGATCGGCCCTAATTTCATGGCTATCGCTAAAATAGAAGGTGGTGTCGCTATCTACATGTGAGGTAGAGTACGTAGTGGCGGCCACAGCGGTGTGCCAAGTTGTGTGGCTACGCCGGCTGCTGGGTGAGCTGACTGACGTGGAATCTCTCCCACCAGCACTAATGGTGGACAACTAGCCCACCATCGCCCCGTGAAGAATCTGGTTCTGCACGACTGGAGCAAACACATCGACTGTGAAGTTCTACTTTCTCAGGGACTATGTTGATGGAGGGCAGATCGTCATCGAGTTCGTTGAAACTGGTCGGCAACTCGCGGACGTCCTCACCAAGCCGCTCGGATGACTTCGACTCACTGGAGCTGAAGGAGATGATTGGCATGGAGGGGGTACAAAGGTTAGTAGTAGGATTAGGGGAAGATTGTTAGCTAATCTACTATTACCTTGTGTGAACACAGCAAGGGAAGGCGGCGCCGAAAAGGCCTCCTACTATGATACTATAGCCGCTGCAGGTGCAGGCACCGCATGGCTCACCTGCAGCACTATAGCCATGTAGTGGCTGGCGCAGAGTTAGCCCGATATATTATCTAGTTACTGTTATAGTATATGGACTGTACTAGGACTAGATAGATAGAGTTGTATAAATAGACTACCATGACAACTTAGTAAAGAGAGTTTAGATTTGTCATCTCACAGACAGGGCTTCGGCCAACGCTGGTGTCTTGTATTATGCGTGGATGCTCTATTCTCCCTTCTTCTTCTAGCTCCAGCTATAGTGTGTGAGGACGGACAACGCTCATTCGTTGTCGACATGGCTAGTGGGATGCTCGGCAACACTAGCGGGTGCTCGGCAAGATCGGCGGAGTGGTTCACTCACCTGAGCCAGGTAATCCTATGGGCCAACAACCATGGCTAGGGGTGGTGATAATGGCGGCCAAGGTCGCAATCAAGGAAGAGGTGGCCCTGGGGAGTGGATAGGGCCGCAATACTTGGGAATGTAAGAATCAAGTAGAATGAAGGCACCAAGAAGGAGGTTCGTCAAGGATACCCAAACAGATCAAGATAATAACAATGCGAAGTGGGAGAAAGCTGTGGGGAAGTTGGAGTACAAGCAAGGCTCTGAAGATGTTGGAGATAAAGGCAGCCTACCAAAGGTGAATCAAGGTAACCCTACACAGGGTGCTAATGAGGTGCCTCAAAAATCTACAATTGCTGGTAACCCTGCTCAGAATAGGATAGCTTGTGATGTTTGTGGGCTTTTCAATCATCTGACCAAAGACTAGTAGAAGGTTGCTATGTGAGATCTATGGCTATACCAACCATTCCACTTATGATTACAAGAGGTGTGTGTTATGGAACACTAGACCAGAGCTATGTGCTGCACAGGTAGAGGACCAAAGCTTTTTCTTCATTGAGGAGTGTGTTGATCCTAGGGTTGCTAGAGAGAAAGAATGTATTGGTGTTATCAACATTATTCAGGGTCATGCCACTAGCGAAACAAATAGAACAACATAGTTTATGTATCTGGTTGGATCTAACTCTTGGAAGTGCAATGCTAGACAGGTTGGGGAAAATAGGTTTGTAATGAGGTTCCCTAATGCTAAGATGGTCAGTGATTGGGGTAAATTCAAAGCCCTTGCTATGAATGATGTGGATGCTCTCATGAAAGTTGAGCAGTAGTCTTCAAGAATTGGGGCAAAAAGGAGTGCTTCAACAAGCTTGGTTTAGGGTTGGGGATATTTCTACTCATCAAAGGTCCATCAGGACTATTGCCAAGGTGGGAGGATTAGTAGGGAAAGTGCTTGAAATTGATGAGAAGACTAGATATAGGGTAGACTATGTGAGGGTAAGAATTGCTTGTAGGGATCTACAAAAAGTGCCTAAGACTGCTGAAGGGACACTTGGACTCTGTCTGCATGATTTCAGCTTTGAAAGGGAAGTTCAGGAAGAAAATACAGTTAGAACTTTGTCCAGTAGTATCAAAGTTAGTAAGAAGGAACCCCCAGTCAAGAAACACAAGATAGAGGAGCAAATCAAACCTGTCTTGTAAATTGGGTCTTCTAGTCATGGTAATCCAAAACAATCTGAAGCTAGCTCCAGCAAGAATACCCAGCATTAGAAGACTATCTATGTACCTAGTTCTACTCCCCCAAAGATGAATAGCAGCAAAGAAGACATGGGAAAGGATACTATTGTGGATCTAAAGAAGATCAGTGAGAAGCAATCTACAACTGATGTGGTGGTGCTGTCTGATTGAGAAGGCAGAGCAAGCTGAGAAGGTTCACATTCCAGATACATTTGATGAGTCTGATGTTGAAAGTGAAACCCTCAGAGAAACTCAGAAAAATTGATGCCTACTCTGAAGTAGGCTAAGGAAGTCGCCAAAAGGATGTGGATGACAATAAGGCAAGTTTGGCACATGGAAGTTGAAGAAAATACTGGACCTACGGGGGGAAAGCCACCCTCTCGGGCATTGGATTAAGAAGAAGAACCTTCTCATGCTGGTCCTAGAAAACCCCCTGAACCCCTTACCCCACTCATACACAGTGGCATCAGTACCCCTGTGAGAACAGGGCCATTCCTTAGATCTGTGCTTTAGGCGTGGGACAGATGAGGGGATTTTTTTTAACCCCTAGCCTTAAATTTGCTCCCACTGAGAAGTCGAACCTAGGACCTAAGGAGTACCGCTGGGACGCTCTAACCAGTTGGACTAGAGGCCCTTTGGCTTGAAGAAAATACTGAGGCTAGTCAATCATGTCATCAGTCTCAAAAGGTCAGATAAAACTGATGTTATCTCTCTAGATGTGCTGATAGGCACAGAGGGAGGCTAATCTATGATGGACCCCATTCAGCTGACTCAAGATGGTATCAATTATCAATGATAATATGATCAACTCTCAGGACAGCATGATAATAGATGATGGTGGTGAAAAAGCTCTAGTTCTTTATGACAAGATGAAGGAAGCTCAGAAAGACCAAGAGGGTGATTTGAATATAGAAGCTCAGATGTAGAGAAGGAGGAGCGAAAGGCTAAAGAAAGATGTCTACCTCACCACCATGGACAAAAACGAGGCTATGGCAAAAAAAAAGAAATCTAGAAGTAACTTAAATAGGTCTCATAAACTTCCTAAAATGAATAATTTTGAGTTAAGCAATTTAGCTAAAAATATGGGCGTGGTTGCTCAGAATGATAATTTTGCTTCTTTTGATGTGCTACAAGAATTAGAAGCTGCTAGAGATTGCTTGTTCATGAAACATCAAAAAAATTCTAATTGTAATGTTTCTGTTGAAATTGTTGAATACAACCCTGAGAATGATAGTAGTGCTTTGGAAGAATGTTTTGAGGAAGAATCTGATTTGGAAGAACTATTGTTTCAAAATTCAAAGAAAAAAATTCTGCAGGAAAAAAAGATTAAGTTCTCCCTAGGGGGGAGGAAGCAAGACCAGGAAGATCCTGGCTTGCAAGATTTAGGTAATATTAATATTCCTGTGAATCTTAAGAAAAGAAAAAAACCAAGGAAAAAATGGTAGTCCAAGGCCTAATTTGGAATTGTATAGGTCTAAAGAAAAAAGGGGTCTCTACGTAACACCCCTCGATGTTACACTACAAGTTTTCTACTAATAACACTTCATGAGCATCATGATTATGTGTTAGTGCATGTGAGAATGAGCAAAGATAAATTTCTTGGCGTGAAAAATGATTAACACAAATGATACATAGAGAATTCAATAGGCATGTTATATCACTTAAGGTTGGAAACCAATTTTTATTAAGCAAAAGTGCTATAAAACATATATGTGACACCTTAATAAAGTTTGAAGTACACATTTTGTAGAAGATAGTGCAACTTTTGTTTTAACAAGATAGTAACGCTAGATAACATTTCTAATAGCTTAGAAATCTAATTTGAAGCAAATCCAAATCAAGACTTAGTCAATTTCTTAAGTCTAAAAATAGATTGACAAAAGCCACATCACACCAAGGTGCACTCGCCAGCTACCGACCGCGTCCTCACCTGCCTCCAGTCCTCTCGTTTCTCCCCTACCCGCCTCTGTGCGCCCGACCACCTCTGTTTTTCGCCGTCACATCGTGGCCACGGTGAGCTAGGGCACAGGCACTTGCCTTCAATTTCGCATGCCTGTGTATGCGCATTGATGTCCGTGTGCCAACCGTCCCTACCTCCGCTTCATCCCTGCGCACCTCACTTGCACCTCTATCGCCTTGCCGTAGCCACTAATGTGGTCGTACCATCTCAGAGCACCACCTGCATCCCACCACCCGCATGTGGCTAGCCCTATTCGGGGAACCTCTATCCAAACCACCACCGCAGCCGCAACCAGGGTAAGATAGTGATGCTATAGCGCTATCTAGTTCACCTCGTGGTGGCTTAAGGTGGTCAGCATGGCCGCGCCACTGTTGTGCATGGCCGCACGCTGTGGTCACCACTTCCGCGAGCTCCACTGCTCTGGTAACCTAGGCTAGTGTAGGCACTAGGGTTGTAGAAGGGGGTCGGCCCGTTAATGGAGCCAGCGCGGGTCCCAGCTGGCCCACGTGGCCGTCCAATGCCATCGCTGCAACAGCCGACACGCACTGCAGGGTGGCTGAGGACCATGCCGTTGTAAAGGAGGGAGTTTCCAAGGGTTTCGTTGCATAGTTGCTCTCTCTAGGAATAGTGAACATGGATTGCTGGGTTAGTTTTCCTAGAGTTTAGGGGTATTTTTGCAAGAGTACCAGCGCACGTGGGCTTCCCCGCCACAGGGCCGCCTCGTGTGTGGGCCTGCTTTGCGTGGGTCGCGCCTGCGGGGGGCGCGTGCATGTGCGGATGGGCCTGCACGAGAATTGGTTTTCCTTTTTCCAGTGAATTAACAAATGTTTTCTAATTTAGTTTTGAGCTGATCTTTGGAAAATTATAGCAAATTCTATAGATGACCAAAAATTGTGAAACCAATTTTGTTAGGTTCTTAAAATTGTGCTTTATCTGTTAGTATATTTAGTTCATATATATATTTGTTGATACCAGCGGCTATTAAATCATTTGTGAGTGTTTAGTATTATTTAGATTAGTATTTGTAGAAATTTTTGTGGTAAATTGGAAATAGCTTTGACCATGAAATTTTTATAATAGATTCATTGTATTATTATGTGCTTACTGTAATTTTTGTAGCCTTAGAATATGTTGAGAAATATGGCAGCTAAGTACTCCTTGTTGTAGTATATAGGAAATCGTTAATAAGAGTTATAATATATTTTAGTTGCTAAGTAGCACTTATAGGTGAAACCCTACTGGTTTGATGGGAATGATGATTAGCTCGGTATCTTAGTCATTAGAGCTAGCTTAGTAGCTTAGTAGATATATTCTTATTTTAAGAACTGTTATTGTCTTAATATTGAGTGTTGCATCGTCATTGCATGCATGTAGAGAACGAGTTGGTGGAGTTCGTGACCGCAGGCAAGCAGGAGTATGAGGAGGTGATCGAGGAGTATGATGAGGAGGTTCTCATACAAGAGGGAGCCCTAGATCCACCAGCAATTGACTTTGTTGACACCCCGCCTGCCCAAGGCAAGCCCCGGTGCATAACCCCTATTTTGAATAAGCACTGAATATATATATCTGTGATGTGCATTTACGTTACAGGCATTTTATAGGAAACCACCCGCATAAATATATCTGTCCTATGAGTCCTACTAGTACAAGTACGAGTAGCTCTATGCTTAGGATTTTCAGTAGCGTGAGTAACTTGCCGTTACTCACAATAGATGATTATTATTATCACCCTTATGATAAAATGGTGAAAGGAAAATGGAGACCGAGTAGAGGATGTGGTATGTGTATTGGTGGGTGTAAGAGGTTGTGTCCCGTGGTTAATGGGGCATAGCTTGGTTACACTATTTTCCCTATCTGTGTCAGTTAAGGACCGGCCATTGCATTGGATTCTAGTCAAGTCACAGACTTATTATCCTGAGTACATACTTGTTTATGAGAGCAGGGAAGGCTCGTTGCTCTCTTATCGTGGGTTTCAGCTCTTTCTGGACCGACTAATTGGAGACGGGGATGGTGGAGGTCTAAGCACCACACTGAGTCTGGGACTCAGGTGTGGGGGCTTGGAGTCCATGTTTGGATAGGGACCTAGACCCCATGATAGGAGAGTGGTGGGTTGGTCCTCCTTGTGCCTGGGGTACAAGCGGGGCATGTGCTTTGGGGTACCCAGCTAGGCACATTGATTCATGAATCACCAGATAATCTGGTATGACTTGTCTACACTCTAGCACCATAGTAAGAAACTGGAAGATGAAAGATGGTGAAATGGATCTGTTTGCTCAACTCTTGCTTAAAAATAGAACATGTGCTTACCTAGAATGGTTAGATAATGAACTAATCATGACTGCTAATAAAAAATATATATAAGGATTCACTACTAGTATTGCTTTCCGCAAAAAGGAAACCCAACAACCCAAAAAGCTTATCATATCCTTTAGAGTCAGGAAGTTATTCCCACTAGTCGGGTAAGTCTTGCGAGTACATTGTGTACTCAGGGTTTATTTACCCCTGTTGTAGGTACAGCTTGAAGAGTAGCTGTTGTGTGGAGGATTCTTCTGGTGGGCACAGACGGATCCTTTATTCTACCGTTAGATGTTTATTTTAATTCCGCTGTTTAATTTCCACACTCTGAACTTGGAACTGTAATATTGTATTTCTAAGAACTCTCGTTGTATGAAATAGACTAAGTATTGTAAACTCATTCTTATTATTGAATCATGGAGAAAAATCATAGATTATTCGAGTTCTCCCTTGGGGTGTGCTCGATGGAACTGCTCGAAGTATTTTGTTTTTGGGGTGCTTAGTGTATAGTGGAAGGCGAGCGCCTTTGGAAGTGTGCTATTTTGGGCGGTTCTGCCACACTCTACTTTCTTAAAAAATCTTATTCTGGTGTACAAGTTTCATTTCATTCAGTTACAGGAAACCATGATTGTTGACTGTGAAATTTCTCTTTTAAGGAAATTTGATATAAATCAAGATTATCTTTGGCTGTGGAATGCATCAAAAGGAAAATCTGGTGGCATATTAGTTGGGGTTCTTTTAGAGAGATTTGATGTGGGTTCCTTTAAACAATGAGAGTTTATGATTCAAATGAACCTCTGGGATAAATTTTTAAAGTTGAAATGGAATATGTTGGTAGTTTATGGTGTTGCACAGGAGGAGAATAAAATGGCCTTTTTATCTGAGTTATCTCATTTTTGTGCATCAAATAGTGAGCCACTGCTTATTGGTGGGGATTTTAATATCATCAGATACATAAAAGAAAAAAAATACCATGGATGGAGTACATAGATATACCCCATTGTTTAATTCTCTGATCCATTTTTATGAGTTAAGAGAGTTAACCATGAATGGTGGTTTGTTCACATGGTCTAACAATCAAACTCCTCCAGTGTTGGAGAAATTAGATAGAATTTTGATGAGTAAAAAATGAGAAGATATTTTTTCTCAAGCTGTTGTTACAAGACTTCCTAGAGAGATATCTGATCACAACCCTTTAATTGTTTCAACTGGAAATGTGATAATCTACCTCATATCCAATTTAAGTTTGATTTGACTTGGTTAAAAAATCCAGAATTATATACTCATGTTGAGTAGATATGGCATAGACCATGCAGAGCAAAAACTGCTCTTGACATAATACAACAAAAGCTAAAACTGTTTAAGCAATTTTTTAAGGGATGGGGTTTTAACCTGCAAGGTGAATTGAGAAAAAAGATAAAAGAATTTTAGCAAGAGTTGGCTGTGTTAAAATCCATTGAAGAGAACATAGGATTGTCCAATGATCAGATTGATAGAAAAACTTGGTTGATGTGTGAAAAATTAAAAAGTCTAGAACAAGAGGAAATTTACTGGTATGAATGCTGTCATGAAAAGTGGCTTCTTAAGGGTGATGCAAATACTTCTTATTTTCATAAATATGCTAATGGGAGAAAAAGGAAGAACAATATTCTCAGTTTAGAAAATAATGGACAGATAATTGAAGGATATGATAATCTTTTAAAGCACGCGTCCGAATATTATGCTAAGTTGTTTGGTCCTCTAGAGGAATCTGAGGTCCAAATGGATTCTGATATTTGGGATAACATCCCACATGTTTCTGAAGATGATAATACGTTTTTATGTAGACCTTTCACAGAAAAAATAAAAGATACTCTATATCAAATGGAAAAAAATAAAGCTGCAGGTCCTGACAAAATACCAATTGAGTTTTACCAACGTTGCTGGGAAATAATCAAGGTAGGTGTTATCTAACTTTTTTATGACTTTTTCAATCTCAGATTTGATATTGCTAGAATTAATTATGGGCTTATTACTCTTATGCCAAAAATAAAAGAAGAATCCAAAATACAACAGTTTATCCCAATTTGTTTGTTGAACTGTTTGCACAAGTTGATTACTAAAACGTTGACTATCAGATTGGAGCTGGTGGCTGGTAAATTGATACATAATGCTCAGACTGCTTTCATGAAAAATAGAAATATCATGTCAGGTATTGTAACACCCTAGGTGTTAAGCATGCATTTGGCATTGGCATTACATGAGCACAAGCATAATTTATCATTCATGAGCATGAGCATCTCAAATTTTATCTCTATGATTGCTTATATCACATGTGTTTGTCACTAAATACTTTACATATGATAGGGTTTACATGTGACCAATGTATAAAATGCTTGTGAGACCCTAGGAGTACCTTAAACATGTTTAGAATGTCACATGGAACAACTTTGGTATTCATGACTTGGACTAATTTGGCCTCCAAGTCATGGTTATAGTGTAATCTATAATTTTCAAGTTGCATGTTTGACCTAAGTTGAACTATACCCTAGAGACTTTGCATGGTTGTGCACCCTTAAGCAAAGTTGTAGTACTTGACTAGAGTAACAACTTTTATTTTTGGGTCAAGAGCTAATTCAGTGCCTAACATGGTCAAATAGGGCTCACAAGTAGCAACGGAATGCTGTTTTCAAACTTACAATTTTTCTAAGTCTAAGAACTGATTTACAGTTTCATGTACCATACTTTGAAGCTTTACAATTTGAAAACCAGCTCGAATTAGACCAACCTCATTTAAGCAAAGTTGGAGTTTACATGTAGCTCTATAACTTTTAGTGATTGAGTTTTTGCCAACTCGCCACGGATTAGGAGATAGAGGTGGATGAACTTGCGCTGTTAGTCAGTGAATTCGGGCCTGATGGCCACGGACGCTGCGCCGTCAGTGGCCGACCGGGGGCAGGCCAGGTGCACTGTGTGGTGGCCATAATCTGGCATTGTCCCAGCCGGTCGGGCCGCAGCAGAGTGAAGACTGAGGCGACCCCGCTGCTCCATTCATTTCCCACTCTCTCTATCTCGCTCGCCTTCTCTCCCACCCACGCACGCAGCAACGCTACCGTCGCCATCGCCGTGTGCCTCCGCCATGCTCGCTCACCGTGCATGTAGCACTGCTGCCTAATCCACCTCGCCCACATCTATGCCACCACCTCCTCTACCACCTCGAACCGCCTTTGTAGCCGCTCGAGCCTTGGTAAGGCCCCATTTCGCCTCGCCGCCACCACGCCATCAATGGAGCGCCATCGCGCTCTCAGCTCACCGCGGCCAGCTTACACAGAAGCACCTCCGCTCTCTCTCTCTCTCTCTCCCTCGTCTAGTCTTCACCGTAGCCGTAGGTCCTAGCATCTAAACCCATTGTCCATTTAGACATTACCGCCTCATTGCACCGGAACACGTCGCCGCTCTACGCGCGGCCTCCATGGCCGCCGTGGCACTCGAGCTCGTCGTTGCCGAGCTGGCCAATCGCCTATATCCTCTCTCGCGCGCCTTAGGTTGAGTAACCATAGACCTAGCAGGTGGCATGATAGAGACCCGTCTCTCGCCACCATCTAGCCAGAACGATGGGAGCACTGCCATGCTCCGTGCACCGCCGCGCGGACATGCATGCGGTCAGAGCTCACCTCCGCCTCGTCGGAACCCTAACCCACCCTTGCTAACTTCGTTAGGTTATCGTGAAGCCATGATGCGCCTCGACTAAGCACACCGCGGCCAGAGAACACCGGCGTACTACCGCGCTGCCTCCGTCGTCCGCCATCGCCACTGGTGAGGGTGCTCCAGTGCACCGCCGATCCAACAAGGGGTACCACTAGGTGCGGGGGATCACGGGGAGTGCAACAGTGAAGACGCTACCGCTGAAGACCTCGTCGTCGGTGAGTTCTCGCTGGTAAGCGCCGTCCCCTGTCCTGGTCTCGCTGACGGGTGGGTCCTGTTGACCGTGGGCCCTATCTATCAGTCTGTGTGTTTCGTTTGAGTTTTCTTATTTTTCACATATTTGAAATACCAACTTCAAAAATTCATATCTAGAGTTAAGAGTGTCCATAAAGTGTAGTATTTTATAAAAAATATGAAATGCACTGTTTCTGGTATTTTTCTAGGAGAATAAAATAGAGCTACATAAATGCTTTTTAAATGTTTTCAATCTTGTAAAATGCATAACTTAAGCTAGGAAAGCGACAAAATTGTTATTCTAATTTTGCTAATATTTTGTTGACATGCTCTAGCTAATAAAAATACTAAACCTACAGTAAGCATGCTTGGAATATGGTCTTCCTATTTAATCTTAAATAATTGCTAGTTTCTAGTGAAAATAAATGAGGTAAAAATTGATAACTAATGATCATGCAAATTTTTACACAGTGTTATGGTACTAGGATACATGTAAGAAAAATATAAAATCTGTTGTTTGACACTTTTCACTAGGCTAAACGATTTTTGCTAAAATGAGCCTATGCAACTTATTATTTTTGTAGAGATGGCTATATTTATTCAAATAGCATGAAATTTATACAGTAGACTTCTGGGAACATAAGTAGGCTACTGTAATTTTATTAGAATTTATGTTGTAATGTTGATATATTTTCCTTATTTCACCTTAGTGTTCAATTAAATTAATAAATGCATTTAAATAATTTACTTGGGCTTGACCATCATGTTTTCTAGAGTGTATATGATGTCTATGAATTGTTGGTACCATTGGTTGTGCCCAAAATTGATTGCTTTGTATGCAGTAAAATATTAATTGTTCTATAATTTAATTTTAGTGACTATTTGGACAGTTCGGTTGTGAAGTAAATTGCATGGGTAAAACGATGTTTGCTGTGGATATTGTCAAAAAAGTTGTATATAACTTACTTATCTTGCTCATGTCAATTTTTTCATGGCAATATGATAAATGGTTTGAGAGTTATAGCTGTTAGAAGTTGGTCTTCAGAAATACTTATTCTCTGAAAATTTCTAGATAGACCTGGAAAGTTTACCTATTTTGACTAGGATAATGGTTGAATCAACTTTTGGTGATTAAATGAAAGTTGTAGGAAATTTTATAAGCTTTCTAGAAAGTCTGAGATCATAGTATTTGGTTGAGTGGAACTCTGGATATAGCCAAAATAAGTAGCTGTTGTTTACAGCAGAAAATGACTAAGTCAATTATAGTTATTTATCTTATGTGATGCTTGTGTAGATGCTTAGGCTAATTGAGATTAGTTGTTAGTTGCAGGTTCTAGGCCTCTTACTGATGATGAACAACTTTACATTAGGTTACTAAAATTGGGTGAGTGTATGTTTCATGTATTATAGAAGAGATATGCACCTACTCAGTAAAGATCAATTAAAAGAAAGTTATACATCTACCTTACCAATGAATGTTAAACTTATCATACACCTTACGGATAACCATGATCAGGAATATGCAATTTATCATCTTATATCTTATGCATTCATGATACTCATTTGTGCATATGCATGCAATAGGTTCCTCGGAAGGAGTGACGCTTCTCGAGTTTGAACCCAAGCATCAGGAGGAGGAGCAGGAAGTTTAGGCAGAAGGAGGAGTCAATGTAGAAGATCTCCCTAAGTGTCCTGACCACCAACCTTCCTCGTTCTTGAAATGCAAGCTCCGGACCATTATAAGCCTCCTATATTTTTACAAATATCACTTGCGTCATTTATGTTTAATGCATTAGGTTATAGGAGTTGGTTGGAAATACTTGCTACATATAGTCCCCTTGTCCAGGCAAATATATCTTGAATCTTTTGTAGGTACAGGATCGAATATATGCTTAGTCGTGCTTAGTCCGGTAGAAGTCAGGTGATTTCCTGTCACCTGAAACATATAGGTAGATAACTGATCACGGTTGGCTATAATTGCTATCGTGGAAATAACCATGTGTTGATGAATAAAAAAAGGAGACCAGACGGGATTGTGATAGAGAAGCGCAAGACATGGAGGTCTTGGTGCCTAGTTATCCCTGTCTATGTTGGTTAAGGACTGATTCGTTGTACGTCCTTATATCATGTTGAACGCACGCCTAACACTTAGTTGGCCGGATAAGTCATTCCGACCGTGAAACCGAGTAGCTCAATTCAGGTCGGGCCCCGGTAAGTGAAAGTGCGCATACTGAAGGCAGTAAGGATGTACGGAGAGCCAATGGCGTGAATCCAAGGGCGGGTTCGAGTCCCGATCTTTCTGGCAGATTGGTAGAATCTCTGAGGGTGCGACGCTGATCGGACCCGCAAAGTTGGTTCCTGAATTGTACCAAAGGTGACCCAATGCGACCCCGATGGGAGAAGTATGGGTTTGTGGTAGGAATAATCCCCCAGCTAGATAGGAATCTATTTGAATCGCCGTCTCTCTCGGATAGTGACAACTTGACTGAGCAGCGGCAACGTAGAGTAACTTAATGGAAACTTGATGGTTATGTTGATGCTCAAATTATTCTTATACCGGATATGGTTACTAATGCTTGTTAGCTTAATCAAGTGATTGCTCTAGTACAGGTGCTAATCTAGAGATGCTTAATTGAACATGTATCCAAATTGATGCTAAAGATATTAAATCTTCAAGTTATGTTACTTAAGCTTTTATGCAAAATATTGTCAAGCTAACTCCACTGATAAAGCCTTGCATACTCCTTGGTGTCATATTATTTCTGGTTTATGACGGGTAAGTCTAGCTGAGTATATTCCCGTACTCAGGATTTATTCCCTCTTGTTGCAGATGACATGATGTACCATGGGTACTGTAAGAACTGTCTTCATCCTGTCGTGGATGAGGACTAAACCATGGGGCATGGTACTCCTGAGTTATCCCCTCTGTTTTGATTTTGCTGGAAATAACCGTAGCACTGGCATGTATTTGAACTAAGTATGATGTTGATGTTAAACTACTTTGCTTCCGCTATTTAAACTTGGTTTGTAATAACTATGTGAACTCCGATGTATGTGTGAAAATTTTAAACTATTTGTGAACTGTGATGTAACATGTGACTAGTTGTGTTGAATTATGTATGATCTTGGTTTGTATGTTGGTTTGTTTAAGATTTCTCGTGATTTCACCAGACTACCGGGTTTATATGGGCTCAAGTATGACAGTTTGATCGCTTCGGCGATTGCTATTGTACTTATGCTCTTATAAATTGGACGGTTCTGTTATAAGTATCATGTGTTTGCATGAGATTTTACATGAAACTAAAAGAAGAAAGGAAGTTGGAATTATTTTGAAATTATACTTCGAAAAGGCATATGACGAAGTCAACTGGAATCTGTTGTTTACTTGCTTGGAAAACAGAGGTTTTCATGAAAAATGGTGTAGTTGAATCAAACAGGTGGTTTCTGGAGGGACAGTGAGTGTGAAAGTTAATAATAAGATAGGTTCTTATATCAAGAGTTTCAAAGGGGTCAGGCAAGGAGACCCTTTATCGCCAATCTTGTTTAATTTTGTGGTTGACTGCTTAACCAGAATGGTTCATAAAGCTCAGGAGAATGGTTTAGTTATTGGTTTGGTTTGCCACATTATTCCCACCGGTGTGGCCATTCTACAATATGCAGACGATACTATTATATTCCTTAAACATGATTTGATGGGAGCAACTTACATGAAATTGTTGTTGTATTTGTTTGAGATGTTAGCTGGACTGAAAATCAATTCAACAAGAGTGAAATTTTTATTATAAATGATGAGGAAGAATGGGGGCAAAAGTATGCAGAAATATTTAATTGCCAAGTGGGGTTATTTCCTATCAAGTATCTGGGTGTACCTGTTAGCCCAAGTAGATTGAAAGTAGCTGATTGGCTTCCTTTAGTTGAGAAAGGTAATAAAAGGTTAGATGTTTGGAAAGGAGAAACCTTGTCTATTGCTGGGAGATCCACCCTGATAAGTGCAAGTTTGAATAATTCTCCAATCTATCATATGTCAGTTTATCTCCTCCCTAAATCTACCATTAACAGTCTTGATAAGACTAGAAGAGCATTTTTTTAGCAAGGAGGGGGACTAAGAAAAAATACCATCTTGTCAAATGGGAGATTATATGCAAGAGTAAAAAGAAGGGAGGCTTAGTATTAAAGATTTGCATAGAATGAATGTTAGCCCCGGCGCGGTCGCGCTCTACAACGCCATGATCCGGATTCCGGGGTCGCGCCTACCACGTGCCCCACGAGCGCGCGCTGGAGCTGTTCGCCGAAATGCCGCGCCGTGGCGGGGAGCAGGCCCTCGCCCCGGACAGCTTCACCTACCCGTACGTCGTGGACGCGTGCGCGAGGCTGCGGATGTGGCGTGCCGCCGAGGCGGTGCACTGCCGCGTCCTGAAGGAGGGGCTCGCCGCAGTGCCGACCGTCGGCAGCTCGCTGCTCGCGTTCTACGTCGCCCACGGGTCGCTGGGCGACGCGAGGCGGGTGTTCGACGGCTTCCGCGACAGGTCCGTCGGCCTCTCCAACCGGATGGTGTCGGTGTACGTCAGGGCCGGAGACGTGAGGAGTGCGCGGGAGGTGTTCGACGCGATGGAGGCCAGGCATGTCGTGTCGTGGAACGCGATGCTCACCGCGTACGTCAGGGCGGCGGACGTCGTGGCGGCGAAGGAGCTGTTCGCGGCGATGCCGGTGAAGGACGTCATATCGTGGACGACGATGATCAGGGCGCTGTCTGACGCGGGGGATTTCGCCGGCATGAGGGGTCTGTTCAACCGGATGCCTGAGAGGAACCTGGTGTCCTGGAACTGCATCCTCTCGAGCTACACCAGGCACGGAAGGTTCTGGCAGGCGCTCCAGATGTTTCCCCGGATGCTGTTTGAAGGTCTCAACCCGGACAGCTTCACCGTCGTCTCGGTTCTCTCAGCCTGTGAGAACTTGAGGAAGCTGAGGCTCGGCCGATGGATCCATGCCAACCTAGTGACTCCGGCACTCCAGGTCCATGCTGAGGTTGGGACAGCCTTGGTCGAGATGTACGCCGTGTGCGGCGACGTGGGCCGGGCATTCGTCGTCTTCCTGAAGATGGACAGCAAGGATGTCTTCTCGTGGAATGTTATGACCCGAGCCCTCGCCATGCATAGACGAGCCGATGACGCACTCAGGCTGTTTGGTGTCATGAGGAAACAAGGGTTCCGGCCCAACCACTTCACCTTCATGGGCGTCCTGCTGGCGTGCAGGTGCGGGTCTCTCGTCGACGAAGGCCGCAGGATGTTTGACATGATGCAGAAGGACTATTGCATCCCCCCGTCGTTGCAGCACTACACCTGCTTTATCGATCTGCTCTCCTGCAACGGCCATGTCGACGAAGCGGTGACCGTGCTGCAGGGCATGCCTTGTCGACCTGATTCTGAAGTCTGGAGGGCACTGCTTGGCGGGTGTAGGATTGAAGCTGGCCTCGGATCAACCGAGGACGCCATAGCAGATGGGCATGTTTGGATTCCTTGCCGAGTACTGTATCGCCTCACCGAGCTAGAAATCGAAACTGGACGCATGTTCCACAAGAGAGCCAAATCGGCTCTCCGGGGCTGGCAAGAATCTCGGGGCCTGTGCCATCCGGGTGAGGCGAGGCGAGGCGAGGCGAGGGAACCTTGTGAAAGTTCCAAGCACTCCCGTAGTTGAGTCAACTGGTGATGAGATGTGTGTGTCATTGACATGAACTCAGATGCTGTATGTGATATAACCTTGACTTGGCTGTCGAATAAGCTGATTCTTTTGGTTTTCTTCGGTCAGGTTTTGATTCTGTAACCGAACTACGAAAAAATACAGGAGGTTTAGTTCATTCCTGAAGGCTTGCACTGACACGAGCACGGTGGCGAAGAAAAGAAAAGGCTTTGCAGTGGCAAATTGGGCTGCTGCTTGTACTAGGGAAACACAAGTTAGCAAGAGTAGCAGATTGCACTTTGTAAAATAGTGTTGATGATGATGACTTGTGGACTTTGAGGATCAAATTCCGTTTAACATGGTACTCCTGTTCTCATATGCATCACAGCTTTTTGAAGCATCCATATGTAACAGCTGTACTGGGACTGTCTTTGGCTCATAAACGGTCATTATAATGAATGAAAGCATTTCCTTTTTTTTAGAGAGAGAGAGAGAGAGAGAGAGAGAATATCCAATCGAATTGTGAAATCGACCTTTTATGTAGTACTTGATCAGTTTTCATAATCGAACATAAATAATCCCCTGAAAGCCTGCAATGGCAAATTGCCAATTGGGCTGCTGCTGTACTCACTGGGAAACATAAGTCAGCAAGAGTGGCAGATTGCATTTTTTTAATTTCTTAACAAGTGGACTGTGATTTGTGAGCATCATAATTCCGTTTTACACAGCTGCGTTAGTACTGTGCCGAGACTGACTTTGGATAGTTCACAGTCATAAACAACACGAATATATCTAATTGACGTCCTATTCGCTTAACTTATCAGTCTGGATTATCAACCAATGTCGCGGTGTTTTTCTTTCGGAACAAATCAGCTTTAGCTGGCTTATCAGCCGAACAAATCGTCAAGCGCTACCTGATTTGGAATCGATTTTTTATGTTCTATTTTGATCAATTTTCATAAACGAATACAGTGAAATTCGTAAGCGTTTACTAAATCGTATTTTGAAAACAAAAACAAAAACGTAAACGTTTATAGTTCCTGCAGTCCGCTAGGCTGCTACGAGACACTTCAGTAATCGAACAAGTTGACTGGAACGGCTTCGAGATGGATCGGACGGCTCACGTTAACAGCTGCCGGAGTTTCGGACCATCCTGTCCATCCCTCTATAAACGAAACCCTGTCCAGTTGTGATCGAGACCCTTCGCAACACCTCCCCAAACCGCCCGGCGGTCGATTCGAGCAGCGCCCAGCAGCCTCTGCCCCGCCGCCACCGGCGACCGCCGGAGCCCGAGGAGGAGGGAGAAGATCTCGCTCGATCCAAGGAGGTGGGGAGAAGATGGTGAGCTCCTCGTCGCCGGTGGTGAACGTGTACCCGCTCGCCAACTACACGTTCGGCACCAAGGAGCCCAAGATGGAGAAGGACACCTCCGTCGCAGACCGCCTTGCCCGTATGAAGGTCAAGTAAGTGCGCTCCGCTCGTGCTTGGTTCGGACCCCTTCCGCCGTCCCGACCCAAACCCTAGGTGGCTAGGTTTCTTACACTCGCCGGAAACCCTAAACCCTAGCGCTCAGATCACAGAACTACTTGTGTTAGTTTGCAAGTTGGCGCGGAGAGTTGCTTGAACTGGAGAGTAGTAGGCAACGTTTCTCAGTCTACTGTTGGGAGCGACGTTGTTGCACGTACCAGGATCATTTCTGTAAATTATTCGAATGGGACATATCCTGTTAGATGGGGATTCTCGCATATTGTGCATTTGTGCGACATGGCCCCTTGAAGGGAAAAAATTGCCGATATATGAAAACATTGTATTAAGGTTGAATTTTGTTGGTTCTTTTATCTTGTTTGTTGAAGTTTTCAGTTGAGTGGAGAGTATATTAGGTGGTGGGTAGCAGGGTTTACACTACATTTTGGATAACAGCAGAGGCAGACATTTAGAATGCATTAGTTTTGAAATTAGGACATTCCTCTGCCTGCTTTAGGCGGTGTTACTTTCAAGTAGACATTATTGGATGCCTATTTTGTTGTCTGCAGCAGGTTAACTGTACCGGCATAAATTGCTATACTTGGTGAATAGTTCCAGCCTTTCATGTTTTAGTCATTGTAGGACAAACCTTTGTAGTCAACCATTCTATTATCATGAGGCAATCCTTTAATTATTTGAGCACGCCACAAATAGCTTTACCACACAACTGTATCAAGGCAATGGTGCAGAGTTTCATCAGGTCAAATACACCAGAAAGGAAGTGAATTTTTAAAAATTGTCTTTTTCATTCAGTTGTTTGTAACAAACAGTATGGTAATTAAAGTGGAAATCTATTTCTTCTGATATGTCCATACTCCTGTGTTCTAAACAATGGGCTCTATATTTATTTGTCTTTTGTAAAAACATTCCGATCTCTAAAAGTCAGGCTCTCTTGGTAGTTATCTTCTTGTAAGCTTGTTCCATCCAATGCAACATAAGTTAATTGTTACTCACTTCTGTGTATGACAGCTACATGAAAGAAGGAATGCGTACAAGTGTTGAAGCAATCCTATTGGTACGTATCTTTTTCATCCCATCAGTATTTCCTTAAAAGACCCCTTTTGCATGAAAATGCCAAATTGTCTGTGAACTTAAGTAATTTATGATAGCCAACCACTCAACCTATGAACGAACTTTTTAACTTGAAAAAAAAAAAAGAAAACCTAAAATCTTCGCTTGGCACTATCTTATAGGTGCAAGAACACAACCACCCTCACATACTCCTCTTGCAAATCGGAAATACATTCTGCAAACTTCCTGGTGGACGGTTGAAGCCTGGAGAAAATGGTGAGTATCTGTGCCCAACTTCTGTCTGATCCATTCTAATGCTAATTCTATATAGTTATGTATATGTTTACTGACTCATGTGACGGGACTGTTACTTGCAGAAATCGAGGGTTTGAAAAGAAAGTTGTGCAGCAAATTGGCTGTGAACTCCCCTTCCTTTCCACCTAACTGGCAGGTAATGCATTGAAGAAAGAGATATGAGATGGTTTGTTATCTGTTAGTCATGGCATGTTGGAATTTGCCATAATTTAGTAGTATCTGACCGTTTTCTAGTTTATATCATGCTGAATGGTAATTATCTACATGGTTGCCTAGAAGATCATAAACCTTTTCATCCCAACATATCTGATTCATTTAGGGTGATTTAATGTTAATCTAGAGAAGGAGAAAATGCATCGGATATCCAGACTTTCTGCTTTCCTCAAATCGTCCTCAACTCGCAATTTGTCTTCCTCCCTGTTGCCCTTTAATATTTAGAGCATATAATACCAAACCTATAGCTTTCGATGTTCTATATTGTGGTATGCATCAGTGGAAACATTGGCACGGTTGGTGATTTGCACGTTATCAGTATCACAGGCATCAAGATTTGACATACAAACTGGCATACCCTCCTTGCTTAGTGTGATGCTATCTTTTTCCATCTCTATTTCTTCACATAGAAAATTTTGTGTAGAAGTATCAAGTATGTAGGTAAATATGGTTAACTTTCATCATAAGATGTAAGTCAAGGACTCAGTATGTCACCACGTACATGCTCAAATACTTAGGTTTATGCCTGACTGGCCACAGTAAATATCTGGGCACTGTGTTCCTGTTTTACATGTTGTTAAAAATATCATATGATGCCTTCAAAAGGTTGAGATAGGGCAGCTTAAATATCTTCCCGCAGTTAAAAAAAGGTGTAACATGCTTGTCACTTCCAGGTTGGAGAGTGTGTTGCCGTGTGGTGGAGGCCAAACTTTGAGACTGTGATGTATCCTTACTGCCCTCCACATATCACCAAGCCCAAGGTACATTGTTGCTTTGGGAGCATTTCTTACCTATGCTGTTAGGATCATAATTGGAATGACCAATTTGTTGAACAGGAGTGCAAGAAACTTTTCATTGTTCACCTATCCGAAAGAGAGTATTTTGCCGTTCCAAGGAATTTGAAGCTGCTTGCTGTTCCACTGTTTGAACTCTACGACAATGTTCAGGTAATGTAACATTCATAGTCCTGTTGTCGATGATGTCCGACAGAAACTTTGGGAACCCTTACTCATCCATTAAGTTCTCAGTTCTGGGGAAGGGCAGTAAATTTATTTTTTTAAAGTAGAGATTCCACAAGGCATTCTTGTTTTACATATTTTGTTCTGATTAACCTTTGTTTGTTTTCTAAATATAGTTTTTTTTTAAACTCAATATAGGTTACTTTAGCTTTGTCCTAAATCAAACTTCTCTAACTTTGTAGAAAAATCCACAAACATGTACTCCCTCCGTTCCAAATTATAAGTCGCTTTGACTTTTTTGGTACATCCATTTTACTATGCATCTAGATATAATAATATGTCTAAATACATAGTAAAATGGATAAACCAAAAAAGTCAAAGTGACTTATAATTTGGAACGGAGGGAGTACAACATAATTAGTTTCACACTTTCACTAAATTCTCCATGAGATGTCTTGATAGTACATTTATTTCAACTTGTATACATTATATATTTTTTCTAAAGGTTTGGTCAAAGCTAGAGAATTTTGACTTGGTATAAAGCTGAATGTGACCTATAAACTGGGCCGGAGGGACTATCTCTTTGCGTTGTCAGTTCGTTAATATACATCACTCTAGTTCCAGCAACAGAAGTTTACTTGTTACTTGACCATTTATATAGGAAAGTAGTATTGCTAGTATGATAATTGAAATATGCAGTTTATTGATATTCAGACCAAATCTGTTCTTGTGAGCCTTTCCAGCCATAATTGTTGTACATGGTTTTCCTTCTTTTGTTTGGCCATCACCAGTGGTGTTAATTCTGTTATTGTGTTGTGCTTTTTAAGTTTCAAGAATTTGTTAAAATTTGTTTCTGAAACTTGTTTCCTATACATTAATGCAGCGATATGGGCCTGTCATCTCCACCATCCCGCAACAGCTTTCTAGGTTCCAGTTCAACATGGTGAGCTCTTAGGGTGATGACACAAGAAATTAGTGTGGCCAAGGCAGCTCTTCTGTTGACTTCTGTTGAGAACTTGAGATGGATCATTGACATGCTGAGCTAGCTGATGAACGTACCCTGACTGATTTTATTTCATTGTGCTGGATATTTTTTTTATCTAGACTACTACTATCTAGACATGTATTTCTGATTGTATTTTTGTTGAATTTTTCTGTTATGTCGCATCCGAGGGGCAGATCCAGTTTAGGACATATATGTACACCTGATATATTTTTTTAAAAAAACGAAGTTAGTATATAAAGCATATGATTGTAACTGGATCAGATCCGGATACAAATAGCTTGCCCTAGGCACTAGGCAGGGTTTGAGGTGCTCGGTTTAGCACACAGGAGGGAAGGGTGTTCCACGGAGTGGCTGACGTAGGCCTTGTTTAATTTCTATCCCAACGGATATTTGATACGTGTATGGATTATTAAATATAGACTAAAAATAACTAATTGCATAGATTGTGATTAATTTACGAGACGAATTTTTTAAGCCTAATGAGCTCATGATTTGACAACGTGGTGCTTGGTGCTACAGTAAAGCTATATTAAACATGTGCTAATGAGTGATTAATTAGGTTTAATAAATTCGTCTCGCGGAGTACTGAGGACTTTCTGTAATTTATTTTATTATTATTATCTGAACACTCTCATGTGATACCCGATCTGATATTTCTAAACTTTAGCCTCTCAACGCTGTAAATGCTCTTCGTTGGCGAAGGGCCTGACGAAGAGGGAAAGAAGACACGAGAGAGGAAGTGAACGCGGCGCGGAGATATTCAATCCTGGTCATCCGTTCTTACACCTCATTTAATTCTAACCATTTATTTAATTTCCTATCCCTATCCCACCTCCCATATCCAAACGCCACTTATATGTTTTCTCCAATTTTCATTTTTTTTTCTATTTTTCTTGTTATAATCTTTGTGGTCAGTTTATAACAATCGTTATCTTTCCTTGTATATCCAACTGAACAGATTTCAAGGTATACATGCAATGCTTTTTTTAAGAAAAAAATAATATTCTCAAGTACGTTCACAGAAAAAATCCGTCTTGATCGGCTGTGCTATTTGGGCCGCAGCTGCACACATTTGAACTGCTGAGCAGTAGCAGCAACAGTTACGACAAGATTTGGCTATTTTAAAAAAATAATAAACAAGATTTGGCCATTTAAAAAAAACAAATATCGGTAGGTATTTTTATGTTTAGTTCGAAAACATGTAGATTATATACATATGTTTGTATTCAAAATAAATACTTGTAAAATATGTGTTTGTATTCAAATACTTGTAGAATATGCGTTATACTACGGTACTAGACTGAAGAATTCTGGATGCAGTCGTCCTCGGCTCCTCCCACCGTCGTACTTTCCGGTGTTTTCAGCTCCACAGACCTATATTCCTGCCCTGCTTTGCTTGCAAATTTTTGAATGATTGATTTTGGGAACTAATTGAAATATCAGAGACGGGACATGCAATTCTAGTTCTGGATCATCCGTAGGCGGTAGTGATCCAAACGCTCACTTTTATGTCCGTTTTGCTCCAGGCTCAGGTGTCAGTGAGAGGAGGCGTCTCGGTTTTCGCCAGCCTGAGGCACCACCTGGCCGGCTGGTCCTGACCGTAGCCATCCAAGGGTGCCCAAAAATTGGAGCCTTTTGGATTTACTACCTCCATTTTAAGAACGATTGTCATTCTAGTTTTATCCTAAGTCAAATTAACATTCTTTTCTTTGATCATCAATTTCATAAACTTATGTAGTTTAACATATAAGAAATTATATATTACTAGCAAATATGCCTTATATTGTAGCAGAAGAAAAAAAAAACTATCAAACGTTAGTGAAAAACAAAGACACGAATGCTACATATCTATTTATACTTTACTCTTCCTATGAAATTTTAATTCTATAATTTATTTTATGAGGGCCATGATATCTATAATATAAGTTATAATTCATAATAATGTGATAATATCATATTAAGCTATATCGAATTAAAATACAACATTAATAGTTTTTTTCCTTCTGCTATACATCATAGAAATATTTATTTGTAAATATATCATAACTTTAATATTGAGTCCCGGGGACGTAGGCTTCGGTTGAACCTCGTTAACAAATATTATGACTCTAGTGCCATATATGATCTTACATGTTCATCTCGGTGGATCAAGCAAGTTTTCGTATAAACTCTTTTTTATTGACTAAGAAGTTGATCACACATCTTTGCGTACATTAATCTTCATCAAAACCAATTAACTATCAATCTCTTCTAATTCATGTAACCAAGCCATCATTGAGATCAAGCCATGCCCATTTCCCTTTGCCTCATTTTGATTTATTAATTTGCTTGCATTTTCTTCATTTGCGATATGGCATGAATTTGATTTGATTTATCATTCAACCACTAAATCCCACTACAGGACTTGATGTACTTTCACACTGTCTGGTTTTATGTGAGGAGAAAAAAACAATGCTGGTGTCTTTTTTTTTCCTTTTCTTTTTGGATCACAATATAGCCATAGACATCCACATATAAATACACACACATCCCGTCTCTATGAGCGCATCCGAAAGACTGAGCTGGCAGATCTCAAGATTTACCAAGTCACCACGATGTTTTGCTGTCGACGGGCACGTCGCCTACCTCCGAACAAAAGCACCGTTAAAATTGTAGAATAAATCCAAAAATATGACAACCCGTGTCTAAAGATGGCAATGGCTTTGTACCCAATTGTTATCATCCTCCCATACCACTACGACCGTACCATCTTGGATTCTTTTTTATCCATGAAGAAACCCATATCCATGTATGTGTCCGGTTTCGTGCCCATACCTATGCCCGTGCTCATGCGGGTTGGCGTATCCATGGCTTTTTCATACATAAGAATAAATATAACACATGCATTGGGATTCTTGGGACTAAATTGCCTCATCTCTCTTCTAGAAACCACATATAGAAATTATGTATGGAGAGTGTCTGGAACCCAACGAGCCGAACTAGCTAGGCTAAATGTTGTTTTTATCTTTGGTGTTTTGAGTTGTGTACCCATAGACCTATGACTTCTGTTAGTATTTTGCGAGACTTGCTTTTTTCTAGTTATTATTAACAAAAATACCCGTGTGTTACAAGTTACAACAAGACAACAATTTGTTGCTAATGCTTTTGCAAATAATAATAAGTTAACTATTTTTATTGGATTTAATTTAAATTGAGTTTGGTCCAATACATTTATTGTAATAAATTTAAGAAATATGGAGGAGAGACACACGTCCACACGCATAGCTCGACGCGAATGAGCTCGGGTGACGAGACCAAGAGATGAGTGCTACAACGCCAAACAAACTTCAAATACTAGGAATTATATATTATTAAATAGCTAAAAAAACTGATGCGCTGACTTGTCACTTGGCCATCGCTGCGAGTCTGGCTAGTTCAATCAAGCCAACATCATGATCGGAGTTCTCGGCCGTAGCTAATGTGGGAGCTTCCCCGAGTTCCCGACCCATCCACACGGCCATGCCCACGCCACGCCTCCCTCGCCGCCGGCCGACGGCAGCCGGATCCTCCTCATCCAACCATCCTGCAGCGGTCCACGCTCACACGCTCTTCCAGATGCCGAGCCTCATCGAGACCCCCATCCGTGCGCGCTCCCCACGTCAGCTGCTGTCGCCTTCAAGGCGGTGGCCTCGCCGTGGTAGGGTCTCGTTCCTCCAGCACGGGGACATGTACTCCCACCACAACCGGTGCCCATTCTGTCTATTTTTCGTTTTAACCAGCCTGATACCTCTTAGTAGACAAGAGATTTGCTCTTCCATTTCGTTAAAAAAGAGAGAGATTTGCTCTTCCATCGCTGCCCTTCTATGTGTTCCAAGGAAAACGATTTTCACATGAATCATTTGGCTTCTTCACCGTCAATTCTTCCTCTTTCCAGTTGTAATTTGCCTTATTCTAAGCTTGTTTGTTGCTGCTTTTTAATTTCTGTAATTTCAGATTGGCACTGGTGACGAGGTTACTTACTGATGGGGAACCTTGCATATTGATGAACCAAAGCACTCCACCGTGGCTTAGGTAACTGTTATCCATTATTTTTGGTATGGATGGTTTTACATATGTAGGTTAGTTATGACAATTGTTAATTTTTCATGTCTGTGGACCAACGTTAACATACTTGTTTGCTAATTACGGTATTGATTTATCATTTTTCTTCTTTTCATTCTTTCTGGTACTACGGACTGATTTGGATGCGAACTGTTTATGTTACTACTTACTAAAATAGTCCATATTGTTGCACTTACAAGAAGAAGGTCATAAATTTTGCTGTTAAAAGTTTCCTTTTACATCTTAGAATTATTGTTTATAATAGTTGCTGAATACTATTAATAATGAGGTTACGTCAGAACCTGACAAAGCAGGTCAGAATTAGAGTATGCTAATACGCAACATCAGGGTACTTATGTGCGTCAGACAAAAAAAAAATGTTAGGATCTATGGGGGTGTTTGTTTCCCTGGACTAAATTTTAGTCCATGTCACATCGGACGTTCGGATGCTATTTAGGAGAACTAAATATGAGTTAATTATAAAACTAATTACATAGATGGAGACTAATTTACGAGACGAATTTATTAAGCCTAATTAATCCGCCATTAGCACATATTTACTGTAGCACCACATTGTCAAATCATGGACTAATTAGGCTTAAAAAATTCGTCTCGCAAATTAGCAGCAATCTGTGTAATTAGTTATTTTTTTCGTCTATATTTAATACTTCATGCATGTGTCCAAACATCCGATGGGACAGGGACTAAAATTTTCCTGTACAAACCAAACACCCCCTATGTCTATATTGGTGTTTGGTTCGTTTGCAGTCCCAATGTAAGTTTGGTGCCAAGCTGTTGGTGACGGGAGAGATATTTAAGGCAGAACCTGGATGAACTATGCATTGCCCCGGGACATTTGCATGAACGCTCAATTTAATGCGTAAACCTGAAATGAAAGGGTATAATGAGGAAATGTTGGTGGCTGAAAGAAATAAACAAGATGCATAAGAACAGAGATATGTGCACTAATGCTGGATAAGTTTATGGATAAAGACATAAATGCTATAGAATTAACTCCTGGTAGAATAACACTTGTGGATGCCTGGCTTCAATGTCCTTGTAAAGACAGTAAGACACGTGTCAATTAGTGCTAAACCTGATAAATAATCTAGAGATAATGATTACATATGGTTTTTTATGTCTATTCATATCCACTCATCCAAAGGGTAAAAACAATACAGGTCATGGGGCTGCATCTGTTGGGAGAACTTTCCTTATTGTCTATATTATACCACTGTTAGACTTTGATATTTGAATCATTCATTTGTCTTCTTGGTGATGGGCACTAAGATGATAATTCAATGATAAGAAGTCTGGGATTCCAAGTTATCAGAAAACCTCGGACCTTCAGAGATTTAGTATCTTGACATATGCATCTCAAGTTTTTTATTAAGGGCATGTTTGAAACGAAGGAATCCAAAACGTAGGAATATGAAAAAACACAGGAATAAGGTACGATGAAAAGTGAAAAACTACAGGATTTCAAAACACAGGAACAGAAAATTTAGGCTGTTTGAAACACAAGAATTTATAAACATAGGAATTGTAACATGTTAGGCAAATATGGGTACTAATTACTCTTAACTGCTCTTTTTTCCCTCGTCCTCACACACGCTGCCTCGGGCTTCGCGAAGGAAACCAAAACCATGGATCAGATTGGATTGTTTCTTCCCCGTGAAATGGCTTGCCAGCTACAGTATTCCACAGGAAAGGGGTGGCGCGAATCCTCCGATCCAAACGCTCAAATCTGTTTCCTTTCCTCCGTTTTTTATTCCTTCAAATTTCCTATGCTATTCCTTCAATCCAAACACACCCTAAGTGCTTCACAAAAAGTAGCTATGTCTCTGTTCGACTTACCCCATATTCGGCTTGTTCGGCTTATTTTTTCAGCCGGAACAATGTTTTTCTCACTTTGCTGGTTTCTGTTTGGCAACGGAAGCTACTTTTGTTGTTAGTCTTGTAAAAATATCTTGCCCTAGCATGGCCATATGGGAAGGAACTAAGGATAGTACCACGACAGCACGACCTGTGGCATCATTTAACTCTTCCCTTCATGGAACACTGCAATGGATTAAGTGGCGGCGATGTTGCTAACTCGGCTTCAGCACCATTTGATTTACTGTTGTTCCTGATGGAGATCATATAGACATTCCACGTACAGTGCTTCCTCCTTCTACTTAGTAGAGTTTTTTTTAAAAGATCTAATCCCTCCGTTTCAAATTATAAGTCGCTTTGACTTTTTTGATACATCTATTTTGTTATACATCCACTACTACAGAATGTTACTGTAGGGGCGGCTCTAGAGCCTCTGTAGGGGCGGCTGCGCCAGCCGCCCTTCCCAGGGTGTTCTTACAGAGGATGCCTCTGTAGGGGCAGTTTCCTAACCGTCCCTGCAGTGCCCTCTGTAGGGGCGGCTAGTGTTTTCAGCCGCCCCTACAGTGCCCTCTGTAAGGGCGGCTGGTAATATCAGCCGCCCCTGTAGTGTACTTCTGTAAGGGCGGCTGTATCACCAGCCGCCCCTGCTGTGTGTATTTGTAAGAGCGGTTCAATCAAGAACCGCCCCTACAGTGGATTTTCCAGCAAAAAAAAAATTCAAATTCAAATCTGACCCCATATATATATATACATATATATATATATATATATATATATATAATTCAAATTCGAATCTGACCGCTACAAATATACATATATACATCCACAAACACAAGACCATCATCACAAATCATAATTCACAAAAGTCCATCATTACAACATAGTCTATTATGAAGTCCATCATTATAACATAGTCCATTAAGATATCCACAAGTCCACATGCAAAATAAAGTCCAAACCGTTCCAAAGTCTGATCTAAATCATACCACAAGTCCATATTGTCATCAACGGCCTAGGGCTAACCTATCAGTCTCCCGAAGGTGTTAGTACAGAGGATTACTACCTAAGTCGGAAAGAAGATGATGGTAAGTGCCTTTATGATACACAATCTGATCCATTATAAAGTTGCAAAGGTCGCCGACCATCTCTAAGAGCTCGTCATCCTTGTATGGGTTCCTTCTCGTGCCTTTATCTTTCTCCAACTACAAGAAAACAAGTTTAGGTTTACTATATCACAACATATGTAAACTTTTCATACTACGAGCGAAGAGGTTCAAACTTACTAGATTGGGGTTTCTGTTGTAGCCACCAATGATACTCATCATAATACATGTGTAGTATCCACAATGTAGACTCCCAGGCTTCTGCTTGGGGCACTGTGTGTTTTGCATATGGAGATGTTAAGTAATGCTATTGACAGACACGTAATATATAGAGTACCAACATAAATGACACTTACCGCACATAGAGTTTTGACATACAACTTTTCCTTCCTATTTGGATGATGCCTCCCCTTATGTTCCTGGACATAGTGCCTGAATGCCATGTTCCAATGGTTTTAGCAAATGCAACTTGTTAGTATCCCACATTGAACCTTACAAGTATGTATACAAACATAGTAGCTAAAATGAGAATTGTCAATATGTATACGTCTTGACAATCGTTATGAAGTCTTTGTATGTCTCGACTGGGAAATCCACTGAATCAAAGACCCATGCCATGCTATGTGAGAGCCAGACGCCTATGCAAATCCAGTGATCGCTGCATGAATTTAGTCATAGAAGGAACACATAAGCTCTTTTGCATCGAACAAAGTAATTTGAACAAAGCTAAGTATACAGTCGAACTTACTTGAAGTGGTATGGTATCCATATATTATCGTGTTGTTCGAGATTATAGGGCAATGTATGCCGCAACCTTGAGGGACTCTTCCAATATTTTCTTGTTCCTGATGTCCTCTTTCTTCTTAAGTGTCTTTCCAGCTCCTAGTTCTTTGCGATCTAGTTTTCACTCTTTAGGGTAATTAAAATTTGTTGATGCTATAGGTGAAGGGTCTATATACCCGTGTTTTAGAGCTGGCCTCTTTTTCACAAAGTTCGTTTGCATTCTACAAATCACGGCGCGGGTTAGTTACAACAAAATTAAAAGATTACATTCATATCATATCAAGAGGGCAAGGACTTACAGGCACCATATGCGAATCAGATTCATTTCCATTTGTCCGAGGTGGAAGCATGCCTGGATATCCTTAAACTCAACGGCAATTTGCCCACCTAGGGCTCCAAATGTGCCAGCAGGGATCCATGCTTGTAAGATTTCTAGTTCTGTTATCTGAGCACGTAAGTACCAATCGTGGAACTTTCTCATTCCACGTGGCAAGCACTGTATGACTCGGTTTGGTAGGAAGTTCTTGCCTTTTTCATATTTATCCGAGCAATCATTTGACCATTTGAGGTTATCAACAGCTGGATACTTGTTAAACCCTTTGTGCAGTTTGCTAGTGGTGCCCTCCTCAGAAGCCGGTGCTCTGAATTCTTTTACTTGGTTCTTAGGCTTGAACTGGTCATAAGCCATCCACTTGTGCATCGACGAGACGTCATTAATGCCCACATACGATGGCCTTATCTTGATTGGGATTTTGTTTCGAGCTTCCCGTTCGGGCACGTCCTTGTCAACTTGTGCATCACCTGCTCTAGGGGCCACTTGTTCTTCACGTATCGGCTGTTCACGAGGCAATTGCTGTTCATGAGACACTTGTTGTTCATGTATCGACTGCGCTTGTTGATAAGGATGTTGCATCTCATCATGCCTTTGCTCGGTACGAGCTGGAGAAGGACGTGGCATGTCATCATGCCCATGCTCGATACGAGGTGGAGAAGGATGTGGCATGTCATCATGCCCTTACTCGGTACGAGGTGGAGAAGTCTCTAACGTGTGGTGGTCATGGTCATGGGCCGGTGAGTATACATCCCCATCCTCGACGGGTCGCTCCAGAGGATGAACTTCAGTCAGAGTTGGCGAAGACTCGGTCAATACAATGTCCCGTCTATGCCAAAGGATGAATCGGTTCATGACGTCTCCGAGTAACACAAGCCCCTCGGGAGTAGGGTGTTCTATCTTCCAAGTCATGAACTCGGGCTTCACGGTATGCACCTCGACCCGAGTGTAGTCCTACGGGATATCCCTATTGTGCCACGTGCCGCCCGGAGGATGTGCCACGCCCGTTGCCACCTCAATGATCACGTTTTGCCTACCCATCGGAACCACCAATTTGCAACTGGTTGGCGCCCGTATGCGATCGATGGGGGTTCTGGTTGCATTGGAACCTTGACTGCTGGGAACATCCGGAGGGCTGCCAACTACCGCCAGTTCTCTGGGTGGCCCCATTGGTGTCTGTGGCTCCATCGTAGACAGTCCATTCTCCACCAACATCTTTTCAACTAGAGCCTTCACTTGGCGCTCAAGATTAGACTCTCGGTCCCTGCCATGTTTCTTATACATATGCCTCTCCTCTATGAATCCATGCTTCCAGGACATCCTCTTCCCTAGCCCCCTGGTGCGTCCTGTGTGCTCAGGGTTTCCCAAGGCAACGGTAAGCTCGTCCCTCTCTCTGGAAGGGTTGAATGCGCCCTTCTCCTTGTCTTCAGCAAGTTTCAGTATTTTTGATACTACCTCTCCGGTCTCCGGCTTAGCAAACTTGAGGCTACTATCGGATGAATCGACACTCCTCGCATATATCCACTGTTTAAGGCGTGGCTTCAACTTTGGCACTTTCGTATTCCCGGCAGCTTCGGCCTCTGCGTCCATCTTCCTAAAGACCTCTTGCTTGCCAGCGTAGCCACCGGGGCCTAGACGAGGGTAGTGTTGGTTCTTCTTCGCCTGCTCGCTGTTATGGGCATTGAGGGCCAATGATGCCTCTGAAGTCTTCTCAGCCACGAGCTCCTCCCATTGACTAGGAGTTATGTTGTCATACTCGTGGAAAGGAGTTAACTTTTGTTGGATAAAGTTCTTGTTTAGATCCGACCGCCAACGTCGGAAGCTCTGCCCCATTATCTTAAAAGCATTTTGTTGTACCAACTCGTGCGTTCCCTCCGGAAACCTGAAGTTCTGCTTCAGCTTCTCCCATAGGTCTACCTTTTGGCTCATAGGTACAAGATTCCAGCTACGGATAGCTGGGTTCAACTTATCTCTAACTACAAACCCGATGTGATTATGGAATTTCGCCTTGTATGTATATGGCTCAAGGATCTGCCCGTCTGGTCTGACCTCCGTTATCACATAGCATACCTTGTCGTGATATTGGTTTGGCTTTCTAATCCCCCCTCGTTTCCTCTTTGGCTGGGCAGTCTCAGTCGTGGTTGTCCCCTGAGGTTGTGGAGCGGAGGCCTCATTGTGAGTATCTGTGGCTCCTTCCTCTGATCTCCTTTGCCCCGCTACGTATTATCCGGCAAGACGAGCCGGAGGCCGACGTCGTCTTTTCAGAGGTTGAGTAGGGACGACCTGTGTATCCAGCAGGTCAAAAGTGTTAGTAGAGGTAACATAAAGCCATAGCATTAGCCAAATTTACAAGCTACTAAGGCTTTATCCGTACCTCGTCGTTCGGATCAAAATCCTTGTCCAACTCGTCCTCCGTTGGCCTCCGTTTGGGTTCTTGTGTGAAAGGATCCTCGGGACTTACATATCCCCCTGACGAGGTGTCATCATCATCATCCCCTTCTTCGCCTTGGGCATCCTCTCCGCCTTCTCTTCCCTGGGCTCCCCCCACTGGATCCTCATCATCGACAAGGTCCTCCTAAGTAAGCATCACTTCTAGATCTTTTTCTAACTCGTTATCGAATTGCTCCTGAGTAAGCTGGTCATCTAGTTCTTGCTCTCCATGGGATGGCTGCTCATCATTCACGGGGCATCGGGATGCACTCTTTGATGTTCGCGACATTTCGTGTCTTGTTCTAAGAGATGCAAGAAAAAAAGTAGTATAAGTAGTAGAAGTAGTAGTACTAGTGGTAGAAGTAGTAGTACAAGTAGTAGTACTAGTAGCAGCAGCAGCAGCAGCAGCACTCGGTGAAGAGACAGAGATGCTTGTCACAAGGGACCTTAATCTCACCCACTCACAATATATGCCACTGACACATTCCAGCACACACAGTTAAGAATACGCATGTACTATACGTGTACTGCCATGCATGGAATAATAACTACAAACGAGGTGCGCCCACTGCAGCTCTACTGCATGCGTCCATCTTATGATGCGTATATGGACACCTTCAGGAAAGCCAGGCGCAATCATTCTGTAAGCAGTAAGTACGTACGTAGTCACACTATCTAATCTGGGCTCCAGTTGGGACCAAATTAGAGATAACTATATTTACTGGATCGCAGAATAGTTGATGACAACATAGTTACATAAGGAAAATCTATAGAGCAAACCACATCTATATTCAGAACACACACCAGCATCTTGTCAATACATTATAACTTTTAAAACAAAGACCGGTTGAGATCTAACTGAACCCCCGCATGCATCTACTATCCATCCAATGAAAGAGGTGTTTGTGGATTACAGAAACAACAAATTAGATGACAAGTTAACGATAATATTGGGGAGATCTATAGGTCAAATCCACAGGTACAGTCACAACACCAACATTTAAGCTTTAAGTTTTCTGTCATATATCAGGTCAAGTCTATACAGTGTCGCTACAAGAAAACCTCTTCGGGTCTAATTGTAATTGGACCTCTACATCACTTATATCTAATATCCATCCAATTTAGAGGTGTTTGGGTCACAGAAACAACATTTGGGAAGGGCTGTTCAGGGTTCTGAGAGCAAGGGGTTTCAGTGAAACTTGGATAGGCTGGATGCATGACATCTTAGCTTCTTCCAAGTCGGCAGTCCTAGTTAATGGCTGTCCGGGGCCATGGATCATGTGCAAGAGTGGTCTGCTGAAACACCTTGCACAGTTCTGCAGTATGCCGATGACACGCTCATCGTGCTAAAGGGGGAAACTCTAGGGGTGGTGGCTCTAATTTTACCAGCTTATTTCCCAAATTATAGTGTTACACTGAGTATTTGCCGAATAAAAAATCTAACATGTAGTATACTAAGGATTCATCATTGGTCAAATATGCAAAGTAAAAAAAATGGAGAAATACGATTGTAGGTCAGTTCCCAGGCACAGGTTTGGTTAAATGATGAAACAAAAGCATTTCTAAATCTAAAAAATATAAGCTGTGAATGTGATCGCTTGTGCTACACTGCTACTTTGGCTGTGGCTGCAGTAGCTGCTGCTGATAGTCTGCTACTGCTCAGCAGCTTACATGTGTGCAGTGACAGCTACAGCCCAAATAGCACATCCGAGCAGGCTAACATTTAAATAACTCATTTAGTCCTTACATTTGAGGAAACCAACTTTTACAGTAACTATGGGTTATGAAACAATGGAACTCACGTGAGATAGTTTAACACACTTTTGCTGCACCCAGAAATAAGCTTGAAGGCTTCCAATGCACAAGCAGCAGATATAATTGCATTCGTTGAAGCAATGTCTGGGATTATATTTTTTACAACACCCTGAAATTCACAAAACATTAGCCAGTACTACATATGTCAGTGTCCTAAGAATAGACTTTTCAAGTAGAAAGTTATGTGTCACATCAAAAGCTGAATTCCACTGTCAAACTAATGGAGAATTTGAACCAGTAGGCATATCAACTAAACACAGAAGAAATCAAAGAAGGCTTTTAAAAAAATATCTAACAACGTCCGCCAACAATTTCACTTGACCTTCCAGACTTTACGTACTCTTCTAAACCTTTCAATATGTGGATTTCATAGTTTCCTGCCAATAGCTCTGCATCAGTTTTAGATTTTTTTTGTCAGATGCATATTATTCCTCTCTAACTCATATATATGTCGTTACCTGCTTACCTTCAAATTTTGTGGGGAATAAGACTTCCATTGATTTTTTTTTTTTTTTTGTATACATTAGTTCGCCTCAGCTTTGTTTCTGTGCGCATGCTATGGTGTCTTCTTGAGATTTTACATTTGTCTTCTATTTTGCAGGTTTGCCTAATATAAGCTACAGGTACATGCATTTTTCCATTCTGCTGATACCACTTGAGGTACTGAGAATATTATATGCCTTCTAGATTTTTTGTCCACATACCTAAAGTCAATTGTTACCCCCAAAAAGTGCCCAGTCTAATTCTGACCTTGCCAATATGTACTTCCTAGAATTATTCCATGAGTTTAATTATGCCCTCCATATAACTTCAGATAACTCTACTCTGTTGTCTACTGATTCTTCTCTACCACATGCAGTGTGCCTATATCCCATGTTTTATTTTACCATAACGATTCTTCTATTTTCCCTTTCTGCGTCTATTATGAGACTATTCTCAGATATACACATAGTTTGCTTATTTCACTGCCATGGATACACTAAATTCAGCAAGTTCTAATTAACAATATACACATAGTTTACTGACCTAGCTTTTTATATGACTCAAGCTGCCATAGAAGATGAGCTATTCAGCAGTCCATTTTTCTTAAATACGCAGGCCCAAATTGGTCCTCTTAGAACATAAAAATTAAATAGAACAGGGTTGGATTGTTTAACATATTTACATGCAAAAGAGATTTAATGCCATAAATTATGACTCCAGGGAAAAACTCAAGTTGGTGCACTAGAATTCATCTATTGTTGCAAAATATCATAAATTTGAAGGTCTTTAAGAATGTATTCTGGAAGGTATTAGTGGCCAAAGGTATGCATCAAAGACCTTGCAAAGTCAAATGTTACAAGTTTTTGTGACCGGAGGTAATATCTAAATAACTGTATAAATAGCTGGACTGTGGTTATAGCTGAGTGATAGTGTGGTACTACATTTCCCTGCATTTTATATTGATAAGCAGGCGGTGTTTCTGCTATGCTCACTAAAACATGTATTATTTACTCATCAGTTTAACATACCATGCACTCTACAGTACTGTGGGTGCTGAATGCCCTGGTAGTCTCATCTTTTTTTTCTTGTCTAATGCTAGCTGATCACCACCTCTCTTGGTGACAGGATAATGCTATGCTCACTAAAAGTTTCTTGAGGAAAACCCAGACTGGAACGACAAAGTTGTTCTACTGCAGATTGCTGTGCCAACAAGAACTGACCAGATCCCAATCATCAGTACTACTACTTTCTACCTCGGAATCCACATATAAAGTTTGCAAGATCCATCCAGAATACTACTAACCATCCAGAATATAAAGTTTACACACATAACGTTTTCTTGGTGTTTCAACGCTGCCGAGAGGTTCAAGAATACTACTAACCACAGAATCCATGCAGAACAAAAGGAAGGAAGGGTCAGTACCTGGTCGACGCGATCCCACCACCGGAAGTCCGCCTCGAACCGGTTGCGCAAGACGTTGTAGAGCAACGCCGGGTAGCCGGAGACGGTGAGAGGGAGAGGGAGGGGGCCGGCCGCCGGAGACGCGTCGGGAGCCTGCGGTCCTCACCTCCTCGGTGCGGCGGGAACCCTAGCCTCCTCGCTCCGGATCTGGGCGAGCGGAGAGGAAGAGGGAGGGGGGCGGCCGCCGGAGACGCGTCGGGAGCCTGCGGTCCTCGCCTCCTCGGTGCGGCGGGAACCCTAGCCTCCTCGCTCCGGATCTGGGCGAGCGGAGAGGGAGAGGGAGGGGGCCGGCCGCCGGAGACGCGTCGGGAGCCTGCGGTCCTCGCCTCCTCGGTGCGGCGGGAACCCTAGCCGCCGAGGAATTGGGCAGCCTGACGGCGTCCACAGGAGATTTCGCCCAACACTTAACGGGTGGCCATAGCGACGGTCACTGACATACCTCAGAGCACTGTAGGGGCGGCCTACAGTTGATTTTTTTTTCAAAAATCTAAATCAAAATGAATTTTTGAAATGTAAATAATAAATAAACAGTACAAAATTTTATAATTATTTTATATATATATATATATATTTACATATACAATAACTAAGACAACTACAACAGTTTAAAATTGAAAAATTGAACCTTTAAAAATGGGAAAAAAATAAATTTTAAAAATTAAAATCAAAACTACTAAAATAATTTTGAGACACCAAATGATCTCAAATGAAAATTAAAGTTGAACATCAAAGTTGTAGAGGTCATGAAGATCTACAACTTTTATTTTGGTCATCTTGTCATTTTGACAAAATTTGAACCTTTCAAATTTGAAATTTGAAAAAATGATAAGTTCGAACCAAAATTTGAGACCCAAAATAATTTCAACATAAAAAGTGATGAATACCAAAGTTGTTCAACTCATGAATATCTACAACTTTTATTTTGGTCATTTTTTCATTTGACAAAATGTGAACCTTTCAAATTTGAAATTTGAAAAAATGACAAGTTCGAACCAAAATTTAAGACCCAAAATGATTTCAACATAAAAAGTGATGAATACCAAAGTTGTTCAACTCATTAATATGTACAACTTTTATTTTAGTCATCTTGTCATTTGACAAAATTCGAACCTTTCAAATTTGAAATTTTGAAAAATGATAAGTTCGAACCAAAATTTGAGATCCAAATTGATTTCAACATAAAAAGTGATGAATACCAAAGTTGTTCAACTCATGAATATCTATAACTTTTGTTTTGGTCATTTTTTCATTTGACAAATTCTTAGCACACATTATTCATTAATCTTACACATGTCTCATATAGTTTATAAAACCTTATGAGAGATGTGTCACATTTGTGAACAATGTCATTACCACTTTATCATATGAAGAAATGACCAATACAAAAGTTGTAGATCTTGATGAGTTATTCAACTTTGGTATTTATTACTTTTTCAGCTGAAATCATTTGGGGTACCAAAATCTTGTCTGAAGTTGTATTTTTTTGAAATTCAAAATTTAAATTGCTCAAAATTTTCATATGTATATATTGACAAAACCAACAAAATAAATTGATAGAGAATGATTTTAGAAAATTTTAGGAAAAAATCATCAGATTTGGAGTTAGTATGAGGAAGAAAAACTAGTTACAAAGTTGACCTACAGATTAAAAAAGAAATCACACTGTTCACTATGATATCATCTAGAACAGTGTGATTTCTCTTTTTAATCTGTGGGTAAACTTTGTAACTAGTTATTCTTTCTCATACTAACTCCAAATATGATGGTTTCTTTTCCTAAAAATTTCTAAAATCATGCTTCAGCATTTAAGTTTGATCAAACTTGGATGTGACAATGTTTTACACTTTTAAATTTTGAAATTTAAAATTTGACAAGTTCAAACCAAATTTTCAAACCCTAAATGATTTCAGATGTAAAAGTGATGAATACAAAAGTTGTTCAACTCACCAAGATCTACAACTTTTATTTTGGTTATCTTGTCATTTGACAAAATTTGAACCTTTCAAATTTGAACTTTTAAAAAACGACAGGTTCGAACCAAAATTTGAGACCCAAATTGATTTCAACATAAAAAGTGATGAATACCAAAGTTGTTCAACTCATTAATATCTACAACTTTTATTTTAGCCATCTTGTCATTTGACAAATTTTGAACCTTTCAAATTTAAAATTTGGAAAAATGACAAGTTCGAACCAAAATTTGGACCCCCAAATCATTTCAACTGAAAAAGTAATGAATGCCAAAGTTGAATAACTCATGGAGATCTATAACTTTTATATTGGTAATTTTATAATTTGTTAAATTCTTAGTACACATTGTTCACACAAACATACATGAATGTAGTCTCACACACACATACATGAATGTAGTCTCACACACATACATAAATGTAGTCTCACACACACATACATGAATGTAGTCTTACGAACACTGACACACTTACATAAACTAGCTAGCCTACCGTGACAACTTTCCCCTTGACACCTTTTCGTTCCCATGGCAATACATCTTTGGACAGGTTCTTTTCCACAGCCTTGATCTTCTTACAAAAGTCTGTGAATAGCAGCATCTCATCACACTTATTGTAAGCTTCAACATCGTCCACGCCATCAATTCCGATGATATGTTGTTTTCTAGAGGCCACCACGTGCTTTGTCTTCTTCTTTGGGGGGAGGTTACTTTGCGGGTCGGGCATATAGAAGACTTGCGCGACTCGTTCAGCGAGCACCCAAGGGTCATCCTGGTAGCCTACATTCTGGAGGTCGACGACTCTCTGTTCGATCTCATTTAATTGATGTTGTTGATCCAGCGGCATCGAATCAGGGCCACCTTTATATCCCTTCCATAGTTAAGTTCCCATATATCTTCAATTATGCCAAAGTACAGCACCTTTCGCCCCACTCCGTCGAGAGCCTCTATTCGGACGCCGTTGTTCTGATTCACAGATTTCCTGTCCTTTGTGTCGGTATAGTATGTGTGCCCATTGATGTCATAAGCATTCTAAGACGTCACCTGTTTCGATGGCCCGGCCGCCAACCGACTGATGATAATAGAATCTATGGTTTCTCCAGGCTGTATGTTCTGGTCCTTCAACCATGAGGTTAGGCGTTGCTTATGTTGTTTCATGACCCAATCATCTGAATGGCCATTCCTCTCGGCCATAATGATAGCCATGTGTTCATCAATGTACGGTTGCATCACTGCCATACTCTGCAAGACACTGTAATGTGCCCGACTCACCTCTCTGTAATCATTGTCGAGGAACACTTTCCTACCACTTGTGCCCTTCCCAGCTAGCCTTCCCTTGTGACGAGAATCGAGATTACCAATCCCTCTCTGTACTTTTAGCCACTCTTGGCAGCACTCGATGATTTCTTCAGAATTGTAACCCTCTATCATGGAGCCCTCTGGGTGTGTTCGGTTATGCACGTATCGGCTTAGAACCGACATGAACCGCTTGTAGGACCACATTTCATGCAAGAAGCTAGGGCTCAGCGCCTCGATCTGATGAACCAGGTGAATCATGAGATGTACCATTATATCAAAAAAAGCGGGAGGTAAACACATCTCTAGCTGGTTCTGGGTCTCCACCATGAATTCATGTAGGTCACTTAGCTCTTGCCTGCGAATCGTCTTCTGTGAGATCTTCGAAAAGAAGTAGCACATGCGGGTGATGGCCATCTTTAGGAACTCTGGCTTTATAGCCCTGATTGCAATTGGTAGGAACATTGTCAGCATCACATGACAATCGTGAGCCTTGTAGTATGTTAATGATAGGTCCTTCATCGACACTAGCTTCTTCGGGGTCACCGAAAACCCAGTCGGCACTCTGCCCCCCCTAAGGAAATTGCATATAGCTCTCCTCTCCTCTAGGGTTAGGTTGGAGCTAGCCATGGGAAGACTGTACTTGCCATTATCTTGCTATACCGGCCAAAGCTCCCACATCATGTTCAGCTACACCATGTCTTTCCGTGATCTGAGACCATCCTTTGACTTGCCCGTGTCCATCAAGCTAGCCATGAGACTCTCAAAGACATTCTTCTACACGTGCATCGCATCAATGGCATGGGGGACCTCCAAGTCTGGCCAATAAGGCAGGTACTGAAAGAAGATCGATTGCTTCTTGAATGGTACGCCTTCGATGGGAGGTGTGCTTCTATCTCTAATCGTTCCATCCGGATTCTTTTTTCCATAGACGACGTGTATGTTTTGGACCATTCTGAACACATGTTCTCCATTACGACGTCTCTCTAGAGGGGGTTCATCCTCCAGGATGTTGCCATAGTATGTTAGGTACAATTTGCCGTGGTACTTGTGACATGTCTTTAAGAAGCGCCGGTTCCTTATATAAACTATCTTCCTGGATCCATCTAGGAACACCCATTTAGTACCATCCAAACAGACTAAGCATTCAGTCTTGCCTTTGAACTGTCCAGACAGGGCAAACAGTGCGGGGTAATTATTGGTAGTAACAAATATTATTGCTTTGCATATAAAGTCCTCTCGCCGGAACACATCGTACATCGGCTCCCCATACCTCCATAGCCTCTCCATTTCTTACATCAGAGGCTCCAAGAACACGTCTATATCAATGCCTGGTTGTTTGGGGCCGGAGATAAGAATGGTGAGGAGAAGATACTTCCTCTTCTGACACAAATACGTTGGGAGGTTGTACATGGTCAAGATGACTGGCCATGTGTTGTGGTCGGTCATCCTCTCATTGAAGGGATTCATTCCATCGGTGCTCAAGCCGAACCGTACATTCCGTGGGTCATCACTGAATTCTGCTTTGTACTTGGCATCGAACGATTACCACTGGCTACAATCGGCCGGGTGTGCGATCATATCATCATCCACCTTGCGCTCATCATCCCATTATGTCATCAGTGCGGCTTCCTTAGGGTTTAGGAACATACGCCTAAAAGGTCCTTGTTTGGTTTTGGTAATTGAGTGACAACTTAGGTGGACTAATTGTGTTTATGTGAGATACACAGGTGATTAGTCCACAGGTACATGTGTGTGAGCAACATATGCCATGAAGATGAAAATGACTTGGAAATGTTGCAAAGCTCACACATGTGATGATGAAGGAGCTTATTACACATGAGACATGACATTGAGTCATGTGATCAAGGTGAAGAAGATCAAGACAAGACTTGGCTTGATGGACCAGTTGCAAGCGTGAAGGGCAAGTCGAAGGCTTTGGAGTGATGGACCGTGTGGCGGTGAAGCTTGAGCAAGACTTGGCGCCGATGGACGATGGCAACGGTGAAGAGCAAGTAGAGTCAAGATCGATGAACCAATATGATCATGTGATGATATGAAGTGGATCATATCATTGTTGATCGTGTTGGTGCATGTGTTGCAACGACATTGGAGGAGATGGAATGGAATGCGCAAGGCAAAGGTATAACCTGGGGCATTTCATTTCACCGGTCATAGGTGTGTAGAGAAGTTTATGACCGAGTTTAGGATAGATGGCCGTACTATCAAGAGGGGCAAACTTGTTTACATATCGGTCATCTAGTGCCACTCGAGTGATCTAACTTTTGCATTGTCGCTAGGATCGAGTGGCGTGGCAAGTTAAGTGGCTAACATCCTCTGGGAAATGATTGTGAAAATGCTAACACACATACACATGATGGTGTACACTTAGTGGTGTTGGCACATTTACAAAGGAGGTGGTGTTTGCAGGGGTGGATTCGGCGCTTTTGGGAAAATGGGAGTGCCTATTTTCTATTGCGCCGGATGCAAATTCTTGTGGTTAGCACATTGGAGCAAGGGTGAAGAAGTTAGAAGTGAAAACGAGCTGATCGCGAAGATGCTGGCGTCGGTCAACTGACCGGACGCTGGGTCTGGAGGCACCGGACGCTGGCAGGCTGCGTCCGGTCAGGCTGACGTACGATGACGCAGAAGCTGGAGTGTGACCGGACGTTGGCTGGGTCCGATCAAGCGTGACCGGACACGTCCGGTCGAGGTCGGTACCTTACTAGAAACGACCGGACGCTGGGGGTTCAGCGTCCGGTCAGTTGAGTGCTGCTGTGTCTGGTCAAGTCAAGTGACCATTGGAATCGGGACACGTGGTCATCTGCGAGCGACCGGACACTGAGGTCCAGTGTCCGGTCAACACGACCGGAGCGTCCGGTCGGCCCGACCGTTGCCCAGTGAAGGGGTAACGGCTAGTTTTGCCCTTGGGGCTATAAATAGAAGTGGCCTTCGGCCATGGCTGGTGCTGAGCACCTCAAGGGACTTAGTGTCCATGCTTGTGAGTGCTTAGGAGCCCTCCATCTCACACATACTTAATAGCGATCATCCGATTGTGTGAGTGAGCGATTCTAGTGCGATTGCATCGTGAGGTTGCATCGAGTGGCACTAGGTGATCGAGTTGCAAGCTGGTGGTGCTTGTTACTCTTGGAGGTTGCCACCTCCTAGACGGCTTGGTGGTGGTCTCCGTCGAAGCCCGTAAGAAGCTTGTGCGGCGCTCCGGAGAAGTGCTTGTGAGGGGTACTTGTGCTCACCCCACGGGAGTCGCGAAGAGCAACTTTAGTAAAGCATGTCATTGAGCTACCCTCACTCAAGGGGTAGGTTCTTGCGGCGCCCGACGTGCGGGCTTAGCGGGTGATGCTAATTAGCCGCCGAACCACCAAGTGAGCGGTCGACACAACGGGGACTAGCGTGTTGACAAACACGTGAACCTCGGGAGAAAAATCATCGTGTCAACCTTATTCTTCCCGTTGGTTTGCATCCCCATTACACAAGCTTGCAATTACTTTTATACATATTAAGCTTGTGTAGTTGCTCTTGTAATTAGATAGCTTGTGTAGCTTGCTAATTACCTTCTTGCTTGTGTAGCATATAAGTAGCTCCCTTGCGTGGCTAATTTGGTTTTAGTAACCTTGTTAGTCACATTGCTTAGTTTGTGTAGCTAAGTATTTGCGCTCTTTAATTAGGGATTGGTTGCCTTATTATTGAGCATTGCTAGTGAGCTTAGTTAGCTTTGTGCTTTTACTTACTAGCATGTGTAGGAGCTCCCTTGTTGCTTAAAATACTAGTGGCATAGGTTTGTGTAACCTTGCTCCTAGAATTGTTTAGGAGAGCTCTAACTAGCCCGGCATCTTTGTTGCATAATTGTTATCTTTGCAAGGTGCTAGTGAACATATATAGTGGGGTATAGTCTTGGCTAGACCGATAGTTTTAATTCCGCATTTGTATCGGTTAGCCGACGCGATTAATTTTAGAAAAGACTATTCACCCTCCCTCTAGTCCACCATCTCGACCCTTCAACGCCTTAAGCGGTCGGTCACTAGCAAGTACCACATAACCAGGGCAAGAATTCTTCTCTTATTTGCATCGTTGCCTAATGGAGTTTCCTCTGGGAGCTGAGATTCTTGCACCACCTTCTTCCCACCCTTCTTCCTCTTTCCTGTGGAGGCTTCCACCCCACTTTGAAGGTCATTGTTCTTGTACCGACTAGCCCCACACCTAGGACATGTATCTAAAGTCTCGAACGATGTGCCACGCCGAAAAAGGATATAGTGGTTAGGGCATGTATGGATTTTTTCAACCCCCAATGTGAGTGGACTTATAACCTTCTTCGCTTGGTATATGTTGGCGGGAACTGTGTTCGGCTGTGGGAGCAACCATGACATGAGGCACAACAGATCATTGAAACTGTAGTCCGACCAGCCGTACTTAGCCTTCAGGATGAGTAGCTCAAGCATAAAACATAGCAGTGTGAAGTACGTCGGACAACCCTTCTCAGCATCATACATAGTCTTCTACGATGCTTTTGTCACCCTCTTAAGATTTTCTAGACCTCTCTTGCTCTTTTCTAATATTTCTGGTCCAAAGGCCCCAAGCATTTCGTCCAAGTTGTCACCATCATCTGCATCCCCCTCACATGCTTCGCCATCATTGCTGACATCACCAGCATCATCACCACCTTGTTTATTGCCAAAGCCATCACCTTGTTGATTGCCATAGTCACGATCCATTTGTTGCTCAAGATCGTCTGTGAATCGGGACAAGTATGCTTGGGTTTCAGCTTCATCAGCTAGATCATCGTCGCTGTCATCAACAACCACTGTTTCACCGTGATGAATCCACACTGTGTAGTCCGGAACAAATCCTCTCCTAATCAGATGTTCTTTGATGGTACTCACATCTCAAATGCAATAAGGTTCTTGCAATCTTTGCAGGGATAAATAATCATGTCACTATTCTCTTTCAACGTCGCTGCATGCTTCTCTGCGGCTTTAATGAATTTGTCCACCTCATCATGGAAAAGAGCGTCGTGTCTTAACGAACCATACATCCAAGAGTTCCTGTAGTCCATCTTATAAAAACAAAACAACCAAAAAAAATTACTCGAGAATAATTGTATATACCTGAGACACGCACCATGGTAGTAGAGGATAGTTAATTAATTGACTATTAATACATAAATATTTTAAAATATAAATTAATAGGTTCAAAGAAAACAATTAGCAAGATTTAATATTTCATCCACTACCTTTCATGCAAACTCCATTCCAATTTCATGGTAGAGGATAATTAATTAATTGCCTATTTATCCATAACTAATTAAAAACACACATTATAACACATTATAGAAAGGAATCAAAATAAATATTAAATGATAATTAGTAGCCATGGTAGAGGATATTTTACACATTAGCAACAATTAAAATCTTACACATTCACCTACATGCAAACCCTAGTCACATAAAGAAAAAATTGAAAAAGAATAAAAAAACAAAATCCTAGATCTAGATCTAGATATAGGGTTTCATGACACATGCATCAAACTTCACTAATACTACACTAAAATCAACAAAGATGTACTAATAACGGGTGCAATCTTACTTCCCTACCTAATTACCCTAGTATAGTAAAAATTAGAGTCCAATTTCACTCATAACTAGCTCAAGCTCCATGGAAGAAAGAGAAAACCAAAAATCAAATTACTCATTAACCAATGAATTAAACTTCAAATAAAGAGTTGTAGAAGCATTTCCTTCCCTTTTAGAGCCTCTTCATCAAAGGATTTGAGATCAAAACATTCCCCCTTAGTAGAGCAATTTTTAAGAGGAGTCAAAGGCCTCCCAACCTTTTTTTTTGGTAGAAGAGTATGTCCCGAGGTGGAAGATAGGGTGGCTGCTATTTATTTGTGCGCCGTGAGTAGGTACGGCTGGTGATTCAGCCGCCCCTACAGTAGAACAGTAGGGGTGACTGGTGGTAGCCGCCCCTATAAAATGGTCACTATAGGGGCGGCTGGTGATTGAGCTGCCCCTACAGATCAGTCCCAACTATAGGAGCGGCTCAGGTTATCAGCCGCCCCTATAGTGCCATTTGTAGGGGCGGCTGGGCTGCTGGGGCCTGAGGACGCCCACTGTAGGGGCGCCCCCAACCCCAGCCGCCCCTACAGTAAAAATGCCTCCGTTCCTACTGTGCGAATCTGGCGTAGTGATCTAGATATAATAATATGTTTAGATACATAGCAAAATGGATGAACAAAAAAAAATCAAAGTGACTTATAATTTGAAATGGTGGGAGTACTTAGTAGAGTTAAATCACATAGGTTTCTCACTGTTCATTTAAAAAAAAGGTTTCTCACTGTGTACATGTATAGTGGATCACTTCTATGGCAATCTTTAAATATGCTACCATTCTTGGATGTTTTGGTGGAGTTTTTTGTTGACATGAAATAAGAAATTATTACATGGAGGCACTCCATGCGATGAGTCTACTGTAGCTAAAGCACTAGAATGTGATTTTTTGTTATTGTTGTTTTAATCTATCCCTTATTAAGTCACTGGAAATGTGGACTGTTCAAAATTGCATCTCAATTTTGCACATCTTGTTCAGCAGCAAACCCTAAAAGGTGCAGATGTTATATTTATAATCCTGTTTGCTGTCATGATTTGGGTACAACCACTAGTTGACAAGGGGGATCTAGTTTGGCTTCAAGACATATCAGCTTGCACATAGCTTTATTGAACTGTCAAGGGCTGCATTTGGAGTAGGGTAGGTTAGTCAGGTTGTTTCTGTGGCGTGCACAATTCCAGTTATAGCACTCAAATCCTCCATTGTATCCGAGCTACACAATATTTATCACATGGGAACTATAGGATTGCACCAACATAATAATCATTTTCTTTACAGAATTGAAGTTCCAAAAGTTGGGATGAATGGGTACTTCCAGAGATGCATGAAGTTCTGATCTGTAAATCTGTTATGGTGGAGGGAGAGGGGGCTTCTTTTTTCGTGACCATGCATTGGCATGCATATCATTAAGTAGAAGTAAGAGTTGTTACAATGATAAACTTCGGTTGGCCTAGGACACGAGTGGCACACTACGGCCAAACGGAGTTAACCAGGTAACAGGAAGCAAAAACGGTAAGGGGTAAAGGTAAGGCTAAGGCGATATTACATGACAACAAATGATGCGATGAAGGGGCTGCCGAAGATCAGGCGCCATCAATGGCCGCCCAGAGCGCAGCTAGGTGGCCGTTCCCGGTCCGAGACCACTGAACCGCCTCTTCCACTATGGAGTCCGTGATCGTGACAACCGATCGGCTGACACCATCGAACACCCTCTGGTTTCGCTCCTTCCATAGGCACCACGATCCAAGGATAGTGAGGGAGTCAAAGCCTTTGCGACGTGCCGTCCCCAGCAGAATGCGGCGCGACAACCACTAATCTAGGAAGCTAGTCCCAGGCTGTGGCATGAGAAGCTCAAGGCCGATGGGAGCAAGCACCCTGTAACATACCTCCCTGACGAATACACATTCACTAGCAAGGTGCTGCACTGTCTCCTGTTCTTGATCACAGAGAGCGCAGACATCCCCGTCCTGCAGCCCTCGACGCTTTCTTCTTGTCGCTGTGCACAGGCGATCATGCAATAATAGCCAGAAGAAGAATTTGCACTTAGGCGGTGCCCGAGCCTTCTAGAGTTCCTTTGCGCCCCACAGCGACGTCATACCGATGAAGAAGGCTCTGTAGGCTAAGGAGGCAGAGTATGTCCCGTCAGCATTTGAAAGGATCTAAACAATGCCTAGAGGGAGGGTGAATAGGCGTATCTAAAAAATTTCTGGGTAATCTCAAAGTCAAATGTCAGTGACAGTCGGGAGTCCCGGCGGTTTGGGTCAGAACTTCCGATAGCTAAAAGTTCTGACACAAATAGCTGAGAGTTCTAGCACCTATGAGAATAGCACTACAAGTGCTAAAACGAACTTTGAGTGAAAGATATCTTACAACCCTACTCCCTAGTGGTAAGATGAAGTGTTGGGGTTGTTCCTTTGACGCAGGAAGGTCACCACTCTGTAGATCGAGTCCAAACCCTAAGAGATGAGTTGGGGAGCTACAGGTCAACCTTGACCAGCTGCTGGATGGACTTAACCCACTCCTGGGCATCCTCAAGCTTCACCAACAGCTTGGCGAGATCGAACTCCATGGTAAGTCCTCTCCACCCGAGGATGTCCTAGAGCTGACATTCCTGGAAATCCCGAAGGACGAACTGAACCTTTGATGGGTCCTCAGGGCAAGGCCACTCTAGGTCACCCTCCTCTAGCTAGCTAGAGGGCCTAGCCTCTAACTAAACCACCGCCAGCTCCAGCGACGGTGCCAGTAGCTCCACCATGTCATCCGCTTCATCGTCGGAAGGGATCTCCACCACCTCAGTTTCACGGGCCACCAACGGGCGTTCCGACTCTATCCTGATCGCATCTCCCTCCGCTGCCTTCAGCTCTGACCATGAGGGAGAGCCGTGCAACCCTTTGCCCCACAAGGCAGGGAGCTCGGTCTCCCTCTCCTCTTCTGCCGCAGCCGATGAAGGAGGGGCCACAAGGGATGCCTCTGGTGAAGCCTCCGCCATCACCACTGGGATCGCCGCCAGCACCATCGCCGCCGCTGCCACCGTACTAGCAACCGACCTAGGGAGCACCACCCCTAGAAGGGAAGGGTTCGCCTCCACCCTTTGTTCCCCCTGCCGCTCGTCGTGGCGCGCTGTAGGGTGGGCCTCCAAACCTCCTACACGGGAGTTGGGGCGATGCTCAAACCCATCACCATTCAGCCGCTGACAAAAAGTAGAGGTTAGTCATACTCCAAAAAAGACTCAACAACAAGATCAAAAAGAAACAAAGAAAAACATACCGGGAGGTAAGCGGCATGACTCTGAAACCAAGACCCAATGTCAATGGGCCCACAGGGTGAGGACCGCTCCCGGGCTGCAACCCACGCCCCTCACTTTAGCCAGGGGCGGAGACATCCCAACCGGCTCCTGCCCGGCCTACGGGTCACTGTGACCCTCGACTTGGGGCACTCCGATCGGAGCAATAGGTGGGGCATCCTCCTACTATGAGTCGCACATTGGCACTGGCCCCGATGATGCGCGGGTGCAGGCCCACTCCTCTAACCGCCCGGCTCGCTCGGGCGCGTCCGCGGTAGGCGGGGACTAAATCGATGACTCCACCAAGGGGCACGGTGACCACATCCACTTCACCTCTTGTTTGCCAATGGTGTCCTCGCTCGCAGCACGCTTCCTCGGCACGGGGACATCGCCGCGCCTCTCCGCCTCCTGCTCATCGCTAGTAGACACGGTCGTGGGACCACGACGCTCCGCCAAGGTCGCAATGACCTCCAGGCTCTCCTCCTCCTCGGAGAAGATCATGTCATCCCCTACCTCTGTGGGGGCCTCCGACTCAAGCTCTGACTCAACATCGCTCCTACTTTCCTCGGCCTTCATGCGTCGGGCGATCTCCTTCTCCTTCTCATACTTCTCCAAGCCTCCTTGGCTTTCTTCTTCTTCCTAGCATCCGCCGCCTCCTTCTGGGCGGCCTGCCGAGCCACGCCCTCTGGCCCCTTCAGAAGGTGTGGCCGGGACTTGTAAGCGTCAAGTCCCTACAAAACAGGCGACTCAAAATCAAAAAGCAGGAAAGCAAAGGGGAAAAGATCATGGAGTAAAGAGAGGAAAACATACCAGTTTGGACACCACTAAGGCATTGAGAGGTCCAGGATTTCCATCGACCTTCTCTTTGGGCTTCAGCTACAGCACTCGGTTGATGAGACTCCAGACCTTGTCGTTCGGTAGCTCCTTCGGTGATGCACGATCGGGGTCCGTCGGGCCACCGTACTTCCACATCGGCCGCGCCCTCTCCGCCAACGGAGCAACCCGATGGTGGTAGAGGGTGTGGAACACCCGCACCCCATCAAGGCCGCACCACACGAGCTTCTGGAGCTCTGCCTCAGTGATCTCCACCTTCTTCTTCTCTCAATGGGATGGGCCCCACGACCAACTATCCCACCTCTCTGGCCTCCCACCGGTGAACACTGGGAATGCCGCCTCCACCGGGTTCCTGATATAAAATCACTCCCCGTGCCACCCTCGGTTGGAGTCGTAGGAGTTGTACGCGGGATACGAGCCCCCGTGCTCGATTTTCACTGTAGGGCAAAGCCCCCCACCAGCAAAGATCGCCCAGAGAATAATCGCCGGAAGAAATTAGTGTGCGGCTCCATCCCGAGGAAGGCCTCGTAGACGGAGATGAAGCCAGCGATATGCAGCACCCTCGTAGGATTAAGGTGCTGCAGCTCTAGACCATACTCATTGAGGAGTCTATGCAGGAACCAGTGCGCGGGGTATCCTAACCTACACTCATGGAAGGCGAGAAAGGAAACCACCTCGCTGGGCCGAGGTTACGGGAACTCCTCCCTCTCGGGAGCCCTCCAGTGCGCCACCTCCTTCGGTGGCAGAAACCCCTTCACGACGAAGGCCTCCAGCACCGACTCTCTCATCGTGGATGACCTCCAGCCTAATATTTCGCTCCAGATTCACAGATGGATTTGTGAGTTTTTCTCCTCTCCCTCGCTCTCCCCTTTTTCTTTTTTCTCTCCTAGGAACCACCGTGGCACTCAAACACTCTTGGCGAGAAGGAAGAAAGAAGAGACGATAGATGAGGAATAGGCGAAGGAACAGGGCAAAAAACCTTCTCCCTTCTCTTACTTAAAGAAAGAGGTGTGGTAGTTGGGGAAGGCACGGCGATCAGGGAAAGGCGAAATGACGGGGGCAAAAAACACTCTTCCTTCCCCATTTAATGCAGATGGGATACGATGGGACGCGTTGTGATCGAGGAAACGCACCCTGCCCGATGGAACGACACCTGATCAGACGAGATGTGGCCTGGGTATGGCCCACCACTACCGCACACCAGGCGTAAAAACCAAAGCGCCACCACACATAGGTGGCTCTCCACCTCCCTAGGTGGGACTTAGAAAAGGCCCAAAACTATGGGATCTCCGCTAGAAGAGACCAACGGGCTTCCTGAGTCTGATCGAACGACTCAGGCAAAAACCGAGAGACAGGTAAGGAGCAAAGGGACGCCCCATGTAGGCCATGCCGACTTCATCGCTAACGACGAGCACGGGTCCTGGTCGGACATTTCCGATTGGAGCTCTTCAAAACCTGTCGCTCGAGACATCAAAACACCCATTCATTCCATATGCCCGTGCCCCCTGGATAATTCGGGCCCTGAACCGCTCGAGGGTTCAAGAACTAAAGCATCGCACGTGCGGCGAAATGCACCACAACGCTCTGTGTTGCGTCACGAAGTGGTAGTTGCCTCATTCAACTTAAGCAACGACCAACCAAGGTACGAAGGCTAGCCTGCAAAGGGCTCAAGGCCGCCTCGCATCAAATAGAGTTAGGGGAGAAAACACAGATGAGCCCCGTGCGGCCCTCGCCTAGTCTGCCTCGAAGCAGACAGGGTCATCTCGACCTTCTTGTTTGATCCTAAATCTCTCGCCAAACCCACAGAATCTCCATCGAGGGGAGGCCAGCAGGCCACCTGGGTTGGTCTCCAGAACAACCCAGGCATCTACTAGGTTGCAGGTAAAGGGGCAGTGGAATGTCACAAGAGGGCTATGCCGACCCCGCCACGAACGACGAAACCAAATTCCACTTGATCATACTTGTTAGCGAGCTCATCGAGCGCGTCACTCGAGCCTGAGTGATCGTGGCAAGCTACAAAACTCAGCCCCTCCGGTTGTGAGAAACCAAGGATGAGGTAACGCATAAAACTCAAACCAACCCCTACCAAAGCCCAATAGGGCTCGGGGGCTCAAGACACTAAAAAATGCCTAGGTCTACGACCCCAAACTCGCCCCATCCTTCAGCTCCGCCTCGACTGCACACCAAACACCTAGGTCTATGACCCCAAACTCGCCCCATCAGGATCCACGACTCTGACTCGCTCGATCCCACGGCGTGCACCGACGCCAGGATCCACGAGCTTCGTCTTGCCCAATCCCTAAACTAACTAACTAACTACCTCGGCTGCATGGGCTGCACCGACGCCAGGATCCATGACTCTGACTCGCCCGATCCCACGACGCGCACTGACGCTAGAATCCGCGAGTTCCATCTTGTCCGATCCCTAAAACTAACGGCCTCGGCTACGCAGGACGCACCGACGCTAGGATCCACGACTCCGACTCGCCCGATACCACGGCACGCACCAATGCCAGGATCCACGAGCTTCATCTCATCCGATCCCTAAACTAACAGCCTTGGCTGCACGGGCTACACCGACGCCAGGATCCATGACTTCGACTCGCCCAATCCCACGACGCACGCCGACGCCAGGATCCACGAGCTCCGTCTTGTTCGATCCCTAAAACTAACGGCCTCGGTAGCGCAGGCCGCACCGACGTCAGGATCCACTACTCCGACTCGCTCGATCCCACAACGCGCACCGACGCCAGGATCCGTGAGCTCCATCTTGTCCGATCCCTAAACTAAACCACCTCAGCTGCGCAACGACGCCTTGGTTGATGACTCAGTCTCAACTAAAAAACACGCACACACGCCCGCTAAACCCCCTAGATGATTCTACCCGAATCGCCCAGGGCTCAGGAGCTACACCCGCGTGTGCGCTCGTGCGCACCTGCTAGCGAAACGAAAAAACTTCTCCCGCTGGCAACATAAAAAACCCCCAAACGATTCTTCCTGAATCGCCTGAGGGCTCGAGGGCTACACCCGCGGGTGCGCTCGCGCGCACCCGCCGTCAAGACAAAAAATTCCCCTGAAGATTCTACCTGAATCGCCCGGGGACTCGGGGGCTCCTATTGGGTTCATAAACCTGAGGTCCCGCAAGGACCGACTTCCCTGCAAAGGTTCAGCCCAACAGACAAATGCTGCGAACAAATGCGTAGCTCTTGGGCCAGCCCAAGAGCCTAAACGATAGGTCAGAAGGGCGATCCAATCACCAACCGAAAGGCCTGGCCGAGGAGAAACGACGCCCGCTTTCGACTCCGGCCCGCCTCTCCGACCGGAGCGCTTGCTTCGGTCTTCAGCTCGCCTCTAGACGACCTCTCTGACTGGAAGGCCTGGCCCAAACACCACTTTTCCGACTCCGACCCGCGTCTTCGATCAGGGATGCGTCAAACCCTTGCTCACTACTCTTCTCCGACTGGCGCGATCAGAGCCGACTGGAACCAACCAACCGGGGACGCTCGCTCGGTAAGGACCAGAAAACGGACAGAGAAGGTAAGGCAGGGCGCACAAGTCAAACCGCAAAACCGGGGACCGTACCCTGTACACCTGCAGAAACAGTACTCTGCGACCTCCCTGGCACGACAGAATCCAAGCAGTGTTGTATTCACCGACATTTTTCCCTACAGTATTGTTGGCGCCGTTAACTCACATACGGTAAGGCTCCCCCACATGCCTCTGGGCATCGATAGTGTTGTGGGCGCCGACATTTTCCGTACCAGGTGAACAAGGTAAAACCCCTTGCATGCCTCCAGGTATCAACAGTGTGGCAGGCGTCGACGTTTGCCATACCCGAAGAAGACAACACAACCTTCCATGTGCATCTGACATTCAACAGTATTGTAGGCGCCTACCATCATCCTGTACCTACCGGCATGAGCAACAAGGCTTAGTAGCATACGTATTCTCTCCCTCTCACTTGTAAGGCCATCCCCTTCATCTATAAAAGGGGATGCGCTCTCTTCCAACAGATAGGTAGATTCATTCAGATTTCATCGGATCGGTCAATTCACTAGTCCACAACAACATAACCTCCAGGTTTAAACCACGAGCATACGCTCAAACACTTAGCGCATAGCGGGACTCTCGTCACTCTCGGCTCCTCTGACCAGAATCTGACCGGATCTCTTTTACCCCCTATCTTTCTCATTCTCATTTGTAACCCCACTGCAAACTTCGAGCACCTGGGCTCAGGAATGAAGTCCCCGACTGACTTAAACTGGACGTAGGGCATGTTGCCTGAACCAGTATAAAGTCATTGAGTGCTAGGCCACCTTCAATCCCAATGTACGATAAAACTATAAATATTTACGTATTGGTCACTTTTTGTATCGTACACATGGTGAACCTAAAAGCCACTGTTTGGGTAAACAACCGTTTTGTCTTAGTTAAACACTATGTAACCATTACATGGAGATATCGTTTCTGTTTGATCGGTAGCTCAGATAATGGTTAAATAGTAGGTGGCTTGCTGTTTAGTGTTTGAAAAAAACCCCGCTAACAATATAGATCTTCTAATGCTAAAACCATATAGATTTGTTGATGGGGTCAAAAACAGAAAATAACTAATTTAGGACAAAGTTTCGAATCAGTGAACAAACAGCGGTAACTTTTGGAGGTTTATCAGCAGTTCAGCACTGGAGCCTGATCGCCTGGTGCACCGGCAAAGCTGATGCTGATCGGCTCATGGGGCCCAGTTGGAAGCCAGAGCAACCGGGTCCTTCAAGGCTTCAACCTTCCGGCATCCTGAAGGCCTGAGCGGCTGAACTGAACCCCTCAAAAACCCTCTCGCTGCGGCTGCGGCTGCACCCGGCACCCTCACGCGGTCACGCGTCACGCCCCCACATTTCCCGCGCCGACCGACCAGGCGGAGGCGGCCACGCCATGGGCAAGCCCAAGCAGCAAGTGCTTTCCCGCTTCTTCTCCACGAAGCCCGCGCCCCAGCCCGCGGCCCCCGACCCGCCGCCCCCGCCTCCGCTCAACCCTAAACCCTCCGCGGCGCAACCGGCCGTCTCCACCGTCGCCTCCTTCTCCCCAGCCAAGCGCGCGCGCGCCCTCTCCCTCTCCCCCAAATCCCCCGCCGCCAAACGGCCCAATCCCACCCCTCCTCCTTCCCGCGACGCCGTCCGCCGCAGGCTCCTGGAGCCGCTCGACCCGCCGCCGCCGCCGCCGCCTCGTCCCCTGAACCCTACTGCCGCCGCCGGCGGCGGCGGCGGCGGTAGCGGCAAGGGCTACACCCCGCTGGAGCAGCAGGTGGTCGACCTCAAGGCCCGCCACCCCGACGTGCTCCTCATGGTCGAGGTGGGCTACCGCTTCCGCTTCTTCGGCGAGGACGCCGCCGTCGCCGCCGCGGTGCTCGGCATCGTCGCGCACCCGGACCGCAGCTTTCTCACTGCCAGCGTCCCCAGCTTCCGCCTCGGCTTCCACGTCCGCCGCCTCGTCGCCGCCGGCCACAAAGTCGGGGTCGTGCGCCAGACCGAGACCGCCGCCATCAAGGCCGCGGCCGGGGGCGCGGGAAGCGCCGCCCCGTTCGCGCGGAGCTTGTCCGCGGTGTACACGCGCGCCACGATCGATGCCGCGGCAGGCGAGCTGGAGGGTGGCGGCGCCGCCGCGCCCGAGGAGGGGAGCAGCTACCTCGTCTGCCTCGTGGATAAGGAGGTGGAGGCGGCGGGGAGGGAGGGACCCCAAGTGAAGGTTGGGATGGTGGCCATCGAGGTGTCCACGGGTGAGGTCGTCCACGGGGAGTTCCTGGACAGCGACTCCAGGAGCGATCTCGAAGCTGTGCTGCTTGGATTGGCGCCCGTGGAGGTCATCCTGGGGACACCACTCTCTTTCGCCACAGAGAAGGTAAGGTAGCTGACGAGAATTATCAGTTAGTTGATCTTGACCCTCATGTGCTCATGTTCAAGTTGTAGGTTTCTTAGATGTTTTTGTTTTTCAATTCACATGATAGCTGTAGCTGATATTTTAGTGAGTATAATCGACCTCTACTCGCTTGTCATATATTCTTTATGGTTGGTCTAGTTTGTGTGTCACTTACCTTTCATGGCTAGTGTGCTTTTATTAATGGAAGTCTGTAGTTATTTAGCAAACTAATCAGAGATTTAGCTATAATCTTGTTGATTTATTAAATTAATTTGTAGCTTAATAGTTTTGATGTCATGCTATATGGATATTTAATTTTCAGGATGCTGACACTACAGGTTCAATTTGATGCTATGGTTGCTGGCAAATTGGCAAGAACCACAAACAATTCACTGTAGTGTAGTTTAGTAGTATGTATAGCACACCTTTTCTGTTCCCACCATTGCAATTTCCTTTCTGTCTACAATTAAGGCCAAGTTCACGTCCAGTTGTCCGTCATGAAGTGTCATTGCCTTTTCTTCATTGGCAGCCTAAGCTCAAGAAATGTTTTCTTCTGATGGTGGATTTTAATGTGCTACTTACCCTACACCTTCTTCCTTTCCTTTTATGTATACTTTGCTTGAAGGTCTTGCTACTTGAGTAAATATTTCTCTCCCAGATTTATCTAAATTGGCATCTACTTGTTGTGTAGATTATGAAGGCATATGTGGGACCCACCTCTAATGTGCGGGTTGAGCATGTATCATGTGAATGTTTTGGCGAGGGTGGTGCTTTGGCTGAACTGATAACTTTATTTGAAAAGTCTGTGGACAATGCTTCTAGGGCTGAATATGATAGAAAGCTGATAGAAACAAACTGATGACAACAACAATCTTCATGGGATTGAGGTACTGTTAGCCTTTAAATTCTATTCTGAGTGGTGTTTTGGTGTATTCATTATCATCCTGCCTAAGTCACCAATTGTTCATCATGTAGTATATGATTTCTCATAACTACCATTTGTTCAAAACTAGGGTATCATGGCGATGCCAGAGCTAGTTGTTCAAGCATTAGCATTATCGGTTCGATATCTCAAAGGTTTCGGCATGGAAAGGATAATATGCTTTGGTTCTTCATTCCGGCCATTTTCTGCTGGTACAGAATTTTCCTTATCAGCAAACGCTCTTCAACAACTTGAGGTAGAGTCTTTTGCAGCACTTTCAAAGTAAAAGTTCCTGTTTGAATATTTATTAATATTTCTTTCTCAGGTCTGTCCTTGGCCTCTAGCTTTGTGGACAGTTTTGTTGACAATAATTTCTTTCTCCCATACAGTCAACAGGACACCTAGAGTTGTTTTTTTTCGTGAACTGCTGCTTCTCTTTTGTTCAATTCATGGAGTAACAACTAATGTGCTTTCAGGTATTCAGAAACAACTCAGATGGTACAACAGAAGGGTCTCTGTTCCAAACTATGAACAATACATGCACATCTTTTGGGTCTAGATTGTTTAGAAACTGGGTAAGGCTATCTATGCCTTCTCATGAAAAGAATGTTTGCATGGTGTATCATTCAATTGAAACCAACTAAATGTCAGAACATTGCAAAATATGAAATGTGACAACCCCAAAAGCTTTACATTTATCTCAACTGTTCTTTCATAGTTCTTTGATAATTTGATGTTCTTGCAGTTAACGCATCCCTTATGCGATAGACATCTGATTTGTGCTCGTCACGATGCGGTATCTGAGATTTTTGAATCAATGGGATCACATCATTCAGTTAGCAATCTTCAGGATGGAGGGGATAGATCCTGCACAGCTTCAGCGCGTAGTGATTTGTGTACTGTCCTTTCATCAGTTTTAGCATTGCTGGGAAGATCAGTTGACATTCAAAGAGGAATAACAAGGGTTTTTCATTGCAAAGCCACAGCTAAAGAGGTGAAATGTGTATTCTTCCTTTTTGTTCTAGTTGATTGCAAACTGATTTTTTGCCATTTCGTGTATCCTTGCTACATATCATTCTGGTCACTTGGTATTTATACCAATAGCTGACTGCTGTATTCTCTTATTGGTACCTCATTTCCTAATGTTTGCATTGCAGTTTGTTGGTGTTATCCAGTCTATCCTCACAGCTGGGAAGCAGCTGCAGAAGCTTGTTCTTGAGGATATTGGCACTGTCTCGTCTCAGCATAAACCTGTGCACTCCTCTTTGCTGAGAAGGCTAATAAGTACAGCTTCGTCATCCACTGTACTTAATAGTGCTATGAAACTTCTGTCTTGTCTTAACAAAGATGCGGCTGATCAAGGAGATATGCTAAACCTATTCATTGCATCTGTGGATCAGTTCCCAGAGGCAAATCCTTCCCTCAAAACGAAATGAACTTGTTCTGTTTACCTCGTTCTGAGGCTTGACACTCGCATGTTTTATAGGTTGCAGAAGGTCATGTAAATGTAAAAATGGCTGACCATAAACTTGATTTATTGATCGTGGAGTATCGGAAGCAACTTGGTATGCGCAACTTGGAGTTTAAAACCGTAGCTGGAACCACCCATTTGATCGAAGTTAAGTGGCCTGAGTTCAGCTTCAAATATTGTTAACTGCATTCTCAATTAGCAAAAAGGTTATATTTATCTTTTGTTATATTATTAAGACTATCTTATGTGTGCCTGCAGCTACCAGTAGATAGAAGGGTACCATCAAATTGGATAAAGATAAATAGCACAAAAAAGGCCATCAGATACCACACCCCTGAAATATTGAAGAACCTGGACAATCTATTACTGGCTAAGGAGGAACTAGCTGTTGTATGCAGGTCTATGTGGCATAAATTCCTAACAGATTTCAGCAAGTACTATGCACAGTTTCAAGCAGTTGTTGAATCTCTTGCAGCTCTGGACTGCCTCTACTCATTTGCGGTTCTTGCTAAGCAGAATGTAATGAAAATTCCTCTCTCCTTGCGTCTGACTTTTTCTTGTGTGAAATTGTTCACCAATGGCCAACCTTTGTTCCATCTTGCAGAATTATATACGGCCTATTTTTGTCCATGATAATGAACCAAGTCAGATTCACATCAAAGATGGACGCCATCCGGTCAGTTGTAGTTGTAGCTCACTTTCCATGCCATTTCTAAACATCAGTAACAACAACAACAACAACAACAGCAACAAAGCCTTTTAGTCCCAAGCCAAGTTTGGGTAGGCTAGAGTTGAAACCCAACATGAGCCCCCTAGTCTAAACATCAGTAACAAGACTATCTAATTTGATCAGCAAATCAGAAGCAGTATAATGTACTTTTAAACTTTCTTGTGGGTTCTGGGGTCGTTGAAGTAGATTTCTTTCAATTTTTTAGTTGTGTATGTAGTGGCACTGCACTGCCAAATTTTTATACGTCTCAAAGTTAGGAAGACAACAGACAGAGGAACCTTGAAATTTTAGAGTTCCTTTCTGAAAAGGTAGAGTAGTTATGCATACTTGTTGAGTACTGCATGCATACTTTAAAATACTTGAAAACTTGTATTGTACCTTTGGTTGGGTAGCCAACAAGATGGAATATATTATTTGCTATTACTACTGACAGATTCCACACTGTTATGTCCATTGTTAATTGGGCCCTTCTCTATGCTTACAATGTTCTTTACAATCAAGATATTAAAGAGGAGTTACTATAATACTTCTATCTAAGATCATGCGTCAAGACATTGTTCTAAAAATGGGTCAGCTAAGTCTTATACTAGGGTACATGCATGGATTTCCCCTTCCTATCACTGCATTACTTGTCTGGTTAGGCCATATATTACTGCTAGGTGGGTGGCAATGAAAAACATCTATAGAAACGTACTTCATATCTTTAAATCCAACTGTTTATCTGGTAGGACATGGTCTCTTTTTCTTTCTTTTTTCCAGTTCAACACCATATATGGGCCTGTCTGGCACATCTCTAGCTCTGAGATTATTACAGGATTTTAGTTTATAGGATAGGATAAAATAATGTGATTTAAGCATGTGTTTAATCCAAATAACAACAAAATTGCTCAACCAAATGCCTTCATATGCCCACAGCATCCAGCTCGAACAATTCTTGGAGCTGGAGACAGGCCCTATGTTAGGTACATTGACAATGATGGTGACAGTTTGCTGTTGGGCTTTAGGTTCTGGAGTCTTTGCTTGGAAACAATTTTGTTCCAAATGACACCGAGCTTCACACAGGATGGTGAGCACTGCCAGATTGTCACAGGACCAAACATGGGAGGAAAGAGTTGCTACATTCGCCAAGTTGCACTAATTACCATGATGGCCCAGGTATGTAAATCTCATGACATCCTTTATGGGAGCACATTGTGAATGTATTACATGATGACTTTTTTTTTGATAAAATGATGACCTTGTTGTTGGACATTCGTTCAAAAAGCATTACTAGGGCCTTCTCCTACTGTCTCTAAAAAAGGAGTTATTTCTTTTAGCTGACAAACTTCATCATGATACTTAGATGATTCCTGAAAAACATCTTCATGTTTTTTGTAGGTTGGTTCCTTTGTACCAGCTTCATCAGCTATGTTGCATGTTGTTGATGGAATTTATACCCGAATGGGTGCATCTGATAGTATTCAACAAGGAACAAGTACCTTCCATGAAGAGATGAATGAAGCTTCAAACATATTGCGTAACTGCACATCTCGATCCCTAGTTATCATCGATGAGCTTGGTCGAGGCACAAGCACACATGATGGCTGTCGCTATTGCTTACGCTACTTTACACTATCTTCTCAAAGAGAAAAAATGCATTGTCATTTTTGTCACTCATTATCCAAAGATCCTTGATATTCAGAGAGAATTTGAAGGTTCTGTTGGGGCATATCATGTTTCATATCTAGCCACAAGGAAGCTTTTGGAAGTTACTGATAAACAGGTGGAAACTAGGCCAGAGGCAAATGATCTTGGAGAAATTATTTTCTTGTACAAACTTGTAGCTGGAGCTTCAGATAGAAGCTTTGGTCTTAATGTTGCCCTGCTTGCACAGGTTTGTTATGCTTATTTGTTAGGTTTCATGTTTTGCTGTTTTCATCTAGGTAGGGACTAAATTTTCATCGTCATGGTGTTATTGGTACCTACATTGGTGTGTCTAACTATCCAAATTATTAATGCATGTGTTCTGATTATCAGGCTTGCAAGTGCCGAATTCCGATAATCTTGACTACTATAAAAATATTATAGACATGGTTAATTTTGTTGTTTCTGCCTCATTGGAATGCTGTATGCAGCATTGTAGCAAATGTGTCCTGTGTTGATTGTTCCAGTAGTTGGGATGAACCCTCTAATTTATACGATAGCATTTATACACCAGCTACTATTTGAAGTGTGTCCTTTTCACATAATGTTTTGCATGTTGAGGCCCTGTTGAAGTTAGACAGTAGTAATGATCTCCACTGTTATACCTTGGTTACTAAGGTTGATCACTTGGTCCTTGCAGCTTCCATCTAGATGTATAAAGAGGGCATCAGTCATGGCAGCCAAACTGCAAGAAGAGTTAAGTGCGCGTGAGGAAGATAAGCTTTGGAGGACAACGGATGCACCAACCATGGATGGACCATCTGAAAGTTCTGCAGAAGTTGGTTTGCTTTGTGCACAGCCTTACCAACGATTGGCAGAAACATGTCGCAGGGTACTGCTGAACGTCACGTTGGCTCAAAGCAATAATGATGTAGCGAACACACTTCCTTCTTTGAAGAATGCGCAGGAAATTGCACGGAAGGCGATATAAGGCTCAAGGCTATCATATGAAGCAGTGACCCATTTGACAATTGACATATTCTTCATCAGTGTGAAGGCAACTTTATCAGGTAACTATCTCCCCCATTCTGTTCACTTGGTTTTCGTGAAGCTATCATCCAACCACAGCTCCCTAAACTTGCACACTCGTGACACACAGCTTTCTGAAGTTACAGTTGTACTTCCTGAGCTTCATAAAACTTTTAGCCTTCACCATATTGCTGTTTAGCAGAACTTGCCAACATGGCATAGTCAACTAGGTAGGACCTGGCATCACCACCACCACCACAATTTAGGATTTGTTCCCTCCTTTTCTTCCCCTCCTTTGTATTTCCACTTATTTCGTTGGCACGTGAGACTTTTTTATGCCACCATGGTTTGACTGGTCATTGTCTGCTCCCAACAAGTTCGGTAGTTTACTAGGGAAAAGGGGCAGTCGTGCAAGCTACGCCGCTCGGTTAGGGTGCTGAAAAGTTGAAAAGCAGAGTTATAGGGATTATATGGGACACATCACACAACAGTGCAGTACAACAATTGCAGTTCTAGACTTCTTTTGAGGGAAACACTTGCGTTTATGGCTATACTATACAGCACTTGATGTACATTTGGCACAGCATTTTCTCCAGAGCTAACTTTCTGAGGATGCAGGTAGGAGCCGTAATGGTGGGAAGCATTTTGCTGGAGCCGTTTCTTTAACCCATGCTCTGCGAGGATAGCGCGCTTAAGCATTTTGGCCACAACTCAAAGCAGTGCCTGTGCGTAGTCGGGGTTCTGATCTTTGCTGGCACCTTAGGGGGGTGATAGGCGAAGAACCTCGAGCCTGTACTGTACCAGCCATAAGCTTAACCTCTGGATATATACTGGAGTACTTAGTATGTAACTGACTAACTGTATATTCCGTTCCTGTATTTATCTAGAACTCGTTTCGGTGATGGAAATGCAGAGAAAATATGCGTTTCCTTTTATATGTCTCATACAATACCTGTTTTCTTTGGCATCCTCGAATGTTTGTGCGGTACTCCTATACACCTAGGAAATTTTCCTGGTTTGAGCTAGCAGCCTAGCTCCTTGAGAGAATCAGAGTTGGAAAGTGCAAGTGCTCGTTTAAGCTAGCTAGCAGCCTAGCTGCTACTCTTTCATCCACAGCGCTGCTGCTGCTGGTTTCCTTGTTGATTGAACAGTAGCTGCCGGAAGGGGGTACCGCAGCTGCAGCGCTGTGGCTGCTGCAGCAAGCTCTTCCGAGCAAGCTGTTGCTGCTGGTTTCCTTTGTTGACTGAACAGTAAGAGTAGCAGCAGCGAGCAGAGAGGTGCCAGCGACCCTTTTGATGATCGTCCTCTTTTCTAAGCTTTGTATGGTGTAAGGGGTCACCAAGATATTTAAAGGAAAAGTCTGTTCTTTTGCAGCAAAAAATATTATAGAACACATTGGCTTCATCATCAGAGGTCAATGGTCATAGGGTCACATTTATCATAATTAATTCTCTCATGCTTGACATGTTTTCAAAACAAGCCAAGAGCCATTTTAATTTTTTGGCTTTACCAAAATTGTTCCCAACGAACAAGATCGTATCATCTGCGTATTGCAGAGAGATACAATACCACTTGGGCAGACATTTGTGAGTAAGCCACTAATAAGATCACAGTTGACTGCTTTATTAAGAATTCTGGTATAGACATCTGCTACTAAGTTGAAGAGAAGGGGTGCTAAAGGATCCCCTGCTTAAGGCCTTTCCCCGGTTTAAAATAGGGACTATTTTGGTCATTGGTCCTTACACAGATCGAACCCCCTCTAACGATATTACTAATCCAAAAAATCCACTTATCTCCAAAAACCCTGGAAGCTAGCATTTATCAAGGAACTGCTAGCTTACCTGATCGTACGTTTTTTCATAGCCTAACTTAAGGATCACACCACTTTATTGCTTATGTACCACGTCATGAATAATTTCATGTGTAGCCACAACACTATATAGGATGTACCTCTTTATAAAAACAGTTTGATTAGATGCAATTAATCTATCACAGATCAACATAAGCCTATTATTCAACACCTTGGAGAAATTTTTGAAGCTACAGTTCTAAAGGCTGGTGGGTCTGAACTTTTTTAGATGTTTTGGCTTCTGGTTCTTCAGGAATAAGGGTAATCATGGCACAGTTAAGTGTAGGCAAGCTGAGGTGACCCTTTCAATACATTTAACCAGAGCCATGAAATCCGATCTAATTGTTTTCCAAAAGTGTTGATATAGAATATAAAAGAGAAGCCATCAGGGCTGACGAGACTCGAACTCGAAAACAGCGTCTTTAATCTCGTTTTCAGAAAAAGGGCTCTCCAGGGGTCTTTCTCCAAGTTAATGTCCTATTCGCTCGGCTGATAAGCCATGGCTAAAATTACTGTTGGCTGATTTGGTGTGAGAGAAAAATACTATTTATTGGCTGAGAAAGTACGGCTGATAAGCCAAGCGAACAGGACGTTAGTCCGCTTTTCATCGTTGCCCCAAAAATCACTATCTAGAGTAATCTCTGAGTCGGGTTCTTTGCCAAAAAGGTTTTTGTAAAAATCCACGGCAATGTTAAGCATGTCGTCAGTCTTACTTGGCCATCCGGACCTTCAAGGGTGGTAATGCCTTTCTTTTTCCTTTTTCTCTGGTTAGCGACAGCTTAAAAACAAGCTGCGTTTCTATTTCCTTTTTCTCTGGTTAGCGACAGCTTAAAAACAAGCTGCGTTTCTATTTCCTTTTTCTCTGGTTAGCGACAGCTTAAAAACAAGCTGCGTTTCTATCTCCTTTTTAATTTTAATCTCCCTATCGTGGCGGTCCCGTCGCTGAATCAGTGGGGTACAAGTAGCACTAGTGAGGAATATACCATTGTCCGAGGATAAAAAATCCAAACAAATTTATCTGCAGATCAACAAAGCCCAGCCCAGAGAGATTCAGGTCGCGCGCGCCGCACCGGCCACAGGGCAGCCTAACACGATCCGCTCGCCTTGTTGCAGGCGCCAGTTTGGCTTGGCAGTTGGCCCTGTGGCTTTGCCTCGTCCCCTCCGCCGCCGCTGCCGAAACAAAGGGAGAGGATCGATCAGAGGAGGGGACACGCAAAACAACGAGTTTTTTTTACCTGTGTGCCATTATAAAATATTGAAATGATCTGTGTACCATTGAAATTTGAAAAAGTTCTCTAATACCCTCTTTAAAATTTCTTTTGCTCTGTATACCACTTCCGTCAGCTTGCCGTTCAATTCTAATGGAGGTGGCTACCTTTTTTACCTGTGCGCCATTATAAAAGTTCAAAATGACCTGTGTACCATTGAAAAAACGAAATTGCTTGTTTGAGGCCCTAAATGAATTCAAATCAAAAAGTGGTCAACTACAAAGTTTCATAACTTTTTGAGATCTACAATTTTCATTTAGTAAGTTTTTCCATCCGAGGTCGTTTGAAAAATTTGAATTTTAAATTTGAGAGATTCAAACATAGTTTTGCATGATAAGATGATTTCAAATCAAAAAGTTGTCAACTACATAGTTTCATAACTTTTGCAGATCTATAATTTTCATTTAGGAAGTTTTTCCATCCGAGGTCTTTTGAAAAATTCAAATTTTAAAATTTTTAAATTCAAACGTCGTTTTTGCATGACAAGATGATTTCAAATCAAAATGTTGCCAACTATAAAATTTCATAACTTATCAAGATCTACAAAGTTTATTTTGATCATTTGTTCATCCGACATAGTGGTAGTAACATTGTTCATCCGACATAAGTAGAAGACAGATATATAAGATTTGTGAACAATGTTACTATCACTATGTCGGATGAACAAATGACCAAAATAAACTTTGTAGATCTTAATAAGTTATGAAATTTTATAGTTGGCAATATTTTGATTTGAAATCATCTTGTCATGCAAAAACGACGTTTGAATTTGAAAATTTTAAAATTTGAATTTTTCAAAAGACCTCGGATGGAAAAACTTCCTAAATGAAAATTATAGATCTGCAAAAGTTACGAAACTATGTAGTTGACAACTTTTTGATTTGAAATCATCTTATCATGCAAAACTACGTTTGAATCTCTCAAATTTAAAAATCAAATTTTTCAAACGACCTCGGATGGAAAAACTTACTAAATGAAAATTGTAGATCTCAAAAAGTTATGAAACTTTGTAGTTGACCACTTTTTGATTTGAATTCATTTAGGGCCTCAAACAAGCAATTTCGTTTTTTCAATGGTACACAGGTCATTTTGAACTTTTATAATGGCACACAGATAAAAAAGGTAGCCACCTCCGTTAGAATTGAACGGCAAGCTGACGGAAGTGGTATACAGAGCAAAAGAAATTTCAAAGAGGGTATTGGAGAACTTTTTCAAATTTCAATGGTACAGGTCATTTCAATATTTTATAATGGCACACAGGTAAAAAACTCCAAAACAAAACTGGCCCTTGGCCTTAACCCCTCCCCCAAGGGCAAAGCCAACGCGAGCGCCAGGGCCAGCGAGTGAGCTCGCCTCCCACTCCCCCTCCTCGCCTCGCGCAGTCCTGTCGTAGGAATGGAATGAGGCCGAGGCCCCTCCGCCCTTCCCCCTCCTCCTCCTCGTCGGCGCTTCTCCCGTGACAAGCCTCCGTTCCTCAGGTCCAGTCGCCCTCTGGCCCAATCCGTATCCACCCACCAGTACGTGAGCACTCACTCCGCCGTCTCTGTCTCTGTCTTCCGCTTTTGTTTCTCTCGTCCCAACCTCTCCTTTTCCGCGGGTTTGATCTGGGTTTCCGATTGTCCTCGTGCTCGGCTACGATACAGGATAGGGTACGATGGATTTGTCCAGGTTCGCCTCCGGCGTCGGGCCCAGCCGCGCGGCCCCGCGGGCGGGCCTGCAGATCGGCGCCGCCGGGAATGGCTTCCGGGCCTGCTCACTGCGGCGAGCGCGGCACCGCGGCGGCGGCGGCGGGAACGGGAGCCTCACGTCCTCCGCTGCCGCCGCCCTCCGCGGCCGCGGCGGGCTCTTCTACCTGGCTCCCACGCGCGGGAGCCCTCTCAGTCTCCGCGCCATGGGTCGGCCGCCGCGGTGCCAGGGCAGCGACTCATTGGCCTACGTCGACGGCCCGTTGGAGGCCGCCAAGGACTCCGGCGAGGTCAGCGACGAGGAGGCCACCAGCTCGTGGTCCGACGACGACAGGGGCCCCGGCCCCGCCGACGTCGATGGTCTCAGGGAGATGCTGCACCGGTCCAGGAACGAGCTGGAGGTGGCCAGGCTCAACAGCACCATGTTCGAGGAGAAGGCGCAGCGGATATCCGAGTCGGCCATCGCGCTCAAGGACTGCGCCGACGTCGCTCAGAGAGACGTGTCCGCGGCCGTTGCCACCGTGCAGGAGATCATCGGCAAGGAGGCAGACGCCAAGGATGCCGTCCAGAAGGCTACCATGGCGCTGTCGATGGCCGAGGCACGGCTGCAGCTGGCGGCGGAGGCGCTGGAGGCGAAGCGGGGGTCGGTCGGGCCGATGGAGGTTAGCATCGAAGGTGTGGAGGAGGAGGCCCTTGTGTCTGCACAGGAAGAGATTAAGGATTGCCGGGCGGCCCTGTCGCGGTGCGAGGAGGAGCTGGGACGAGTTCAGGACAAGAAGATGGAGTTGCAGAAGGAGGTTGATAGGCTGACGGAGCTTGCTGAGAAGGCCCAGTTGGACGCGTCCAAGGCCGAAGAAGATGTTGCCAATATAATGGTGTTGGCTGAGCAGGCGGTGGCTCTTGAGATGGAAGCTACGCAGCGTGTCAACGATGCGGAAATGTTGCTGCTGAAAGCGGAGAAGGCCATATCCTCGGTTGACACTGTGGTGGAGCTAACGTCATCTGCTGAAGAGCAGAAAAGCGCTGAAGAGGATAGCGTTTCTGAAGGCTACGAGTATAGCAACGATGGCACTGATGATGTTTCTGTGAGGGATGAGGTGTCAAGTATCGAGCGTCTAATGGTTGGTGACTTGACTGTTGAGGGCATTGAGCAGCTTGAACCATCCCGTGAAATATATGATGAAGCAAGCAGTGATAAGATGTCTGTTGAGCCTCAGAAAGAAGCTGAGCCTGATTCAGATAAGTCGAAGCAAGGGAAGAAGCAGGAAATGGAACGAAAGGAGGTCACCAAGGAACCACTGAGTGCTCCAAAAGCGCTGGTGAAGAGATCATCCCGCTTCTTCCCGGCATCTTTCTTCTCCTCCAAAGTTGATGGAGAGTTTGCACCTACATCTGTCTTTCGGGGGTTAATGAAATCTGTGCAAAAACAGGCTCCGAAGCTTGTTGTTGGGATATTGCTTCTTGGTGCAGGGTGAGTCACATGACAACTGCTGTGGGTTTTTTAGGTTTTGCATTTTGCAGTAAGGATTTGATTTCAGATAACTGCACTCCACCAATTTACCTTGTTGGCTGTTATTTGTGTACAGATAAAAGCATACTTTCTGTATAGTCACCTCTTCTTTGCACTGAAAATTAGAAATGAGAATGGAAGTGTTTTCCTTATTATAACTGGTGGACATCATTTTCATTCATGTCAGTTAGGCAATACCTGAAGGGGTTTTGTTTTATGGGTCCTGTAGGGCATTCTTCTTAAATAGAGCTGAGAAGAGTCAACTATTTCAGCAGCAAGGCATTGCCACAAGTATTGGAAAGGTAACCTCCACAACAAAGCCCATAGTTCGTGAGATACGACAAATTCCACAGAGAGTAAAGAAGCTAATAGAGCTCTTACCTCATCAAGAGGTACAATTTCCTCATCTGAACCTGCTCATCTTCTGATTTCATTTTGTGTACGTCTATGATATTCAACTGTTATAATGAAACTTAGCTTGCATGTAAATTCCTTATGCTCTTCATTTCCCTACTCAGGTAAATGAGGAAGAAGCTTCGCTTTTTGACATATTGTATTTGCTTCTGGCCAGTGTTATTTTTGTACCATTATTTCAGAAAATCCCTGGAGGTGAGATACATATTCTAATATTGTTTGTGCACGGCATGGTTCAGTAGAATCTGTAGCTTTTTGCATTATTTTGGTCACCAAAGGAAGTTTGCAATTGAACTAAACAACTCCCCTTCTGGTCTCATCAACTTGTACTGTTTTAGTGACAACTGTGCACCATGCTTTTCCTGAATTGAAATGCCTGGACTTCTGAAGTTAGGAGCTAGAATGCATGGACTCATGTGCATACAAAAGTTGGAAACATTTGTGATTAAGATCATCAGTTTTGTGACCTTCTGCAAATAAATTTTACCTTGATACCTTAGGCAGTCCTGTTCTTGGATATCTTGCTGCTGGTGTCCTCATTGGTCCATATGGGATCTCCATCATCCGTAATGTGCATGGGACAAAGGCAATTGCGGAATTTGGAGTCGTGTTCTTACTATTTAACATTGGACTTGAGGTACACAACTAAGTGCCTTTGGATACTATTTCTTCTTTCAGCATATACTGGCTTAATATCCTGCACCTGCAGCTTTCTGTGGAAAGGCTAAGCTCGATGAAGAAGTATGTCTTCGGCTTGGGATCTGCTCAGGTTCTGTTCATGCTAACGCAACCATCAAACAGTTATCATTACTCAATTACTCCCTGATAAATTTGAACAATTGACAGGTGCTGGCTACTACTGCAGCTGTTGGTATGATAGCTCATCGTTTTGCCGCACTACCAGGACCAGCAGCAATCGTTGTTGGGAGTGGCTTGGCTCTGTCATCCACAGCTGTTGTCTTGCAAGTACTTCCTTGAAATCACACTTGTTTATCAAACTCTTGTTTCTTTGTTACTGATCGAACATATGAGCAGAAACATATACCCCTGATTAATATTCTCAGCTAATATGAGTTGCCATTTAGTATTAATAAGCTACTAGGGAAATTTGTTTTCTTGCCACGCTTCAAAATGCCATGTTCAGGCACAAACTAGGTTTCATTTAGGTGAGTACAAAATTCTACTCCCTCCGGTCAAAGACACTTGACATTTTGGACAAAAAGCAAGGTCTCCATTCTGTCGCTTTGATCACTATTTACTATCTTTAATGCAATCAAATTGATATATTTTAAAAGTGCTTCCAACCCATGGTTTTCATGTTTCCAATTCAAATGTTTGACCGGAACCATGCCTGATTCATCGTGTTCACATGACTGGGAATTATATATTTATCTATACTTTCCAAGTTTTGTGATGATCATTTGTTGCTTGGCCTTTAAGCATTTAGTGTTCTGCTTTTCTAGGTATTGCAAGAGCGTGGTGAAAGTACGTCACGTCATGGGCGTGCTACATTTTCTGTGTTATTGTTCCAGGTATAACCTCACTGTGCTCAGATATGTTCCCTGTTTTTGAAATAACGCAGCTTATGCTTCAGCTTTCCATTTGTTCATTTCTTGCTAATTTACTTCAGCACATCATTTCTGTTCACAACTTTTAGATCACACCTCACAGTTGCATATCTTTATGCATCTTTTGCTGTTTACATCTGTGATGCATACGTGATAGTATCGACTTGCATGGCATACTCATTCTGAAGCATTGAGAGCCTTTAATCCTTTAGTAATGTTAATCTAGCTTGCCTTTTTAATATATTTTCTTGTGTTGTCCCCAGGATTTGGCTGTGGTGGTCTTGTTGATATTAATACCTCTCATATCACCTAATTCTTCAAAAGGAGGGGTAACCATTTTATCTTTATGCTCTTTTCCTTGTCTGTCCTAGGACCTTTTGCTTATTGGTACACATAGTTTATGTGCTTTATAGCCCAATGAGATTACGAGTCTACTGTAGCACGAGAAACTAGTATGTGAAGACCAATGGTAGTATGATTTTTAGTGAGTAGGAGCACTTCAAACTCATGTTGAATCAAAATTCCCATTGAATTTTTGTTGCTATTCGGGACCGTTAGAGTTTGACTGTAGCAATAGACATTTCTATATTTCAGATGGAATAGGTGAAATGCAAATTTGTAGCATTAGTGACTGATCGGCAGGATTATCCTTGTGCATGTTATTAAGTAAGAAAATTTGTTCAGTAGTCCTACGATATGTAAATTTTGGAAATAGCATCCAACTTGAGGATGATATATGGGGCCTGAGGCCACATGTGAGTGATGCAGCCAATGCCTTTCCCAGTTTCATGGTTTTTGAGGTGTCACTTAGGCGTTGAGGTGTACCCCAGGCGCCACAAGGTTTTAGTTACGCCATATCGCCTAGGTTTTAGTGCCACAGGACGCCACAACGCCTCAAAAACCATGCCCAGTTTACACTTCCTTTTGAACTGCTTGATCTTGAGGCCTTCGTTCAATATCTGTTTTTTATAGGTTGGTTTCCAAGCAATAGCAGAAGCCATGGGAATGGCTGCAGTCAAAGCAGTAGCTGCTATAACTGCCATAATTGCTGGAGGTCGTCTGGTGAGTTGACTGTTCGTTTACATTATTTTGCTTATCCTTTCTGGAACTTTTTTGTATGCCATACGTAGACTCTGGGCCCAGCTGGACATGGGCATGTTTCCTAGCATGCATGCATGTTTCCTTGCATGCATGCATGTTTCTGTTTTTTCTCCTTGCAGCTGCATTTATCTGAATTTATCTGCAACTATTTAACAAGCATTTTCCATTTTGTATCAAACAGTTGCTCCGGCCTATTTACAAAATAATTGCTGAAAATCGGAATGCTGAGATATTTTCAGCAAATACACTCCTTGTTATTTTTGGCACAAGTCTTCTTACAGCCCGGGTTCGTATTCTATATGTTTATATCTAGCCTTTGCATTGCTTAAAACTACTTTTGATTCTATGGTACTACTATTCACAGGCTGGGTTATCAATGGCACTTGGAGCTTTTTTGGCTGGTCTGTTACTAGCAGAAACGGAGTTCTCCTTGCAGGTTGAGTCAGATATAGCTCCCTATCGTGGTCTTCTGTTAGGACTTTTCTTTATGACGGTGAGTACCGTGAATATAATTTCATCAATAATTATTTCTTTAACACTGATATGCTGCTAGTGTTATGTTTCAAGTGTTCCTAACCTTGTACCATCATCATGGGTATCAAATTAAGTTACCATGGACTTGCTACTCTATTAGTTACTACCTCCATAATCTTTTGTAAGGCACGGCTTGACATGACACGGTCTCCCAAATTATGCTTTGACCATTTGTTTATTTTATAATATATTTTTTGTTATAAACTTGTGATAATTTGATAGTATATTTGATTACGAATCTAACCGTATCAAGTTTGTATTATAATAATTAAAAATTATTAGCTAAATTGTTGGTCAAAGATTTTAAAGTTTGAATCTTGATATGTGTGTGCCTTATAAAAGAACATGGAGGGAGTATTTAACTTCATATTAAATTCTCAGTACATCAACAACAACAACAACAAAGCCTTTAAGTCCCAAACAAGTTAGGGTAGGCTAGAGTTGAAACCCAGCAGAAGCAATCAAGGTTCAGGCACGTGAATAACTGTCTTCCAAGCACTCCTATCTAAGGCTAAGTCTTTGGGTATATTCCATCCTTTCAAGTCTCATTTTATTGCCTCTACCCAAGTCAACTTCGGTCTTCCTCTGCCTCTCTTCAC